>NC_138197.1:73283517-73893428 GCF_964194105.1 Spermophilus citellus | reverse complement strand
TGCTTCTCTCCTAAAGAACAGACAGTCGTTGCTAAGAAAAAATTTGTGTGTTGAATTTCGAGTGTCAAGAAAGTATTAACTAAGCATGGATCTGGAGAAATAAAAAGCAAACACACATTCAAAATCCAACAACAGATATCAAAATAGGTTAATGAAGGCCGGATGGTTTTGCCGAAAGCCAACAATTGCTTCCCTTTCATTGTGGAAGTATGGACATGACCCTAATTAATCGACGAGCTAATTATATTTGCCCACTCCAACTGCTCTGGACCTCTGACATACATGATCTGTTGCTCTCATCCTCCCTGACAGTGGGTGCTCAGCAGTGATGGATGGGCCACTGTTTCCTGCCATGGAGTTAACTAAACCTAGTTCAGTGTTATCCTGAATGCCCCAGGCTCTGTGACACTTGAAATTCTAATTAGTGCAGAAAAGGGCTAAGTTGAAACAGCTAGTAGTCCCTCAAGGATACCCACTCTCAGGGCCCTACAACCTAATGAGGTCTGTGAAATTTAAGATCTAGAAGAGAAATCCCTGCCTGGAGCAACAGCTGTACCCAGGGCTGAAAAGAGGATTTGGGGTTAAATGAGTCCCTCCAAATACGAAGAAGAGTGAGTGCCCCCAAATGGTGTGGGAGGGAAAATCCATAGGAGTCTGGTTTGCTTCACTGTCATGTGACCTAGGATTGACCCAGACCTTCCCTCTGTAATGGGTTGGGGAGATATCAAAGAAAAAGCAGGCAGGGTGACAGCAGAGAACTTGCTCATTATCCACAACGGGTAGGACAGCAGGAGGGTAGCAAAACCCTCTGGAGAGCACTTCCTCCCTGCCCCAGTGGGTAAGGTAGGCAAGCAGAGGCAGAGGAAGAATCCCACAAAGGAGAAGAGGGGTCCCTTTGCTGCCCCTCTGCAGTGGGAACAGGCTGCATGTTTGCTGAATGCATTTGGAAGAGGAAGAGAGGAGATAATCGTCCTAATGAATGTTCAGGAGACAATAGCAGCTCCAGTGGGAGGATTATAAGCTCATTATGGTTTAATATGATGATTGATCATCTCTGCCCGCCAGCATTATCCTAGAATAGTGATGAAGGTCGGCGAGACCCATGCCTATCAGAGCCCAAGCTCTAGTCACCAGAATAGGAAATATACTTGTATGTCACTCTTTTTTTTTTTTTTCTGGTAAAAAAAAATTTGTATATATCTCCAATCCCAATCCCCTAACTTTCTCCATAAAGTGTCCTCCACGCCCCCAGCCTGCCCCACCTCTTTGGGTTCTCAGTCCTGTACTCTGCATACCAGTTCATCAGTCTTGGTGCCTGACCCTCTCTCCCTAGTGACCCCGTCCCCACTCCCACCCTTGAGAAAATGACCACAGTTTCCACCATGGCGTGGGTCTAGGCAGGTCCAAAGGGCCCTTCAGTGGATATTGGCAGGCACCCGGTTCAAGTGGAAGGCCCGGGACACCTCCCGATAGGCATTTCGAAGCAGGACGTAAGGGAAACAGGACTCCAGCATGTCCAGGGTCAGGAAGGATGACTCCTCCACCACCTGGAACAGACAGGGCGAGAGATGAGAACCTTCAGCATTATGTATGTCTGTAACACTGTTCTTCATGCAGCTCCCGGGATCTCTGAGGCCCTTAAGAGCTCCAAGAGAAGAGAGTTCCAAATCACACTCCCCTCTTCCTCCCTCACCTAAGGTGACTCCAGGAGGGCAATGTGGACTCCTCAGATCCATTATAATGGCCCCTCTCCCCTTCATCAGGGCTATTGTAAAGAGAACAGAAGAAGAAGGCAGTGGAAAAAAAATTTTTCTTCCTGGTGGCAGAAAAAAACATTCTCTCCTGGATATTAAATTATATGTAAGAGGGCAGCACAGATGCAGGTAAAGATGGATAAAAGTGCCAGTTATAAAGCTTCGCAGTGAGAGGAACAATTGCCACTGCAGGCCAAGGAAGAGGGGTCTAGAATCCACATGGGTCCTCTTGTGCTGGGCCTGTCTCCTCCCGTGCTCAGTAGTGTTTAGGGAACACTAAGGATACTGCATAAAGAAGCAGGCATGATTAGTTAGTTTAATTAGAAGCCTGTGTGTTGTGGTAATCCCAGCAGCTCCAACAGACAAGCAGGAAGATAGATCAAGATGCCCAGATAAGAGTAAGAGTGAGGGTGAGGGTGAGGGTAGGAGTGAGGGGTGAGGATGGGCAAAGGGAGCGAGTTCCCTGAGAGCAGCACACCCCTGTGTTACAGGGGAAAGCAGTGTGTCCAAGAGGTTAAGGAACTAAAAATGTGCTCTGGCCTGGTGTGGTGGCTCACACTTGTAATCCCAGTTACTTGGGAAGCTGAGGCAGCAGGCTTACAAATTCAAGGTCAGGCTGGGCAACTGAGTGAGACCTTTATCAAAATAAAATAATAAGGGCTGGGAGTGTACCTCAGTGGTAGAATGCTTGCCTAGTATGCATGAGGCCCTAAATTCAATCCCCAGTACAGAAAGAAAGGAAAAAGAAAAAGAAAGAAAGAGAAAGCAATGGAGAGGTGTGTCCCCTATTCTCTGGCAATTCACACAGATGGGCCCCTTCCCAACATGTCTGGAATTTCAAGTTCTGAAAATCCACCAAGGAAAGAGAATCTGCCACAGCTACTCTTATATGTTTCTATCTGAAGTACTTTCAAGTTTTACGAGTTATAAGATTTTGCTCTTCTCAAACACATGCGCATGGTAATACACAGAACGGCCTCAGAAGAGCAGACACTGTGGGTTGAAGGAAAGGAATGCTCCTGGGCAAATTTGCAGATCCCAGGTCTCATAACAGAAAGAGTTCCTTGCTCATAAGACTTTCAAACTGTAAGGCAGGATAGAGATGAGCTTCCCTCTCCAGGATATCACTCTTAGGTACAGGGAAATGAGTGATGACTTCCAGAAGGATCCATTGGCCCATGACTTCCTGTTCCCAGAGAAGCACAAGAGAATAACAGAGTTCTGAACTGGTAGAAGTATATGGTACTGAAAGAAGCCCTAGAGTAGAAGCCTAATTAACTTAAGGTTCTAGTCTCAAATCTGCTCTCATATCACAGGGGAGACCTTGAGTATCATCTTTCTATCCCTCTCCCTCAGTTTCCCCTCCTATGAATTATAAGTCCTGGACTAATGGCCAAGATCTGGTCTGGTCTGACATCACAGATTCCATGACTTTCTGAGAGAGCCATCTCTTGCCCCCAGGAACCATGCCAGGAAAGGCTGGCAACATCGGGGTGGACACTGCCCAGACTTGACAGTGAAGACAGAAAATCCCAGGGAGAGAAGTATTGGCCAGAATTTGGGGCTACCCTCTCTTAACTCAGAACATAGCTCCTTCCCCTCCAGTCATTTCCAATTTATCTGTAGAAACATTTGCATTTAAATTGCTTTTCAGCAGCTAGTCCCTCCAATCTCCACCTCCAACAAATAATGCCAGGTCCTAACTCTGCTACTGCCATTCTGCTGGCCTCCCTGGGCGGCAACAAGGGACAGACATTTCCCCATGTTTGGGGGCAGAGATTGGTGGGATGGAGGACAGGGACAAAACAGAGGAGGTAGGCTCAGTGGCAATTCAGAACCACCTCCAACCTTACAGAGGGAAAACCACAAGAAGAATGCCTAAATCATCTGGAAACTAAAATAAGCAGCAGACAGAGGGGGAAGTGCATTTGTTGAGAACCTATAACGTACTGAGCAATTTTGTATATTTTATCTCATAAATCCTAACCACTCTATCATAAGGATTATTACCTTTTTATTTTTTGGTACTGGGGGTTGAACCCAGGGACATTTTATCACTGAGCTATACACCCAGCCCTTTTATTAATTTTTTTTTTGAGACAGTCTCATTAAATTGCTGAGTCTGGCCTTGAACTTGCAATCTTCTTGCCTGAGCCTTCCGAGTCAATGGGATTACAGACATGTGCCATCACACCTGGCTTTATTACCCACTTTTATGGATAAAGAATTATGCTGCTCTTTAAAAATAAATAAATTAATTAATTAATTAAAAAAAAGAAGAATTATGCTGCTCCAAAGACTATGTTCCACCTAGCCCACTTCTGGCCTTTGCCCTTCCTCAGCCCTCTTGCCCCTCACCACACACAGCCCACACACATATATACCATCATGTCCTTCCCTCCTCCATCCTATTCCCAATCAGCCTAGGCCTCTTCCTAGCTGGAGAAACTGAAACACAGATACCACTCTAGAGTTGGGGACCTGGAATGAGTCCCAGGAATACCTGCTTCCAAAATTTCTGGACCAAGGCCAATAGTACCAATGGAGGCCCACCTACCAAATGACTAAATAAACTAGCAAACTATTATCTTCCATCTTTCAGCCTTTATAATATACCTTTGTAATTTCATGGAAGTCTGAGCTTAAGAATTCTTAAACTCTGATGGTAATGTAGCTCAGTGGCAGAGCACTTGCCTAGCATGTGTTAGGCCCTGGGTTTGATTCCCACTACTACAAATAAATACACATAAGTAAATAACAATAAAGCTTTTTTCCAGATATGGTGGCACACACCCGTAATCCCGGTGACTTGGGAGCCTAAGTCAAGAGGATCGCAAGTTTGAGGTCAGCCTGGGCAATTTGGCAAGATACTTGTCTCAAAATGAAAAATGAAAAGAGCTGGGATTTAGGTCAGTGGCAGCACCCTGGGTTCAATCCCCAGTACTTTAAAAAAACAAACAAACCTTAAAATCCTCAGAATTCAGACAGAACAGAGTAAAGGGAGGGAACCAGGCTCTAACACCATCCTAGTACTTTTCTCACTCCCAGCTTAAGGGATTTTGTATACATATATACATGTAGACTTTCTCAACTCCTGTCACATATACTTTAGGCCCTAGAGGTACACCCATAGTCTGGCTTAGTAGGATGGACTTGGAAAAGAAGTTCCACACTCACATAGGTTTAGTGTGTGCTTTGAGGTGGGACAGGGGCTCTAGGTGAACATATCCTCTCCCCATAGCCCACAGGAGGATCTCTAGAACATATGCAAAGGCAGGAGCCACTCCTGTCCATATCTAAGTGTGGTACCAACCTGGAGAATCACACTTTTAGAACAAAATAGTGAATAAGCATGTTGAAGAGGGTCATGAAACAGGGGTGGGGGGAGAGATAAAGTCGAGTTTCCAGAACTTTCTGCCAGAGTAAAGGCAAACCCACAGCTTGAAAAGCAAAAAGTGACAGCAGGTGCTGGCTGATTGATGGCCCACTGGGTCCTGCATTGCAGCTAAAATCCTTTGCTTCCTGAGAGCCCTACCCCTAAACCTCTTCTGTTCCACTCTGTGCTAGTTAGGACTCTCTTCACAGCACCCTGAAGGACAAGAAATACAGCAGTAGGAAGTTGTCAAATAAAACCAAACACACACTGAACAGGTAGTTACTGATAAGGGACACAGCTGTGCCATCAGGTCAGACTCACAAGCAACGCAGGACAAGGAGCCCAGTCAGCAAGGGACCAGGAAGACTCTGCTCTGGGATTACAGCATAAATCTAAAATGTTGGCCAGAATGTGAGCATTAGACCCACAGGGCCAAGCAGAATTTAATTGTTAGTTAATGTTTTTGGGTGATGACAATGGCAGGGACCCAAAGACCCTAAAAAGGAGTCGTCTTCTCTTTTCTCAGACCAGTTTAAACAAGATACATACCAAGCGCATGAGTAGAGAAATGGATTCCCGATTTCGGGTTTTCAGCTTGTCGGTGTCCTGGCCCAGCTGCAAGAGGCTGACAGAGGCCACCTGGAAGGGAAGAATTTATAAAGAAGCAGATTTTTATGGAGGTCAGAATAGGACAGCCTCAGGCTACAGGAAGTTAAGAACAGATCAAGGAGGAGAGTTAAACCAGCTAGGATGTTCCCAAGGACTCCAGGTGGAGAGGCAAGTCCCCTCAGTTTCAGAGACGCACAGTGCCTATAAACAAGCCCAGATCCTATTGGCCTGACAGTGCCAACAAATTGAGGTGGCTGAGGGTGCCCGAGGAGGGGCTGCACAGGGCAAAGGAAGGACCTAGAACACAGGCCAGCGATGCTGTGTGCCAGGAGATTAATCTCTCTTTTCCCCGACAGCCTCCAGACACCTCTGTCATCAGGCTGTTTACAGCTGACTCCCCTCACGACTGGAGCCAGAGCCAGGCCTCTGATTCAGACTCTTGCTCTTGGTATTCTCCTCCTGTCAACTCCCCAGGGGCTGTCATCTCCATTCACCTGCAGGCCCCCAACAGATCAAAGCAGGAGAGAGAAATGTGATTCACATCCCACACTCAGGTTACCTGCACTTAGCAAACAAATAGGATAAAAAGGAAAAGGAGGTGGGGGGGAATCCATTCTCACCCCATCTTAGAAATCTGGTGTGAATTCTTTTTATATTTCAGATGTTCAGAGCCCATTCTGTATGGTTGGTTGTCCCAGTTTAGAGACCCTCTAACCAACCTACAGTCCTTGACATGTACTTCTCAGGACAAGGGTATAATTCCTGAAACAACAATATGATCTACTGTTTCCTCCTGGAAGAAAAAAAAAAATTGAGGCTCCAGCTCTTAAATCAGGACCAAGCTTTTCAAAAGAAAAAAGCTTCCTGCTACTGAGAATGCTCAAACTGGCAGTGGATAATGGACCATGTATCAGAAGTGTATGGACAGGATTCCTCTGTGGAGGATTTAGAATGGAAAACACTAGGGCCTCTTTCAACTATGGAAGGAGATTATTTATTCTGTGTCTTTCCGGAGGCAAAACTAAGATCAATGGTGATAGTTACAGGAGTCAAACTTTGGCTGAAAACATTTTTTGAAACAGTTTTTCAAACAAATTGGACATAACCTATAGAGGAATCAGCCATCTGGTTGTGAACCCCAGTCCATAGAAATCTAGATCAGTGGTTCTCAAAGTAAGAGCCCAAGACAAAGGACATCAAGTTTAACTAGGAACTCATTGGAAGTGCAAACTCTCCAGGCGACTCTGATTTCCAGTAAAATCTGAAAATTAGTCATTGACTGTCAACATAGAGTTAGAAAGGGACTGGCAGGTTATAAAATTCAGTGTCTTGACAACTTTAATGCGCATCTGATCTTCTGGAGACCAAATTAGAAGCACAGAAACCCAGCCTCCCCTGGCAAATTCTAATTCAGTAGGTCTAGGGTAAAGATCAAGAATCTATTTTAACAAGTTCCCTAGGATATTCCCATGCATACCCAGGTGATGAACGATGGATTCAGTTTTATCTCCCTAGTTGACAAATGGGAAAACTGAAGGCCTAAAAGTTAGGCTCTTTAGACGTTATACAATCTTGTGTAGTGGCAAAACTCAGATTTTTCTCTTTGTCCAGTGATTTTTCAAGTACTCGGGCAGAAGCCGAAACACTGGCTGTCAGGGAGTTTAGAACAAACTTCTGCCTTTCACAGAGGAGCCTCTCACTATTTACTGAATGATTCCAGTGAGAGGTGAACCTCGAAGGCCTGTTTGACAATAACTGTGGATTTGAGGACAACCAATTCCAGCCCTTGACCATCTTCCATTCCTTATCATCTAGATGCACTCACCACCAAAAACTCTTTGAGGTGAGTTTCAATGTTCTTGTTGTAGAGCGTGAAGAGGGCAGCAGACACCTGGATGATGGCCTTGGTCAAGCAGTGGATGTTATTGTTGTAACCTGAAAGAAATTACAAAGTGAGCCACCCCAGGTTGATCCCGACAGGTAATTTCTCATTTCTTTCAGGCTGGGCTACCCCTATTTGACACCAAAAGGACTAGAAGACATTTGGGGATTAAAGGAAGGATATTCCTAGCATTTGACTAGAATCTAATTTTATGCATAGTTCATTCTGAAGTGCTTTTTGAAACAGAAATTTATACCTGAATCAGAAATCTGTATGTTCCAGCCTGGCATGGTGGTGCCTATCTATAAACCCAGCAGCTCAGGAGGCTGAGGCAGGAGGATCACAAATTCAAGGCCAGCCTCTGTAATTTAGGGAGGCCCTAAGCAACTTACTGAGACTCTTTTCAAAATAAAAAAATACAAAGGGCTGGGGGTGTGGCTCAGTGGTTAAGTACCCAATCCCTGGTTAAAAAAAAAAAAACAGAAAAGAAAAGAAAAGAAAGACCCCCCAGGACACTAACCTGAATACCCTTGGTTTCTCACACCTACTCCTTACTTACCATCATTCTCAATGCTATAGAAGGAAGAAGGGTCCATGGCAAGGAGTGGGAGGGACACAGCAAGAAAGATCAAGAGCAGGCAGGCCACCTTATATTCTTCTTCAGGGGATGAGCTGTCTGGTGAGAGGGAAAGAGGAAAAGTGAGTAAGTCAGCAAATAGGAGTTATCTTCTGGGCAGGGGTCCTGCTTCACAGAATTATGACCACATGAGAAAATATCTATGAACACACTCTGCCAATCACTATAGGAAAGTGATTACGACTAAAGGAGACAGGACTAGCATCCACTTAAAGCCAATGGCTCAAATTCTGGAGGCCTCCTCTGATGACAGGGCAGAACTCCTAGCCTAGGGCTCTGCTGACCTGCAGTCCTGAAACACCTGTCAGCTGCCTGGAGGGAAGGAGAGGCAGGAAAGAGAGAGAGGACTCGTGGGCCATTAGAGAAAGGGGGGTAGTCTGGCAATTTCAAAAGGGCTCACTGCCAGTCACTGGATTCCATCCTCTTCTGGGTGCGTGTACATAGGAACATGCTACTCAGAGGAAATGTGTAATGAACAGTATGAGAGACAAGTGTGAGACTGGGGAAGGAGTGGATAGTGTCAAAGTGATGACGTGGGAGGGAGGAACACAGGATCAGTATGGGGAAGTCAGATGCCATACCACACAACTTCCCGGGAAATCAGGTACTATTTTGGCTTGTTCTTTGATTCATTTGCATGAGTCTTGCTTCCCCAACCAGTGTGTAAGTTCCTATGAGCACTTGCTGAGCACCAAACAGACTGTCATTTAGAGCATCATATCTAGCTAATTGGTACATCAATTGTTTGCAACATATGGAGAACCCTAAATCACCTACATAAATATTTTCTGGGGCTGGGGTTGTAGCTCAGTGATAGAGCTAGCACATGTGAGGCACTGGGTTCAATCCTCAGCACCACATTAAAAAAGCAAACAAAATAAAGGTACTGTGTCCATCTACAACTAAAAAGAAAAAAATTTTTTTTAAAATTTTCTGGAGGTTAGGGTCTACACTGCAGGTCTTTCCATACCTACCAGTTTATATCCTCTGAATTCACAATCCCAAATAAAGGCTCCTTTGACATTGACATTTTCTTACCCAAAAGTAGGGCACAAGCCCTCCCTCATCCCAGCTGTCCCCTATCTTACCAGCTTTCAGGTTGGCAATGGCAGCCACTAGGGCTGGGTCAATGTCACAGCCTACCCCTGCAGCAGATGCCAGCTCAAAGATACTTAGGGTAGCCTGGTAGAGAAGAAAACAACATTTTGGGTAGGAATCCAGGAGAAAAGTACTTGGCAGAAGCTACTAGCAGCCTGAATTCCTGGATCACAGATTTTAAGATTTTGGTGTACTATATCATTTTTTCTAGATATTCCTTTCAAAGCTTTCCCTAGTCTCCAGGAAGAAAGCCCAAATGCCTTAACTTGGTATTCAGGACACTCCACTGTACAAATTTACTTTTCAATCTTATTTCCCTAAATGCTTCATTCAATGAAGCGAAGGTAATTTATTCACTGTCCCCAAACCACAACTTCCTTTCTTTCTTTTACACTTTGGTTCACTTCTTGCCTCTTGGCTCTTTCCTTCCTCTACTTACATCGAAGTCACGCCCATCCCTTAGGCTCAACTCTAATCTCAATCTGCCCTGTGAAGGCCTCCCTGGTTACTTCAGCCCAAACTCATCTCCCCCACCCCTTAAATTGGTCCCTCTAGCATTGATACACACAGCACCTGGCATTGCTTATCTTTTCAGAAAGGAAGTGAGACATATGGCTGATCTCACCAAATAGATTATAACTTTTTGAACCCCACGGCATAGTGAAGGGAGAAGGTGACTTTAGAACAAAACAGATCTAAACTCAAATCCTAGCAACCAACTCACTAAAATGTGATTTTGGCTTAACCTCTTTGGGCCTCAATTTTCTCATCTGTAAAACTGGGATAATAATACTCAGCTCACAGAGTTATTGTGAAAATTCAATTAGATCTCAAGGGCAAAGCTCCCGTCTACCCTAATGACTAACAGAGCAAATGTTGTTATGCCTTTTCCTCTTTATCTTAAAACCAGGAACTCTGATTTTTCTTTATCTTCTCTAGCATTTAACACAATGCTCAGAACACAGAAGATGTTCAAAAAGATTGATTGGTTGATATCTGAATCCCTTGATGTACTTACAATAAGGTTCCCAGGATATAGGTCCCCAACCCCCCATTCCAACACCAAGAACTCAAACCCCTTTTTAAGCTTAAAATATATTAAAAAATCAATAAAACTTTGAAATATTCCAAGAGAACAAGGACAATTGCTTCTAAGTAGTATATCTTTATACAGACATTACAACATGCACACACTTTGTTCATGGTACTGACCCAGAAGGCAAACCTTAGCCACCTTCTGCTCTGCCCTTTATTTAAATCCCCTAGGCCCCAGTTGACCCTGTTTGTGGCAACCATGGCCAAGCAGATCAGGGACCTGGTCCATGACCTGTAACTTCCTGAAGGGGTCTTGTTTTGTCTCCTCCTAATCTTTTTATCTCTCCAGAAAGTAACAGCCCTCAGATGGACAGGCCATCCCCCTTCTCTGCCCACACCTGCTTATTTTTCACAGGCAAGCTCACAGCTGCCCAGGAGATATCAGCTAGACAAGCTCCTGACAGGCTAGAGCGTTCAGCCCCGACAGCAGCAGCTGCCCAAAACCCAGACTCAGTCCCAAATCAGAACATTCAGGAGGGCAGTCAACCTAGAGACGCTTCAGCATCGCTCTTGTTGCCCCTATGACCACCCCTCAGGTGATTTCAGGCAGGTAGAGGGGAAACTTCATTCACTCTTATGTTCTCAAAGCAAGGAAGTGTTTCGTAATATCCAATTTAATTTTTTTCCCTAATACTGGGGATTTAACCTCATACTGGCACATGCCAGTCAAGCACTCTACCACTGAGCTACACCCCCAACCCTTTTGATTTTTAGACAGGATCTTGCTAAATTACGCAGGCTGACCTTGAACTTGCAATTCTCCTGCCTCAGTCCACAGAGTGGCTAGGATTACAGGAATGCACCACTGGCTCCAGCTTAAATTATTCCTTCTCACCAAACCTCTCTCCTTTAAAGGAATCATAAAAGTAGCCACCTCCTTTTGCATTGGAAAGACCTTGTCCCCAGGCTTTGGCTATATTTCCTACGTAACACACTTGTTTGTTCCAGATGATTCAAAAGACAAGATGACTAAAAGATGTGCAAGGGCTGTGGACATCTAACCCAGGTGACCTGCAGAAGCCCTTTTTCCTCTTTTGCAAAAGGGCCCTGAGGCAGGTGACAAAGGGCCAGAACGGTTAAGAACCAGGAAGAAGAAAAAGAGCAGGAAAAGAAACAAACTCTGAGGACAGGCAGAGTGGGTGAGAATGGGAAGAACAAACCTTACAAAAGGTACTGGAGCTCCTGTCTAAAGAGGGGACCTGCCTGCGTACAGCTTGGCATCTAATTTGCACATTGCTTACCTCAGGTGAAAACCTACAGGCACATCTCCCCCTCCAGGAATGTTTCCCCAACCTCCCCAGACTCCATTTCTCTCCCTACCCCTCATGTCTCCCCAGCTCCACTTTCTCTCTCCAAGAATATCTGCTGCCCATTTTCCTATTGGAATCCTGGCTGATTCCTGCAGTGTTCTTCAGAGCCCTCTCCCTCCCAGTCCCTAGCTACACCATTCTCTCCCAGCAAAGGTCTCCTAACTGGACTCCACTTGGCACCTCCCTACCTTGATGTCTGTGTCTGGAGTGACAAACTCCTTCAGGCACTCGATAGGACCCATGAGAAATGGGCAGTGGGAAGAGAACACCTGGAGGAAGAAAAGATGAATGAGTCCACAGGGCAGCAGCCAGCACCTTCTAAAACAAGGGGGGACAAGCGGAAAAGGGGCCTCAACTTAGATAAGAAGGTCATCAGCTATCCAAGCTATCCCTCCCCTCGTGCCTCTAGGTTTCCTCAGCTCATCTAGTCACCGGAACCTCCTAGGACTTCTGCTTCTCTTCAGTGCTCACCAACCCCTTTCACAACTTCTCATGTAAACCCTACCCACAGAACATCTGGGATTCTCTGACACTCACCTCCTGAAGTCCCTCTTGAGCCATGGCCCTAAAACTGAGAATAACTCCAATAATGGTCATGCGCTTCAACACATTATCTGCTCCTGAGGGGAAAGAGGGATATTAGAGATGAGATCTTAGGAGAGTGATAGTTTTGCTTCTTCAAACCCAGCCTAACCTCAGGTCCCTGAAAACCCTTGTCATCGACAATGCCATTCCCATAGTATAGTTCTTTCTCATTGTAGAGAAATATGTACCCATCAGCTGTGGCAGCAGAGAAGCCATCAAGTCCGGCTTGCTAAAGTTGGATCTGATCTGAACAAGTATATCCATGTTTTCCACCACCAATTTCTGCAGCCCAGGAACAGAGACATTAAGTAGGGAAAAAAGAGAGAGAGAGACACCAATGTTACATCTTGCCTCCAGCCTCCTTCACCTACCCCTCCTCTCCCAAGATGGGACCCTTCTCCAGGGGACCTGTTTCCACAGTACCTTTAGCTCCACAATCTGAGAGGTCACATGCCACATCAGGTTTTCACTCAGGAACTTCATGCCATAGGGGCCCAAAAGTTCAGCCAAGGCTCGCATCTCTGGAACAGAGTTTTAGAGGTCCCAAGTGGGACTCAGGGGACGCTGGGGCATTTGTACAACAGAATAGGGTAATTTGAACTTTAAAATGTCTAGCAAGGAAAGGAAGTGGGAAGCTGAAGAGCAAAGATGGCTTGAAATCCTGCATTCAGGTGATAGGTCTAGTCTGTCCACGGGATAATTTACCCTCTTCCCACTACAACTCACACCAAGATAACTATGACTTCACTTTCTTGTAAGAATCTATACTTTCCCAAGCCCTTCACTTGATGCCTGGGTTTGGCTCTTGCCATACTAGCTTCATGAGTTGTTAGGACTTCAAATAAGCCATTGAATCTCTCTGAGCCTATTTACTTCTCTGTAAAATGAAGAAATTCATGTCTCCTGTGAATTCCTCACAGGGTTGATGTAAGAATAAGATGCTACATTAGAAAAACCTTACAAAACTATAAAGATACATATGAACAAGGGATTCTTATTGTGTTGGCTAATAACGGCTCTCTGAGGTCTGGGCCACAGGCACTTCATCCTGGCTTTACAGACAAGAGGGGTTAGGTGCTTGTCCAAGGTCTCTTATTCACGTCAGGGGCAGGTCCAGACATACAATGCAATGCCTCTTTTACTTTCCTTATTTAATGTGTCCAAGTTTTCCAAGCTACCTTTTCTTTTTTCTTTTTTCAACACACATCCCCAGAGTCTCCACTCTTCTTTTCCTTTCATTTTTTTCCCCTCTAAATCTGGTCTTTCTCAGTCAGTGCCTTCTTCCTCCCCACCCAGATTGCTTTTGCCCTTTGTGAATTAAATAAAACCTGCCTGGGGAAATTCCGTGTTGGAAGCACTAGTGACAAACTCTGCTAGAGAGGAACTCTGGCTGTGATCTTTGGCTATGGGCCATCCCAGCAGGAAAAACTGTAAAAGACCAGAAGTAACAGCAACTAGAGAGCTGTAGAAGAAAGGCAAGGTGACTATCATTAATCAAAGTTCAGGGAGAAAAGCGTCAAGCCCTGCACTCAAGTCTTTGAAGGCAGGACCAGTCGATCTCTACCTCCCCCAATGACAGAGGAAGGAAGCAAACCTGATCATAGCAGATGACACAGAACCTTGTCCAAAGTAGATACTAGACACTTTCAGAATCACCTATTTGTAATAGGGAGAACTGAGCTAAGAATTATACAAGGCTTTCCCAACTGGTCAACTTAGATAATGCTAAACATGGCTGACAGAAGGAAAGGGAACCACAATCACCTTCTCTGGAGCTGACAGAGAGGAGACACACTGATCTACTGGTTTGGATCTGTCAAACCTCTTTATTCTAGTCTTCTCTACACCCAGCTAGTAACCCCAGGACATCCTTCTCCTTCTATCTATCTATTTTTGCAATAGCATTGCCCCATTGCCATGGTAACCCAGGGAAATTGGGGTGGGGGTGGTAGAAGGGGGAATGAGCATTACCTCCTGCTGCTTGTCAGTTGTCAACAAGACCTAAAGCAGATCTTAGAGGCTGCCTATAGCTTGGGAGTAGAGCTGTTGGGAAGGGGACATCTAAAACCCCCCAGTAGGTAAAGAATAAGGTACAATGACAGTAAGGAGGCAGAACTGGAAAACACAACTGTGTAAAAACACAACTGTAGGGCTGGGGCTGGGGCTCAGTGGTAGAGCACTTGCCTCACATGTATGAGGCACTGGGTTCAATCCTCTGCACCACATAAAAATAAATGAATAAAGAAATATATTGTGTCCATCTAAAACTAAAAAAAAAAAAAAAAATTAAAACAAAACAAAAAAAAAAAAAAAACACCTGTACACTCTGGCTTTCTTAATATCCCCAAAGGAGGAGGCAAAAAGGTAGAGGACAAGATCCCTGGAACATCTTCTGCCTGTCCCAGTGACCATGAACAACTCACGATTTATACAGAGGTGAGAGGAAGAAGAAGGAAGGATAGTTCATGAATGACTGAGTCCATAAAACAACATTACCGGCTGTGTGCCAGGTCTTGGGGCAAACAGCCTGTAATCCCACCTACTCAGGAGGCTGAGGCAGGAGAATCACAAGATCAAGGCCAGCCTGAGCACCTCAGCAAGACCCTGTCTCAAAATAAAAAGAGCAGGAATAGACCTCAGTGATAGAGCACTTGCCTAGCACTTGCAAGATCCTGGGTTCAATCTCTAGTACCATGAAAAAAAAAAAAGATCTGTATGGTTTCAAGCCCTCTTTAAAAAGGAACCAGCTGCTGGGCTTGATAGCACATGTCCATGATTCTAGCTACTGGGGAAATTAAGGCAGAAGGATGGCAAGTTCAAGGCCAGCCTGTGCAACTTAATAAGACCCTGTGTCAAAAAAAAAAAAAAAAATCGTGGCTGGGGTTGTGGCTCAGCAGTAGAGTACTCGCCTCACATGTGTGCGGTCCTGAGTTCAATTCTCAGCACCACGTAAAAATAAATAAATAAAATGAAGATATTAAAAAAAATCTTTTGGTGGGGGACACATTGGAGATATAATTCAGTATGGTTCATTAGTAAGACACTCCTGGGTTAAATTCTCCAGAACCTCAAAAATAATAGTAACATAGAAAAATAGAGACCAGCTTCCCAACTCTTTCCCTTCACAGCCCTTATCTACCCCTGCCCACCCATCTACCCCCACACAAAAGCTTTCTATAAACTGAGAAGCAGCCCTACATTGTTCTAGTTTTTGCTTGAGTTGAAATTCCTGTCCTACCATTTATGAACGCATGACCTTAGGCAAGCTTTTACACTCTTTGTATCTCAGTGTCTTCATCTGGAAAATGGGAATAATGAGTGTATCTTCTTCAAACTGTTGTGAGGATTATCTGAGTTACTGTGCGTGAACATTTAGAACTCTGTTCACAATAAATGTCACTCATCATCCCATCATCATTGTTATCATTAAACGTCAGCAATCCAAACATGAGCAAGGCTCTAAATTTATCCCCAGGGAAGAAAATGCCATGGCATCAGACCACTGTTAAATCATTTCAAGCATGAGAATGCCCTCCTTATGCTTTACCCATCACTAACGTGCTGCTCCTGCATTCTCTGTAGAAAAATAAACCCCTTCAGTGATTTCAACATCCCTGCCTAGCTCCTAAACTCTTTTTCTTCTCCACTCTCAGCACCCCCTGGCCACTCTTCAATTCTGGGCTTTGCTTAGAATCTCTTTATTTTTCCCAAAATTCTTAGCAGGGCCTAGCAGAGATAATGAAGAGAATGCAGAAGGATCACTCTGCAGGTGGAAAAAATTAGATAGGTCTGTGGGCCAAGGTATTGTTGGAAGGGAAAGACCAGGCCCTGGGCTCACCAGAGATGTCGGAGAACTCCTCTGCGCTGAAGTTCTGCTCGCCCTCTCTGGGAAGGCTGATGAAGGCCTGCATGGCTGGGGAGAGGATGATGGTCCCACTGCTTGTCTGTCTAAGCAGACTTTCTAAGTACCTACAAGGTTGGCCAAGAAAGCATGAGTTAGTGTCCAATCCCTTCTCCCAATCACTGCTGCCTACCACTACCACTGGGCTTGGGAAGAGAAATTCTGCTAAAGACCAGGGTAGGGAGAAGAGACTCAAAGAAGACAATACAACAATCCACACCCCAAACTCTGGCCTCTGATCTGCAGGGTATTTCTCTATGCTGAAAAATGCAATGGCATGTACGTCTAATCCCTCAGCCCTACTCTTTTTCAACAATTGCATTCTTTCAACCTTGCCTTCTGTCAGATAAGACAGGCTCAACCTGGCATAAAAAAGAAATTCTTCTGGGGCCTGAGGTATAGCTCAGTAGTTGAGCACCTGCTTAGCATGTGCAAGACTCAGGGTTCAATTCCTACCAAAAAAAAAAAAAATCCTACTAATTGGGGCCCTCTGAGATATACTTAGTGTCAACTGATCCAACAATAGGGTTGGACTGAGGACCTAGGAACCTGGAGGTTAACCTCAAGTCAAACTTCCTGGGCAGAGAAAAGCCCCATGAACACTGGTCATCCACTCTTCAAATATTTCCTCCTGACCTCTGAGTTTTGAGGAACCAGAATCCAGCCAGTACAGGGGGAAAGGTTTGCCCAACTCCTGCCACTACTTACTCAGGCACCAGCTCTGAGTCTATTTTACAGATGTCACAAGTTAACCACCAGTGGGCCAACCCCACTGTCAAATATGTTTTTCCCTTTCAATTTTAATTTGTTATCAAGTTTTTAATCAGATATTTTACATTAAAAATAAGAGTTTACTGGGTATGATTCAGGTGTTGCTAAATGGTAGATGTCCCCTTTAGAGAAGCATCCCCTCTCCACCCTCTCAAAGTCCTCAGCTAGCTCGTGACATCCCTTATCTTGCCTGTCTGATCCCTGTTGACCTTTGTATTTGCAAACTTTACTCCCCTTACTCAGGGGGTTCTTTGCAGATGGCTCCCGCTAAACTGATATTAGATTAAGAGCACCACCCAGTGGCTTGAGGAAGGGAATCCAGCTCCTCAAAAATCTCAGAGGAAATGGTGTTGATTACACCTTCTCAATCTGGGGAAGGAGGCCACCTTTCCTATTAAGAATAATCTCCTAGACTTGATATGGCCATGTCTGGGGATGAGGAGACAAAGTTCCAGGGAGAAGTCAGTAGAATGTTCTCAGAGGGAAAAGCTAGAGCAAAAAGAAATTAGGATATCAGAAAGAGGAAGTTAGAAATTAAAACAGTAAGAATCTAGAAAAGGAAGGTTAAGAAGTGGAGATGAATAGGAAAGGGGTCAAATGGCTGCAGGGTGGGCTGATGGGTGTTATCTTGAAGTTCAGAAAGAAACCTCATGGGAAACAGAAGTGGATCAGCACTTGTCCCAGCTTACTGCCCTGATCCTCAAGCAGAAACAAGCCTTCATTTGGGGGTCCATGACCATGGAAGCTAAAATGCTTGGGCCCTGCAAAGAAAAAAGTGCTAATAAGAAGGAAAGGCACTGGGGAAGGGTAAGCAACACTGACCAATTCGTATAGAGAGTGGTGATGGTCTGTTCCCCACACGAGTCCAGTGGCTGTGTCTGCTGCAGGAGAGCATTGCGGATGACTCTGGAAGCGTCTGCACCCAAAAACCGGGCCAGTGACTGTATGAAGCCAATGTATGCTTTGACTCCGGCCAATAGCTCAGAAGGCCTTAGGATCTCCTG
The DNA here is from genome assembly GCF_964194105.1 of Spermophilus citellus. Taxonomy (NCBI): domain Eukaryota; kingdom Metazoa; phylum Chordata; class Mammalia; order Rodentia; family Sciuridae; genus Spermophilus; species Spermophilus citellus. The sequence goes on along the minus strand of NC_138197.1, from coordinate 73,875,406 downwards.
GGTTGCAGCGTTGTAGCCAGCCAGCCAGACAATGGCTCTAAGTGATTAAAAAATAATCATAATCATAATCATAATGATAAATAACATAACACTTATTGTGTTCTGTGTTCCAGATGCTGGGCTCTGATTTTACTAAACATAATATCTCATTTAAACCTCATAGCAACCTAATAAGGTAGGGACAATTATCCCCACTTTAAAAATAACAAAACGGAGGCATAGAATAAATCACTTGTTGAAGACCACGCAACTGGCAAGTGGCAGAGGCAAGAGCAGAATTCAGTAAGATTTGGTGCCTAATCATTATGCTCTTCTGCCTCCTCTGAAGAAATCGGGGAAGCTGGTAAAAGATCTGAGCTTCCAAATTCCATTGTTCTCAGCACCAGTATTTGCCTTAACTTGGAAAGAGTGATTCCAACCAATGACAGGAATGGAAACACATGCTTAGAAATCCCTGGAAGTGCAATGCAGTCCCCAGTGGCCATGGATGGCAGCACACTCGGCGGGCATATGGCCACAGTCATAACTGTCCACACTCCGCTATTGTGGGTACTCAACAGCAAACCCCTCCCCCTCGGGCCCCCAGCTCCTTCCAAAATACCTTCTCCAGTTACCTGAGATGTCTCCATTAAAGTCAATCCTTTGACTGAGGCCTTTGTCCTTGTAAAAAGGTAAACTGTAGGAGAAGGAGGAACACCTCTCTCCAGGCCTTTGTCAGTCATTTGCATCCTATTATAAATGAGTTCCTCAGATTTTCTTTAAAGCCACAAAATTGTTGGAAGTTTTTTTATTTAGGGTTTTTGTTTTGTTTTGTTTTTGTCTAATGTTTATGGCCAAATCAGGGTGGGGAACAGGAGAGCCTGCTCCCCAGATGAAAAGGAAAAGACCCTTGAGCCACAGAAGGGATGGACCAAGGGCAAGCCTGGTTAGAGTTCTCACTGAGGCCAAGCCTCCAGGCCAGCCTAGGGGCTGTGGGAACAGAATGCCCAATGAAGCAAGTACCAGAGATATTATGGGGAAACTAGACTCTCACGCCCCTGCTGATCCAGGACCTAGCAACCACCAGCAGTTTCTGAAGGGTGATTATCACACTGCCATCTTCTTGACATTGTGTATACAACTGAGACACTTTCTCCCGTGTAGCTAATGTGTATGTAATGAATGCAAACTAATTTTACTTCACCCAAGCAAAAACCTAATTGAAGAGGCTGGAGATGTAGCTCAATAGTGGAGCATTTGCCAAGCACGCACAAAACCCTGGATTCAATCTCTAGTACTGCAAAAAAAAAAAAAAAAAAAAAGAATTTAATTGAAAAATAAATCTGCCTGTCCCACAATCAAAATACAGATTCAGCTGGCCATGATGGCACTCAGGAGGCTGAGGCAGGGGGAATCACAAGTTCAAGGCCAGCCTCAGGAATATAGTGAGGCTCTAAGCAACTTAGCAAGACCCCATCTCAGAAAAGAAAAAGAGCTAAAGATAGAGCTCAGTTGTGGCACACCCCTGGGTTCAGTTCCCGGCACTGCAAAATAAAAAAACAAACAAATGAATAAAACAAACTCATAGGCCCAGCACAGTGGTATACACGCATAATCCCCACTACCTTGGAACCTGAGGCAGGAGGGTGGCAAATTTGAGGCCCACCTGGGCAACTTAGTGAAATAAAATAAATTGGAATATGTAGCACGCTCAAAATAAAATAAAAATGCTTAAAGAAACCCTGTTTCGTTAAGGCTGGGTTGTAGCATAGTGGTAGAGCGCTTGCCTCTCACACGTGAGACCCTGGGTTCCATCCTCTGCACCACATAAAAATAAACAAATAAAAATAAAAATATTGTGTGCATCTATAACTAAAAACAATTTTTTTAAAAAAAAGGGACAAAAAAGGGGGGGGAGGACATAAAAGAGTTCACGGAAGGTAGCTCAGTGGTAGAGAGCCCCTGGGTTCAATCTTTAGTACCCAAACTAAAACAAAACAGGGACTCATAACTGGTCTCCCTGCTTCTGTCCTAACTCTTACTAATAGTGCCAGAGAGAAATACGGAGGCAAATCTTACAACAACTCTGCTCAGAACCAGACAAGGTTCCCCATCTCAGATAAAAGCCAGAATCCTTGAAACAAAAACACATAAGTACCTATAGTCTCCCATCCCCATTATGTCCACCCTCTCTAACCTCAAGTCCCACCAGTCTCAACAGGGCTCAGCTAGTTCTGCTCAGCCACAATGGCTCTTCCACATCGGCTCCTCCACATCCATCCAACAGACCAGACACGTTCCCACCTCAGAAAAGCACTGGCTTTTCCTCCACCTGGAATGCTGGTTTCCCTAGCTTCCTTAGCTCCTTTGGGAAATGTCACTTTCTCAAGGAGCTTTCCCTGGTCACCCTCTATATAAAACTACAATACTCCCACCCCCCCCCCACACCCATGTCCACAGCCCCCATCTCCCTCTCCTGCACTCTCTTTCTACTTGGATAATTACTATCTACCATTCATTCTACCTTTTTATTTTGTTTGTCCATCTCCTGCACTAGAAGTCAGCTTTATAGGGCAGAGATTTTTATCTGTTTTGTATACTGCTGTGTTGACAGCTTCTAGAACACTCCTGACACATACTAGGTATTTAATAAATACCTGTTGAATGAGTGTGCTACATATTCCAAAACAAAACACAGAAGGCTAAAGGATTATTCATGATCATTCTATCCAATACCCCTAATTGCTGACTGCAGCATCCAATTCCAATATTAGGGGTGTTCCTCCTACTTTAGGGAACAATGCAATGAGGGGCAAAGAGGAGGAGAGGGTATTTATTTTATTAAGGGCTATAACATGTCAGAAACTTTGCACTCATAATTATCTTTAATTGTCTAGCAATTCTAAACCACAAGTAATTTGTAATTACAAAGTAAATATCATTATCCTTACTTTACAGGGAAGGAAAATGGCTTAAATAAGCTAATCTGCTCCAGTGTCATTGCTAATGTCCTGGATGTTGGTACAGCTCTGATGACTAACAGTTCTGCTCATTCTACTAAACCAGGAGTGAGGGATTCTGGCTGTTCATCAAAACCACCTGTAGAAGTTTGGGGTTGTTTTTGTTTGCTTTTCAGAGGAACTTGGAATCTATGCCAGAGTGACCGCGGCAGAATCTCCAGGATGGATATAAAGAAGCCTGACATTGAGGACTACCTTGCTTTGCTACCCAGACAAGAAAAGAATAATGCCAACGTAGACAAGGAAAGAGTGATACCTGTTGAGCCTGGCTTCCAGGTGGCTGCTAAGATACTCAGAAGGGAAAATAGTGTGTTCGAACACAGAGAAGCTGTATACATGGTTCATTGTCAGTGCCAATTCTGTCAAGTTTAGGTGTAGCTTGTCCATGCTGGAAAATAAAATGAGCCTTGATTACAGATCTGCCCCTGCCTACTGGTGTGTGAGAAGGACTGTGCCAGGCACATGGCCTTGAACTCCTTTCATCTTGTAGGGATCCTCAGCTTAGAATAGTATACATAATGCTGCCTTCAAAAGCAAAGTGGAAAATTCACATGAAAGTGCTTTTCCAGGGGCTGAGGTTGTGGCTCAGTGGTAGAGTGCTCGCCAAGCATGTGCAAAGCCCTGGGTTTGATCCTCAGCACCACATAAAAATGAATAAATAAAATAAAGGTATTGTGTCCAACTACAACTACAAATAAATAAATAAACATTAAAGTGCTTTTCCATATCCATCACTTCCCACCACTTCCACTTTTTTTCCCTTTCCTCTATCACCTCCCCTCTTCCCTTCTTTTATTTATTTATTTATTAGTTCTAATCAGTTATACATGAAAGCTCTTCAATTCACTGTATACCGATGGAGCAGAATTTTTCACTTCTCTGATTGTACATGAAGTAGAGTCACACCATTCGTGCAATCATACATGTACCTAGGGTAATGATGTCTATCTCATTCCACCATCTTTCCTACCCCTTTGCCCCCTCCCCTTTGCCCCATCCAAAGTTCCTCATTCATCCCATGCCCACCCCCATTATGAATTAGCATCCACTTATCAGAGAAAACATTCCGCCCTCTTCCCTTCTTTAATGCAGCACCCACGTAGCCCTCTGAGGCCAGGTTCATACTTGGTAACAATGCTTCGGTTCTTCCGGTGACTCTCAGCTCCTGGCTTGTCCCTCTCGGGTTCTCCTTTCTTGGGAGCCTGCTTCTGCTTCATGGTCTTCTTATTCTTAGCCTTGCTGATGGTGGTGGCACAGTGCTTCGGCAGAAGCTTTAGAGACAAACACAGTTGAAGGGAGAAATGAGATTCATTTCTGAAAGTGTTGTTATAAGAAGGTCTCTCCATTATCATCTGTTCTTTCTTCTGCTTTTCTTTCTCTAATCTAATCTAGGCCTATTTGGAACGTGCTCATTTCTTTCAGTTTTCATAAATATCTTCCCATGTACAACCTTAAAGTTCCAAGACAGCAGTGTCTTTCAGGGATCACCATGTTCCCCACCTACAGCCTGAGAGAGACTTTCCTAATGGAAAACTCAAGCAAAAAGTTCCACTAAACCACCTTCTAGGGTCTTCCACCCTGGGAAAGTTATTTTTTGCTAGATGGAACTTGCTACATTCCTGCATATTCTGCTCCATGAAGACAGTTCCCCACAGTACCAAAGCCTTCCAAAACCTCAGAGTGAAGAGTTGGCCAACATTCCCCTCCCACCTCTTTTTTAGAAATATATTTCTTGCTAGTTAAACATCAATCCTGCATCACTTCTCTTCTTCAGTTAGCCATATAGAAAATATATGATACAACTGGATATTCAGGTATTGCTTTCAAAGAATCAACTTGGAATTCTCTATTGATTCCAAAGCTACTGAGCATGTGCAAAGCAGTGTGAAAACTCCTCAGTTGGAATTCCTCTGAGAGCCACACATAGAAAAGTGCCACACAAGAAAAACAATTTTGCACTTTTGGTCACATTTTCTTTTTTAAATCCAAAATCTTACCTGATCCAAGAAGAAAAATTAAAAAACAAGTCCACCTTAATGGACTTGAGAATGCATCAACCCTGGGATTATCCAAAAGTGTGTGTAGGGGCCAGGCATGATAGACCCATAATCCCAGTAATTTAAGAGGCTGAGGCAGGAGAATCACAAGTTCAAGGCCAGCCTCAGCAGTTTACTGACACTCTAAGCAACTTAGTGAAACCCTGTCTCTAAATAAAAAATAAATAAAAAGGGCTGGATATGTGATTCAGTGGTAAAGTGCCCCTGGGTTCAATTCCTGGTATCAAAAAATAGATACATAATAAAAATGTCTGTGGTAGATTCTATAAACAGTCCTTAAAATGTAGCACTATCAGTAATGGCAACATCACTAATTATTTACTCAAAATGTTAATTCTGAAGGGCCAAAGATAACAAAAGATCTTGTGTGAAAACAATTATTCACATTAAGGTTTAGCATTCCAGGTACAGCAGTGAGTAAATCTCTTTACCTGTATCTCTTGCATATATGGTAGACATTCCTGGGAATGAATATGCTGATAAGTATGCTCACTTGCACATCTTCCTTGCATTAATTACTGAAATTTCCTTCAAACATATATTTTTACTCCCTTTCCCATAAACGAGAACATTCTGCAAGGACAGGGATCATGCGCCTTCCTTCTGCATCCCTACCCCAAACATCTAGCAAAGGGCTTAATGTCCAGCAACTACCAATTAATACAAGAGCTAACATTTATTGAGTGTTGTATATTAAATATTTAATGTACTCTATTTCATTTAATCCTTCTAACAACTCTAGGAAGAAAGTATTTTAATCTTCATTTTACATATGAGAAAACTAAAAGGTTAAGTAATCTGTATAACTGTTCTTAAAAAAATACACGCTTCACAGAAATGCACACGGGCTCCCTTTCTACCCAAGCTGCTACAAAGCCTGATTCAAACCCAGGAAGGGTGGGTCATCTGGGAAATCTAAAACACTCCAGGGCAACAGCAAAAACTAGTTCCTCATTTTCAAATTTTCTGAAATTTAGGTTGAGCTAATTGTGACCAGGTGCTGTGAGTCAGTCAAGGGAGGAGAAGGGGGAAAAAAAAGAAGACAAAGACAAGAAAGCATCCCTGACGATAAACACAGAAGAGGTGCCTGGAAATATCCAGAGAGCCACTGGGAAAGTGAGGATGCAGAGGAACCAGACAAGGGATCGGGCCACAGTCCCAAGTATGTGCACACAGAAGAGAGGAAGGGAGTAAATGAGAAAGTTAACTCATCTTCCAGATCTCTTCAAATGGAACACAGATTCTGTTGGAGTGCAGCTGTTCAAATAAGAGTATTTTTAGACACCTCTATCTAGTCCTATGGGAGAAAGGACTGACAGGACTACTCTAAGAAAGGATTCCTGCCGCCAACTCACATACACAAAAGCCTCAGCCCCACTTGAGGAAGAGCTGAAGAATTTAGCATCTGAGAGGAACACAAAGGCGAGGAGAAGGCACCGAGGGCTGGAGAGGAGACAGAAACAGACTTTGCCCACCTGTTGGCTCAGGTTGTGCTGTTCAGCACAGATTTCCAGGACACAGTTGCTGGTCTGCTTGGCCAACTCCTCCAAGAAGGAATTGCAGTGGTGAAGACTATGGTTCTTCAGGTGGGGGTACTAGGGGAAAGGACCAAAGGGGAATTTGTTATCTCCAGGACAGCCACTTCTTTCTCATAATACTGCCCCCATCCCCAATCCTAAACCGCCCATTGCCAGGAAGAAGAAACTGAGGTCCAGAAAGAGAAGACACTGTCAAAATCAGACTGAGATACTTAGGGATTCATGTCACATACCTCTGTTTGTACCCTTCCTGGGCCCAAAATCAATCCTTGGAATTGTGTTTGGGGGAATAAGGATGAGATATGACTAGAGAGGTGGCAGGGCTCAGAGTTCAGGACACCCACCTCTTCAGGGCACATCTCATGAGTACAGTGGACAAAATGAGCACAAATTAGGGGGAAAGCGATGGCATATCGCAGCATGTTGGGTTCCTCCAGGGTCATGGCAAACATCTTCTCAAAAGCACGGAGATGAAAGCTGCAGAGAAAGGGGAAGGAGACTTAAAGGTTATGAGCTGAGCCCTCTGAGCAGAGAATATTCATTCTTTCAACAAATATTTATTGATATTCACGACTTCCTCCTAATTTCCCTTGAGATAGAAGGAAATCCAAGAACCTTAACCCTTCCAGACCTTTACAAAAGCCCCAAGACTGTTCAGTGAGAATCTTCTTCCTTTTCTTTGCATAAAATTTGCTATTTTTCCCTCAGAACCTTTGCATTATTTGGGCCATTCCTCCTAATTTAGAAGTCCTAAATAAACATTTCTCCCCAAATTTGACACTCCAGTTTCAGAAAAACTTCACAGATTAATTCTAGGAGATGAATTTTTCCTAAGCCCTTTATCTTCACAACTTCATGGTCTCTTTTCCTATTTTCTTACATTTGCAAGTATTATGTTGATGTCCTTTGGGCATAGGAGTATTATATCTCCCAATTTATATTGATTGCAGAGAGCACAGACAACATATTATTTTGTTTGTTTGATCCTTCAAAGAATGCAGGTATGTACCTAATAAATGTCAGGTGCTACCTGTAGAAAACAAGCTAAATGTTTATTCTCCAAAGGTCCTATTCTTCACCCTCTCAATTATCTTCAGTTCTCATCATAAACTTCCAGATTTTTTCATATTTCTTTAAAACCCAATGTGCCGAGACCTTTAAAAAAAAAAAAAAACTATAGGGCTTAGGGTTGGGCTGTGGCTCCATGATAGAGCACTTTCTAGCATATGTGAGGCCCTGGGCTGGATCCCCAGTTGGGTGAGGGTTACTGAGGAAGTTTCCAAAGATAACAATGAAGATGCAAAAAGATTAGAAGAAGACATCTTGCTGAATTATCCTAAAGAAGGGGAAGTAGTGTTAAGTCTAAAGAACTTTCCTCACAAGGATGAATATAGAACATAAGGGAATCAACTTCAATTCTACCTGTTAGGATTACTGGCTTTTACAAGGGGGCATGAGTGAGCTGTGAAGTTGAACATCTACCTTTAAGATTGCAAGGAAAACAGGACTTTTCCATCTGTCTAGGGAAATTATGGTTCTCCACAGAGCCCAGGCAAGGCATACCAGAAAGTAGACAGGTCAGAAGTTTCCACCAGCACCTTCTCTATAGAGTCAAGCATTCGGGAGTGAAAGACGATGAGGTTCATCACCTTGGCCAAGTCAGGATTCTCATGCAGGTGCAAGGGCGCCTTAGCCACACTAGTGTATGCCTGCAGTTGGAGTTGGAAAAAGAGAGGAAGAAGCAAGGTGAATAAGAAGGGTCCCCAGCCTTGGGACTACAATTTGTCCTGGCTGTGTCCCATCTAGTCATATGTTTTCAAGTTTCAGTTACTCCATAAAGTAAAACTTAGGAAATAAAAGAGAAGGGATTGTGGGAAAGGAAAAATCTGAGGGGTGCCCATTACCTGTAGGCGGAACCAGTCCAGTCTTAATCCAGAGAATTCAAAGTTCTCTCCATTATCAACTGAGAAAACCAGAAGCAAGTGTGAAAGAGAACAATAAAACAGCACCCTAATATCTGACTGCACAGAATCTAAGTTCTTTTCAAAGTCTTCTGGCCCTATTCTCTGGCTAAAGATCAATATTTCTAGAAAAAAGATAATGACTCTCATATACACCCCACCTCCCCCACCTCCCTCCACCTCCAGTTACCTTGTTTGAGATTCAGAGAGGAGAGGGTACTGACAAAAGAGGACATGATGATGGACTCCTCCTCTGGACACACAGATAGGTTCTAAAAGAGGGTTGGGGCTGCTGTCAGTGAACATAGTTTCTATCAAGACAGGAACTAGTCTTTGGTACAGCCAGAGGAATGAGAAGTTGTGCTCCATTTGTGTACAATGTGTCAAAATGTATTCTATTGTCATGTATAACTGATTAGAACAAATTTAAAAATTAAAATAAAATTTTTAAAAAAGAAACTAGTCTATGGGCTCGTAAGCCTATAAAACAGAAAGAATTGCCAAGTGCCCAAAACAGGGCAAGCTAGCAAGAGATGGAGAGAACTTCCTAGAAACCCTGCCATGTTAACATCAGTTTTTCTTTATTTTTCTTTCCTATTTGTATGTAGTTTCACTTGGGGTTGGGGGAGAAGGACTGATGGGATTAGTAGTCTTGTCTTTCTTTTTTTCTTTTAACAAATGTAGAGAGGGAGATCGGGGGTTTAGACACCTAATCTTCTGAGCATGAGATTCAACCAGCATGACTCCAAATGGTAAATGACCAGGGACCACCTTGAAATCTCCAAATTATAATCAAGTAAACACACCTGAATGATGTCACTGAGCACAAGAGCATCGAATCTGGCCAAGTACTGAAGGTGGTATTGCCGTATCACTTTGAGGTGCCTTCGGACCAGAGCCCTTATCTCCTCCAACAAGAAAAGCAGCTCTGCGATGTTCCTGAGGAGTTGAAGACAAGAACAGAGAGACAGATGAGACTAGAAATATGAATGGAGACAGTGCTAATGGGGAAAACTTTCTAGAAACTAGAACTTTCTGAGGTCATTTGACACCTCCCTCTCCCCTTTCCCAGCCCATCTTAGGACAAGGTTCTTAACCATGTCAAGTACTAACAAATCAGTATAGTCCTCAGGGGTCTTTGTCTTGGTGACATTTTCTGTATGGCGAACCAACCAGGTGACCTCATCACGAATGAAGGACAGGGCCATGAAAGCAAAAAGGGCCTAAGGAGAAGGCAAGGATTGTTAGAATTTTGAACTTTACAAACAGATTTTAAAGCACAGAGAAAAACTACCATGATAATCTGCATGTGGATACAACTGTATAGCCCTACCAACAGTGTCCAACAATAAACACACAGACCCACGCAAAACCTGAATTATGTGACACAAAATTAGATATGTATGCATGTGATACTGGCTCAGTCAGTACCCCCTCCGTCGCTATCAAATTAAAATTTATAAATATTTACTAGACACTTATATAGTTTAAAACACAAAAGTGCCAGCACAGTGGTGTATGTTTATTGTCCCAGCAACCTGGGAGAATGAGGCAGGAGGATTTCAGGTTCAAAGCCAGCCTCAGCAACTTAGTGAGGCACTGAGCAACTTAGCGAGATCCTGTCTCAAAATAAAATATAGGGGGTAGGGGCTGGGGCTGGGGCTCCACGGTAGAACACTCGTCTCATGTGTGAGGCCCTGGGTTCAATCCTCAGCACCACATAAATAAAAATAAAAAGGTATTGTATCCACCTGCAACTAAAAAAAATATTAAAAATAAAATACAGGGGGTAGGAAAGATGGTGGAATGAGATGGACACCATTACCCTAGGTACATGAAGGAAGACATGAATGGTGTGACTCTACTTTGTGTACAACCAGAGAAATGAAAAATTTGGCTCCATTTGTGTACTATGGACTGAAATGCATTCTGCTGTCATGTATAACAAATTAGAACAAATAAATAATTTTTAAAAAACTATAAAAAAGGACTGGGGATGTGCATTAGTGGTTAAGTGCGCCTGAGTTCAATCCCCAGTACAAAACACACACATACACACACACACACACACACACACACACACACACACCAAAGGAAGCTCTGTCATCATTTAGCCACACTCATATAGAAGAACAAGTACACAAATAGCTATAATACATGACATTCTGTGATAATGCCCAAAAAATACCTTAAAAAAGGTTGGGAGGTTCTCTAGGAAAATTCAAGGAATCAGCACATACACATACAAATAGATCACAAAAGATTCAGAAATGCAAAAGGCTCATGAATGCCAAGTCACTCCCCCAGAGAACCTCTTATTGGCCATCATTCTGCTCCCAATATTTCCCTCTTGCCTTAGGACCCAGTAGTCCTGGCTCATCAGTTAACACAGTTACCAGCTCCTTCACTGCCGTCCGCAGAAATTGCCGCCGTTGACAATGAAACTGGCCACTGAGGAAGGAAAGCAGAAACTAGAGAATACCGCCTCTCCCGCCTGTAACAACCCTCCACGGGCAGTGCAGGAAAGAAGGGGTATCGGGCAGAAAGAAAGAAGGCTGGATGCTGAGGTCAGCCTTGGGAATAAAATACAGGAATCTGGGAGGCAGCAGCATAATCCTGGGTTGAGGCAATAAGTCTGTCCAGAAACTCAAGATGTCGTAGGTGATGTTATGGTTTGGATAGGAGGTGTCACCCCAAAAGCTCACGTGTGAGACAATGCAAGAAGGTTCAGAGGAGAAATTATTGGGTTGTGAGAATCTTAACCCAATCCCCAGTTAAGTGGTAACTGAAGGCTGGTAGGATGCAGCTGGAGGAGGTGGGCACTGAGGGCCGTGGCTTTGGGGTATATATTCTATATCTAGGGAGTGGAGTTTCTCTCTCTCCTTCCTGATCATCATGTGAGCTGCTTCCCTCTGCCACACTCTTCTGCCATGATGTTCAGCCTCACCTTGAGCCCTGAGGAATGCAGCCTGCTATCTATGAAAAGAGACCTCTTTTTAAAACTATGAGCCCCCAAATAAACTTTTCCTCCTCAACAATTATGCTGGTCAGGTCTTTCAGTCACAGCAGTGAAAAAGCTGACTGAAACAGGTAAGAACAGAAGTCAGGAGAGAGCTCTATTCCAGCCCCTCTCAGAGAGCCCATCCCCCACTTTTACCTGTTTGCAATCGCATGCTCCTTGCTCTCCTTGATGTCTGTCACGCGCTTGCCATACCTAAGGATTGATAGAGGGATAGCAGGGTTGAGCATAAAACCACTGTGGGTGGGGGCGGGTCTTGCCCACCTTCCATGTCATCAGATTCCAACCTAGAGGCTTAGGATAGGACAGGCAGCCCTCGCTAGCAGGACCTTTCTGAGCCCTGCTTCTTCCCCTGACCTAGCAGGAAAAGACTCACAGAGCTTAGATGCCACCCTCTTCTACCTCTATTTTTCAGATAAATAAAATAACTAGGGAAAGGAAATGACTTGCTCAAGCTCCCCACAGGGCCTTAACGGCAAAGCTGGGGCTGGACTTCTCACCCTGTGCTCCTGCCTTGACACCTTGGAATCAAGACACTCTTTCAAGTTTAAGTAGGATAAAAGAAGCAGTGCAAAATACCACACAGGCCCTGATCTCAGGCAAAAGTAGTTGCTCCAGCTGTACCAGGGGTCCCCTCCCCACCCACTTCCTCTTGGAATGTAACCTTATGGGTTATCTCTGTTACTGTGATCTGTCCCGCTCCTTGGACTTGTTCTCTTCTCCCAGCAAATAAGTTCAAAGCGTCCCTTATTCTAAAAAGACCTTATGTGACCCTGACAAGCCACTGAATTTCACCCATTCTCCCACACCACCAAACTCCTTCAAAGAGACATCTTTTTACTTCCTTACCTCTCACTGACCCTTGGATCCCACAAGACCTTCCACACTTAACAAACCGCTCTCTCTGAGGTCAATGTGAACCTCTGAATCACCAAATTAAATAACCTTTTCATTGCCTGTGGTTTCTCTGGAGCATTTGGCCATGTTCCTTTTTTTTTTTTTTTTTCTACTAGTGACCTGTGCTCAGAATCCCGGCATAATCACAGACTCTTTGCTCTTTGTGTTCCCTATATCTGTCTTTCCTCATTGAGTATTCCTGTCGTCACAACATGGAACTTCATAACCTCTCATGTCCCTTCTCCAAACCACTCGTCTATTGAACTTAGCACAAAGTCAAAGAAATTTGGAGTTTTAAAGTATCTTAATTAAATCAGGATTCAACTCCAAAGCATACCCGGTGAAAAATTATTTCAAGTTTTATATATTACAAAGGAAAGAGACAGGCAGAACTAAGAGTCAAAAAATCTAGAATTGTTTCCTAATTCCACCTCTTATTAACTGAGGGACATTGAGACTGAGCTTCTCATTTTTCCATTTACAAAAAGGTATATTAATACTTAACACTTGAGTTATCATGAAAATCAAATGAGCTCACTTATGCCAAAGAACTCCCTAAACAATAAATCATATATATTGGTTGTTGTTCTCAGTGATGGGGAGAATTATACCTTCCATTCCTTGTTTTTTCATCAAGGATTTTATACCCCAATCCACCTTCTACAAGTTCTAATTATTAATCTTAAATTTACTCTCTTAATTCTGGTAATGGTTTTTCTCTTTTTATATTGTTTTATTTTTTGGCAATGATTTTTTTTATTAGTGCTTTTTTATCCACTCCTTCAGTCCCACCAACCACCATACTGTGAATTGAACCCAGGGGCACTCTACCACTGAGCTATATCCCCAGTCCTTTTTATTTTTTATTTTGAGACAGGGTCCCTTGCTAAACTGCCAAGGGATCATAAGCCTTGAACTTATGATCCTCCTTCCTCAGCCTCCCAAGTATCTGGGCTGTATGACAGGCATGTGTAGCACACTCAGTTCCCATCTACTTGTCTTTCTGGTTCTGCCTTATTTTACTTAACATTATGATCTCTAGTTCTATCCATTTTTCTGCAAACCACACGGCCTCATTCTTATTTATGGCTGAATAATCTTCCATCATGTATATATACCATCTTTATACTTTTATCCATTGACAGGCTAATTCCATAACTTGGCCTATTGTGAACTGTGCCACAATAAGAATGAATATTCAAGTATCTCTATAGTATGCTGACTTTGATCCCTTTGGGTGTATACCAAGGCATGGTACAGCTAGGTCATATGATAGTCCTATTTTTAGTTTTTGGGGGGAAACCTCCATACGAATTTCCACTATAGCTCTAATAATTTATATTCCCTCCAACACTGTATAAGTTTCCCTTTTTCCATTTTTTCCTCCACTTCTTTACCAACATTTATTTGGTTTTTTTATACTTTTTTTTTTTCAGTGCTGTGAACCCAGGGGCTCACACATGCTAGGCAAGCACTCTACCATGGAGCTATTTCCCAGCCCTCATTTTGTACCCTTGATGATAGACAATCTGACTTAAGTGAAATTGAATCTTAATGTAGTTTTTATTTGCACTTCCCTGATGCTAAAAATGTCAAACATTTTTTTCATATAAATAATTTGCTATTTGTACTTCTTTCGAGAAGTGTCTGTTCAGTTCATTTGCCCATTTATTGATTGGGTTATCTGTTTTTGTGTGTGTGTGTTTAGTACTTTATTTATTCTCTATATTAAATCTATTTCAGAAGAGAATTTTGCCAATTAAAATACAGCAAAGATTTTTCTCCCTTTGTGTAGGTTTCTTCATTCTGTTAATTATTTCCTTTGCCATGCAGAAGCTTTTTAGTTTGATGCCATCCCATTTGTTGATTCTTGCTGTGATTTCCTGAGTCCTATCCAGGAAGTCTCTGCCTGTATCTATATTCTAAAGTGTCTCCCCTGTGTTTTCTTCTAGCAGTTTCAAAGTTTCAGGTCTTACCTGTAGCTCTTTGATCCATTTTGAGTTTATTTTTATGCAGATTGAGAGAGGGAGAGATTGAGTTTCAGTCTTCCTCATAAGGATATCCAGTTTTCCCAGCACCTTTTGTTAAAGAGGTTGTCTTTTCTCCAACTTGTTTTGGCACCTTTGTCAAGAATCAGATGACTGTAGTGCCATTTACTCTATTCCATTGGTCTACATGTCTATTTTCATGCCAGAACCACACTGTTTATGTGACTATGGCTCTGTAGTATATTTTGAAATTGTATATTGGGATACCTCCAACAATGCTTTTCTTTCCCCCCTCAGGATTGTTTTGGCTATTGAGGTCATTTTTTTAAAAAATTTATTTTTTAGTTCTAGGTGGACACAATATCTTTATTTTGTTTTTATGTGGTGCTGAGAATCGAACCCAGTGCCTCAAGCATTCTAGGCGAGCGCGCTACCATGTCATTTTTGCTTTTATATGAATTATAGGTTTGCTTTTTCTAGTATGGTAAAGAACATCATTGAGATTTTGATAGGACTTAATGCTTTCTAAAAATAATACTTAGGAATTAGCATTCTCATAGGCTGTTGATAATATAATCTATTTGGAGGGCAGTTTGGTAAAAGCTATTGAAATTTAAAATGTGCATTTCCTTTATTCTTAGCAATTACACGTCTGAGAATTCACCCTATAGAAATATTCACATAGGTTCACAAAGGTATATGTCTAAGGATGTCCATTATATATTTGTTTATAATGATTTTTATATATTTATTTATTTTTGCTGTGCTGGGGATTGAACCTAGGGTCTTGTACATGCTAGGCAAGTACTCTATTACTGAGCTACATGCCTGCCTTTTTTATTTTCATTTTGAGATAGGGTCTCACTAACTTGTCCAGGTTGACCTCAAACTTGCAATCCTCCTGCCTCCTGAGTAGCTGGGATTACAGGCATACACCATCACACTTGGCTTATACTGTTTTTTACAAACAGAAACAGTTCAAATATCCACCATTAGGAGATTGGGTAAATATGTTATAACTACCTAATGGAATATTGTTCAACTGTTAAAAAAAAAAAAGTAAGTCTTGCCAGGCACAATGGCACATGCCTATAATCCCAGCAGCTTGGGAGACTGAGGCAGGAGAGTCATGAATTCCAAGCCAGCCTCATTGTGAGTTCAAAGCCAGCCTCAGCAAAATTGAGACACTAAGCAACTCAGTGAGACCCTGCCTCTAAATAAAATACAAAATAGGCTGAGTGCCTCAGTGGTCAAGTGCCCTTGAGTTCCATCCCCAGTACTGAAAAAAAAAAAAAAGTAAGCCTCTATAGATTGATATTCAAAGATACCCAAAAATATAGTAAGGGGGGAAAACAAACTATAGGCATAATGTAGAATGTAGGTATGTTTCTTTTTTTAAAAATTACTTATATAAGGTTGAAAATACATGCACATCTTTTATCTTTGTATATAAACACACACACACACACACACACACACACACACAAGCATCTGGAGGATGTACATCAAACTATTCTGGGAGGTGCCATTGTAGCCAGCTTACATTCTGTACACATATCTGAAAGTCATATTTGCTACCAGAAGTAATAATATAGGTAACTTGATACCCCCTCCTCCTAATCACATACCACCTCCTCATTATAGCCCTATTCTTTCTTTCACAGTCAAAGTACTCAACAAAGTGGTTATTAAATTTCTTATCTCCTACTATTCCTAAATCTGGTGCAACTTGGCTTTCAGCCTCATCACTCAACTGAGGTTATTCACAAGAGGGCACTAAGATGATCCTTATAACCAAACCAAGCCCTATAAAAAAAATTTTTTTTTGTACCAGGAAGTGAACTCAGGGGCACTTAACATTGAGCCACATCCCCAGCCCCTTTATTTTTATTTTTTATTTTGAGACAGGGGTCTTGCTAAGTTGCTTAGGACCTCACTAAATTGCTGAGGCTGGCTTTGAACTTGCAATCCTCCTGCCTCAGCCTCCTGAGCCACTGGGATTACAGGCATGCACCACCACGCCCAGTCACACATTTTTAATCCTTATTTTATTGGATCTCTTACCACCATCAACATTACAAAACCCAGTCCTCCCTTCTTACGTGTTCTTCCCTTGGCTTCTGTTTTCCTCCTTCTTCTCAAGGCCCCTCACTGATTTCCCTGCCTCTAAAATTCAATATACCCAGAGGTACATTTTCCCTACTCTTCTCAATCCAATTCTTCATGAACATTTTACCAGTCTACATCTGAATCCAAACTTCACACCTCACTTCCAGGAGCACCCAGCAAAAAGCTCAATACATCTGTCCTCTTGGTCCTTCACGTACTTCAGATTCAACCTGTTCAAACCGGAATTCACACCAGGCATGATGGCACACACCTGTAAACCCAGCTACTCAGGAGGCTGAGGAAGGACTGCCAGTTTGAGGCCAGCCTTGACACTTAACAAGACCTTGTCTCAAAATTAAAAGTACTGGGGATGCTCAGTGGTAGAGCATGGCAGAGCATTCAATCTCCAATAGCAAAAAAAAAAAAAAAAAAAAAAAAAAAAATCTGAATTCACTAAGGCTGAGAATGTAACCAGGGGTAGTGTGTTCACCTAGTGTGCACAGAAGCACATGACCTTGGGTTCAATCCCTAGTACCACAAAAAAGCAAAAAGGGAAAGGAAAGGGGAAAAAAATCACAAACTTTCCCCCACAAACTTGCTTTACTTCATGTGTCCTCTGCCAAGGAATTTGCCAGGTATCCATGTCAGAAGCTTTGACATCACCCTCAATTCCTCCTAACTTACTTAATTAATCCCTGCCTCTACCTCTGCCCATCCAATCTCTTTTCTTCCCTGCAGCAGAGTGACATTTTTGAAAATGCAAATATGATCATGTCATTGTCCTGTTTGAATTCACTCAGTGGCTCCATATCCTCCTTAGAACAGATTCAGACTCCAGGCAGAACACAGAAGGCCCTGACTCACCTCCCCAAACCCATCTCCTGATGTCCCCACCCCGTCACCAGTTGCCCACTCCCTGAACCTGTGAACTTCTTAGCACTGGTCATGCACTCTTTTTTTTTTTTTTTGAATTTTTAATATTTATTTTTTAGTTTTCGCGGACACAACATCTTTGTTGGTATGTGGTGTTGAGGATCGAACCCAGGCCGCACGCATGCCAGGCAAGCGCGCTACCGCTTGAGCCACATCCCCAGCCCTGGTCATGCACTCTTGCCTCAAAATTTTTGATCATTTTTCTGCCTAAAAGCCCTTCTTCTGGAGGCTGGGGCTGTAGCTCAGTGGCAGAGCACTTGCCGAGCTCAGTTGAGGCAGTGGGTTCGATCCTCAGCACTGAATAAAAATAAGTCAGTAAAATAAAGTTATTGAATCCATCTACAACTAAAATAATAAAAAATAAAGAATCCCTTCCCTGCCTTAAGAAACCCTGTGTATACACACACACACACACACACACACACACGCACACACACACGCACGCACGCGCGCGCGCACACACACACACACACACACACTCTTCAACTGTTTAACTCTTAGGTCTACCTGTCTCCTGATCCTGCAAGGCCAGTTTAAAGACCTTCTAAACACCTCCACAACACTTTTCCTTACTCCATTGCAACAGTTTGCCTATTTTCCATCATTTGTAAACTCCTTGAGAGCAGAGACTCAGGTAGGTTGGTTGGTTTTAATAATTGCATAGTACTTACTATATACTAGGCACTTCTATGTGCTTCACAAATAGCAATTATTTTATCCTTTATAACTCTATGAGGTTAGTCATAGGAAGGTATTACTATGATCCACATTTTATAGATGAGGAAATTGAGCCAATGTCATAAAGAAGTTAATCAACTTGCCCAAGGTCACACAGCTAATAAATAG
Source organism: Spermophilus citellus (assembly GCF_964194105.1). NCBI lineage: Eukaryota > Metazoa > Chordata > Mammalia > Rodentia > Sciuridae > Spermophilus > Spermophilus citellus. Next base: position 73,857,059 of record NC_138197.1, on the reverse strand, counting down.
TAAAGCATGTATTCAGTCTAGTTTCAGAGTCCTCGCTTTTCACCTCTGTTATCTTATTAATCATTATGTCACTAAAACCCAGTGAAGTGCCTAGGAAACAGTAGGTACTCAATAAATACTTCTCCAATAGTTAGAATTACCCCTTACCACCCATACTCTGAGAATACACACTGAGACAAAAAAAGATGTTGGGAGGGGCTAAAACTCCCCCAAAGATGAGTTTGGCTCTCACACCTCTTACCCTTTCAAACTGCTAAACAGGTCCTCTGTGACCTTGTGCACCTGCAGCACATCCTCCCGGATGAGGGTGATGTACAGGGAACCCTGCAGACACAGCTTCCACAGCTTCTGGCACTGGCTATTGGAGTTGAGGCACCCGTGACAAAGAAGAAATCCAACTGTAGGTGGGTAGAGAGTGAGAAGAAGCCTTTTAGAACTTGCTCTCCATGTAAGATGCTGCAACATCTGTCTGCACGTGACCCACAGAACTTACTGATAATCCAGCGCTCCATCACCTCCACGGACAGATACTCACAGGCCATCTGAGAGCAGAGAGACAGAGACACTCAAGCAGGCATCTAACTCAGTGTTCCCTGAAGGAGAAAAGTCTATCTATCTAGAATCTGAACATCAAAACCAACTTTTGGGGTCTGGAGTGTAGCTCAGGGTAGTGTGCCTGCCTGGCATGCCCAAGGCCTGGGTTCAATCCCCAGCACCAATTTTTTTTTTAACCACACTGGATAGGGCTATTTGATAAGCCAACAGCTGGGGAATCTGCCAACAATGAAAAGGAGGTGCTGGAAGTGGACCCAGGGGAACAGGACATAATTGAGAAAAGGAGAAGGAACTGGAGCCCGAGGTCAGGATAAACAAAAGGTTTAACATAACTTCTCTTCAACAGTTCAGAGGCTTTTATTAACAGGAGAATAGAATCCAAAACCTCCTCATCATTTCTTTCTCCTTTGGATTCTTTTATCACACAAATCACTCATTTGACCCTTATTACTAATCTCATGTTACCAGCTGTGTTTTTATGACAACATGACTAATAGCTTTCCTAAACAATATAACAATATGTTCTCTTTTTTTTTGGTACTGGGTATTGAACCCAGGTGCACCTACCCACTGAGCCAAATCCCCAGCCCTTTTTATGTTTTATTTTTTGATACAGGATTTTGCTAAACTACATAGGACCTCACTAATTGCTGAGGCTGGCTTTGAACTCACAATCCTCCTGCCTCAGCCTCCCAAATCAGTGGAATTACAAGTGTGTACCACCCCACCCGGCAATAGTAAGTTCTTTGAGGGAAGGACTTTGGGCCCATTGTAGTTAAAAAAATTTATTCAATGATTGACTCCTAAGCTCAATTTCCTACTGGTGCCCAGTGAACCACTTCTATCCATTTATTCATCCTATGAACAGTTACTTAATTTCTTTTATGAGAAGACACACACTAATCCTGGTCCCAAAGGAAGCTCAATCATGGTTTTGAGCTACAAGAAGTGATCAACCAAGAGGCATATCCTACAAGAGGGCTAACTCTTCCTAGGGCTGACGTTTCCTGAAAGAAGCACCTTCTGCAGAGATGGCCTTGGCCGAGAATGCCTCCCTTAACAGAAGGAAAAGGGAACTCACCGTGTCTGAATTAGCAGGGTTAATCATGGCCGGGGGGCTGCTGATGACACTGAGAAGCTGGGCACTGCGCCACTGCTCAGCCCCCTGGTTCCTCCGGACAAAGAGGAAGTGCAAAGAGAGGAGGGCGCCACTCACAGCCTGCAGGAAGAGGCATGTCAACCCCGAGTGTCAAAGCCGGGTGCAAGCACTTCTGCCTGAGGCAGTCTCTGCTGTCTTAGGGAACTTGCCTTTGTGTGAGGCCCAAATTCTTCTGTCAGCTTCTTCAGAGGGTGGTCATACTCTAAGACCATCTGGCCCAGGCGTGCAAAACTGGGGTCACTGGAAAAAAGCAGAGGACAGAGGAGTTCTAGGCCTTCACCCCGACAGAAATATAAATGTTTGCATGTAGGATAAAGACTTGTGCATAGGTGGGAATTCCCGCCACCTCCAAAGACAGACGGACTAATCTGTGAATTACACCTACAAATAACCACTCCAGGCTCAGGCATGGTTAGACAGAACCATACAATTTGGGGAAGGTCCATGAAAGTTTGTCCTTTTAAGCATCCAAAATAGGGATGGATATATAATAGATATTCCATCAATTTGTGTCAACTAGTCAGAAATCAAGTAGTGTGCCTGTACAAAATCTAAAAGGACATATAAATATCTGAAGCAAATGGGAGTGTGCCCAGGTAGCCAGGCGGACACGTGGGAATGAACATCATACATAGAACAATGTGCCATGTCCCACTCAAATTCCTCCAGTGTTCATTTTATCAGCCCTTAAATGCTTATATTTGCACTACTGAAGTGGGGGAAGAACTGCAGATCATCCAAAATTCATTCCTATTTGGCTTCAAATGTACTAACATATATTACTTACCTCTGGTGGTTTAACCTTACTAGTATTAGTGCTACCAATATTACAAAGAATTGTCTTTGACTTTTGCAATAACCTGAAAAGCAGAGTAGAAGCCAGTCCAGGAAAAAAAAAAAAAGAAAACATAGATCAGAGATAATGCAAACTGGATAATCCACTGATAGATGTTGAAGGCTTAACTACACGTAAAAGTGTACCTTCTTTTCCCTGAGCTGTATGTAGATCATAGGTTCTCCCCTGAGAAGTCATGGCATCCATAGCCTTTCTATCCACCCCCACCTCGTAGCACCACTTCTGAGGCTTCACCTCTCCTTCACTCACCTATGCCCATGCTGCATCTCGTGGGCACAGTTGTACATGCCAATGAGTATCCGTCGATCTTCGATCCGTGACAAAAGCAAAATGACTGACGTGTAAGTCACAATCAAGTCCAGGTAACTTCTAGTGAAATCAAAGTTGAGACTCTACAAGGAAAAAAATACAGAAACCTAAGGACAGAAACCCAATGACTATGGGTCTCCCTGCTTCCCCATCCATTCCAGAGAGTGCTAAATAGACTCTGGGTGAGTCTGTTTTGAAGTAGGAACTGATGGGATCAAAAATTCAGAAGAAGAAAATTGAAACAAAAGCCAGGGAGCTAAGTACAAACTCAAAGATACAAAAAGACCAGGAAATAAGTTAGCATTTGAGGGTTGGAGGAAGTGAAGTAAAAAGTTTTTGTGTAATTTTTGAATTAATTAAATCACCTTGCTGATCTACTTAACTTGTAAGCACATCTTAACTTTGGTAGTTTTTACAAAAGAATTATGGTCCTGAGAGGGACTATATGGTCCATTCTTTCAGTCCCATCCCACCCTATACTGTCCCATCCTAAACCCAGTCTCTTCTTTAATTCTATTCCATAGTAAAAGAAAATTACAATGGATCTTACGATATCAAAATGGCACTGGCAGGCATCGATGGTGTTGAGAAGTTCATATACGTGATCCTGGTGGTGGAATTGAAGATGACAGTGAATTAAAAAAAGAATAGAGAAGATGAGATGTAAAACCAGAATATGAGGGAGAGAGACCACTCCCTTAGAGACCTCCAGGTCACAGAAGAGAGGCATTGTTAAAAAGAAGAAGTTTCTCTGCATGCCATCAGTAGCCCCTGTCAGGAGACTCCACCACATGCCCATGTGTCCACAGGCATGAGTCACGACTCTATCGCACACACTGTCCCTGGTCTTATCATCCCGGCATCCCATTTCTTCACTGGGTAACATGGAACAACTTTAAACAATCGTTTGGCAGTTTCTTAGAAAATTAAATTCTTATTAAGAACGAATACTCTGGGGCTGGGGTTGTGGCTCAGTGGTAGAGCACTTGCCTAGCCTATGTGAGGCCCTAGATTCAATCCTCAGCACCACATAAAAATAAGTAAAATAAAGGTATTGTGTCCAACTACAACTAAAATAAATAAGTAAATAAATATTTAAAAAAGAACGAATACTCTTATTAAGAACTAGAGAGGGGGCTGTGGATGTGGCTCAAGCCGTAGCGCGCTCGCCTAGCGTGCGTGCAGCCTGGGTTCGATCCTCAGCACCACATACAAATGAAGATGTTGTGTCCGCCAAGAACTAAGAAAAAATAAATAAATATTAAAATCCTCTCTCTCTCTGTCCCCCTCTCACTCTCTCTTTAAAAAAAAAAAAGAACTAGAGAGGAATTTGAAGTTTCCCAACACAAAGAAGTGATGTTCAAGCAGATGGAAAGGCTCATTATGCTGATTTGATCACCAGACATTGTACAAAAAGCCAATTATCAGACTGTACACCACAAATACAATTATTATGTCAATTAAAGGAGAAAAACTCAAAATATTAAACATGCTCTTACCATATGAGTTATCAATTGAACTTCTAAATTATTTGCTCAAGTGAAATGAAAAATATGTCCCTACAAAGATTTATAATTAAATATTTATAGCACTGAATGCATAATGGCCCAAAACTGGAAACCACCCAAATGTCCATCAACAGGTAAACATATAAACTAATTGTACCCATAAAATGGTATAGTTCTCAGCAAAAATAAGTCATGAATTACTGATTCATGCAATAACATAAATAAATCTTAAAAATATTATGTTGCATGAAAGAAGCCAGACACACATACACACACACACACACACACACACACACACACACAAATGCTAATTAGATTCCATTTATTTGAATTTCTAAAAAGGAAAACTCTATTCTAGAAAGCAGATTGTCTTAAAGGGACCTATTGAGTCATTAAAAAAAGAAAGAAGCCGGGCGTGGTGTCACAGGCCTGTAATCCCAGTGGCTCAGGAGGCTGAGGCAAGAGGATTGCAAGTTCAAAATCAGCCTCAGCAACAGCGAGGTGCTAAGCAACTCAGTGTCTCTAAATAAAACACAAAATAGGGCTGGGAATGTGGCTCAGTGATTAAGTGTCCCTGAGTTCAATCCCTAGTATGAAAGGAAGGAAGAAAGCAAGCAAGCAAGCAGATCAGTGGTTTCCTGGGGCAAGTAAGGAAAGGTAGAGATTGACTAGGGGGAAAAAAAGACTCAGGGAACCTTTGGGGGTAATGATGTTTGTTAACTTTGACTGTTGTGATACACTGGCATATACAGTTGCCAAAGTTTATTAATATGTATCAGAAAAATATTTTTAACTTATCTTCCTAAATTAACAGATGGGGAAACTGAGACTGAGTAGTTAAGAAACTTGCCCAGGATCAGAGAGCTGGTAAAGAACAGCACCGAGATCCTATGACCTTTCCTATACACAGCCTCATTTGCTAGGAACACTTCTCTACATTCTAATCTGCAACCCAGTGCCTACAGGTTATAGCTGAAGTTCCCTTTAAATCACTACATAGGTCTTATATGCTACAGACAAGAATTAGAGGAGAGGAGCTGGGGATGTGGCTCAAACGGTAGCGTGCTCGCCTGGCATGCGTGCGTGCGTGTGGCCCGGGTTCGATCCTCAGCACCACATACAAAGATGTTGTGTCCGCTGAGAACTAAATAAATAAATAAATATTAAGAACAATTCTCTCTCTCTCTTAAAAAAAAAGAATTAGAGGAGAAAATAATTCATGTTTGTTGCCTTGTTACTTAATGCTAAACACTAAGCTAGACATTTTTCATGCATTATCTCATTGAATTCTCACAAATACCACATGTAGTAAACATTACTTCTATGAGAAGGGCTGGGATAGAGCTCAAAAGTACAGTGCTTGCCTTGCATGCATGAGGCCCTGGGTTCAAGCCAAACACCATGGGGGGGAGGGACTTCTTTAAAGTCATTCTGTTTGTATGTGGTAAAGCTGAAATTTGAAACCTGATCTAATTTAATGCTTACCCTCTTTACAGTGCACCCTAATTCAGTGTCCGTATTTCCCTTCCTGCCTTAAACAAGTCATACCAAACACTTTGGGCTCAGACTTTTACCACCATGGCAACTGGCAGGTGCCCTAAAATACCCTTTGGATTCCAATTCTTTTTCTAGTAAGAGACATTTTGTATGCTTCAACATTCTTCCCACTGTCTCCACCAGCACCTACCCTCTTCCTAACCAGTACCCCAGTTCCAAGATGAACACTCTCTGGCCTGACACTCCCTCAGACTCATAGTCCCCACTGTTGCCACTGTTCTCTTCACTATGTGAGCTAAGAAATGGACTAGCTCCCTAAAGTAGGCACGGAGCTCCCAAGGCAGAGCCCAAACTCTTGCATCATCTGAAGAAAGAGTCCACCACCACAAACTTAGACTGCTCAGAGGGCTAAAATGTGCACATGTCTTTTTTTTTTTAAGAGAGAGAGAGAATTTTTTAATATTTCTTTTTTAGTTTTTGGTGGACACAACATCTTTATTTTATTTTTATGTAGTGCTGAGGATCGAACCCAGTGCCCTGTGCATGCCAGGCGAGCGTGTTACCACTTGAGCCACATCCCCAGCCCCAATATTTCTTGAATATATAAATAATATGTGTTCATTGTAGAAAAATTAGAAAATACAGACAAGCTTCATTTTAATTTATGTTAAGCCACCTATAATCCTGCCCATTAGAAATTCCAATCCTCTGAATATGCATATTTATCTGTGTAAATATACATTTTAGTGACATCTTACATCTTAAGTTATATTATAATTTACTCTTCCATTAAACATGTGAAGAACATTTTTGCATGTCAATTAATATAAACATATGTTACCATCTTTAACAACTGCATAATAACCATTTATAGGTATATACCCCGAACTTTTCACCAAACCTCTGTTTTTATCAGATATATCATTTATCAAGTTGTCATTATCATAAATAATGCGACAGAGTATATTATTGTACATCTATCTTTGCACTTACATCTATTTCCTTAAGACAAATTTCTAGAAGTAGAATTAGTTCATTAATTTTTAACAATTTTGAAATACATTATTGTCTTTTTAAAAGCATTGTATTAAATAACTCTAATGGTTATTCATGTTTAAAAAAAAAGTATGTGCTTATTGTTTAAAATTCAAATAAATATCACCTGTGTAGTACTGCTACCAGAAACTTTTTAACAGTAAGACAAATATAAATTTAAGGATATTCTGAAAAATTTCTAGCCTGGGCTTTTCAAAAAGGTCAGTGTACAAAGGAACTAAACAGACACTTCACAGAAGGAAAAATATGAATGGTCAACAAATATATGAAAAAATGTTCAATGTCTCTAGCATTAGAGAAATGCAAATTAAAACTACACTGAGATTTCATCTCTCTCCAGTCAGAATGGCAATTATCACGAATACAAGTAACAGTAGCCAGGCACGGTGTCACACACCTGTAATCCCAGAGGCTCAGGAGGCTGAGGCAGGAGGTTCTCGAGTTCAAAGCCAACCTCAGCAAAAGCAAGGCACTAAGCAACTCAGTGAGATCTGTCTCTAAATAAAATACAAAATAGGGCTGGGGATGTGGCTCAGTGGTTGAGTAACAATAAATGTTGGTGAAGATGTGGGAAAAAATGTTCACTCATACATTGTTGGTAGGACTGCAAATTGGTACAACCACTATGGAAAGCAGTATGGAGATTCCTCAGAAAACTTGGAATGGAACCCGCTCCTCAGTATATACACAAAGGACTAAAAATCAGCATACTATAGTGACACACCCCCATCCATGTTTATAGCAGCTCAATTTACAATAGCTCGCTATGGACCCAACCTAGTTGCCCTTTAACAGATGAATGGAACAAGAAATATATACCCACTCAGTATTTGTATTTGGTATTTGAGGTATTTGTCAGTAAAGGGATAGAACTGGGGACTATCATGCTAAGTGAAATAAGCCAATCCCAAAAAAACAAAAGACCAACTGATCTCTCAGATAGATGTTGACACACAAATTGGGGGCAGAGAATAGAAGTTCATTGGATTAGACAAAGGGGAGTGAAGGTAAGGGAGGGGGGATGGGAATAGAAAAGACAGTAGAATGAGTGACATAACTTTCCTATGTTCATATATGAATACATGACCAGTGTAAATCCACATCATATACAATCATAAGAATGGAAAGTTATACTCCATGTATGTATAATATGTCAAAATACACTCTGTCATGTATATCTAAAAAGAACAAATTTTAAAAAAGTTCAGAGTAGCCAGGTGCAAAGGTGTATGCCTGTAAACCCAGTGACTCGGGAGGCTGAGACAGGAGAATGGCAAGTTTGAGACCAACCTCAGCAACTTAGTGAGGCCCTAAGGACTTTGTAAAACTATCTCAGAATGAAAAAAATGTTTAAAGGGCTGAGAGGTAGCTCAGTGGTTAAGCAACCCTGGGTTCAATCCCTGGTATCAAAAAAAAAAGTCAGTGTCATAAAGATAAAGACTAGGAACATTCAGATTAAAGACTAAGGAGACAAAACTAAATCCAATGGAAGCTCCTTTAACTGGAGAGATGTGGATATAAGCCATGTATCAGCCAATAGTGATACAGACAATGGTACATTTCCTGAGTATGAAAGTTGTATTAGAATTATGTAAGAAAATATTCTTATCCTTAGTCTATAGCAAAGATAGCTAAAATATTTGGGGAAGGAAATGTCATGATATTTGCTACTAACTCAAATGGTTCAGAAAAAAATAGAGTGATAATCAAATGCAACAAGATACTAGTAATTAGGAGATCTTTGCACAGGTTGAATATATTATCCAAGAAGCTTAGAATCAAAAGTGTTTCATATTTCACCTTTTCTTAATTTGAATATACCAGTATACACATGTAAGATATCTTGAAGATAAGACCCAAAGCTAAGCACAATATTCATTTATGTTTCATGTATAACTTATTCACGTAGCCTGAAGGTAACTTTATACAATATTCTTACTTTGTAAAAATGTACTTGAGTTTTGATCACTCCCAGTCACATGAGGACAGATATGGAATTTCCCACTTGTGGTAGACACACACATCAGTGCTCAAAATTTTTCAGATTTTCAAACATTTCAGAATTTAGATTCACAGACTAAAGATGGTCAACCTATACTACTCTTGGAATTTTTAGTAGGTTTGTAATAAAATATTGATGGAAAATAATTTAGTGTTTTAAAATTCAATGAATATTAAAAAATATATAATTTCTATAGAAAACTACTAAAACTCAAAAGGCAAAACAAACAGGCAAAGGACATAGACATTTTTCCAAAGAAGACATACAAGAACATAAGAAGCCAATAAGAACATAAGAAAATGCTCAACATCATTAATTATTAACAAAATTCAAATCAGAACTACAATGAGGCTAGGTAAGTAGCTCAGTAGGTAGAGGGCCTGGGTTCAAGGCCTACCACCACGAAAAATAAAAAGTGAGGTAATATCTCACACCCAAAAAACAGAGAATAACAATCGTTGGCAAAAATGTGGAGAAATTATAACCCTTGTGCACTGTTAATGGAATACAAAATGGTATAGCCACAGTAGAAAACAGGAGGGCAGTTCCTCAAAAAATTAAAAATAGAATTACCATATAATCTAGCAATTCCACCTCTGGGTATATACCTGAGAGAATTAAAAACAAGATCTCAAAGAGATAGTTGAACATCCATGTTGATAGCAGCATTATTCACAACAACTAAAACACGGGGGTATCCATTTATGCATGGATGGCAAAATGCAGCTTATCTATACAACAAGATACTACTCAGTCTTAAAAAGGAAGGAAGTTCTTCAATATGCTACAACATGGATGAAACTTCAGAACATTCTGCCAAGTGAAACAAGCCAGTCACAAGAAGACAAAAATACCACTTACATAAAACACTTAGAGTAGTGAAAATAATAGAATCAGAAAGTAGAATTGTAGTCTCCAGGGCCTGAGGGACAGGGAAGATGAACAGTTATTGTGTAAAGTGTGTAGAGTTTCAGTTTTACAACATGAATAGAATGATTGTACCACATTATGAACGTATTTAATAGCATTGAACTGTATACTTAAAAACAGTTAAGAGGATAAATTTTATGTCCTATGTATTACAATAAAAAATTTTTAGCAACTAGAGAAATACAAATCAAAACCACACTAAGATTTCATCTCACTCCAGTCAGAATGGCAATCATCAAGAATACAGGCAACAATAAATGTTGGCAAGGATGGGGAAAAAAAGGTATACTCATATATTGCTGGTGAGACTGCAAATTGGTACAACCACTATGGAAAGCAGTATGGAGATTCCTCAGAAAACTTGGAATGGAACCACCATTTGACCCAGCTATCCCACTTCTCAGCTTACACACAAAGAACTTAAAATCAGCATACTACAGTAACACAGTCACAGCTCAATTCACAATAGCTAAACTATGGAACCAACCTAGGTGTCCTTCAATAGATGAATGAATAAAGAAAATGTGGTATGTATATTCAATAGAATATTACTCAGCTTTAAAGAAGAATGAGATTATGGCATTTGCTGGTAAATGGACAGAGTTGGAGAATATCATGCTTAGCAAAATAAGCCATCCCAAAAAACCAAAGGCCAAATGTTTTCTCTAATATGTGGATGCTAATTCACAATAAGTGTCAGTGGGGTGGAGTGGGGAGACTAAGGAAGAATAGAGTTACCTTAGATTAGATAGAGGGAAGTGAAGGGAGGAGAGGGAAGGGGATATGTGGAAAGATAGTAGAATGAAACAGACATTATTTATATATATGATTGCATGACCAATGTGATTCTACAACATGTACAATCAAAAAATGAGAAATTATATACCATCTGTGTATATCAAAGTGCATAAGTGCATTCTACTGTTATGTATAACTAATTAAAACAAAAAAATTTAAAGAAAAAAATGGAAAAAAATTTAAAGTATGGTTTAGTAAATTGAAGCCAATCATAATACATCTCCAAAGATAGTTACTTTTTAATATTTATTTTTTAAGTGTAGTTGGACACAATGCCTTTAATTTATTTATTTTTATGTGGTGCTGAGAATCAAACCCAGAGCCTCGCATGTGCTAGGTGAGCACTCTACCGCTGAGCTACAACCCCAGCCCCAGACAGTTACTTTTAACAGTTTAATGTCTAATATTCCAACTCTTTCCTGTGTAAATACAAAGAGTAATGTGCATAAAAGTTTATGTATCTTTTTTGGGGGAGTGTACCAGGATTGATCGGGGCACTCTACCACTGAGCCATATCCCCAGCCATATTTTTTTTTATATTTTATTTTGTAGTTGTAGTTGGACACAACACCTTTATGTCACTTATTATTTTTATGTGGTGCTGAGGCTCGAACCCAGGGTCTCCCACGTTCAAGGCAAGCACTCTACCGCTGAGCCACAATCCCAGCCTTCCCAGTTCTATTTTTTATTTTATTTAGAGACAGGTTCTCACCGAGTTGCTTAGCATCTCGCTTTTTGCTGAGGCTGCTTTGAACTCACAATCTTCCTGTCTCAGCCTCTTGAGCTGCTGGATTACAGACGTGCGCCACCGTGCCCAGCAAATTTATGTATCTTTTACAATACAGATATGATATGTCATACGCTATTTTGCAATTTGCTTTCATTTAACAATACAACTTAGATATCTTTCCATATCAGAGTCTCTCTCTCTCTCTCTCTCTCTCTCTCTTTCTCTCTCTCTCCTGTTTTCTCAAGAACTTGTATTAAGCAACATAAATGAACATTTAATAAGGAAGGTATAGCCTCTGAAAGACTGTGCCTATGTTGGGGACTTGGGCTTAAGAGAGCTCACCCGAAATTCCATGACATCCACAAATGACTGGTAGTAGTTGATGAGGAATCTAGTTATCTCAGCTTTTTCCCGATGTACTGGTCCTAAATGTTGCTGGGAGAAAAACAAAACAAAGAAAAATGCAAACTAAGAAGAAAATTGATCAAAGTAACTCAAGGAGTAATACCTAAACATTGGGTTGAATTAACCAGGACAGAGAAATTAGAAAGTCTCCACTGCTCTCCAAGTCTTTGAAAAGAGACTCTCTAGGTAGGATGGTTTTATTTGAACCTGACGTGATACAGAGGGTTAAATGAGAAGAAATTTCAAGGTCCCTTTCAGCTGAAGAGATTTACTATTTATGTCAAAGACAAAAGAAGCAGAATAAGAAGATACCACAGGTAATATGGGTGAAAAATCTAGGGCTAACGTTCAATAAAGGAAAAGTGGGGGATATTCCACTAGATGCATACATAACTCTAAGCAGCAAGGAAATATTGAGTGGGAAACGGAAACAACAATAAAATATTGCACCCTGTTGGGTGGGTAGAGCTGCCTTGTTCTCCCAAGTGCAAAGTGTTCTCATGAATCTTCTCAAGGAGAAAGGGGTGATGCTTTGCTCCAGTTCAACCTGGAGGACTCCCATCTTATCTCAAAGTCCTAGAGACCTAAAGCTTTACAACAACCTGAAGCCCTGTGGTTGAGCCTAGAAAAACAAAAGGGGCTACTCCATCCCCTGCCAAGTTTGTAGAGAAACAGTCAAAAGACAGAATCTGAGCCCAGTGTGGAGTTTCTCTGAAATCAGAGAAGGGGAAATCAGGACCAAGTGCTCACCGTGCTGTTTCGGACATCTATGTTGGGAAATTTCTTGTTGATGTACTTGAGAGACGATTCCATGGTCTTGTCCAGTAAGAAAGGTGGTTTGGATTTGGGGTCTGAACAAGTCTGCACAGATAAACCACGCAATACCAATACGTTACCCTTTCTCCTGCCCCTTGGAAACACACGTCTTCCTGCATCATTGATTCTCATAATCTCTTTTAGGAAATGGCAATCCAACAATTAATTATAAAAGCAGGTGAGTAAGTCGTGAGCATGTTCTAAGACATTAAGCCAACTATCTCAGATCTTAATAAACAACCTGGGATCTTGTCTTGCTAGGTAAAGCTTAACATTTACTGTTTCCAGCACAAAGAGGAAGCAGTTTCCCCGCCCCTCAACTGAATCCGGAAGGCATGAGAGAACCAGCTGCTCAGGAGTTACGCTTTGTGGAGACTCATTGTCACGGTTGTGTCCATTATATTAGAATCTTATCCAGAGGACATTTATAGGAGACTAGAGGACTCAGAATCTGTGTTTCTGGTGATTTGTTGTATTAAAATGTACAGAAGTACCCTCCCTCCCACAATTTTCTCTTCCAGGAACTTCCCACATTTACCCCCACCCCTTTTTTTTTCAGGTTGTTGTTTGTTTTGGCACTGGGGACTGAACCCAGTAGCGCCTTACCACTGAACTACACCCCCAGACCTTTTTATTTCCATTTTGAGACAGTCTCACTAAATTGCCCAGACTGACTTCTAACTTGCAATCCTCTTGCCTCAGCCCCCAGAGTCACTGGATTACAGGCAAAGGGCACGGTGCCCAGCTCAATGCCCCTTCTTTTATCTCTTTTCTGCCTTTGGCTTAACCAGGCCCTGGCTCACCATCAGCTTCTCCCAGTACCACACTTCCTATCCTAAGCACTCACACAGACAAACAGAGCATGAATTGCCCCCAAAGCACCTTGGAAATCACCTATCCCTTTTTTTATCTATTTACTTTTTTTCCTTTTAGGGAAATGCTTCCACAAAAAAAGTGTTTGCCAGAGTCCCACCTTAAGATCTCCTTGGAGTGTGAGGGGTCAACAACAAATAATAAGGCCCAAAATTCTAAACCTCAGATCTTTATATAAATCACTCAGAACAGAATTATTCTCCCTACCACCCCCACCCCAACCTGTACCCTCAGCCCCAGGGCAAAGCAGGTCCTTTCACTGGAGTGAGAATCATACCTAGAAATGGGAAAGCTTGAAAGAAAGCCCCCTTCTGCCTCCCTGAACTGGCCTACAGCATCTGGGTAGATGAACGCCAGTCAAAGCAGTAAGAGGAGGGGATCTAACCGCTGGACCTTCTGGCCTAAGGCTTCCCCGCCCTACTACTGCCCGAGTCAGTAGCACCAGTTCCATCTCTTGCCTACCTTCTTGATGTTGTACATACGGATGAGAACCCCCTGACCTCGATCATTTAGGATGGTGAGCTTCTCCGCTAATTTATGCTGGTAAGCAGAGGTCAAAGACATGATGGCCTCTGAGAGAGACGAGCATCTGAAAAGGAACGCCTGATCTCCCCAAATACTTTCAGCTTGTGTGGTGACACCCTCCCTCTGGGCGGAAGGACCCAGCCTGGTTGGTGCGCCCGTCTTCCTGTTGCCTCTGCAATTGGCTGATGGGTGAAAGCAGTTATAATGGCTCTTAGGCCCTCAGAGCCTTCTTGCTCTTCCTCTTGCACACTCAGCAGAGGACACTTCCTCTTTTGGTAAGGCAGTGAAGTGGGTGGAGGCTGGGGAAAGGGACAGATTTTCAAGGCCCTTCACAGTGTGGCACCAATCTTTTTGGGTTTACTCCTCCATAAGAGTCCTAGAAAAAGCCCTACACCACATTAAGAAGTACCTACTACCCCACCCCACACGCCTCTACACTGTCCCTCTTTTATATCCCATCAATAATGGCTCTAAGCCAGGCGTGGTGGCACCCACCTGCAATCCCAACAACTGGAGAAACTGAGCAAGAGGATCACAAGTTCAAGAACAGTCTCAGGAATTTAGTAAAATAAAAAATAAAAAGGGCTGAGGATGTGGTTCAACGGTTATGTGCCCCGGGTTCAATCCCTGGTATCCAAAAAAAAAAAAAAAAAAAAAAGACTCTGTTATTTTTTATTGAACCTTGGGCACTATCAGATTTTAGGACCCAGGTCAAATCCTATCTCCCCCTAGCTACACCATTCAATGTAAAATATTATATTGTATTACATTGTGTGTGTACACACACACACACACACACACACACATATATATATATACACAAAATATTTCTTGTTAATTTTGTCTAATCTCTCCCAACTACATCATATGCTTCTTAATGACAGAAATTGTACCTAATATTCTTTATATCCTTCACAAGGCTCTAGTACATTCCCAAAGGGTGATCCAGCAGCATCAGCATCTGCTAGAAACTTGTTAGACATGCAAATTTTCTGATCTACTAAACTCAAAACTCTGGAGTGGGTTCAGCACTAGTTGAACAACACTGCAGGTGATTCCAATGCACCCTCAAGTTTGAGAACCACAGTTGTAGTACAGTGATACTTAAAGGTGTTTAAGAAACCAAGATCAACCCCTGTCAGGTTCTGATTGGTGGTTCTATGAGAGAGCCAATAAATCCTGGGGGTAAGAAAAAAAGAGAGATGATCAACATTATTATTTAGAAATTTAACATGTTTTCTCCCAAGAGAATTTCTTCTTTAAATAAACAGAAAGATGGCAATGCTTAACATGTTAAATTTCAAACATCTCTAAGGGAGACTTTGTTTTTTGTTGTTGTTTTTGTTTTTTTATTTGTTTGTTTTGGGGTCTTTTGGTACTGGAGATTGAACCCAGGGACACTTAAGCACTGAACCACATTCCCAGCCCTTTTTATTTTTTTTATTTTGAGACAGGGTCTCCCTAAGTCGCTTAGTGCCTCATTAAATTTTTGAGGCTGGCCTTGAATTTACAATCCTCCTGCCTCAGCTTCCTAGTCACTGAGATTACAGGCAGGAGCCCCCATACCCAACTATGAGACTTTGAATGTTATGCAAAAAGAATCTATCTTCCAGTATATTTAACAGCAGGCCTGGTATAATGTAATATTGGCCCTGAAGATTTGCGTCACCTGCTGTTATCAAACAAAACCCAGTTTCTACTGAAGACATTTGTGGAACTTCTATTTGTTTTTTATCTTTTTTTTTTTAAAGAGAGAGTGAGAGAGGAGAGAGAGAGAGAGAGAATTTTTAATATTTTATTTTTTAGTTCTCGGCGGACACAACATCTTTGTTGGTATGTGGTGCTGAGGATCAAACCCGGGCCACAAGCATGCCAGGCGATCGCGCTACAGCTTGAGCCACATCCCCAGCCCTTGTTTTTTATCTTGATAAGGAAGAATAAAGGGCAGGTTGTAAGATGCTAACATGTAGGCCACTGAACAACAGCAGAGTGCCAGCCTTCTGTGGGTCAGTATTGTTCTATTGGTTCTTTCTCACTTGCATTTCTTTATCCAAAAATTTGGTTGACGACTCACCATACCAAGACAATCTTGTTTATTCTTCAGGATCTAGCTCAATAGTCCCAGCTCCAGCCCTTGCTGAACTCCAATAGCACTTGATCTATATTATATCCTTCACACCTAAATCAGGTTCTGACTTTAATTGTTCATTTTATATTACACTGCCTCCCCAATGAAAGTGAAAGATTCCTGGAGCCTGGAAAAATTTAGTCTCCTGTACTTGGTATATAGGAGAAGTCTACATTTTGCTGTCAGTCAGAATTGGGCTCAAACATAGTTGAGTACAATGGGCTGAGCCTTATGACACGGAGGCTAAGAGCCCAGGTTCTGGAACCAGGTAGCTTGAGTTCTTGTTCCAGTCTGATCATTTACCAGCAAACTCAGGTTCCCTGCATGTAAAATAGAGATGATATTGATAATAGTTCTTATCTTATGGGTCTATTATGTCTATTAAATAGTGCAAGCAAAGTGATATAACCTAGTTATTCACTATGTGATGGGTATTTTTAGTGCTTTGCTTTGTAACTTTAGGCTATCATCCCTGAGTGGTTTCCTAATCTATAAAATGGTGATAATCCCATACAACTGTGGAAGTGATTAAATAATTTGGCAAATGTAAGCATTTGGCTCAAGCTCCAGCACATTGCAGTAGGTATGCAAACAATAAATTAAAATTTTGATTTTTGAGTTTGTGGTGAGCTTCTCATATTATTTTTTGTGGAGTTCTGTTAGTTGCTTTATAAGGAAAAAGGCCAGGTTTAAAGATGGGCTAATTATGCCAATTGGTAGTCTTCAAAGAAACTTTGTCGGAAAGATTATTCAGCAGTTCCTCCTGTGAGCTGGAGGAGCCCTTCTAAAGGTATATAAGTACTGCAGATGAAGGCCTAGTAACCCTGGCTGCAAACCAGAATCCCCTTCGGAACCGAACCCTTTTTAAAGCCACGCTCAGCCAGGCTCTACTCATGAGATTCTGATCCAATAGTTCTGGAGTGGCATCAAAGGATCTGTCACTTTAAAACTACTCAGTGATTCTCATGCACAACGAGATCGAGAATCACTTCTGTAAGGCTTCACTGTGACATCAAGACCTTCCAAACTTCTGAGAAACCATAGAACCTACAGTGGGAGAAGGGGAACTAAACAGAAGGCTTAAAAGGCACATCGATTCGCACCATTGACTGGAAGGTATTATGCTTTCCCTTTCCTCAAACCTCAGCTGTTCACCTTATGTGCCTTACAGAAAGATTGTCTTTCTCTTTTAGTGACACTCCTCTTGGGATTCTTGAGAGACACTAGTTTGAGAATAAGGTAGGTCTCAAGACCCTTTGGGCCAGGTTCAGTTGTAAATTTCAGGTTGAAATTCTCTTGCCAAGTCTGACCTGAGTTAAGCCAAATGACTTCCATCATAGTCTTGGCATCCCTGCATGGGACATTTGGCTTTCAACCATTAGGTGTACCATCCAACATCACCAATTGTCACTGTCTATTCTGAAGCAAGTCTGTTTATCAAGACCATACTTACCAGGCTGGTCAAATCATACTTTTCTAGGTTGCTAGCTAAAATAAGGATTTGGGGCTGTCTAATGACTACATCTAAATATTAAGCCCCTTTTCCTTTATCTTTAAGAATATAAAGATGCATGATTTTTGGTTCAAACCCCGGCACCACAAAACAACAACAAAAAATGTATACAATATTGGGTTATATACCACAGCCTTGATTTTTTTTTTTAAGAAAGTCAGTTCACTATGATTGTTCATGGCTTTAATATAATAATTACTATGCAGTGAAAGCTTTAAAGAACTACCTGGCTTGGTTTCCTGAAAGCTACCCGAATCTAAATCCCTGCATTTGATCACAAAAATGCCCTCAGGAAAATCTGACATTTAACAGTCTATCTCTGTGCCCTTTATCTGTGCCCTGGGCATGGTGCACAGCAGAACTGAAATGGGCTATTCTGGGGCATTTTTCTATCCCTAGTGCTTATGCCAGTCTGCCTTGATCTTTTATCCCCCCTATCAAACTATACATCCCTGCTTTGCAGAAATCTCAGATTTAGCTGTTGCCTGGAAACTTGGAAGTCCTTGAAATGAAATTAATGTCTGCTAGGATAGCTAAAGACAGCTAGCCATAGGGGAAAGTTGGCCTCCTATTGGCAACAAAATGCAGCGGATTTGAGATGGTATATTTTTAGTACACTTCTAGGAGTCTTCATGTGTTAATATCTAAAACTTTAGAGATTTCAGACTGGCATTCTCAGGTAGTTACAAAGTAACCTAGACTTCACCATAGTATTATTCATTCTTCTGATTCTTTCTCCCAAAAGTGCTTTGCTGACTTGAAAATTAGCATCCTTTCCTGACAAAGAGCTCAGTTGTGATAAATTGGAGAAGAAAGAGAAGGGAGCAATAATGAACAGAAAAGGAACCAGCTGCCCCAGCCTTGCTTTCTCTGATACTCACATTTTAAAGTGTTAAAGATGTTAATTTTTGGTCTTCTAAGGCATGGAAACGGAGACCTTTCCCCTATTGTCTAATTGGCTAGGCTATTGGTTTAGAATTCAAACTTTCATAGGTAAGACCTGAGAGACCTGGGCTGGGGATGTGGCTCAAGCGGTAGCACCCTCGCCTGGTGTGTGTGCCCCGGGTTCGATCCTCAGCACCACATACAAACAAAGATATTGTGTCCGCCAAAAACTAAAAAATAAATATTAAAAATTCTCTCTCTCTCTCTCTCTCTCTCTCTCTCTCTCTCTCTCTCTCTCTCTCTCTCTCTCCAAAAAAAAAAAAAATAAAATCCTGAGAGACCAATATCTCTCATATCACTTTTGAGAATTTAAAAAAAAAAAGGCCTATATCAAGACTGCTTGATCTTAAATGTCAGTCTTGTCTTTGCTAACCCATTGTTCCTGCCATTTAGGCCTCATGGAGCCAGAAGACTTAAAAACATGTCCTTATGTCCCGAACCACAGGATGCCAGCCAGCAGGTTACAGTACCATCTAGCATCATGCAAAAAGGTAAGTTTTCCTAGTAAGAACTGTAAATCCCCAGATGGAAAAAATAAGCTCAGAATATTAAGTTTTTAAAAATTATTTTTAAAGCCAGGCATGATGGTACATGTTAATAACCTCAGCTACTTGGGAGGCTGAGGTATGAAGATCACAATTTAGGGAGATCTTGTGTCCAAATAAAGCAATTTTTAAAGGGTGGAGCTGTGGTTCAGTGGTGGAGTACTTGCCTAGCATGCTCTGAGACCCTGGGTTCAATCCCCAGCACAAAAAAAAAAAAAAAAAAAAAAAAAAAAAACTTACAGCTTCCAACCATATGTGGTACCTGCCAGGTCTAAATGTTGGAACATGATAACTCTTCAGCATTTCCAGAAAGATTAGAATGCAGGCAAAACCTAACAAGAATTTTTTCCTTCTAGAAAAATCCAAAGATAGCTAAAAAGATGGCTAACTGCAAATATAATGCTTGTCATGTGGTCCCAATTGAAAGGCTCAAGGAGCATGAGGCTAACTGTACTGAAAGAACTGCAGTAGATGACGGTAAGTTTTTTATTTGGGGGGATAGGGAAGAGACATCAAGTTCTATTGCTTTGCAAACCCCATGGCTATGGAATCCTTAAACAAATGAGAGGAGTGAAAAAACAAAAGGAGTGTCTACTCCTGTAATTTCTGGTCTACTTTATTTCAGAGCCATTTAATCTTCCAAAGGTTAGTTTTCCAAGTTTGGAACCAAATGAAAAACCTTCTAATGCTGCCCATCAGATTCCTGACACTGATATCTGGAATGAAGGTGAGGAAGGGTAAAACGGTGAACATAATTATGAAGGAGGCCTGAGCCCTAAGGCCTTGATAGCTAACAGGCACAGCCCTGAGTCTTAATTATCTTTCCACAAAATCCTTTAGTAGAACAATCAAATTAGTAAATCTAAGAATTTCACCTGTCTCCAAAGAAGCAGCTCAGTAAAAAGGAGTCTAAGTAAAATCTAAATACACTTTTTTTTTCGTGTACCAGGGATTGAACCCAGTGACATGTAACTATTCAGCCACTTCCCCAACTCCTTTTTTTTATATTTAGATACAGGATCTTGCTAAGTTGTTAGGGCCTCGATAATTTGCTGAGGTTGGATTTGAACTGGCAATCCTCCTGCCTCAGACACCCAAGCTGCTGGGATTACAGGCATGAGCCACCACACCCAGTCTAAATTCACTCCTAACAGTTTTTTTGGGTTTTTTTTTGGTTTTTTGTTTTTGTTTTTGTTTTTGTTTTAGCAGTATCTGGTCACTTTTCTGTGTACAGAAAACTTTACTGGTATAAACTAAGACTTGTAATATGAAAGGTTGAAATTTATTTCAAGTGATATTTTGTATCTCAAGATGCATCATATTATAATGCATACTTCATTGGCTTTCAGTTAGATCTAGATTTGGCTATCTGCTATGACCTTAAAGAAAGTTGCTTCCCAGCACATCTTTCTCATCTTTAAAAGCCTGCCTCACAATCAACCTTAATATTTTTTAAATTTTTTTAGATGTTGATGGACCTTTATTTTTTTAATATTTATTTTTTAGTTGTAGATGGACACAATACCTTTATTTTGTTTACTTTTTTTTAATGTGGTGCTGAGAATCAAACCCAGTGTCCCACACATGCTAGACAAGTGCTCTACCACTGAACCACTACTCCAGCCCTCCACCTTAATATCACATAGGAGCTAGACATGTAGCTGAGGAGCAGAGTGCTTTTCTGGCATGTGCAAGACCCTGGGTTCAATCTGTATCACCACCAAGAAAAAAAAATTCAAAATGTATGTTAGTGTAATTCTAGCTCCTCCTATAACATATAAACTTCAAATCATGCAAATATCATGGCTTAACACAATAGAAGTTTTCTTGTGCAAATCCTAATACAATCATTCACTTGGTACCGATTCAAGGACAATGGGCTCTTTTCATCTGTGGCTGTCACCTTTCACATTTATCTTCTACAGAAGGAACATGGAGAAAGTGCAACTGCATTTTTTTTTTTTTAATTGAACCCAGGGGTGCTTACCCACTGAGTCACATTCCCAGCCTTTTTATTTTGAGACAGAGTCTCGCTAAGTTGCTGAGGCTGGCTTTTGAACTTGCGATTCTCCTGCCTCAGCCTTTTGAGCCACTGGGATCATAGGCGTGTGCCACCTGGCCCTGCTGTGCAACTGCTTTTAGCCACCTCAGCCTAGAGTAAAATACTTTAATTCATATTCCATTGGCAAAACTATCGATGTGATCACACCCAAATGTAAGGGAGATGGGCATGTGGTCCCTGGCAGAGTAGTGACTTCCCAGCAACAACTATGGAAGGAAGCTGCAAACAATGCAAAAATGCCTAGTTACATGTGTTGTTTCTTCTCCCTTTCCTTCTTTCTAGATAACATGCATCATTCTCCTTCATTCGTTCTTCAGACTTTTACTCCAAAAATGCTGGTTTGTGAAAGGTAAGAAACTATATTTTCAGTATCTAATTAGAGAGCTGAAGTGGGAGGCCATTAGGTGGCAGATGCTTAAGTGTGGACTACTCGTGAACTTAAAGGATCTGGTGGGCTGAGTACTTGCCATTCCTTCTCAATGGCACCACTTAGGACTGTGTTACATGATGGACTTGCATATACAACATTCTGGAATCTGTAATATATTAAAAGATGAAAAAAAAAAAAAAAACAATTCCTTAAACTGTGGGAAAGAATAAACATACACTACATGAACCAGGTCAGGATCCCCAGCCAAACTAACTTGAAGAACACAAACAAGAGTTAAAGGAGCCAGGTGCTGTGGCACATGCCTGTAATCCCAACTACTCAAGAGGCTGAAGGCAGAAAGATCACAAGTTCAAAGCCAGCATCAGCAATTTAGCAAAACCTTGTCTTAAAATAACAAAGGGCTTGGGAGGTAACACAGTGGTAAAGCACCCCTGGGTCCAATTCCTAGTAGGAAAAAAAATGTTATAAGAGCCATTAGTGGAGCTACCACCACATGCACAGGGAGAAGAGAAGGAGACAGAAGATTTAATTTTAAGGTTTTTTTTTTTTTAACTTTAGGGAAATCTTAACTGTCAAATTTTAGGAAACAACTATTGTCATTGGTATCTTAACATGTTTATTTATTTAAATAAAGAATATTTTTCCAATGACCAACCATATAGGGCTGGGGATGTGGCTCAAGCGGTAGCACGCTCGCCTGGCATGCGTGCGGCCCGGTTCAATCCTCAGCACCACATACAAACAAAGATGTTGTGTCTGCCGAAAACTAAAACATAAATTTTTTTTTTAAAAGAGAGAGTGAGAGAGGAGAGAGAGAGAGAGAGAGGGAGAGAGAGAGAGAGAATTTTTAATATTTATTTTTTAGTTCTCGGCGGACACAACATCTTTGTTGGTATGTGGTGCTGAGGATTGAACCCGGGTCGCACGCATGCCAGGCGAGCACACTACCGCTTGAGCCACATCCCCAGCCCCCCCAAAAAAATTCTTAAAATAAAAGAAACTATATAAAGCATAAGTTAGCAAAAAAATCAAACAATCATTTCTGTGACTTAATAAAAATTATCTTTGATAACCAATTCTAGGTGGCTAAAGACTAAGTCTGGTTTCCAAATAACTTATGGTCTTTTCCTGCAGTGACCCAAGAGACCTGAAAAAAGAAGTTACAAATGATAATGATCCCAACAATTATAAATCCTGGAGAAAAGGTAAAATAACTTTTTTAGACTAATATCAGAAGGGTTTTTGTTTTGTTTTGTTTTGTTTTTGTAGTGGGGATTGAACTCAAGGACTCTTAACCACCCAACCACATCTCCAGCCCTTTTTGTTTTGAGACAGGGTTTTGCCAAGTCACTCAGGTCCTCACTAAATTGCTGAGGCTGACTTTAAACTTCCGATTCTCCTGCCTCACCTGGCTAAGTCTCTGGGATTACAGGCATGTACCACAATGCCCAGCCTAATATCTGAGTTTTTACTAATCATTAATGTTGTAGTCTAAACCTTCAAAGATTCTTAGACATGTTCTGGCTTGGGCAGCACATATACTAAAATTGGAATGGTATGGAGGAAATTAGCATGGCCCCTGTGCAAGGAAGACAACACAAATTGGAAGTATTCTGTATTTAAAAGAGATTACTAGGCTGGGGTTCTGGCTCAGTGGTAGAGCATTTGCCTAGCATGTGCAAGAACTTGGGTTTGATCCACAGCACCACATATAAATAAATAAAATAAATGTATTGTGTCCAACTACAGCTAAAAAATAAATATGAAAAAAAAGATTACTAAGCAAACTTTCTTTTAAAAAAAAATTAAACAAATTGGGCATGGTGGCACACACCTGTAATCCCAGCAGCTCTGGAGGCTGAGGCAGGAACACTACAAGTTCAAAGCTAGCCTCAGCAACTTAGTGAGGCCCTAAACAACATGACCCTGTCTCAAAACAAAAAATAAAAAAGAGGGACTGGGGTTGTGGCTCAGTGGTAGAGCGCTCACCTAGCATGCAAGAGGTAGTGGGTTCAATCCTCATCACAGCATAAAAACAAAATAATGTGTCCACCTAAAACTAAAAAAAAAATGCATAAATAAATAAATATTTAAAAAATAAAAAAGACTTGGGATGTGGCTCAGTGGTTAAGTGCCCCTGGATTCAAACCAAAAGAAAAAAAAATTTTTTTAAACAAATCATATTATATAAGTCCTTCCTCTACCCACAATAGAATACAGGGAAAGTCCTGATGGCTTCAAATGAGATTTTGGCCTTGCTAAATTGCCCAGGCTGACCTCAATTTTTTTTTGGGGGGGGATATACTGTCTAAATATATATATTTGAAATGCTACTAACATACCTCAAGCTTACATCCTCCACAAAAGCATTATCAAAATGACACTACTTCAATCTTTCTCCTTACAGGTCAGAAAAACTGATGGAGAACTTGAAGAGCCAGCAGACAGAAGATTTAATTTTAAGGTTTTTTTTTAACTTTAGGGAAATCTTAACTGTCAAATTTTAGGAAACAACTATTGTCATTGGCATCTTAACATGTTTATTTATTTAAATAAAGAATATTTTTCCAATGACAAGTTTCATTTGGTTTCTTATTCTTCCTTGTTTTCACATTCATTTGTCAACCAAACAGCAACAGAGCTCATTTCCCCATTTCCTATCTTAGCAGGGAAATACAGTTAGCCTGTGGGTTTAAAAAGCTGTTCCATATATAGGTTCTTCATCCTCCAATTTTTTTCTCCAAGTCACTTACTATATGCCCTGTAGACCAACTTTCTTTAACCGACTCTCTATACAAATCTTCTGTGCTGCTTAAAGAATAGTTTTTATAACAATTGTAGTTAGGAAGATAGATTTGGAGCCATGTTCCAATCTCCCTAAAGTCAATTTACTCAAAGAATGGAACCCAGAGTGTCCTACCTCTGAGCTACATTTGCTACATTTCCAACCCCAGCCCACTTGTGTGTGTGTGTGTGTTGCGTGCGCGAATTGAACCCAGGGCCTTGTGCATGCAAAGCAAGCACTCTGCCAACTGATCTATATCCCTAGCCCCCAGCCCTTTTCATTTTGAGAACAGGGCCTTAAGTTGCTCAGGCTGATCTCAAATTTACTCGCAATCCTCCTGCCTCAGTCTGCTGAGTCTCTAGGATTACAGGCTTAATATGCCTTATTCTTTGTCACTCTGTTCATTTTTAAATATTGCCCATTCCTCTTCAACTATTTAAATCCCTGTTCTAGCTTTTTTAAAAAGTCCAACTCTTATTTCTCACTTAAAATTTCCCTGTCTTTAGTGACTTTTTTTTTTAAGAGAGAGTGAGAGGAGAGAGAGAGAGAATTTTTAATATTTACTTTTTTAGTTCTCGGCGGACACAACATCTTTGTTGGTATGTGGTGCTGAGGATCGAACCTGGGCCGCACGCATGCCAGGCGAGCGCGCTACCGCTTGAGCCACATCCCCATCCCTTTAGTGACTTCTTAACATGACAGTTAAGTATCTCCAACCTCAATCCTACCATGAATATTCATAGTGGAAGTCACAATCATGTGTTTTGTATCTGCTACACAACAAGCCTGGTGCTGTGTATACCTAATAGATATTCAAATGCCAAGACCTAAGTTAGGGCAGACTGAAATCACTTTCCCTTAAACTCTAATTTTAAACATAACACTAGCTTTTTTTTCTAGTTTACTAATTATTCGAAGTATATTTAGATTTATAATTAAAAGTAAGTTATGCTGCAGTGGTTCATGTCTTTAATCCCAGCTACTATGGAGGTGAAAGGGTGGAGCTGAGGCAGAAGGATCACAAGTCTGAGGCCAGCCTGGGCAGTTTAGGAAGACCCAACTCAATGCACTTAATGGTACCTAGCATAGTTAAGGCCCTGTGTTCAATCCCCAGTCCCACAAAAATAAAAAATCATTACAATCAAATTAATATTTTCTGCCTGGAGGCTCTTCCTTATGCAAGTATTTTCCAGATCCTTTTCAAATTATCTTTTTTCTCTCCATTTAAAGCAGAAAATGGAAAGGAAAACTAGGCATTTTTAATATCTAGTACATCTTAGTATGGTGTGTACAAAGGAGAGCTACTGACTTTCTCCCTTAAATTTACACAATATAAACACTTTTTTTCCTTGCAGGGTCTCACAATGTTACCCAGGTTGGAACTCATGTGAGTTCAAGTTATCCTCCCATCTCGGCCTCCTGAGTAGTTGGAACTACAGGCTCAAACCACCACACCCAGTTTGTCCTCATTTCTTAAATAATGCCTTACACATTTTCAATTTTTTAATTATATTTTGGTATTTAACAACTATTTTTTTTAATTTTTATTGTTGGTTGTTCAAAACATTACATAGTTCTTAATATATCATATTTCACACTTTGATTCAAGTGGGTTATGAACTCCCATTTTTACCCCATATACAGATTGCAGAATCACATCGATTACACATCCATTGATTTACATATTGCCATACTAGTGTCTGTTGTATTCTGCTGCCTTTCCTATCCTCTACTATCCCCCCTCCCCTCCCCTCCCCTCCCCTCTTCTCTCTCTACCCCCTCTACTGTAATTCATTTCTCCCCCTTGTATTTTTTTCCCTTTCCCCTCACTTCCTCTTGTATGTAATTTTGTATACCCCTGAGGGTCTCCTTCCATTTCCATGCAATTTCCCTTCTCTCTCCCTTTCCCTCCCACCTCTCATCCCTGTTTAATGTTAATCTTCTTCTCATGCTCTTCGTCCCTACTCTGTTCTTAGTTACTCTCCTTATATCAAAGAAGACATTTGGCATTTGTTTTTTAGGGATTGGCTAGCTTCACTTAGCATAATCTTCTCTAATGCCATCCATTTCCCTGCAAATTCTATGATTTTGTCATTTTTTAATGCAGAGTAATACTCCATTGTGTATAAATGCCACATTTTTTTTATCCATTCGTCTATTGAAGGGCATCTTAGGTTGGTTCCACAGTCTTGCTATTGTGAATTGTGCTGCTATGAACATCGATGTAGCAGTGTCCCTGTAGTATGCTCTTTTTAGATCTTTAGGGAATAGACCGAGAAGGGGAATAGCTGGGTCAAATGGTGGTTCCATTCCCAGCTTTCCAAGAAATCTCCATACTGCTTTCCAAATTGGCCGCACCAATTTGCAGTCCCACCAGCAATGTACAATTTAACAACTATTTAAAAAAAAAAAAGTTCCCTTAGAAGATGACCCAATAGCAGCAGATGTCTTTATTTTTATTATTTTAGTTGTAGATGGACACAATGCTTTTATTTTTTTTATTTTTATGCAATGCTGAGGATCAAACCAAGTGCCTCACATGTGCTAGGTAAGCACTCTACTACTGAGCTACAACCCCAGCCCCAGATTCTTTTTTTTTTTTTAGTTGTTGATGGACACAACACCTTTACTTTTATTTTTATGTGGTGCTGAGGATTGAACCCAGTGCCTCACATGTGTGAGGCAAGCACTCTACCACTGAGCCACAACCCCAGCCCAGATTCTTTCTTTTTTTTTTTTTTTAGAGAGAGAGAGAGAGAGAGAATTTTTTTAATATTTATTTTTTAGTTTTCAGTGGACACAACATCTTTGTATGTGGTGCTGAGGATCGAACCAGGGCCTCACGCATGCCAGGTGAGCGCGCTACCGCTTGAGCCACATCCCCAGCCCCAGATTCTTTATCATATTTCAAATATAAAAAATCTTCCCCTAAATGGCCAGTCTTAATTAGGGTCACCACATAAATTTTCTTCTAAACCCAGAATGCTTTTTATTTTTATTTAATTTTAATTTTTTTTAATTTTTATGCTTTTGAGCATGAAAGAGCTCTACAAATATTTGTCCTGGGACAACCAGACTAACCAATTAGTCACCCCACTCTTAAGAAAGAAAACATCACTTAATAGGGAGTTGTGGCATTCAAAATATAGGTGCCATATATTTATTGAAACTTTTTAAGAAGTTTTGAGTCCTCGGGTGAAGGCACACAGAAGCTAAAATATCGTTTTTGGGCTTCTCATATAACAATCAGCTAAAGCTTTAAGAAAATCCAAATAAGAGCTGGACACAGTGCACACACCTATAATCCCAGCCACTGAAGAGGCTGAGGCAGGAGAATTGCAAGTTCAAGGCCAGCCTGAGCAAAACAGGAGGGGAGTGTTAAGAATCTAGCTCAGCAGTAAAGCATCCCGGAGTTCAATCCCCAGTACCAGAATGAATTAATGAATGAATGAATAAACAAACTTATGGAGAGAAAAGTAAAGTTTAAAAGTAATTGCCTCGGGCTGGGGACGTGGCTCAACTGGTAGCGCGCTCGCCCGGAGTGCGTGCAGCCCGGGTTCGATCCTCAGCAACACATACCAACAAAGATGTTGTGTCCGCCGAGAACTAAAAAATAAATATTAAAAAAAATAAAATTCTCTTCTCTCTCTCTCTCTCTCTCTCTTTAAAAAATAAATAAATAAATAAATAAATAAATAAATAAATAAATAAATAAATAAAAGTAATTGCCTCAAAGCCTCTCTAGGTTCCCCAAAGTCCTAAATATTCCCACACACTTCCATAACAGGTAGCTTCTGTCTCCATGTAACCTTTTGTCATGTCTTATTATTATTAAATTATAAGGTTTTTATGATACTTTTTTGTTGTTGTTGGGCTGGGGATTGAACCCAGGGGACTCTAATTCTGAGCCACTGATATAGCCACCCCGCCAGGATAGACATGATCTTGACTATGTATTATGTGCCCACAAACAAGGTCACTGAATGTGAAGAATCTATATAGACATGATGAGGTACAAAGAGACTTGATACTCAGGCTAAATATTTTCTATCAGAATAAATCAACATTTTAAATATCTTGGTAACCAGTTTCTCTTTTCCAAAAAGTCCTATTAAGGCAAGTTATGTTCATGGAATAGTAATATGATTTTCCAGCTATAAAGTTTCTTCCCTAAAATCAAGTTTCAAGGTTTTTCACTCGTCCATTCACACTGTGAACTGTGGGGTGAAACATTGCAAAGGTCCATTACTCATGTCCTAAATATGTACCAAAACATATCCCATTGGTTCCACATCCTTCTCTCTCCTATGATTGATATAAACTTTATGGTCTTTTTTGTGCAGGCTTTCCATGCACCTATAGTATAAGGATAGAAAAAAATATTTCAGTCTCTTCTTTCCACATACTCTCTTACAAGATACGTGATGTCTTACATTTACTGCAGCTCCTGATAAAATATATGTTCACAAGTCAAATAAGTATCAACTGTATTTGCAACACTGTTTGAAGTATAATAGCATAGGGGAAATGGGGAATACTTGGTCAAAACCTACAAGTATTCAGTTAGGAGATCAGTAAGTTCTAGAGATCTATAAGCAATGTACTCGTATGCCTGAATTTGCTGCATAGATTCCAAGTATTCTCACCACACCCAAAGAAAGGTAACTATGTTCCATGGTAGTTTTGTTAATTAGCTTGATTATGGGAATAATTGAATAAGGTGTATTTATATCAAAACACCATGTTGTACACTTAAATATAGAGAATTTATTTATCATCGCACCTCAATTAAAAAAAAAACTACTATGAGGGAACAAGGTCTACTATGAGGGAACAACGTCAACAACTACAGTATAAGGCAATTGTTCTCAAACTCTACTGGATATCCAAACCCAGATTGAAGGGCATCTTGTTCTCCAGTTTCTGATTCAGTAGATCTGCCATAATATGCAAGAATTTTCATTCCCTCAAGTCCCCAAGTGATGCTGATATTGCTGGACTGTGAACCATACTTTGAGAACCACCAGCACAAGGCAAGGGGAGGGAGGAGGGTAGAAAGATATTACCAAAAAAAAAAAAAAAAACAATGTAAGGACTCCCAAGTAGAGTTTAGAAGATAGGTTCATAGAGAAAATGAACCTGTGTTTAAACATTTGACGTTCCTTAAAATAACAGATCTGACAAAGAGCAGTATTGGAATTTTAGAACTATAATTTTCATCGGCTTCCACTACCTTTCCTGCTACTTTGCCTGAACAGTTATAACCAATCCAAACTTTTTATTTTCCTCTAAAGCAATATTTCCCAATCTATCCTCCCCAATAACACCTATTACATCCCCCCATAATCCCTTGTTTTCAAAGATTTTACAAATGTCTACTTGGAATTATACACTTAACTACCAATCAGAAATCATAATTAGATGAGAAAATCAAGACTTAGTTGATAAAATTAAAGCCAGAAACAAATAAATAGAATAATTTAGTCTTGAGGGGGCAGTTATACTGAGGATTGAACCCAAGGCCTCACACGTGCTAGGGAGGTACTCTACCACTGACCTAAAACCCCATCCCTTTTTTAAGTTTTATTTTGAATTAGAGTCTTGCTACGTTGCTAAGGTTGACCTCAAAATGTATAATCCTCCTGCTTCAGTCTCCCAAGTAGCTGGGATTACAGGTATATGCCACCACACCTGGATAATATTTCAGTTTTCTAATGAGCAAAAGTTGATTTCTTTTTTTTTGGGGGGGGGTGGTACCTGGGATTGAACTCAAGGTGCTTAATCACTGAGCCAAATCCCCAGCCCTTTTTTGTATTTTATTTAGAGACAGGGTCTCACTGAGTTGCTTAGTGCCTCACTGAGGCTGGCTTCGAACTCACAATCTTCCTGTCTCAGCCTCCTCTGGCTGCTGGAAAAGCTAATTTTTATGATTATTAACTCATATTAATTGTACAAATTAATGGGTTTCACTGTATGTATTTCCATGCATGCATATATCAAGCTTTGATCATCTTCCCTATCTTTTCCCCTCACTCCCTTTCTAGACCATAATAGTCCCTCTTCCACTTTCATGTCATCTTTTACAGTTTGTTGTTGTCGTTTAGTTTACACATACGAGAGACAACATACAATATTTGTCTTTCTGTATCTGGCTTATTGTGCTTAACATGATATCTTCCAGTTCCATCCATTTTCCTGCAAATGCCAGGATTTCACTCTTCTTTATAGTTGAATCATAATTCTCCACTGCACATTTTTTTCTTTAGCCATTCATTGGTTGATGGATACCTATGTTGATTACATATCTTGGCTATTGTGAATAGTGTCACAACAAAAACAAGTATGCAAATATCTCTTTTGTACGCTGATATCATTTCCTTAAGATACATATCCAGAAGTGGTATTGCTGGATCATGTGGTAATTCTCTTTTCAATTTTTTGAGGAACTGCCATAATGTTCCAAGTGTTTAAGTTTTATTAGGTTTCTGAAATAGTGAAAACTTCTGTAGACTCTCAAAGACTATTGGAATTCCTTTAGTGTTAAGAACTGGAAAAACTCTTCTCACAAAGGCATTCAATGACCAAAATACAGATCTTCTCACTTATTAGCCCATAGACTTTATTTTTAAATTATAAATATTAATTTTAAAAATATATTATTTAGAGATAAATGCTAGTATACACACAGGTAGAACCAACAAGAGTTAGATTCTATTTTGGGGGTATTAAGTCTTACTAGCTCCTAAAATGAAGCTTGTATAAGTTTCTTGGTCTCATTGTTTTTTTTCCTTTCCAAGTATGATCAACCTGACTGAAGACCAGTATGAAAGAAAGCTCAGCAGGGATCTCAGATAAAGTAGAATGTTTCTAGGAATGTAGGAATGTACAAAGCATTTAAAAGTAGAAAGAATAAATGTGTGGTGCATTTTTATATCAGAATCACCACCAAAAGACAGTTTGGCTCTTGTTTATAAATTCTTAAGCTTGTTCACTGGTGCTAAATGGGACATCTTTATCAGTTGTCACCCTGACAAGACATTACTGAACACAGTGAAGACTGATTTTGGATTCAGGTTCAGGATCTATCCTCTCATGCCTTTAGCTCTTTCTGCCTCAGAAATTTCAATCTGCAGGTAACTGAATGAAAAGAATTTATGGATTGTAGTAACGATGGCAACAACTGCACCAAATTACTGCAATTTAAAGCCTGGAAAATCATATTTTGGTTCAAATCACTCTGGCCTGCTAATTATGGTTCAAAGACATCATGATAAATTCAGAGGTCTGGTGTTCCATTAAAATTATTTTAAACCATCCAAGTGCAGTTGTGCTTGACTATATTCCCAGCCACTCAGAAAGCTCAGGCAGGAGGATTGCATTTTGGAGGCTGGCCTAGGCAACTCAGCAAGACCCTGTCTCAAAATAAAAAAATAAAAATAAAAAGGGCTGAGGTGGCATAGCCCTGGGTTCAATCCCCAGTACCACAAAATAAAAATATGTATATATTTTTAAACTATTTCCTAACAGTCTGAAACTGACTTGCCAAAACAGCAGCTTTTATAAAATGCTTTGTGCTAAGCTTGCAATGAAGCTTTCATTCTTAGCAATTATCTTTGAAAAAGCACTTTAACAGCTTGTTCCTCCTTCCTATGAATCATACAGGCCACCCAGGTGAAAGAAGAGCTTTTATAAATTCAAAACAGTGCCTAGGTCAGTGGTTCTCAGTCCTGGCAGCACATTAGAATCATCAGGGTAGGTTTTTAAAAATAACTATGGCTGGCTCTTTCTGATTAATTGGTAGGGAATGAGAATGGAACTTGGCATGGTATGTTTTAAGAGTTCCCCAGATGATTCTAATGTGCAGACATGATTTAGAATCACCAGCCCACAACAAGAATGGCTTAACCCAGTCTTCCATCAACACCTATATCTTTTAAGAGTTTAATCTGAATTGAAGACTATGAAAAAAAAAGAAAAAAAAAAGACTATGAAAAGCACATGCTCATCAACCTAAGGACTGCTAATTGGAGTGGGGAGGGACCTGATAATTTATGTTTACAAATTATTCATGTAAAAATAATATGTTCCACTCCAAGATCCTTTTCATTAAAGCTATAATTTTTTCTGTCAGAATAGGTCCTCTCAACTCATATTTAGAATCTAATGCACTGAAATGTATCAGAAATTCCAATAGTTTAGCACCCACACTGCATCTTACATTTTGGACAGTACAAAAACATTTTTTACAACTTGGTTTTTAAAAAATATATTACTAGCACTTGCCTAACATGTATGTGCAAGATGCTAGGTTCAATTCTCTGTTTGGGGGAGGAAAGAAAGAGAAAAAGGAAAGAAAATTTAAAAAACTGCAGAACAAAGGCTCACAATATATTTGGTTTTTCATCAGGTTTTAACTTTCTGACCCACTTGTCCTCAGCAACCTAAAAATCCCTTTAACCCTCCAAACACATCCATTACCTACCTACCATTCTCTGATATTGTTGCCCTTTGAATTTTGAAATTCTACATCACGCGCTAAACAGACAAATTCCTGCCCTTGGTAATTGCCTGCTCTGCCTATGCCCTATATAATTGCTCTTCATTCCCCTCAAAACATTAATCATATATCTAAACAATTTCCACAAACAAGGTTTCCTTCCAAACAGCTCCCCACATCTACCCAGTCCCATTCCCTCAAAGGCCCAAGATGGCCGCCACAAAGACTAGACAAGGAAGGTGGAGCTCCACCGACGCAGAACCACTATCGACCCGGAGGCCAGCGGAGGATGGGCCTAAGAAGGTGCTGAGGGTCGGAAAGAGTAGCAGCTGGGCCCTGGCGGAGAAGGGGCAAGGGTAGGAGACCCCATTGGCCCCAGCGCGCCAAGAACGCCAGTAACAGGAAGTGGGGGCCCCACCCCCTAGCGTCAGGGACCGGAAGTGGGCGTTGCCGGGGCGTGGCTATAGGACGAAGGCGGTGGTGGGAAGAGCGCCTCTCGATTGAGGTAGGAAGGACATTCCCGCGCTGGTTTGGCTCCTTCAAACGCTCTACCTTAAAAGTACTGGGATAGCTCCCCCATCTAACACTTTCTAACACCTCTCTTTCCCTTTTTCCGCTAGTAGCTTTCAGCCCTGGGACTCTGAACGCAGCTCTGTTGATTTTCGGCTGGGTCCGCTCCATCGTCCACTCGAGGGCCTCCCTACCACCTTTTCCTCCCTTCTTTTACGTTAATCATCTTCCCCGCCTTCTCGTATTTAGTCCCACGGCTTAACCCTGCTCAGCGTTTGGTTTTGTGGTGGTGGTGGTGGTTGTTTGAAGGAGGAAAAATTATTTTACTAAGGCCTCTGTGTTAGAAATTTGAACAGTCGCTTCCCTGTAGATCCAGTTCCCAGACTTAACTGCTTCACATAGTGTGTCTAATCCACCGCAGGTCTAGTGCTAAGGAGAAGGGAAAGAGTCACCTGTCAACAATTGGATGTGGAAGATACTTAAAGGAACACAGCTGAGTGGTGATGCTGTGAATTTCATTGCCCTTAGTCTTTTCTCCGGGAAGGAATAGATTGGCTTTCCACAAGTCACTGAATCTGGCATTCATCCCTCCTTTTTATTCTTTGAAATCAAGAAACAATTCTTGATTTATCCTCCCAAACCTTTTATTTTTAGTGAAAAAGTATGAAGTAACTGTATATAAGTAAAACGTGTCCAAAAAGGTCAGGATTTCTTAATCCAAACATGAAAAATATTTTTAAGATAGTTTCACTAATGATTGTTATTAACAAGTGAGGCTCTGCCCCATCACTTGTATTTCCTAACCTGGGTTCTAATGTTGCTTATGTCATAGAATGAGGGGAAGGGGTGTGGAATTGTATGAGAGGCCAAAGGAGAGCTTGCCTAGAGACAACAGCTGTAAATGTAACCAATTTTCAGAAGTTTCCTATGGGGGTTCTTTTATATTAAAAAATAGGTTTTTTTTTCTCATGATAGTTTATTTAATCACATGTTCAGTAGAAGAGAACTTTAGTAAATGAGGATCCAAACTACAAAACCATTTCTCTTAATCTTTTACATTTCTGTTAGGTTTGTTGTCTTATAACTATTAACTGTAACATAGACAGTTCTTAAGTCCTAATATTCAGAAGTTTTCCCTCAGTGAATAGAGGGAATGCTATTAACTGGAGAGGCTTAAATCAACAACTTTTTTTTTTTTTTGGTACTGGGGATTGAACCCATAAGTGCTTAACCACTGAGCCACATCCCAAACCCTTTTTATATTTTATTTAGAAACAGGGTCTCACTAAGTTGCTGAGGCTGGCTTTAAACTTGCAATCTTCCTGCCTCAGCCTCCTGAGCTGCTGGGATTACGGATGTGGGCCAGCACGCCCAGCATAAGTCTTGTCATATTAGCACAGTAGTTTTGGGGGTGTAAAATTGAAGTAGCACTAAAAAGGGGGACTATCAGGGTGGCACTTATAATTATGTTTAAGTCATGAATATGGTAAATTAGAATGTCTCTGAGGGTTTGGATGAGTTAGGTGTTCACTGTCTGACATAGACATCCAGCATTCCCATATTCCAAAGAAGGGCAAGAGTAGTAGCCTTCCCATCCTGTAATTTTTAAGAATTTTGGAAGAGAGCTTCTAAAACTGTACCCTATCCAGAAGTTTAAGAGTAGTCTTATAGCCTTGATTCACCCCCCTCTATGGTTAAATAACATCAAACCCAAATAGCAGGTGAATAGTGACAGGCTGGGTAACAGCACTTAAAATACATGGATATCTTGTCACCTTAATAGAGTTCATATTAGTAGTCATATTTGGTTTTTCTTAACTATTGGTGGACCCTAGAATTTATTCCAAGAATATTAATTGAGCAATAATGTTAAATGTTTCAAAGGAGTAAAGAATGCTTTACAGAGGAAAAAATTGGGGGCAGGAGGATATGCACTAAAGATTTTGTTTCCTCAATTTATGTAGCTTCAATTCCAGAAGTAACTCTACTTCTTAGGGTTACTTTTTGGTACATTTCATTTCTAATTCTTTGAACCTTGCTTTTTCCCCTGTAGCACTTGGATTCAGCTCCTTCGTTTTCAGCATGGAAGACACTTACAGTATGTACTTTTGCTTTTAGAAAATAAGTTAAATCATTTACATGTAGTTTATGTCTTAACTAGGCTTTTATTGTGTTGTGAAAAATTCAAAGTTCTCCCTGAACTGCTGGTGTGGAAAGGTCTGTGTGGTAAATACAGAGAGGTACCCAAATTAAATGAGGCACTTGAAACTTAATTACTTAAAAGATGTATACGAAGTCATAGAGCTTTGAAAAGGCAGACACCTGTGTTGCCAGGTGCAGTGATGCAGGCCTATAATGCCAGTGACCTGAGAAGCTAAAACAGGAGGAGTGAAAAGTTCAAGGCCAGCCCCAGCAACTTAATGAGACCTTATCTCAGAATAAAAAGTAAAAAGGGTTGGAGCTTTTTAGCTCAGTGGTAGAGCACCTCCCAGCACTTCAAGGGAGAAAAAAAAAAAAGTCTGTGTTAAACTACTTTTTAATTTTTTTGTTGTTTTTTGTTCTTTGGTACTAGGAATTGACCCTAAGTCCCAGCACATGCTAAGCATGTATTCTATTATAAGTAGTATTTTTATTAGACTTATTAACTCAAAATGTGGATTGCCTTTTTTATTTATGATACAGGGATAGTAACCCCTGTTTTTCTATTTTGAGAAGTAATATAGTATGCATAATACAATTGATGTGTGGGACTGGGGATATAGCTCAGTTGGTAGAATGCTTGCCTTGCATGCACAAGGCCCTGGGTTTGATCTACAGCTCAAAAAAAAAAAAAAATAGATTGATGTGCATTGAGGTTTTTTTAATATTTATTTTTTAGTTGTAGGTGAACACAATGCCTTTATTTCATTTTTTTAATGTGATGCCGAGGTTTGAACCCAGTGCCTCACGTGTGCTAGGTCAGCACTCTACCACTGAGCCACAACCCCAGCCTGCGTTTGAGTTTTTAAGATAAAAAATCCTGGGAAGAAGTCTTATGTCTATCTCTATATCTATCTATCCCCCCCTCTCTCTCTCTCTCTCTCTCTCTCTCTCTCTCTCTCTCTCTCTCTTAAACCCAGGGGTGCTCTGCCACTGAGTTACACCCTCAGCTATTTTTTTCATTTTGAGACAGTTCCTCACTAAATTGCCAAAACTGTCCTGGAACTTGCCGTCCTCTTACCTTAACCTCCCAAGTCGCTGGGAGTACAGGCAGGTGCCACAATGCCCAGTTTAGTAAAGACTATTTCTTTGTAGTTTCTATATTTTGGTAATAAAAATCTCCATTGGACTTCTTTTTTTTTTTTTTTTTTTTTGAGAGAGAGAGAGAGAGAATTTTTAATATTTGTTTTTTAGTTCTCGGCGGACACAACATCTTTGTTGGTATGTGGTGCTGAGGATCGAACCCGGGCCGCACGCATGCCAGGCGAGCGCGCTACTGCTTGAGCCACATCCCCAGCCCATGGACTTCTTTATAGTGGTACCAGGGATTGAATATGGGGGCTCTCTTGCAAGGGGATCAGCTCTCCCACTAAGCACATTCCCTGCCCTTTTATTTTATTCTGAGACAGGATCTTACTAAATTGCTCAGGATGGCCTCAAACTTTCATCCTTCTTCCTCAGCCTCCCAGGTAGATAGCATTAGTCATGTACCACTGCACCCAGCAAAAATGCATTTCTGAGAAGTTTTCAGGTGATGCTGATGCTGCTGATCTGAGGACTACACTTTGAAAATCATTGATCTAGAAGGCTGATTCTTTTTGATTTTCTTTAGGATTCTCCCCACCTTCTTTATTTTTCTTAAAATGTTTTTACTTAAAATGTAATATTTATGGGGCTGGTCCACATACATATGCAAAGTGAAATTTATGTATGGTATATGAATTTACTCTTGGGTGCTTTCTACTCAACATGTTAAGTTAGAAAGCAACCTCTCCCTTTTTGGTCTCTCAGTTCTTCCCTTTTTTATGCATAATTTTTTTAACAAAAAAAATTCATCTATGAGCTTGTTGGAAATATAAAATCTCAGGTCCCATCCCAGACCTACTGAATCAGAATCTACATGTTAACACAATTCTTAAGTGATTTAACACCTGGGAATGTTGCTGAAGTTTGAGAAATGCTGCATCAGAAATGCTGACCTCTTTCCCAAATTTACCTGAAACACTTACCTTAATCTGATAGAGTCCCGAAGATCTTCAGGTTCTGTCCTTGGATTATACCTCAGTGATACTTTTGTCATGCCTAGTATCATATTCCCATGAAGTTTCCTCAATTTCTCACCATGAGTTCTAAGCCTTAATTAAATTTTGAGTAACAGCTGAGTCTCTGCTTTTCGGGGGGGGGGGGGGAGCTTGTCAACAGGACCCACTTTGTTTTCCAAAGCAAGTTGTATTTTGGGGAAGCCAGAAAAAATTGTTGCAGAGTAGTTTAATAGTATTTGTTAAGAACTTTAAATGTACATTCACTTCAGTTCAGCACTCTTAGGTATCTGCCCAAAGAAATATTCATAAAATGCACAAAGAATATACTAGATTATTAATCATAGTATTGTATATAGTAGTAAAAAACTGGAAACTTAAATGTCCAGTAAGGGAACTGATTAAGAATCTAGTATATTCATATGAAGCAATGAAATGGTCCTTATATGTACTGACATGGGAATAGCTCCAAGAAACATTAAGTAAAAAGAATAGAAAAGCTATTCTCAGAAGATCAGGAAATCCTGTCACATGCTATAACTTGGATGAACCTTATGAGTATTATGCTAAATGACATAAGCCAGTCAAAGAAAGGTAAACACTGTATGATTTCAATTATGTATCTAAAGTAGACTCATTTTTAAAAATTAGAACGATTCTAATGGCTTGGGAGAGTAGAAAACGGGGAGTTGATATTTAATGGACAGTTTCAGTTTTGCCAGATAAAAGTTTTGGAGGTTGGTTGCATAACAGTGTGAATATACTTAACACTGCTGAAGAATACGCGTTAAAATTATTAAAATGGAGTATGGAAGATGTGGCTCAATGTAGAGTGCTTGCCTAGCATGTATGAGGCTCTGGGTTTGATCCCCAGCACTGCAAAAAAAAATATATATATATATTAAAGTGGTAAATTTTATACTTTATCACAGTTGTAATTGTTTTAATTAAAAATACATTTAAATCTAGAAAATCAGATTAGAAATGACTGCAATTACTCGAAACCAAGAAGTAAAGTATTATGGTAGGAAGCTCTCATTATCAATTCTGACATATGCCACTGTATAGTCAGTATGATGTGTATGAATCATAAGGTACATCCAGTCTGTCAGTTGCTGACATGACCTAACATTTACTAGTGATGGAACAGATTAAATGAAGGGAAACTAATAAGAATTTCATCTGTAAATGCTTTCTGGGTGTCTTAAAGCTTCAAAATTTGAAAATATTGCTGGTCAAGAAGAGCCTGGTTGGCATAATAAGCTTGCCTGTCCTCTAAGACTTTTTCTTCCTATTCATTCTGTCCTTCAAGTCACCTTTCTGGCTCATTTGCATCACCATCATGGTTAGCAATTTATTCCATGTTTACCACTCTTCCAGTGAAACTGTCTCTTTCAATTCCCTATTGGCTCCTGATTTTCATTGTAGTCTCCTGGTTTATAAGCTTCTTATCAACTGTGAATTGTTTATCTTATTTTACTTTTATCATTATCTTCAGGGGTGGCAAGAGGGTTGCCTCTTGTCCTCAGAATGTGCTTAACCATTTAATTTCCCTTCCTTAGCCATGCTTGTTAAGATTTGAGGCTCAGCCTGGGCATCTTGTATACCATAAAGGCAGGACAGGAGAGATGTTGACATTTTTGGGGTTTTGTTTGTTTTTGATTCTGAGGATTAAACCCAGGGGCATTTACACTGAGCTGTATCCCCAGTTCTTTTATTTTTAATTTTGAGACAGGTTCTCATTAAGCTGCTAAGGGTCTTGCTAAATTGCTAAAGCTGACTTGGGATCCTATCTCAGCCTACCAAGTCACTGGGATTATAAGTATGCACCACTGCCCCCAGCTAAAGACAGTTTTAAAGGTAGATATGTTAGAAGCTTTCTTTCATAGAGCAGTTCTATATCTCTACAATTGTCTTAGCCTCAGGTGGTTCTGTTTTTTGCAGATTGTCTATTTGTTATCTGGCCAATTGGGTAGTCACTAGATTATTCTTTTGTATTCTTTCTCATCCATGTTCCAAAATATATAAAGTAAAATCACCAGTCTGATAAAGGAATGGTTTCATTTGAGAGGCAACTAAAGTAACCAATACCAGGAAGTACTTATGAGGAAAATTAAAAGAATGCACATGCCTATAACCCCAGTTCTCCAGAGGCCAAGGCAGGAGGATTACAAGTTCAAGGCCAGCACAGGAATCTTAGTGAGACCTGTCTCAACATAAAAAAGGTTTAAGAGGGAGTCTGGGGATGTAGCTCAGTGGTAGAGTGCTTGTCTAGCATGTACAAGGATTTAGGATCAATCCCCAGTACTACAAAAAAAAAAAAAAGGTAAAGTAGACAGATGGGGAAAAAAAAACCTATCCACTAATATTTTTCAAGTTTACATAGAGCAGTACTTACTTTGTTCATGGGATACTGCAATGTTAATGTAGGGAATTAACCAGCCCCAACCATTTGGATTGGTGAATGGTGGGATTTGCAAGTGCAAATTATATTATATTGGCACATGAGCAATCCATTCCAACTTTAGCACACTGGTTGGGAAATTCTGGTTGGACTGACTAAAGAATAGAAATGATCCTTAATTAGCACTTTTAGGAAAAGAAAAGAGGGATGTATCTCAGTGGTACAGTGCTTGCCTGGTGTGCATAAGGCCCTGGGTTCAATCCCCAGTTCTGAAAGAAAAAGAACAGGAAAAGATGATTTAATTTTTTTTTTTTTTTTTTTTTTTTTTTTTTTTGGTGGGGGTGGCTACTAAGGATTGGACCCAGGGGCACTTTACTAAGCGATATCCCCAACCCTTTTTATTTTTTTAGTTTGAGGCAGGGTCTTGCCAAGTTCCTGAGGGTGTCCTTAAATTGCCAAATCTGGCCTCAAACTTGCTGTCCTGCCTCAGCCTTTGGTGTTGCTAATATTACAGGCATGTGACACTGCACCGCTTAACTTTTTTTTGTAGTAAAGATAACCAACATTGAAAACAATATCCAATCAAATATGAGCTGAGACCTTATACCCTACAATTGCTGGTTCCACTGGACTTATCCAGTAATGGGGGAGGGCTTGGGTCTTGTACCACATCTTCCTCCTTCTCAAGACTCCACCTTCAGCCTCCTGCATCTACAGGGTCCCATTTCCTTGGTCCCCTACATTTTTGACTCCCCTTACAGGTTCATCAGAGGCAAACCCGTCTGAAAACTTTTCTTTATGAAACAGAGAGACATCAAGGTTGGGCTTTCCTTGTGCCTCATTTTCTTTACTCCCTGCCCTGGCTGAAGTCAGTTTCATTTTCCTTCCCCTCCATCTCCCTTTTTGCCTCCTCCTCACTCTTCTTCCATGACCCCAAATTCTTCCTTCTTAGCCACTTCCAGCCCAGAGAAAGCCCAAGTCCCAGGGAAACACTATGAGGTGAGAGAGACTACTAGAAAAATCCTGTCCCCTCAAGCAACTCTGGTGTTTTTCAAAGGAAACAGTCATGGAGTTAAACTGTTTCTGCAGTCCCTTTATTAATAGTCTTACTCAGCCAGTCCGACAGATGAGAGGCAGTGATGGGGAGGCTGTCCTAGTGGAGGGGCATCTACTCTTGTCACTCCTTCCTGGGAAGTCTGGCTTCCATAAGTAAGAGACTCAGCACTGTAGCGGTCAGGGAGAGGATATATTATGGAAAAGGCTGTCCCCTGTCACACCGCCTTTAGAAAGTTATTAACCTTGAGAGAAAAAATGGATGGGGGAAAAAAAAGACTTAATGATACCAAAATTTTCTCAAAGTTACATTTTCATCTTTGTTTAGGCACCCTTTTTTTAAATTGAAAGTTTTATTTTATTTTGTTGCAGTACTGGAGATTGAACCCAGAAGCACTGCACCACTGAGCTATATTCCTACTGCTCCCCCAACTTTTTTTTTTTTTTTTTTTTTTTGAGACAGGGTCTCCCTTAGTTGCCCAGGCTGACTTCCAACTGGCAATCTTCCTGCCTTGGTCTTCTAAATTGCTGGGATTAGAGGCATGCACCACTGCACCCAGCTAAATATAAGTTTTCTTTAGACTATCTTATTCAATTATTACATAGTCCATTGAAAAATCCAGTGTTCCTGGAATGCTGTAGTTTTATAAGAACCTGTGATGCTTTATACTCATTGTATTTTTCTCTTTCAGTCGACTCCCTGGACCCTGAAAAGTTATTACAGTGCCCCTATGATAAAAACCACCAGATCAGGGCCTGCAGGTTTCCTTATCATCTTATCAAGTGCAGAAAGGTAGGGTATTATTTTCATAATTTGCCCTCTCATGTGCTCTTGAATTATTTTAAAAGGCCAAGCTTTTGTAAGCAGCAAAGTTTTAGCATAAATGTTTTAATCAAATGCCAGAATTGTTTTGGGACTCTACCTCTGTGGTAAACACCAGCATTTATAGAAAGGAGTTTATTTCTTGGGGTGCATAATTTTTTACTTGTTTTTGTTTTCTTCCCCCTAACTAGTGACAAAGCACCCTTTAATAAACAGCATCTCTGGAATTTTCATATCCTTTTTAAAAACAAAAGAAATACTAATTTTTGCTAGCAATGAATCTTATAAATTTGATGTATTCATCATCTTGATAAGAATCAAATGCTATAATCACTTCTTTCCAATTTTGTTTAGAAATTTTAGAGCAGTTGAATAGCTAGAGACTAGCCCAAGAAAATACTATTCCTAAAAACAGATGTTTCTTCAAGTTTCATCATCTTTTTTAAAAAGAAAATTTAGGATTTTTCTCTCTAGTCACTCTTTTATTAGCTGATATAAACTACTTTAATGTATATTAATAGGCACTTTGACAGGGTAGTTAGAATGCAAATGTCAGATACAGAGACCAAAATTATGCAGGCATTTATGTTTGGAAAAAATTTTAGTATTTAATCCAAACTGCATACAGTTCAGACTTAACATCCTTTAAAAAAAAATGTTTATCTTAGCTAAAAGTGTAGCTCGGTAGTAGAATGTGCCTAGGATGCTTAAAAGCACTGGGTTTGATTCCCACCACCAAAAAAGAGGGGGGAAAGTGTTTATTTTATTATCTCTAAAATAAAATGCCTTTTTTTGATCATTGCTCTACCATATTTTTAATTTGTAGAGCAAGGATCCCTTAAAGTTAAACGTGAACAATATGGATTAGCATTTGCTACTATAATTCCACCACCACACACACCCACACTCAGGCTCTCAGATATTTCTCAAGGATAAAGATTGGGAAGGGGAGCCAAGTGGTATAAAAATACTGTTATAATTGCTGTCTTTTAATGTCCTTAATCTTTAGCCACAAAACTTTTGCATTGAATTTCTGATATCTCTTATGAAATTGATGGAGATTTCTTCCCTCAAAAGTTTCTTAGAATGTTTTTCAACCTTTTCCCTGCTTTACATTATTTTTACTTTGAGTTTTATTAGTGACATATTTTTTTCCTTTTCCTAATAAATAAATTTCTTAATTGCTGGAATATTTGCCATAGAATTTGAATGACATTAAACCCTTTCTTTAGGTTTAAGGCAAGAAACTTGGTTAGCAAAGTAGTCTGTCATTTGGGTTTTTCTTTTGTGAAATAGCCAAAATAAAGGTTAAATTGTTCAAAGCCTCATTTCAGGCATCATTGCTTTAAATAAGTGTCTCTATGTTAATCTGAAAAATCATTGGTTTGTCTCTTCTGCAGCTCTCTTACAACAGCTATTTTCTAGCACTTATTGGATTGCAATAGCAGGGCACTACTGCATTGCAGACTGAGTTTCAGTGTTACTATTCATCCTGAATATCAGCTTGCAAAGACATCCAGAGAGTGCTACCATTACAACTACACTAACTGAATCTTGCACTTTCAGAAACAGAGAAAAAGATATGGTTCAAATTTACTATGTAGCTCTATGTTAGCCACTTGAATTCCAATATCTGTATTGTCAGTCTACAAGCTTATCTTTTCTTTTTGATATAACGACTATATGATCTATGCGAATGATAAATAATTCCCTCTTAATTTTCTACTCTGGCTGGACGTGGTGGCTCATGCCTGTAATCCCAGCAGCTTGGGAGGCAGAGGCAGGAGGATTGAGAGTTCAAAGCCAGCCTCGCAAAAAAAAAAAAAAAAAAAAAAAAAGCAAGGCACTAAGTAACTCAGTGAGACCCTGTCTCTAAATAAAATACAAAAAAAAAAAAGGGCTGGGGATGTGGCTCAGTGATTGAGTGCCCCTGAGTTCAATCCCCAGTTACCCCCCCAAAAAAAATTAATTTTCTATTCTGAGTTTAGCTACTATAGTTAAACTATAAGTTTATTGAGGAATTTTAAGGGAGCCATTTATAGAATAAAGCTAAGCTACTCCCCTTAGACTTTAAGATTTCCAAAGAACTGACAAATCCCTTAATTTGGTTCCACAGAATCATCCTGATGTCGCAAACAAATTGGCTACTTGTCCCTTCAATGCTCGACACCAGGTTCCTCGGGCTGAAATCAGTCATCATATCTCAAGTTGTGATGACAAGAGTTGTATTGAGCAGGATGTGGGTAAGCCTGACTAGCTAAATTATTTCAGTACTAGAGGTTAGCCCCTGAAGATCTGTATTATGCTACATTGTCAGCTTAATTTTTTTCTGTCTTCATTTTAAAAGAAAAATATTTTTCTGCCTTTGAAATTTTTATCTTAGAGTAGCAATAGATTGTCAGTTTCTGATGTGTCATACTCCTTTCTCTTCTGAATAGTCTGATTCACTTTACTAATG
Source organism: Spermophilus citellus (assembly GCF_964194105.1). Taxonomy (NCBI): domain Eukaryota; kingdom Metazoa; phylum Chordata; class Mammalia; order Rodentia; family Sciuridae; genus Spermophilus; species Spermophilus citellus. Next base: position 73,812,688 of record NC_138197.1, on the reverse strand, counting down.
AACCATCTAAAAATAAAATCCTTTTGTTGTCTTAAATATGGTAAATATCTTTGTTTCTGCTTCTCTTTCTTGTCTTCTGTCAGCAAAGAGATATAAGACCCCTTTTTAGTTTTTATACTATCCCATTAGGCTCCCCTACAACCTTTAAATATGATAACTTGGCACTGTCCCCTTCTTATGTCAGATCTCTCTTATCTTGCAGTTAACCAAACCCGGAACTTTGGACAAGAGACTCTGGCTGAGAGCACATGGCAGTGCCCTCCTTGTGATGAAGACTGGGATAAAGGTAAAGTGCCTCTACATCTTTCTCTTCACCATGTCTAAATCCCAAGTCATTTGCTTAAAACAGAAGGAAGATTTTCCCTTTTTATGAACATACCATGTTGTTCAGAATGCCTTATTATTTTTATTGGGCCCCAAAATGAGCACATTTGTATCCCTGTGCAGACAACGTAGAACAGCCTATCCCTCTTGATTGGAAAAAGCACTCCTTTACATCTGCTTTTTTCCATAAATTGTGTTGTACCATCTGTGTTTGATTGTTACTAGGCACGTTTATTATTATTTATGTTGCTTGTATTTATATCCTTCAATTAAATTCCTGCTTCTGTGTCACTTCAGCAGTGTACTTGATCAATTTTTACTTGCATTTCCAAACTTAGGTGTATTATTTCCCATCTTACAAACACAACTAGTATGAACTGATATCTTCTCAAGTAGAACTACAGACTATGTTTTGCTTCCTTTGGCAGATTTGTGGGAACAGACTAGCACCCCATTTGTCTGGGGCACAGCCAACTTCTGTGGCAACAACAGGTAAATGAAATAGTCTCATTCCCAGAATTGCCTCCCCAAATCAGAATGTCCCATTACCAAAAAAAAAAAAAAAAAAAATTCAAATCCACCTTTTTTTCCTTGATAATGTTCTTTGATAGTAACTAAGTATAAACTAAGTATAAACATTATTTTAGTGGAGTTTTTTCCCCTTATTTATTCCTTGATTTATAAAAAAGCTCACGTGATCCATGCTGATCACTGGGAATACAAAAATACTACTATAGAGTCTAACAAGAGATATTGGTGCCAGACATTATTGTGTTTCGTTTAATTGTTATTGTTTTTCTGTGAGGTTTACATTATTTTTAATACTTAGAAAAAAATTCCAGTTATACCTCTTGAATCATTTTTTACTCTAGGAAACTAATGCCTACAAAAAAACTAGTCTGAAAAGTTCTGTTTTTTTTTTAATCTTTTTTTTTTTGGTTGTAGTTAGACACATACCTTTATTTTATTTATTTTATTTATTTTTTATGTGGTGCTGAGGATCGAACCCAAAGCCTTGCACATGCTAGGGGAACACTCTACCACTGAGCCACAACCCTATCGCCCATCAGCTGATAATTTTAAATATAAACTATATGCCCTAACATAGAAAAACTTAAAGATAAATTCCATTGGTTGCAACTTTAATTTTATATCAGTTCTATGAGATTTGCTGCCTTTGGTTAAATTGAATGGCACTGTAGTTTATCTCTTATGTTTATTGAATGAGTTTTATGAGCCTGTCATACTACTGAACAGTAGATGGCATTGCTGTTTATCTCAATTTCTGGAAAGTGAAAATGGTTAGACCCATCTTGATGCCTGTACAGAACAGGGAACTTTCCAGAGAAATGGTGATCATCCTAATTGCAGGACTGTTTTAATGGCAATGTGTTTACATTTCAGATGAATGTAGCTGTTGCTCTTGCCCAAATTACAAAAATACACATTTTTATTATCTTTTGTGTGCCTGCCTGGAGAATTCAGATATGCTGACATGGTCAAATTTCTCTTCATTTTTGCAGTCCTGCAAGCAACATAGTCATGGAACATAAGAGTAACCTGGCTTCAGGCATGCGGGTTCCCAAGTCTCTGCCGTATGTTCTGCCATGGAAAAACAGTAAGTGAAATAGCAGCAAAATGCTTTTACTTTCTTTGTTATGCCAAAAACAGTCTTGATCATTCAGATGTGTTCAATCCAAATACCTTGCACTTGTATGACCCTGAAAGTAAGTGCTTCCTTAAACTTTGTGTTCTAAGCACCTCACTTACTCACTACTTCTCCTGGCCCTGGTTAGAAATTAGAAATTATAAAGAGTAAAGTATAAGACCACAGAAACCAAAAGAATATTTTGAGATAGGATGACCATTGACATGAAATAGCCTAAGTAAATTTGGGGCCCAATAAAAAGACTATTGATTTTGGCTAAGAGTTCATCTCAGATTTTCAGGGCATAACATCAACAGGAAATTGGGATCAGACATTGTACTGCAGGTCCTAAAAAGAAATGGGTAGGGAGAAAAAGGAAGTAATAAGTTTTAAGAGCCCACATAAGGAATAGAATTCAGATGATTTCCCTAGATATCCAAGGACATGCTCAGGTAAACTAAATACTAATTATACTACCCTGATAACAAAATCCCCACATTCAGAATATCCAAAATAGTGTAATTTTTTATTTAATTCCAAAATTCAGATTCCCTTGATTTCAGTCTTTGCTACAAGTTAAGCTAATTTTTGAGGAGTCAGAGGATTCCCTTTAAAACATCTCCCACTGGATACTTGTATTTCCCAAAAAGTGAAATCATCAAATTCTACACCAAAGGATTTGGTAGGTGAAGGACTATTTTCCCATGCTCTTGAATGGAATTTGATCACTAACTTTAAATTCTTCTACTTTTATATGATTATTCAGTATACTCCAAGAATAAGTCATTTGTGTTTAGTAAGCATAGCGGATGGAGTGAATTTCAATTGACATGGTGTATTTATTTTGAAATATTTCTACTTGCAGATGGAAATGCACAGTAACTGAATATCTTAAGTAAGTGTTTCAGTTTTATTTCAGTATCTCTTCAGATGGTAGCAAGATTTAACTGGACATAAAGCAATTTGGGTCCAATTTTCTTTCAGATTATGGTACCAAATTAAAGCTTTGTGTATGCACATGTTTTTTAAGTATATAGCCTCTGTTATGGCTTTACACACTAATGAATAGACATTTACTGGTTAAATTAGAATTCCGTTAACATGCTAAGTTGTTTTTGCTAACATTAGTACACATTGCCTTTTTTTTCTTTTTAACCAAAGTTGCATTTGAGATCTATCATGCCTCTTTTAATGGACTGAGATTAATCAGACAGCTGTGCTTCACTGCTCAGCAATTCTCTCCCTGTGCAGTACAGTTTAATCCTCATCAAAAAATTTATACTTTTTAATGAGCAGTTAAAAGTTTTGGGTCTCTAAGAGTCTTATACTGTTGATATTATCTGAGTATCTGATTTAACAGAATCTCACAAAACTTACACAAAGAAACCCAAATCTTTTACTTTTTAAGGATGATGCCTTTCTTTGAGATTACCATATGTGCCCATGGCAGGGCCAAGTTTGATGCTTCATATACTGCCTTAGCCGAGTTAGCCCAGCATTGCTCTTGGCAAAGGGAATATTATAAAGGCTGAAAAATGGGATTAATCTCAACTCTCTTGCAGATAGTAGGCCTTTGGTAAATACTTATTGAATGAATAAATAATTGGCCTGTTGCTTGCCAATGTCACTCTCTGGACAGTGAAGTGGATGAATCTGTGTTAGGTTTCATTTTGTACCAGAACTAATGTTTTTTCTGCTGAGAAGTGGGAAGGAGATGCTAAAAGCAAACACCTCTTAGCTAAGGACAACAATATCTATCAGTAAATTTTGGTCATTTTTCTTTGTAGATTATGATTTAAAATTGTCAAATACATCTGAAAGCCAGAAAATAAGATTTAGCCTCAGAAGGGAAAGAGAGACAATAGCATTGGGGTATGTCAGAAAGCATACATTGAACAGACCTGGATAAATGGTGAACTTTGAATTCCTCTCTAATATGCTGCACAAGATGTTTGGTGATCATGCAGTACATATAGCTTGCTAGTAAAAATGGAAACTCTAAGATGAAAACCTAGTAGAAACTTATTTATAATTTAAGACACTTCTTTAGAACTTAACTCTTGACTATTAAATTCTTTAACACTGCAAATTTATTTTTTCTGTGGAAAAAAATTGTCCCAGGTTAAATAAGAATCCTTAAGCAGCCACAGACATTCTTATCCTCAATAAAAATGAAGCATCATTTTTTTAATGTCTATTGTTGCAGAATTCTCTAGCTTCATTAGAGGATATAAAAGAATTATAGAAGATGTGATTTATTCCCTTAAGGAATTTATGTGTGGGCGGAGTATTTTGGATGTATATACATGAAAATGTTTTGTTCACTTATCAACAATTCCACTTTTTAATACATAAGTAACTCAAAAGCAGGTAATAACATTAATTTTTATCCCCTAATGTACATTGTAACAGCTCAAAAAATATTGTTGACTTGATGAGTTAAATAGAGTATATAAGAGGAAAATAAGGTCAATGTAAGTTAATTGGAATTGGTCCAAACTTGTCTGAAGGAGCTGGGCGTGGCAATGCATGCCTATAATACCAGTGGCTCAGGAGGCTGAGGCAGGAGGATCATGAGTTCAAAGCCAGCCTCAGCAATTTGGTGAGGCCCTAAGCAACTCAGCGAGACCCTGTTTCTAAATAAAATATTAAAAAGGGCTGGGGATGTGGCTCAGTGGTTAAGCAATCCTGGGTTCAATCCCCAGTACCCAAAAGAAAAAAAATTCTCTGAAAGTGTCAGTTGCCTAGAGAGTCAATTCTGATGTTCTCCTCACTTATTAAACTGTTAACATATGAAGCATATATTAAACCAGGCACTGTAGCACATGCCTGTAATACCAGTGACTAGGGAAGCTGAGGCAGGAGGATCATGAGTTCAAAGCCAGCTTCAAGGGCTGGAGATATAGCTCAATTGGTAGAGTGCTTGCCTTGCATGCACAAGACCCTGGGTTCAATCTTCAGCACTGAAAAGGAAAAAAAAAAAAAAAGCTAGCCTCAGCAAAAAGTAAGGCACTAAGCAATTCCCATGAGACCCTGTCTCCAAATCCAATACAAAACAGGGCTGGGGATGTAGCTCCAGTATTTGAGTACCCCTGAGTTCAGTCCCCAGTACCTAAAAAAAGAATTATACATTAATGTCTGTTGTTTTCGATTCAATTAGCAAGTTTCTGTGTGCACAGTCACACTAAAGAAGGTCAAAAGGTCCTTGGTGTTCTGCTATTAACAACAGCTGGATTCCTCCAGTTGACCAAGAAAATTTAATTGGGTTATAGTTGTGTGGCCTGTAGTCCCGTGTAGTTGGTGCTTTTGTATTTGAAAGGAATTAAAAACTCTTTGTTTTTGTCTGTTTTTGTTTTGTTTTGTTTTGTTTCCTTGCAGATGCCAGGTCCTAGAAGACTCTTGCTTCTTCCTGCTACCCAAGGGTTCTTCATTTTTTTCTCCTTATCTAATAATAGAATGATAAATTGTCTGTGACTTTCAAACTGACAAGTACTTTTTTTTCTTCCCCGCTTTGAATTCTCATTCATTTGATGCAAGAACCCTCATACTCAGAAGAACTTGCATCAATCCTTCTGAAAATGACTTCTTTGATAAGCCATCAAGGTAGATAACTTGATAGTTTGGTTAAGTTCATGCAGCCCCAAAAATCAAAAATCACATCCCAAACATAATGATTTGAAGTTATGTCAAAAGGTCTTGCAAAAGCCAGACATGGTGGTGCCTGCCTGCAATCCCAGCCATTCAGGAGGCTGAGGCAGGAGGATTCAACTTTACAGGCCAGCCTCAGCAACTTAGGGGGATCCTTAGCAACTTTGCAAGACCTTGCCTAAAAATAAAAGGACTAGGATGTAGCTCAGTGGTAAAGTGCCTCTGGGTTCAATCCTTAGTGTACACACACACAGCCAAAAAAAAAAAATCCAGGTAACATAGGCAGTAAACTTGGATTGGAGAAAACAAGTGTGTATTTATGTTTTATGACGTACGTGGACCAAATCCTTTTAAGTGTTTATAGAAATGGGATTTTTCTGATCTATTAATCCAGACTCTCTCAGGTGTTGATAGCATTTATATAGCAAAATACCCCATTCTTTAGAATCTTTAGGACATCTTGCTGTCTGAATATTTCCAACATAGGGTAGATAACGTTTTATTATCATCCCACATTTCAGCTAGAAACTACTAGCTGTCAGACTAGGTGTGGATTAGGTAGGGATGAAGATTGAAATGGAGGGGGAAACAAATTTGTGTGGAGAGAAGATAGGCTTTCCACTAGTGTGTGAAATTTGATTAAGCTTTGAAACTTGAATATGTGAGGGCCTTGGTGACTACCATGGAATGTGTGCATAACAGTTTAGATTTCTGAAACACCACGGTTCTGGCTGTCATAGCACTTCGTGGGCCCTAACAAAGAGATGTCAGAATCTCCTCAGATCAGTTTTTGTTTAGTTTGTTGTTTTGGTTCTCCCTCCCCGCAAAGTGCTAGGGATTAAACCCAGGGCTTTGTGCATGCTAAATACATGGTCTATCCCTGAGTTACATTCCCAGGCATTTAGACCAATTTTTCAGTTGTTGTGAAGTTTAGTTTGGTTTTATAACTATATGAGCTGGGGAGGGACTTGAAATCTGGTATAGACAGGGACTTAGATGAAGCATGCTGACAAATGCGTCCAAAAATGTTCTCTCTAGCATTGTTTGCAGGTGACAGATAAGAAGGGGAATGGGCTACTACAATACTTCATTCCAAGAGTTTGACTCAAAACAGGATTCTCTTTTAATAAAAGCAGAGGTGTCTTATTTATTTTGTTCCAAACTCTAAAAACAGGTTCAAGATAAGCTCCCAGTACAATACTATTTCTTCCTCTACCTGCATGATCTTAAGCAAATAGATTATTTCTTCTGGAGAGGGTGGTAATATATTGAGGAAATAAAACCCTCCCAGGTGTCCCTCATTTTGGACATTTATTTTTGTGCATTAATCAACACCTCATAACAATGTAACTTTGTTTTAAAGAATACTACTGGATACAAACCTCTTTGATTTTGTTTATTTGAGTGATGACACAACAAAACAGGAGCTCCTAACTAGTTAAGAAAAACAAGAGGTATGAATCCTACCGTAATACAACTCAACAAAGAAATTGAATAGACAATAGTTACTTTGTGTTCTTTTCAATGTCTAAAGGGCTAAGAAAACTAATATCTACCATTTATGAAAAAAAAATCTTAGTTTTTTTATTTTGGGAGGACATCTTTTTGCTCATGACTACTAGAACAAAATCATCTTCCAACCTTCTGGAGCATAAATAGCACTCATTATAGAAGAATGTTAATTTTGATAGCTCACAAAGTAGTCCTCTTGTTTTCTTAGTAAATTAATTATTAAATATGCTACTATGTCTAATTCACAAGCTTTTTTTTTTTAAGAGAGAGAGGAGAGAGAGAGAGAGAATTTTTAATATTTATTTTTTAGTTCTCAGCGGACACAACATCTTTGTTGGTATGTGGTGCTGAGGATCGAACCCGGGCTGCACGCATGCCAGGTGAGCGTGCTACCGCTTGAGCCACATCCCCAGCCCCTAATTCACAAGCTTTAAAAGACTGCTTGGAATTTTCATTGGGCCTAGAATTCACTAGTCTGGATTTAAGTTTTCTGGAAATGTTTGGAGAGTCCTAAAAACCAGGACAAAGAAATGTTTTTTTATCTCTACCACTTCTGTCAGAAATTTGGAGATGCTACTTATCTTTGGGACCCACTTATCTTTGGGACATTCTTTTTTAGAGATATTCCTCCTTTGAAATGTCAACAGTAAAAGGTAAAAAGTTGAATATTCTCCTTAGTTTCAGTTAGTCAAGTGTTATGGTTAAAGGTTAAAGCAGAAGTGTTTCAAAATCTTGGCCTAAAAAGCTAAACTCTGAGTTCTACATCTTATACAGGGCTTCCATACTCTACCTCAAGGAAAGGATTTATTCTTTGGAAGATTGTCTTTCTCTGCAAGGTTTCTACAAGTGCCATTGTAATTTGCAAATGTTCTCACCAGGAATAAACACATGTTGATAAGTGATGCTTAACTCTCCTGGCAGTTTTACCTGAACTAAAAAGTGGGAAAGTGTTTGGATTTAATTTCAAAAAATGCACTGCACTACCCCTTTTATTGCTGAGACAGAACAGTAACTGCTTGTGTTAGTCACTTAGACAAAATGTATGTAGTATATACCATACTGGCACCCATTTCACAATCTGTTAAGCTTCAGAATAGGCAAAAATAATAATAATAATAATATTTTACTTAACTGTTTTTAAAGAGGCAGTTTATAAAAATCAAGGCAATTTGTATACTATGTATTTGGTTTTGATTGGTTGGTTTTGTTTGGTGCTGGGGATTGAACCCAAGGCCTTGTGCATGTTAGGCAAGAGCTCTACCACTGACCTACATCCCCAGAACTATATACTATACACACACACACACAATTTTTTTTTTTTGAGATGGGGTCTTGCATACTATATTTAAAGGATCAAAGCTGGACTGGCCTTAGAAAGAAGAGACTTAAGAAAGTACATGTGTATATTTCATGTGACAATTCAATGGTAGAATAAGGAAAAACTGTTTAAATTCCATGAGAAAAATACTATAGCAATAGTATTTGCTCATTCTTTTCATTACTATCTTTTTGATACTGGTAGGATTTAAATAGATTGACGTCCTACTTTATAATGTTGGCCTCTTCAGAAACATTGAGGACACATTAACCTGTTACCTCATACCAACAGTCCCTGCTAACTTTCTGTTCTAGCCACGTTGAAATCTAATCAATGTAAACCTGGGTAGAAACGAAGACATTTGCCACTTACACAGTAATTTCTACTGCATGTTTCCACTCACTTAACCCTTAAAACTGGTTGACTGCTGAAACAAATACAGAATTTAAGGTTGTTTATAGATAGGAAGAACAGCATCTAGGCCAGACAGCAATTCTAGAGTACAGCTATTTGGTCAGCAGTTTGCATTTGTGTTTTCCTTATTTTAAAACTGTATTATAAGAAACAAAAATGATATAAGAGACTTTGAGGAAATCTGAAGACAATTTTAATTGATTGTTATAAGGAAATTCAGGTTGTATGAAAAACTGCTTCTTACAAACCCAACCATGCCTCTTAATTTTCATTAAAATACTTGTCACTGAAATAATGTATGCTTTTCAAGTTCCTCTGTTCCAGTTCTATTTCCTCAGATTTGAGCTTGAAGTTTTTATTGGACAGCTCCTTGTGTTGGTTTTCTCTAGAGTAAATCTTTATAACAGAGGTGCAAATTGAAAGTGATGGAAAATCTTTGAGATTAGAAACCCCATTAAGATATCCTTTTGTTGAATTGGAGATTTGTCAAACGATTCACTGTTTTAGCTTTTTGAACCCCTTGAAAAAGAAGCATTGATGTGATTCCACTAGGTATGTAATTTTGTTGTTCACCAAACATATTTCATGTAGAGCTTAAATAGAGCTTAGAAAGCACTTAATCCAAGATTTATTTTACATATGAAGAAACAGATCCTGTACAAATGTGAAACCTGAATTTTTTGAAAGGAAAGAGAATGAAAAACAAAGTTCAAATAGTGGTTATCTAGGGAAGAGGCAAAGGTGGTGGGATCAGGAAGAAAAAGGATGTTAGTAGTATGTTCAAAAAGTTAGGTAGTTTCTTGATGTTTATTATGCTTCATATGTGTGTATTAAGTAATATATAATTTTAAAACATTTAAGAATAATTGTTAAAAATAGTTGCAGAGTGCTTACTATACGTAAGTCTCTGTTTGTTCTTAGCATTCTATATTTTTTAACCCAGGAGGTGGAGGGGGAAAAAAGGACCTGAAAATTGCATCTTTCCTAAGAATACACAATGTGTCATAATGTACTATGACCATAACCTGAGATTTCTGGTTTCTAATTTTTCAGTTTTGGCATCTGTACCAGTCTACTTCCCTAAACGTTGATTCTGTACTCATCCTCTCATTCTCCTACGCTACAGATTTCTTCCTGAACTCATTTCTGTATCTGCCAACTTGAAGTCCTTGATCAGTTTCTTCAGTGGCCTAAACCAGCAACCTGAATTCCCTAGACCCCTTTGTATTTCTGTCTCTCCTTGACCCAACTTCCAAGTCAGATAAAATCACCACCTTTTAATTGTAGGTTACTGAGCATAAGTACAGAAAATATCAAATATGCTACCTGACTCCACAGAAGATATGATTTCTAAACTCAGGCATTCATTCCTATTAAGCTTTTTAGACTTTATCTGGTTACTGTTGCAGTCCTTTTACTATTCTCAACTTTGTAGCCCCTACTTCCCCCACACACACACTTTCAGCAATGACTTTGCATCTATCTTGAGAAAATACTGGTATCAAACTTACCTTACTCTTTAAGTCATACAGCATTATTCTTCTTTATCTCAGAGATACATTTTCTAATTTCATCTCTGTGCCCTGAACTGTATCCATTAGTTATCTATTACTATGTAACAGATTCCTCCCAAACGCACTGTATTAAAACAATAATAAATACTTGTTACTTTCACAGTATCTGTGAGGAAGGAATTCAGCAGTGGCTTAGCCGAGCATCTTGGCTTGGGGTCTTTCTGTGGTTGCTGTCAAGATTCAGCCAAGGCAGCAACTTTCTGAAGACTTGGCTGGGGCTTAAGGATTTACTTACGTGTCTGGCAAGTCAGTGTTGATTATTGGCAAAGGGCTCAGCTCCTCCCCATGTGGGACTCTGTACAGCCTATTTGAGTGTCCTCACAACATGTCAACTGACATTCCCCAGAATGGGCAATTTAAGAAAAAGGTAGAAACTATAAATTCTTTTGTGCATGATTTCACTTCAGAAGTCACACTCCTTCATTTTTACATTATGCCTTTGGTATACTAATGAGCCCTTTTCCTTGTGGGGAGGGAACTATATAGGAGCATGAATACCAAAAATCAAGAATCCATGGGATTATGTTGAAGGTAGCCTTGCCACACTCAGTTCCCCATCCTCCAATGTCTTCTATGAGAAATTCTCTCACCTCTCTTTACCTTTCTCTTTCCTTAACTCTTTCTTTTTTTTTTAATTTGTTTTAATTAGTTATAATGACAGTACAATGACCTTGACATATCATACATTTGAATCAGATGGGATGTAATATCTTTTTTCTGAGTATACAGGTTGCAGAATCACATTGGTCATGCATTCACATATATACACACAGAAATAATGGTCTGTTTCATTCTACTATCCTTCCTATCTCCCCTCCCCTCACTTCTCTCTACCTAATCTAGGGTAATGCTATTTTTTCTCACATCTTCATACATGCATTTTGTATAACAATGAGGGTCTCCTTCCACCATCCATGCAATTCCCTTTCTCCCTCCCTTTCCCTCCCATCCCTTTTCCCTATGTAAAAGTAATCATCTTCCCATGCTCTTCCTCTCTTCCCCATTTTGAGTCACACCCCCCCCCCTTATACTTATATCAGAGAAGACATTCAGCATTTGTTTTTTTGGGATTGGCTAACTTCACCTAGCATAATCTGCTCTAATGCCATCCATTTCCCTATCCTTAACTCTTTCTACTACAAAAATTCTAGTTACATCCATTCTTTAAAAAAAAAAAAAAAAAGATATAGGCTCAGTGTGGTGTTACACATCTATAATCCCAGCAGCTGGGGAGGCTGAGACAGGAGGATCACAAGTTCAAAGCCAGCCTCAGCAAAAACGAAGCACTAAGCAACTCAGTGAGACTGTCACTAAATAAAATAGGGCTGGGGATATGACTCAGTAGTCCAGTGCCCCTGAATTCAAACCCAAGTATCAAAAAAAAAAAAAAAACCTCCCCCCCTCCCCAAATTGATCAGGATTTGGTTGCAGAGAACCAAACCTATTCTAACTAGTTAAGGCACTTGGTGTAGGGTGCTAACTGCACCACAGAATTTTTGGAAGAGCTGAAGAAACAAATGATGGACTACCAGAAATTATTCCTAAAGATGGCTAAAGGACCTGACACCGCTTCCCTGCATTAGGAAGCAGCCAGCTCAAGCAGCACACCGTTGTTGCCACTGTCAGCATTCTGCTGACAGTGCCTGCACGCTTTCTTTACTCCTGCTGTCCTCTGAATTCAAGTGATAAACTAATGCATCTGATTGAGTTTAATTGAGATGTGATTATTTAAACTAAGGATGTAGTTCAGGGGTAGAGCACTTACCTAGGAAGTGCAATGTCTTGGATTCAGTCCCCAGTACCACAAAAATAAACAAACTAGCTACAAGGGAATGTGGAAAACATCTTTAGCTTTTCAGTCTCTTCAGTGTATGCTGAGTAAACCGTATATAGAACCCTCCACACTCCCTCTCAAGCAGTTGCTTCTTTCTTCAGTGCCAGGTTTTAGAAAAGATTCTTGAAAGGCGTGTTTAGGTCGTCCCCACCTACCCACCCCACTGTGCTGGGGAAGCAAATGCAGGATCTCACACATACTAGGGAAATGTTCTACCACTGAGCCCCATTCTCACTTGTTAATCTTCTACAGTCTGTCCGCTCTATTCTCACCGTCCCCACTGGATCTTCTGATTTGCAGGACCAGTGTTTTTTTAGTACCGCTCCCTGAGTGTTCAAGGAGTAGTAATTTATATTTTTATGACGCTCATAGTAGGACCCATATCAGTGTTATACACAGAATCATTTAAGGTCCTTTCTTCAAGGAGGCCTTGGACTTAAAGGCACTTAGAATTTCAACTATCGCCTAAATTATAAACATGCTTTTCCTCCTACATAACTAATCTTAAATTAATAATGACATTTTCATCTAGTCTTTTCAGAATTCCTTCACTTTCAGTCAGTCACCAATCCTGGCATCTCAATACCAGAGAGAACTTCTGAAGCCAAACCAGCTCTTTGCATCCCCACTGCAACTGCTCTATTTCAGATTAGCAGCTTCACCTAGATTATTACAGCAAACTCCTCCTGACTGGGCTTTTAGCTTCTGGGGTTTCCCATTTTCATTTTATCTTCTGCTTTAGCACAACTTTCAAGACATTTAATTATCTGTTCCCAATTTACCTTGTAATAATAGTAGCAAAGGCTGTTAGGTTCATTAGGTTCTCACTTGGTAAGGAAACTGAGGGGGTCGTAGAATTCAGAAGATTTGACCAGAGTTTCTTGATTTCTGTATGGAAGAACTAGAATTGAAGTCATGTCTGCTACCCCTAAGCCAATACTATGTGTGTGTGAGAGATTGAGGATTGAACCCAGAGGCATTCTACTAAGCTACAGTCTCAATAAATTGCTGAGGCTGGCCTCAAACTTGCAATCCTCCTGCTTCAGCCTCTCCAGTCACTGGGATTACAGGTGTGTACCACTGTGCCTAGTAAACCAGAACTCTTAACCCCATTCCATTTTACAGTTACTACAACTTTATCTTTACTCATCCTATTCATAGTCTAACCTTGGTGAAGGCACCATCTTTTTCAACACATGCTCTTTAATGATCATACCTCTCCTGAATTGTAGCTATTCCCTCCCAACACTTTTCTGCTTAGCTTGTCCCTATTCCGTCTTCAAGTTCCAACTCAAATGTTACCTCCTTAGCTAACCTGAGATGATAGGCATGCGCCACTGCCCTGACTTTAGCTAGCCTTTCCAAGCTCTCTGTTCTATATTCTTCTCTGTTCATACTTTTTTAAATAGCATTTGCTGAGTTGTGTGGTATTGTCTTTTAAATACCTGCATCGTCATGTTTAAAAAGAAATAGAAACCACTCTTTGTATCTTAAGCAGGGAGAGAAAAATAATACAGAGAATTGGGTGGTAACAAAATAATTTAAATAGCTGAAGGAGTTGATGATAGGCCAAGCCTCTAGGAATGACTCCCAGAACTATTAGAATAACCCTCCAGGTGCCCACAGTCTCTGAAGACCATTGGAATACTGTTTGAGAAGATGGCACCTTAACTACCATTCCACAATGTACATAGTATCAGACTTTTTATAGAACCACTGACTAATGTAAACATCTGAGTACAGGGTCATCGGAAGAGGAAAAAAGAAAACTGGGTAAACAGTACCTTGAGCATTGAGAGTTTGTTCTAAAGCAAGTTGGGGTTTTGAATGTTTGCTTTTATAGCAAGATAGAAGTCAGGTTTTTTGTTGTTTTGTTTGTTTTCTTCCTTTAAAGGAAATGAGTTATTTTCAAAGCTTAGAGGAACAGGTACCATATGCCATCTTATTCACAAAAAAATGCCTGTATATGCCTACATATATGAATGTATAATAACAAATCCCAGTATTATATATAATGCACCAATAAAAACTTCTTTAAAAAACCTTGTTGCCATATTATTTGAGTGCTAAATAGGCAGGCAAATGGGGAGGGGGAGTGGTTATGAAAGCAGTTAATAGGTAACATTGAAATAAGAGTCAATACAGACTTAATTTTGAGTCTAAGACCAGCCCTATGACCTTGGAAATGTCAAACTTTCTATGCCTCAATCCTCTCTTGTAGAGAGGGAATGAAACTAAATGACTTCTAAGGTTCAGTCACAACTTAAAATTTTGATTGCTTTTGTTATTAATTTGGAAAAGTATGTTAAAGAGGATGATGATTATACAACCATTTCTGGGGCTTTTGATCATTCTATAAAATTTTCCTGTCAAATTTAAAATATTCTCTGAGGCCATCTAGATGAGGTGACAGAAGAGGGTGGGGGGAAGCAATCTAGAAAGTGAAGGGACTTTTGCCCTCACCTATTGAATCAAATACAGCTCTTTAAAACACACATAGCAACTACAGTGTTCCCTATTTTCCCAATTTGGGGTTTTAGTTCACTTTTTCCCAGGAGTTAAGGGGGAGGGATGCTATTCAAAGAGTCATCACTGATTCTAGGAGCTGGAATAGCTCATCACAGTCTCACTTAAAAGTGCACTGAAAGCATCCTTCAGGCTACGTTAGCGAGGCCAGAGATTAACTGGAGCTTTCTACTTGGTCCCTGCAACTTCCTTTGGGCTATTTGAGGTGCTTGCTATGATTTTTGGCCTAATTTTTTTTTTTAATTCAAGACTTGTCCTTCATTCTCTTGCTTGTCTGATGTAAACTGCTTTTCAGAAAACAGTTTCCAGACAAACCTTCAGATGTTAGCCAAAGGTCAGTTTGCCAATACTGTTTTTTTGTTATTTCCCTCAAAATAAGAGACATGTGACAGAGCCTGGTGCTCACTCCAGAGAATGCAGTGGTGTTCCAAGAGCTGTGTGCAGCCCTTCATTTCTCCCCTGCTAATATGCTTTCTTATTTTCTTCAAAGCTTGTTTACCAATTCCAGCTTAGTCCCTGGACTCTCCTTCCCTCACCCTGCATTGTACATTTCAAAAAGTGGAGAAAATAACTTTCTGAGTCCTCCAGTGAGGACTGCAGAATCACCAGGACCCTTATGTCAGATCTCACAGCCTTTACCAATCTTCATGTAGAGATGGTCCAGATTAGCAAAAAAGAAGAAGGGGGGGGGGGGTTGAGAAGCCATTAAAAACACAACAGTTTCTTCCCTAAGGAAAAGAGCTTCTGACAGGCCCCAGGACTATAGGGGAAAAATTAGTGAGAGGGTTTAGTTCTCAGCCAAAGATGATAGAAACCCCAATGTTATATCTTGCTGCATGGAGCCAAATTAAATGGGATGTACACATGGAGATTTGTTTTAGTTACAGTCCTACCCTCAGGCCATTTATAGTCAAAGTGTTTCTCAAAGCATGATCCAACTATCTATCACCTACATCAAAATTACTTTGGATGCTTATTTAAAAATGCAGATTCCTGGGCTCTGATCCAGAATTCCTAAATCAGAAAATGTGGAAGCAGCATACAAGAATCTATTTTCATAATATACCTTAGATTAATTCATACGTACAATAAAGGTTCTGAAACTTCATACTACTTGAATAAAGGCTTTTAAGGAATTTACAAGTCAGATAATTATTTGAGCTTTTAAGGACCCAAGTCCTTAAAAAATTCACACACTAATCACAAAGTAGAGTATAACATAATAGTGATTAAGAACCTAAAGATAATAAAAGTGCATTACCTATGACATACGATTGTAAAGGTATGAATGGGAAAATACATTGAAGTTTTTTAGAAAGTATTAATAGAGAACACTGAATACAGTTAGCTGTAATGAGTAACTGAAGGTCCTTGATACAGAAATGACAAAGTGCATCTAACAAGATTAGTTCCAACAGTGTCTTAACTCTTTCTTGATTCCTTCCTTTTAAAACAAAATTCAAAAAATATGTTTAAAGGGCAAAATTTGAGTCAAAACCAGGCTTCTAAAAAATAAGAAATGTTTACTTTTGGACTAGGAATTTAACACGGGGGCACTTTGCAACTGAAGTCTTCCAGAGTTGCTTAGGACCTCACTAAGTTGTCGTCAAGGCGGGCCTTAAACTTGGGATCCTCTTGCCTCGGCCTCTGGAGTCAACTGGGGTTACAGGAGAACCACCATGCTCACCCCAAGAAATGACTGCTTTTTGACCTTGGTAGATCATAATGTAAGCTAGGTAAAGAGACTAGATTTCTGGATCTGATGTAAATTGTTTTCCTAGCCCTGTAAAACTCCATGAGTTGATACTATTTTAAAGCCAGTTTTGAGGTTGTGATTAACACTGTCCCCCATTTCTCCAATAAAAAAATTCATTTGCGAGCTGTCACTACTTATAAATGACCTTCATTTCTGAAGATGTGGCCCAGGGTGTCAGCATGGATTGAATGATTGTTAATGGATATTAATGGCATTTTCTTTGCTAATAAGGAAGAGAAGAAAACTGCTAGTAGATACGAAAAGAACAATAGAGGATAACCCCCCAGTTTCCCATATCTGAATTAAATAGGATTAGAGACAAGTATAGGCAATTTTGTGTGTGTGTGTGGTGGTGGTGCTGGGGATGGAACCTAGGGGTCCTCCACCACTGAGCTACATCCCCAGCCTTTTTTTTCATTTTTTTATTTTGAGACAGGGTCTTGCTAAGTTGCCCAGGTTAGCCTCAAGGTTGGAACCCTCCGGCCTCAGCTTTCCAAGTAGCTAGGTTTCCAGGTTTAAACCACCATACCCAGCTTAATATAGGCAATTCTTTACCTAGGATTTATTTCTCTCTGCCCTAAAGCTAACAGGGATCCTATAATCTAACCCCACTTACCTGCCACTTTATGGGCATAGGAGGATATGATATTTATTTTGGGGTTTTCATCTACAATTCCTGGATCATCACAGAATCTCTAATCTTACCACTTTTCTGTCTTAGAGCTGACCATAAATATATTCTCTAACCTACCCTTGTCCCTTGTCATAAAATGGTCCTCATTCCAGAAAGGTCCTGCCCTATACCCTATATAGGATGGAAAGAGGACTTCTGCCCAAATGGGCCAAAAAGAATGTTGAAGCAGAAAAACTTGGGCAGGGGGACTCCTCACACAGTCCATTACAGTCTGTTAACATCAGATATGCAATAGAGTCTCCCTCCATAAAAACCCTAAGGGACTGAATTTGGAGAGCTTCCAGAAAGTTGAGCAGGAAGAGATTTCTGGAAGGTGGGGCACTGGTAGAGAGCACAGAAGTCTGCACCCTTTGCACTATGCCCCACCTAATGCATCTTTCATTTGTACCCTTTGTAATATTCTTTATAATAAACTGATAGACGTGTTTCCCTCAGTTCTGTGAGCTGCTGAAGCACATTAATCAAACCCAGGGGTGGGGGTGGGGGGTCGTAGGAAACTTCATTTATAGCCAGTCAATCAGAAGCCCAAGTGAAACAACCAGTGCATGTGATTGGCATCAGAAGAGGGGGAAATCTTCAGGATTCAGCTATCAGACTATGGGATCTGACATTGTCTCTAGGTGTAGTGTCAGAATTGAAGGACAGCGGGCTGGGGTTGTGGCTCAGTGGTAGAGCACTTGCCTAGCATGTGTGAGGCACTGGGTTCAGTCCTCAACACCACATATAAATAAATGAATAAAATAAAGGTCCATCAACATCTTAAAAAATTGGACAGCTAGCTGGTATCCTCTGCAGAAGTGATTGCTTGCTTGGAGCACAGGGAAAACCCCCTCACATCTCATGTCAGAAGTGATCTGTGTCTTGAGAGTATAATAGAAGAAACCAAATTTGTTTTCCTGAAACAGAAGAGAACAGAGTTCAGCTATCCTAGGGCAACTGAAGGAAGTGAGGCTCTTTATTCAGCCTCTGAGAGGTTTTTTGTTGTTTTTGTTTTTGTTTTTGTTTTTTTTATAGAGAAAAGAGCATATAGGGGAAATTTCACTAGTATCCCTAATACCTGGTCTTAAAAAGCAATCAGTCTGCTTCCTTGAGAAAGAACTATCTTCAACAGATTCTGTAAGGAAGGACTCAGCACTGGGATAAAGATGGAGTGTTGAAGTTTTAGTCTTTATACTAGTTGTAAAGACAACGCTGCACATTGTTGATCTCCATGGTGTCCAGCAGGTGGAGTTACAATCTAAGGCTGCCTGGAACTGCAGTGGAAATGATAGGGCAACAGTCTTCTGAAGCCTGTGGGAAAGAGTCAAGCAGGGTGCTTCTGCTGCTCTCTGGTCCATTCATCCTAATCCACACAGACTTCATTTCTCTTCCTATACTTTTATAGAAACTTTAGCCTAGAAAAAGGAAGAAAGAAAGAAAAAAAGGAACTTTGGCCTGAGATTGAGGGTGCCTACCATATGTGACTTCTTAGTTTCTGGTATCAAACTACGGAAGAGTGACACCAAGAACTCTAGAATCAGGGAATGTTGGGGGAAAGGAGACTTTTTTGAAGTCCAGGTCCTGGACTGTCCAGCCAAGATTCTAGATTGGCAGTGAGCCATCCTCCTTCCTGCCAATCTGGAACCACCCTCCTAAACCTCACACACATATACAAACCTTAAAGTGGCACCAGCCAGGAACAGCAGACCAGGCATGTGCAATATAGGTATCCAGCCAGCCATCTGGTATCCGTGGATGACAGGCATCAAATTAGTACATAGGTGGGCACTTTGCCTGCCAGTGGGCACAAGGCCATGACCACCAGTTGGGTACAATCAGCCTGCCAGGGTAAAAGGCATCCCATGGCATTGTGCCCATGAGCTTCCCTGCCACAAACTGAATGAAACCAGAAGTTCTGCGAGCTCTCCTGCCTATGGAGAAATAGACTCCATTTCTCATTGAAAGCAACAGGGAACATAGAGGCCAAGAAAGGAACAGTGCTCAACCTAAAAACAGTAATAAAGCCTCTCATATTGGGTGGGACACAGGGAGCCTGGAACCCAAAACTGGAAGGTGGAAGTCAGTAGTATAAAATGAAATATATAATATAAGTAGAGTGAAGGCAAACGTGGCCTGGTGAAAACAGCTTGGAATAAGACACCTGGTCTCTGCCCACATTAGTTGTATGACCTTGGGAAAGTCATTTCCTTTCTCTGGGCCTCACTTTTCTTAACTATAAGATGAGGCCATTGATCATAAAAACAGACACATAGACCAATGGAACAGAAGAAAGAGACAAAACCACACAGGTACAGTCATCTGAGCTGTGACAAAAGTTCCATAAACAGATATTAGAGAAAAGATAACCTTTTTTGCAAATGGTGCTGGGGAAACTGGTTATCCATATGTAGAAGAATGAGACTAGATCCTTATCTGCCACCCTAAACAAAAGTCGACTCAAAATGGATCAAAAACCAAGGAATTAAACCAGAAATTTTGTAACTCATAGAAGAAACCATACAGGTATAGGAAATGACTTTCTCAATAGGACACCTAAAGCTCAGGAAATAATATCAAGAATTAATAAATTTTTGTTAAGAATTTGTGCGGGGGCTGGAGTTATGGCTCAGTGGTGAGCACTTGCCTAGCATGGGTGAGGCACTGGGTTTGATTCTCAGTACCACATATAAATAAATTAAATGGAGGTATTATGTCCATCTGCAACTAAAAATCTTTTTAAAAAAAGAATATGTAACTTTAGATAGGGCAGAAGGGTTGGAGGGGAAGGGAGGGGGCATGGGGTTAGAAATGATGTGATCATTATTATCCAAAGTACAGGTATTGGTGTGAATATACTTTGTATACAACCAGGGATATGAAAAATTGTGCTCTATATGTGTAATAAGAATTGTAATGCATTCTGCTGTCATATATAAATTTAAAAAAAGAATTTGTGGGGCTGGGGCTATAGTGGCAGAGCACTTCCCTAGTTTGTGTGAGGCACTGGGTTCGAACAGCAGCACCACATAAAAATAAACAAAATAAAGTCATTCTATCCATCTACAACTACAAAAAAATTTTTTTTTTAATTTGTGGCTCAAATTCTGAGTTGTGGCTCAGTGGTAGAGCACTTACCTAGCATGTGTGAGGCACTGGGTTCGATTCTCAGCACCTCATATAAAGAAATAAAAATAAAGGTCCATTTACAACTTTTTAAAAAAATTTTAAAATTAATAAATGGAGCCAGGTGTGTTGGTGCTCACCTGTAATCCCAGCAGCTTGGGAGGCTGAGACAGGAGAATCTCAAAGCCAGCCTCAACAATGGTGAGGCGCTAAGCAACTCAGTGAGACCCTGTCTCTAAATAAAATACAAAATAGGGCTGGGGAGGTGGCTCAGTGGTCAAGGGCCCCTGAGTACCCAGTACCCTCCCCCCAAAAAAAGAATAGAACAATGAATGCTGAAGATGTGAAGAAAATGAGCACTTTTACACTGTTGGTGGGATTTTAAATTACTACAACCACTTCGGAAATCAGAATGGAAGTTCCTCAAAAGACTAGGAATGGGGCTGGGGATATGGCTCAAGCGGTAGCGCGCTCACCTGGCATGCGTGCGGCCCGGGTTCGATCCTCAGCACCACACACAAACAAAGATGTTGGGTCCACCGAGAACTAAAAAATAAATATTAAAAAAAAATTCTCTCTCTCTCTCTCTCTAAAAAAAAAATCCCGTATGGACTGGGTCTGGGGCTCAGTGGTAGAGTGCTGGCCTAGCCACATGGAGGTACTGGATTAGATCCTTGGCACCACATAAAAATAAATAAAATTAAAAATAACCTGTTTAAGAATTGAGAACAGAGAGTTTGCAGATATTCCAGTGTGACAAATAGCGTTTACTTATCTGAGTTCTGTTGTCCTCACTATCTGGAAAATCTTAACCCTCAGGGAAGAAAAAAAAATGGTCAAAAAGTCAGATATAATTAATATCTTACGTCCAATTGCATTGTGTTGGATTTCAAAGGGAATGTCATTTTACCTCTCATCTTCCACCAAATGTGTCCCTGTGCTGTGTCTGCCACGTGGGAAGTAGGAGGTGACTGATGCAATAACTTGAGGTAGAAACAAGTATAAAACATGAATCCTACTTCAAGAAATTTATAATCTGAAAAAAAAGAAATTTATAATCTGTACTGTCTCCTAATGCATAATGTTACATCTAAAGTGTGGTTACGTAAAACAACAAACATTTATTCTATCAGTTTTTAATGGTCTCTCATGAGGTGGCAGTCGAAATGTCAACTAGGTCTGAAGTTTTCTGAAAGTTTGGGTTTGACCATCCTGCAATGAAAGGTGGCTCATTCACATAGTTGGCAAATTAGTACTGGCTCCTGGTGGAAGGTCTCAGTGCCTCTTCACATCGGCCTCTCCATTAGGATGCTTGAATGTCTTCATGACATGGTGGCTAACTTCTCTCAGAGAAAGTAATCAAGAGAAAGACCGAGTTGGAAACTGCAATGTCTTTTAGACTTAGCCTTGGTAGTTAAACACGTCATTTCCACAGTATTGTGTTGGTCACAGGGGCCAACCATTTTTCAGAGTAGGAAAAGAACACAGCATAAATACCAAGAGATGTGGGTCACTGAGGCCATGTTGGAGACTAACAATCCCATAATCCATCTGGGGTTTCAGAGTTTTCATAAATAGTTAATAAAGCTAAATAAAAGAGCTAATATGTAGCTGGGCATGGTAACACACACCTATAATCATAATGACTCCTGAGGCTAAAGCAAGAGGAACACAAGTTCAAGGTCAGCCTCAGCAATTTAAACCCTGTCTCAAAATACCAAATCAAAAGGGTTGGGAGTACAGCTCAGTGGTAAAGCACTGTACCCCAATACCACAAAAAAACTTAAGCCAGTATATTTATAAACCTACAAAAACTTTGAATATGTTCATGATAGAAAAAATTTCCATGTTTAACAAAACGCCATCTAAGCCAGGCGCAGTGGTGCAAGCTTGTAATCCCAGCAGCTGGGGAAGTTGAGGCAGGAAAATTATGAGTTCAAAGCCAGCCTCAGCAAACACAAGGCACTAAGCAACTCAGTGAGACCCTGTCTCTAATAAAAATACAAAATAGAGTTGGGAGTGGAGCTCAGTGGTCGAGTGCATTCAATACCCAATACCAAAAAAAAAAAAAAAAAAGGCATACAGTAAAATAGACCAGCAGATTCTCTTTTCATTGAAACTTTTTTTTTCAAATATTTATTTTTTAATTGTAGTTGGATACAATACCTTCATTTATTTATTTTTATGTGGTGCTTAGGATCGAACCCAGGGCCTCGCACGTGCTAGGCAAGCACTCTACCGCTAAGCCACAATCCCAGCCCCTGAAACTTTTTTTTTTAACACCTTTAAAACATGCTTCTTCAGAGTAGGCCAAAGGCTTTCATGAATTCCATGGTAATCTTTATGCAAAGAATGTAAACCATGCTGCTATAACAGAGAGACCCACAAATGAAGTAGTCGTTCAGAGATAAAAAGAATAGATAGATAGTCCTTGACTGGTGAAGAAGACTGCATCTCTGGGTCCAGGACAGCTGCTTAATATGTTATCAATTCCCGGTAAGCAGAAGTAAGAAAGAGGAAGTAGAGAGCTACTAGTTTTCCTTTTTAAGGCCATGACCCAGAAGTTACGCACATTGCTTCACTCACATCCCATTGACCAGAACTTAGTGATGGGTCCCTTCCGTCTACTGGAGGCAAGACAGTCTCCAGCTGGCAGCCAACTACCCTACTACATACAACTCAGTGTCTGGGCAACGGGGCAGAAGGGTCATATTACCAGAAGGAAGAGACTAGATGCCGTGAGTCAGTGATCTCTGCCACACTTAGAAAATATAGTTCTGTGGGGAGAGGTTAAGACCAAGGTTAACAAGTAATTGAACCACATCTCCAGATGCATTTCAAGAACTGGCTGCACATTAAAAGCATGATAAGGAGCTGGGGTTGTAGCTCAGTAGAAAAAAAAAAAAAAAAGAGCATTTGCTTTGCATATGTGAGGCCTGGGTTTGATCCTCAGCACCACATAAAAATAAATGAGTAAATAAAACAAAGATACTATGTCCAACTACAACTAAAAAAATATTTTTTAAAGAAGCATGATAAGTGAGAAGTACCATGTTGCTAGAAGACTACCCATGTGAAATGTCATATAAAATATATTTGTCATAAAATATAAATTTGTCACAATTTTATAATGCTCCTATGTTATGTTTTATTACTTTTTTTTGGGGGGGGGATCAAGGATCAAACCTAGGACCATGCACATGGTAAATGCTCTGTCACTGAGTTATAGCCCCAATTCCTTTATTACATTTTTCAAAAAGTTCGGTTGATTTAAATAATATTTATTAACCCAGGCAATGTCCCAGGCCAAGAAAAAACAGAAATAAACAAGAACCTTACTACAGAATTTAGTCTAGTAGAAGAGACAATCAGAAAGATATAGTACAGTGAGGTAAATGCTATGATTGATGAAATCTGAAGTATTTAATACAGGGAACTAGGAAGGCTTTTTGGAAGAAGTGATACCTGTGCTAAGAACTGACCTCTGAAATGTCACATTATATTTGGAGAGTATATCAGACTTTGAGTAGATTTCAGATTCTTCGGATGGAGGTGTTAATATTTACCACCAAGAGCTGCAGTTGTACAGATAGTATGTTAAATTCTCCCAACAAATCTATGAAAAAGATATTATCTCTATTTTACAGATTAATATAATGCAACTCAGGGAGGTTAAGAAACTTGCCACTGTCACATGTCAAGCAAGGGAGGCAGCAAACTCAAGTCTTCTTTTCAGTATAACAGTCATGTTTCCTGTCCAAAATACAAGCACGTTAACAAAAAGCAAATGTCAACATTAAAAATTCTATGGAGGGCTGGGGATGTGGCTCAAGTGGTAGCGTGCTCGCCTGGCATGCGTGCGGCCTGGGTTCGATCCTCAGCACCACATACAAACAAAGATGTTGTGTCCGCTGAAAAAACTAAAAAATAAATATTAAAAAATTCTCTCTCTCTCTCTCTCAAAAAAAATTCTATGGAATATTCTTTATGAAATATTTATAGTTGCTTCCATCATATGTACATCCAAATATATTCAATTTCTAAATTGCATAAGAACTTTATAAATATCCTGGATAATTAAGTGCTATACTGTGTAGTACAGTCTACAAGTGCAGGACTTCAGAAGAGTGGGACAGAGTCAGAATGATCTGGGGAAGATAGTGCAGGGCTTGAGTGAGCCTCGATAAAACATACAGAGGACTGTTCATTCCAGATGCTGGGATCACAGGAGCAAGGATAAAGATAAACTCGGCACATTAACAAGACAACAGTGAGACCCCCAATGACTACAGCAAAAGGGATATTGGAAAAAAGCTTTCTGTTCTCCTGGGTACCAAGCAGGAGAAGGTGGAAGAAGTATAGGCCTCAGTGTCATTTTACCCCCATTTAAGTGGCCCTGATAGCTGTGGCTCTACCTTTCCCCTTTTCTAGAATTAAAAAAAAAAAAAAAAATCAAACATTTCTAAGATCTTCCTTCTCCAGTATAATCATATTGCTCCCTTGTATATCAAGAGGCATATATTATTCTCCCAGAGGTCTACATCTACTGACAGACACACATCCTTACTCCATTAAAGCTTCCAGGCTAGTGGGATAAAGGAGACAATTCAGAAAACAGAATGGAGCAAACTGAACCTAAACCAAAAGCATAATATTTCTTGTAAAAAGTCAAGGTGTTTATAGCTCTACCGTGTTCAAAACCATGGCAAACTACATGGAAGAAGATGCGAGGCAGGGGCAGGGTAGTCCCAGACTGGATGAGGTTTCTTACACTCCTGAATCCCTGTAGTCAAGCCAGAATCGTCACCGGGAAAAGGGCTGACAGAAGGGCTACCTTACCTCCAAAGAACTCCTGCCCCTTCTGCCTCTGCCCTCAAGTAAGCAGTGAGTGGGAAGCTAACCAAAGGGAGAGATTGGAGGTACCCTTAGGTTCAGGCAGGATCCAGCAGACTGGACCCAAGCCAGCGGAAAAGGCCATTGTCTGAGTTGCTTTCTGGATTTCCTGCCCTCAAACACCTACCCCGCCCAACATGCCCACTCAACCAGACCTTTTGGCTCACCCTCTTCCATCACTGTGGTAAGGAGGCACTGTCTACCACTAGGACAACAGGCCCTCAAGGTTCTCCTAAAGTGAGAAGCAAAATCATCCAGACCCATCTACACTGAGGAAGGGCAAAAGAGATGACAGTGCAGACCTTTAAAATCACTAGAGGAACCAAGCACTGTGATAATCCGAGCAGCTTGGGAAGCTGAGGCAGAAGGAACACAATTTTGAGACCAGCCTCAGCAACTTAGTAAGACCCTGTCTTCAAAAAAAGACTGGGGGTGCTGGGGTTGTGGCTCAGCGGGAGAGTGCTTGCCTAGAATGTGCAAGGTCCCAGATTCAATCCTCAGCACCACATAAAAATAAATAAATAAAAACAAAGATGTTGTGGACAACTAAAAAAAAAAAAAGAAATGAATATTTTTTAAAAAGAATTAAAAAAAGGGACTGGGGATGGATCTAAATTCAAAGTGCCTCTAAATTCAATCCCCAGTAGCCTCCCTCCCACAAAAAAAAAAAAAAAAAAAAAAAAAAAAGCTCCCTAGAGGAGGATATTTCGGGATCTTAATATAAGATCCAGGATCCTCGGATCTCTCTCAACCCCACTCACTTCTAGTTTTACTCACCTAAAAGATCTGGAGTTTTCTGGGGGAAGTGAGCAATGGCTGAGTGGTGGAGAAGTGGGAAATGTGTATGTAGGTGTCTGTGCCTCTAGGCACATCCCAGTGTTTTTAAGTCAGCAGACTGGGTGTGGCTGGGATAAGGAATCTACAAGCCCCTTCTGTTGAGATCCGTGGGCCTTCTTTCCTACCAGCCCTGACCTTGATCTTCTTTTGTGACCCTGATGAGACCAACTTCCCACTCCCAGCTGATTCCCATTTGGAATCACCCACTTCCAGCTCCTGGGCCCCTCCCCCATCCACATACTCACTCCTCTGGCAGCTAGCTGGGCTCTTGGCTGGGAACTGAGCTCAAAACGGAAACGGGCAGTTGGGAGGTGTGATTTATGTCTCTGACTTCACCCCAGGCTGGAACCCAAAAACACTGACCCTCCTCCACATGCCCTTTTGGCAAACTTCATCTTCCTCAAAAATCTCAGGCTCTTCTAGCTGGTCAGGGGTCATCCAGGCAAATTACCTCATCCTCACTCCCAGACCCCTCTGCATCACACTAACATTCACACCTTCACCTCCTGCCCAGTAAGAGATGGAAGAATGCATTAACTTCATTATCACCCACAGGAGGTGGAATCTTCTATCAGCCCCCAATAACAAGGAAGTTCCTCTATATATATTTAGTTTCCTTCTCTCCTGATATTGGACCAGTGGTTGGTGAAAATGAAGAGGAGCACACTTCTGTAATCCCACCTACTCAGAGGCTAAGGCAAGAAGATCACAAGTTGGAGACCAGCCTGGGCAATTTAGATTCTGTCTCAAAATAAAGAATATAAAGGACTAGGGGTGTAACTCAGTGGTAGAGAGCCCCTAGGTTCAATCCCAGTACCAAAAAGATAAGAGAAGAAGGAGAGCTAGCCCACTCAGAATTCTGAATTCTGCTTCTGGTCTCTCAAGGTCTCTTTGCAAATTTAAGGTAATCCCCAACCCTATGATTATTTCTATCTCTAAAGATTTCTCAGAAACGTTCTCAAAGATATCAAGGTGCTTTTTCTCACTCCTAAACAGTACCCTGGCATGTGGATGCATATCTTTAGGATCTATTTGTGGAGGGCTGGAAAGCATACCCCATTCCAATCCGCAAGCCCAGAGCCAGGAAAGATCTTACTAGGATGTGAGAGTCCCCTCCCAGGGACTTCTACCTTTACCAGTTAGAAAGCCCTGCTAGAAACTCATTTTCATCCTTTCCTGCTTATAAAGATGCCTCATCAAATGGTCTCGTTAACTTTAGAGGGATGTTAGAAAAATTAAATGTGGATATCAATTTGAAAGATATAAAATGCTGCTTCGTAGGATTATTTTGAGGTTAATGAGGTAATATATGTTAAAATGCTTATATCTGTAACTGGTATTTGATAAAAAAAAAAAAAATAGCCATTTTTCCTTGTAATACCTTAAAATCGCAGAAGGACCTAGGATTTTGCCCTTCCTAGAAGTCCAGAGTTCAGGCTTTCATTACAGTTTCCTTGGACAGGAGGCTCAGACTCCTAGGTTTTAGTTTCTGAAGGTATAGGATCCAATGAATGAGTCCACCCTCCATTCACTTTTTCTTGAGTCTGACTTGCCTGGCCTGGCTTCCCTCCCATTACCCCCAGCAGAGCCTTTCCCCCAGAGCCCTGAGCTCATCCTGGTTACCAATTATTTGTTTATCCCTAGCCCCTACACTAGGACTCCAGCTCCCATTCTGGTTTTCCCCTGAGTTTCTATATAACAATCTGAATGTGTTGAACTAAAATGAAACCTTAAGAACCATGTAGTCTGATTCCTTTGGTTTAGGAAAGACAAAATTGAGAACCAAAAGGCAGAGTTCAAGTTGGAACTTCTAGGCCAAGTACCTGGATCCATCCCAGGGGGTCCCCATCTGCTTTCAGGACTATAAAAATTCTCATCCCCTTCTTCGTTTGCCCCTCTCAGTGGATAGAGTAAATCATTATTTTTAACTTCCTGGAACATAAACAAAACTGGAGAGAGGTTCCAGGAAGTCCTTCCACACAACCTTAGTTTCTTCTTAGAGCATCCCTAACCTTATTTCTGCCCCTTTTTATACATCCCTCCCCTCCCACCTTCCACTCCAGTCACTCATACTTGGATCCTGTGCTACCTGCATATCACTCAAAAATAGATTTGTTTTTTAAATTGCTGAGGCTAGCTTTGAACTTGGATTCTCCTGCCCCAGCCTCCCAAGCCATTGGGATTACAGGCCTATATACCACACCCAACTTAGATTTGTTTTTTAAAAAATGAATTTGTTGGGGCTGGGGTTGTGGCTCAGTTGTAGAGCACTTGCCTTGCACACGTGTGGTCCTGGGTTTGATGCTCAGCACCACATAAAAATAAACAAACAAAATAAAGTTTTTATGCCCATTTACAACTAAAAAAAATGTTTTAAAAAAATGAATTTGTTGCTGGGCACAATGCTGTATGCCTATAATCCCAGCAGCTCTGGAGGCTGAGACATGAGGAATTTGAATTCAAAGCCAGCCTTGCCATCTCAGCGAGGCCCTAGCCAACTCAGTGAAACCCTGTCTCTAAATTTAAAAAAATATATATAGAAAAAGGCTGGGAATGTGGTTCAGTGGTTAAGCATCTTGGGTTCAATCCTCATACCCCCCAAAAAAATTTTTTTAAATGGGTCAATTGCTCTTTGGGGGAATATTTAATCTGAATCTATTCAAACACCCAAGGCATGGGGGTCCCAAGTGGAGCTGTCAGATTCTGTGACTATCACTACCCCATAAGCCCCATAAGAGGCATTCCTTATGCCCCTGTCAATGAGGCTCTAGCACCAGCTGGGTGGGCTGATCTCTCCTAAAGTGAAACCAGATTACTTGAATTTGCATCCCAGCTTTCCCACTTATCTTGTACAAGTTAATTAGCCTCTATTCGCCTCTGTTGCTTTGTCTTATGAAATAGGTAGATAGTACCTCTCTCACAGAAGGGCAGTGCCAATTAAATAAGTTAACAGTATGTAAAGCTCTTATGCCAAACACTAAGCTATTATTATTAAAGGAAAGAGAATAACTCTAGGGAGCTGTGTTCCCATCCCTACCCCCGACATACCTGGGCCATGTGGCCCAATTCCTTTATCTTCCTGGGATCTCATTACCTTTCTCCAAACCTGCCCATCTGGCCCCTGTGCAATCTTACCCTTGCCCAACCCCCTTCCCTCCCCAGGGCCCCAAACCTGGGTATGGGGGAGGGAAGGAAGAAGAAAGGGAAAACGTGGCCATTTTAGGGCAGAGGATCTGTTGGAGGGGAGAGGAGAGGTGGGGGCAGCAGGGGAGTGGACCCAGAGTTGGGAGGCTCCTTATTGGGAAAGGGCCCTGTCTGAATCTGGGAGACAGAGGCCAGGCCTGGGCACTCAGCCAAGTCCAAAGAGCAGGCCCCAGGCCCTACTCCTGGCCCCAAAGCTAGCAAGGATGAAGGAACTAGATGCTCAATTGCTTTGGACCCTTCTCCAGACAATCCCCTGCCCCAACCCTTCCCCTCCTGCCTAAATTTCCATAACTATTAAAGTAGCTAGAACCAAGAGTATAACCTCCTGTGCATATGTGCATGTGCTGGGGAGAAGGAGGGACTCCTGATTCTGGGCCATAATAAAATTAAACTGCTGTTCCAAAAGTAGCTGTCTCTAGGACATTACCCACCACCCACAACCCCCACTAACTGCCACCCCACCCATGTCCAACTGCTGACTGTGAGCTCCTCCTACAGGAATTCAGCCAGTTCTGGGGAGACTGCTGGTGACTGGCAGCAGAGGTGGGGGGCCTAAGGGTGAGTAACGGTTCCCACGGGGATCGGGGTGCCCATGACTAATCAATGAGAGAGAGAGGAAACTTACATTCCTTGACTTGTAGGGCAGTGGATGGAGGTGGGAGGTGGGGCAGGGGCAGATTGAGGCAAGGACAGCCAAGTAGGGACACAAAGAGGGAGACTAGCTGGGGTGGGGGCGGGGCATCTTTCATCCCTGCTCTATCCACATCTCAGGCTAAAGGAGAGGCAGGACCCAGGTAATCACACACCTGGGTCCCTGCTTCCTATCCCCTGGCAAACAAGCCTTTCCCCTAGTCCATGCAAGGTAGGTCTACTGACTGAATGAGATGAGGGAAGGGCACCCTGGCATCTCACTGGTATTCCTTAGCCCTATGCACCCACATAGGGGTCACTTTCCCCAAAAGACCAGCTTAGAGGAGCACTGTGCAAGGCTGAAAGCTGCACTAGGGCATAAGAGCGGAAATGAGCTGGGAGCCAAGGTGCTGAAGAGAGGAAGGAAGCCAGTCTGCTGCCACAAAGGAGTCAGGAAAGACAAGGAACAAATAGCCAAGGGCCTCCTACCACCCCCTCCCTGCTTCCCACCATCCTCCTCCAGCCTGTCCAACAACTCAGAGCCTCCAGGAGAGGGAGGAAAGGGATGCAGAGACCCTCACAGGGAACGCTCCAAAATTTCCAGCTCTGCAGCCTTAGTGGCAAGGGCCAGAGCAACTCCCCGCAGCCTGTGTGTCCAAGGAGGTATGATCACCCCACCTCAGCCAGCTCCAGAAGTCCCACTGTCCCAACTTACTCTACTAAAATGATCCATTTCTGTTTCAGTACTTGCTTTCCCCAGCTCTCCAATTATCAGTGGTTGAAAAAGAAAGTTATGAGTTAAAGAAGGAGTGAGGAGGTGGGAAGAACTTGTCCCAAACCTCTCTGACCTTCCACTGCACTGGGAAGAGAACAGAGGTATACACACACACACACACACACACACACACACACACACACACACACACAGTTTGGGCCCACCAGGACACAGAACCATCCAGGACACAGAACCCAAACAAAGCATACACCAACACAAGCATGTTCAGGAGTTCAGAAACACATGCTGGCATGCACACACGCACACAGGTTTTCACCTCACATACACATTCCCGTCCTGCCTGGCCACCACAAGTGAACATTCCCATAGAGGGATCGAGAAACCTGGGCTAACTTGGGTCCAAACTCTATTCCTCTCAAGCCCTGTTTCTCCTTTCCCTGCTCCTTCCTCAGGACTGTCCCCTTCGTAAGGTAAAGAGGAGGCACCTGAGGGTGATCCAGCCTTGAGCCTGCTTGTGGTGAAACTCACTGTCTGGAATTCTGGCCCCCAGCCCCTTCCCTGAGGTGAGCACATGGAAAACATCCAGCTGTGGTTGCTTGGAGAGATGAGCTCAGCCAGTCTGAATGAGGCTGGGGGCCTGGACTCAGCGTCAGACTTTCCACCTCGGACCTTACCCCTCCTTCCACCCCCAAATACTGCCCCTGGGATTCAGGAGCAGGAAAGGGGCCAAGGGGACTTCTGACGCAAACTTCTCAGCCACGGACTGGTTTGGAGGGGGAGGGGCGCTAAGCAAAGAGCAGACCAGATCTGGATGCACCTCCAGTCTGCTTCACCCTGGGAAACAAACCCAGAGGAGGGGGACCAAAAGAGACCCAGAAGACTAACCTGCAGGGTGGTGAGTGGGGAGGAGGTTGACTTCAGGAATCTAAGAGGTGGGGGTGGAGAGGGCAGGGTTCCTAGGAAAGAATAGAGTCAACACAAGAAGGCAAAAATGACCAAGGATAGCCCGGTGCAGTGGCGGCACATGCCTGTAATCCCAGCAGCTCAGGAGGCTGTGACAGGAGTTCAAAGCCAGCCTCAGCAACAGCAAGGCACTAAGCAACTCAGTGAGACCCTGTCTCTTCATAAAATAAAAAAAAAAAAAAGGACTGGGGATGTGGCTCAGTGGTTGACAAAGGACAGAGAAAGCTGGGGAGTAAATGAAAGTAGGCTGGGATGGGGAAAAGAGCAGGCCAGGCAGCCTGCTTCCTGCCCACTATGGAGAGCTCCTGACCCAGGAAAGGATGGGCTCCTCCATCTAGGCTAATAGTCTATCTACCTTCTGCTCTCCAGGACTCCACACCTGCCCCACCTCTCCACATTCCTCTCCCCCTCCTCATCCTCCCTCTTTTTCCTTTCGCCTGCCCTCTCCCACCCTCTTTCAGGGTTCCTCCATCCACTTCTCTTTTACCCACTGCTCATCCCTCCTGGCTACCCTCACTAGACACTCTGCTATTTCTCTCCCTGAGTCCTCTCTTCTCTCCCTCTCTGCTCTTATGTCCTCAATCTAGCCCAATTCCCCCTCCTTCTTCCTTTTTATCCTTCACGTAAGCCCTCAGAGTTTTGTATATACTAGTAAGCACTCAACAGTGTGTGCAGAGCAAGATCAAAGGCAATTTCTGTGTACCAGGCACAGTTCTAGGCACTTAAAGCAATCTGAGGTCTTTACTGGTTCAAAGATTGAAGCCATGGAAGGCTTTAAACTGAGAAGTAACATCATCAGAGTCTTGGTTTACGGGGATTCAGTTACCCATTGAGTAGGTGAATTGCAGGGGGAAAGAGACCCTCTTTTCCATCTCCCACTTTCCCTCTTCAACTGTTACTTTCTCTTGGACTTCTCTGTCTTCACAGGCTTCCCTACCTAAGAAAAACTTCCTCTTTCCCTTCCATGAATCTCCCCCTCTTCCTCCTATTTTCTTCTCTGTACCCCCTATTTTGCCTTTCCTCCTCTGAACACCACCACCCTTTCCTAGAACATCTGTGAACAATTGCTTGTACAGGCAGTTAGGTTGAGATCTCTCCCCAGCCAGCTGTGGGGCTGTGGCCAGCCATGGCAGCCCTGGTGGAAGGGTGTGGCCTGAAAGAAAGGCTGGTCTCCTGAAAGTAGAAGTTGCTGGCTTCATCCCACCTTTCCCTCCCCCAGTCACCTCTCTCTCTACCCAACCCCCAACTCCCCTCTTCCTGATTAGTCTCTATCACACATTCCTTCTCTATCTTAGAAACCTAGAGAACCTGGCCCTACTCTCTAATCCCAGAGTTCTGTCAGCTAGAACCCTAAGCCAAATTTGATCAGAGATGGAGCAGTGAGTTCTCCGGTGCCCAGCCTCTATGCTGCTGGACCGCTATTGAAAGGAATCTAAGCCAAAGGGGTTAGGGAGCTCCTCCTCTTGGCTTCTCCCCTGGGACTTTGAAGTCCAATCAAGGGTTGAAGCTTGAAGTGGGAAAGAATGGGTGCTGACAGGGCATAGTGCAAGCAGCCTTTGCTATAGGCGATGTAGGAAGCCAAATAGATTTTGGTACGAGACAACTAGCAATAAACCACTCATAAATTGTAAATTTGTAAACTGTGTACAACACTACCTCCCTTTATATTATCATCACCTCAACTTTGTAGGTCACAACCTTGGAGTCCAAAGGTGGTTTAAGAATCTTCTGAGAGACTTAGAATCACACCTATAGTTCCAGCTACATGAGAGGCTGAGACAGAAGGATAACTTTTTTGTGTTTTGTTTTTGGTACTCGGGGTTAGGGCAATTTACCACTGATCTACATCTCCAGCTTGCTTATTTATTTGTTTGTTTGTTTATATTTGAGACAGGATAAGTTGCCAAGGCTGGCCTCAAACATGTAACAAAAGGATCCCTTCAATCCAGGAGTATGAGGTTAGCCAGGGCAAAACATGAGACCCCTGTCTCATAAATATGAATGTGTGGTGTGCATGGCTGGGTGTGTAGTTCAGTGGCAGAAAGAGTGCTTTGCATACATGAGGCTTTGGGTTCAATTTGCAGTCCCATGAAAAAATCTTCTAAGGCAATACCAATGAGATCCAGCAATCCCACTAAAGGGTATATACCCCAAGGAAAGGAAATTAGCATGTTGAACTGTGTCTTCATATTCATAGCTGCACTATTCACAGTAGCCAAGGTATGGAATCAACCTCAGTGTTCATTAATGGATGAATGAATAAAGAAAATGTAGTACATATACACAACGGAATACTACCCAGTCATAAAACTGAATGAAAGGGCTGGGGATGTGGCTCAAGTGGTAGTGCGCTTGCCTGGCATGCGCAGGGCGCTGGGTTCGATCCTCAACACCACATAAAAATAAAAGAAAGATGTTGTGTCCACTGAAAACTAAAAAATAAATATTAAAAAATTCTTTCTCTTAAAAAAACTGAATGAAATACTGCCATTTGCAACAACATGGATGGACATGGAGGACTATATATTAAATGAAATAAGCTAGGCACAGAAAGACAAATATCACATGATCTCACACAATGGAATCCTAAAAACTTGATCTCATATAAGTAGAGAGTAGAATGGTGGTTACCAAAAGCTGGGATAGTTAGGGGAGAGGGGAGGATAGGAAGATGTTTGTCAAAGGATACATAATTACAGTTAGCTAGGTGGAATATGTTTCAAGAGATCTGTTGTACAACAAGGTAACTATAGTTAATCATGATATATCCTATTCTTGAAAAATGAGCAGGGTTAGTAGCTCACTCCTATAATCCCAGCAAATCAGAAGGCTAAGGCAGACAAATTACAAATTTGAGGCCAGCTTTGGCAAGTTCAAGACCAGTGCAGACAAGAAAGATAGAAAAAAGAAAAAAAAACATTAAAAATATTTTTTTAATGGGCTGGGGGTGTGGCTCAAGCGGTAGCGCGCTCACCTGGCATGCTTGTGGCCCGGGTTCTATCCTCAGCACCACATACAAACAAAGATGTTGTGTATGCCGAAAACTAAAAAAATAAATAAATAAATATTCAAATTTCTCTCTCTCTCTCTCTCTCTCTCTCTCTCAAAAAAAATCTTTTTTAAAAAAAAATATTTTTTTAAAAAGTGTCATGTGCTGTCACAAGAAAAATGGTAACTATGTGAGTAAGGCATGTGTTAATTAGCTAGATTTAGCCATTTTCCAATGTATACATACTTCAAGTATCATATTTTATACATGATAAAAACATGCAATGTTGGGCTGGGGATGTGGCTCAAGCGGTAGCGCGCTCGCCTGGCGTGCGTGCGGCCCAGGTTCGATCCTCAGCACCACATACAAACAAAGATGTTGTGTCTGCCGAGAAATAAGAAAAAATAAATAAATATTAAAAAAAAAAGAAGGTCAGAAGTTCTTTTAAAAAAAAATGCAATGTTATTGATCAATTTAAATATTTTTTAGTTAATTAAAAAAAAATCTCCTAAGTGGCTGGGATTGTGGCTCAATGGTTGAGTGTTCACCTCACACGTGGGAGGCTCTGGGTCTGATCCTCAGCACCACGTAAAAATAAATAAATAAAGGTATTGTGTCCAACTACAACTTAAAATAAATAAATATATTTTTTAAAAAATCTCTTAAGATGTGGTTCCTTTTCATACTGTTGTTCTGGAAGAAAGGGAGGGAACTCTGCTCCTCGGGACTACTGCTCATCACAGAACTCATGAATGTTGGTGCCAACGACTCTATTTTACCCTTATGAAATATTGCTGGGGACACCTGGAACCCTTGCAAAGGTTTACAGTGAGCCTTCTTGCAAGGATTTACTCCATAGTTCAGCCCTCCAACAGGTCAGCTCTTCCTGAAGGGAAGGGCAAGAAGATGAACCTATTCTTAGCCTTCTACATGATCCCTGAAGTATAAATGTGCTCATTGTAAAGTGACGATGGACAGGGAAGAATTTGCAGCCAAGGAAGGATTGTGTGTGTATGTTTGGAGGTGGAGAGGTAAGAGGTGCCAGAGGTCCAGTGAACTCATGGAGAGGACTTATGCAGGTTCATGAAAAGCAAGGAGGGGGATGAAGTTGGGCACCATCTCCAACTTCATGTCATTAAGGACACACACACACACACACACACACACACGCACACACACACACACACACACACGCCAATTTCTGACTAATCAGAAATACTGTCATCTCTGTGGGGTCAGGAAGAACTGAAAAGAGCTGAAACTGAAACGGCATGTCTGAGTTTGGGGATGTAATCCCTGGTCTTGTTCTCCTCCCTGGCCCCTTCCAATGCCCTAACTTCCTGTCTCGATTGGTAATCCTTCCCAAGAGAAGGCTAGAAATGGCAGACAGACTTATGGGAGTAGGAGGGAATGCCTGGCTCATCTGTAGCCCCAATCAGATGTGCACTGGAAATCATGGTGCTCCAGGTCCCTCCCTGATGGGCTCCAGATGTGCTTACATCTGGGAAGACCATCCCAGGAAGCTGACACTCTCGCCCACAGCTCCCACCCCGATGGGTCTGTCCTCCAGCCTCTAAGCCCTTGAGCTGAGAAGCTTCAGGCACCCCTTTCCTCTACAGAGTTTAGGTTCATGGCAGCAAAGTGGAAAAGAAGGAAGAAAAGTAATGGGGCTGGGGCAAGTGAGCAAATACAATGAGGTCAATGTTAGGACACTTCAGAGGATCTTATTTTCCTTTTAACTCCCGATCTGGGGTCATTATATTTTGCTGATGAATTCTGGAGCCTCCAAAAATTCTGAAAAAAGAAAAAAAATTTAAGAACTGAAGAGAAGTTAGAAGAAAAGACACTAGTTAAGATGTGGAGTGGGAAAATTCCTTCCCATTGACCTGCTCATTCACAACCCCTGGGTCTTGTGTATTTTTATACCAGTAGGCCCTCAGCCCTGCCCCTCTATTACAAGTGCCCTTGAACTAGTCCTTGACCCTTTGGCCCTATTCAGCCTAGAAAAATTCCCAAGTTAGTGACTGCAGACATACTGGCCACAGTCTCAATCACTAGGTTGAATCCTAGATCCCCAAGAGAATCTAAGCATCCCAGGACTGCTCCTGTCACCCTAACAAATATCTTTCATCCACCCCTCCACTTTTCTGAACAAAGTAGGGATAGGGGAGGGGAATCTGGGTTTATTTTAAGTCTGGGACATGAGGGAGGGGTGGCTCCAGGTCAGACAGTGGGTTGGAGTGGTGGTAGTGACTCACAGATGATGGAGCTATCAGTTCCCCTAGGCAGAGACCTGAGTCAGGCCAGTGACAGAGTTCATGGGTTCAAATAGTCGGCTCCTGGGTTTTCCGACTTCCCTCTTACACATGCACAGAGCATTGCCCCAACTTCAGCAGGCTTTGGACTCAACTCCTGTTATGACTGGGCTCCTACTCTACTGCTGGGGATCCCCCACTCCCTTCAGCTCCACAACCGTCCCTCCTTCCTTCCCTCTGTGAAATCCAGCTCCTGCTCATTGCCCCACCACAGGGCAGGAGGAAGAGGGCCCAGAGCCAAACTTAGGAGCCACAAACCAACAAGCTCCTCTGGCCCCCTTTCCTCCAACTCTTAACCAGTCTTTTTTTGCACTGTTCACACGGAGAACGTTATAATTGCACAATTCCCTGAAGTAATCAAGAGAGGCTTGCTCTGGCCAGAAGCCACTAGCCTGGGGTCTCTGGCAAAACCAGATACTTCCAGGCTTCAGGGATTGAGGGGGTCATTATCAGTCTCAGCACACCTATAACCCATTTGTGTTGGCATCAATACACCAATTGGGAGCTTTTACTTCATAGAAACCTCAGCTGAAGCCACCTCTACCCACCTAGGCTTTTTATGGGTCTCAAAAGGCTCAAACTTATGTCTTGAAATCAGAGCACCCTGACTGTGCTCTCAGAATTTCGAGGCATTTGAGAATCTAAAAGAAGCCACTGATACTTGGTACAGTGGTGCACACCTGTGATCCCAGAGGCTTGGGAGGCTGAGGAAGGCAGATTGAGGGTTCAAAGTCAGCCTCAGCAAATTAGCATGGCCCTAAGCGATTTAGCAAGACCCTGTCTCAAAATAAAAAGGGGATGTGGCTCAGTGGTTAAACAATACTGGATTTAATCCCTCGTATCAAAAAGAAAGAAAGAAATTAAAGAGAAGAAGCGGCCACTAAGTTTTATCACATATATGCACACATAAAACTTCCATCCGGTTTCAGAAGGATTAATGGCCTGTACTTAAAATCTTTCCCCCACCCTACCCCCAAGGACAACAGATCTAGGTTAAAATGTCTACTCTAGAACGCTATTCCCTATAGAAATCCAGCCCAGTTTGGAAAGCTAATAATAGGAAAAGAAGGACTCTGGCCGGGCTCAGTGGCACATGCCTGTAATCCCAGCAACTTGGGGGGCTGAGACCGAAGAATCGTGAGTTCAAAGCCAGCCTTAGCAATGGTGAGGCACTAAGCAACTCAGTGAGACCCTATCTCTAAATAAAATACAAAATAGGGCTGGGGTGTGGCTCAGTGGCAGAGTGCTCCAGAGTTCAATCCCCAGTACCCTCCCCCACCCCAAAAAAAAAAAAAAAAGACTCTGGAATCCACTGGGATTGAGTTTGGATTCCCCCTCTGCCCTTTTCTCTATTGACGTTGTTAGTCACTCCTGTAAACCTCAGTTTCCTGGCCGTAAAATGAAAACAACAACACCTTCAGTGCTGGATAGTTGGGAAGATTAAATGGGATAGAGGCAATTTAAAGGGGAATCCCAGAGCCAAGCATATAGCATGTGTTAAATAAATCACTGTTAATACTTTCCACCGCTTTCCCATGCTACGGAAATTCAGCATGACTCTTGGCTTTAGAACCTGTACCTGCACCTGCATCTTGAACCTCTGTCATTTTCTGGTTCTGAAACTGTCTTCAGAGCAGGCTGATAGGTGACAGTACTAGCCCAGTGAGTGTCCTGGCCTCGTCCTTCATCCCCTGTGCCTCCATCATGATGAGTATACCATGATTAGGAACAGTCAGTCATCGTATCAAATCATTCCCATTGAGCAATGGAGGGACAGAGGGTAGCAGAGAGATCAGGTCTGAGAGAGAAAATAGAGACACTAGGAGGCACCCATGCTGAGCCACCAGAGAGAGAAACTGAAAGATACACAAGACAGAGACAAAGCTGAAAGGAGGCAGAGGACAAAAGGAGAGTGGGCTGAGAGGAGAGGGCTTTGGGTTGGGAATCACAACACTTAGGTTTTAGACTCATCCTATCTGGTAAACCATGTGATCTTGGACAAGTCACTTCATCTCTCCACACCCATTTTCTCCTCTTTCAGAATATTGGATGGATGGTCTCAAGGCCCGGAGGATTATGCTGAAATATCTCCAGCCAGGAGGGAAATCTCAAAGTCAGGCCCAACTGGGAGCAGAGGAAAGGAAGGCCAGACAAAAGCAGGCATGGCAAGAGGAAAGGCAGGCAGTGTTGGGGCCACTGGGAGAGGACTTATAAGGGCAGAGAGAGCCAAGAGAGGAGGGATATTGGGGAGAGTAGAAAAGCCAGCCAGAGAATGACTAAGGGGCTCCCGGTGTAAACAGGAGCAGGGAATGGACAGGGAGGGGGCCTGTTTGACTTGGCCAAGACTGGGGGCGGGGTGGAGTGGGGAGGAGGACTGGGGCAGGACACTCTGTCCCCTGTCCCCCACCAAAGCTCCTGGGAGGAGCTGAGTCACACACCTCCCTCCCTGCACCCATCCCACTCCCACCCCCAAGCTCCCAAATCCTGGGAAAATCTAAAGAGTGGTTGAACTGATAAAGGAGAATTCACATACATGTGTTTTTCTGGGTTCTACAGCAATCAGGCTTCCATTCTTCTCCTCCCAAAGCGGGTTCCCAGCCCCTTAGCTAGAGTGGTTTTCACTGTAGGTTACCTTTGGGCACTGTTATGCTTAAGATCCTGACTCGGACATTCCCTGGGTTCTGCACCTGAGAAAGGCTCAGGACACAGATGTGGGTAGGATGGGGGCTAGCATCAACCCATGGTGGGATGAGAAGGCCTCTCCCTGGGGCTGCAGCAGCTCTGGAGAAGGCTTTTGAAAAACTAGCTGGGTGATTTGGGACAGGAAGTAGAGGAACAGTGAAGGGAAGAGTTGTGGCAGGAAGAAAACTGTTGACTGTGGGCACTTTTATTCTGAGCCCCCCAGGTTAGAATCTGGCAGAAAACAGAGAAAGACAGTGATCAGGGTTTGACTTTGGGGGCGTATTATCCTGGAAGAAGACTCTGGAGGAAAAAGACAGGAAAGGGACTGAAAAGGAGAAGGGGTTAGGAGAGAATCTAGGCTCCTTGATCCCCCTCCCCCAGACTAAGATAAAGACTAGAGTCCTGAAAGGTGATCTCATCACACAGTGCCAGAGCTGGGGGAAGGGATGGGCAGGGGGTCACTGACTTCCTGTAGGACAGACCCTTCCTGTACTTCCACAAGGGATCTGGGCATAAGGGGTCTGGGTTCCAGCTCCCAAAGTTTAGAGTCAATAGAAACTGAAGGTTGGGCCCCTCTGTAAGACACCCCTCAACACCACCATCACCTTCCATAATTCCCCAGGCCCTGTAGGAATCAGGCCAGTCTGATCAAGGTACTGAGGGGCCAACCACTTCCAAGTTTCGTCAACTGCCAGATCCAAGGAAGGGGCTTTCCAAAGGTTTCCATACCCTACAACCAGGTGGGAGACCTGAGGCGGAATCCTGCTGGTGAATGACCCCAGACTCGTGGGGTTTCAATTCTAGCATCTTGGAGGGGGAGGGGAGTGGCAGCGGAACTCAGGAGCCACTTTCAGGCTCACTGGGAGCGCTCTGTACCTCGACTGCCGAGTCCCCAATCCAGCTGGCCGGAACCCAGGC
The DNA here is from genome assembly GCF_964194105.1 of Spermophilus citellus. NCBI lineage: Eukaryota > Metazoa > Chordata > Mammalia > Rodentia > Sciuridae > Spermophilus > Spermophilus citellus. Next base: position 73,772,171 of record NC_138197.1, on the reverse strand, counting down.
ACCCGGTGGCCCCGGAAGACAAGGGGGAATCCCAGTTGGCCAGACGCCAGAGGAATCTCCTATCTCTTTAGACCCCCAAAGTGTCCTCCCTGAAGAAGCGAGGGAGACCCCACACACCAGACACAGGCTCCCTCCGCCCTCCAGAGGTGATTCCTTTCCTCATTAGGAAATTCTCCGCTCCCTTTTTCCGACTCCTTTTCCGAGCGTTTACGTTGTACATCTGGAAAGGAGGGGGAGGAAGGAGGGGACGCGAGGGGAGGGGGAGAGCGCAAGCCCGCCCAGTCTGACCCCGCCAGACACCCGGCCTCCAGCTGGGGCTGGGGAGAGGGGGTGGAGAGGTGCGGCCCCCCCACGCCCCTTTGGGGTGGGGGGCGCGGGCTCGGCGTCCCGAGGACCCAGGAATGCCCCCCCGCCAGCCCCCTCGGCCGGCGGGGGGAGGGCTCAGCCGGGAGTTTGGCAAACTCCTCCCCGCGTTGAGTCATTCGCCTCTGGGAGGTTTAGGAAGCGGCTCCGGGTCGGTGGCCCCAGGACAGGGAAGAGCTGGCGCTATGGGGAGCCGGACGCCAGGGTCCCCACTCCACGCGGCGCGACTGCGCTGGGGTCCCCGGCGCCGAGCCCAGCTGCCGCTGCTGCTGCCGCCCTTGCTCCCGCCGCTGCTGCTGCTGCTGCTGCTGCCGCCGCCACCCAGGGTCGGGGGCTTCAACTTAGACGCAGAGGCCCCAGCAGTGCTCTCTGGGCCCCCGGGCTCCTACTTCGGCTTCTCAGTAGAGTTTTACCGGCCAGGAACAGACGGGTGAGTGACGAGGGTGGGCGGCGGGATGGGGGTTGGGGGCCGCCTGGAGACTGGGGACGCGGCTGGGGTCTGGAGGGGACCCGAGCTTGAGTTTGAGGGCGGAGTTTGGAAGGACCTGGGCTGGAGTTGGGGGCCCACGCTAGAGTTGGGGGCCCGCGCTGGAGCAGGGAGGGAACCGTGGCGGGCGTGCAGGGGGGCCTGGAGTGTGGGAGAGATCAGTGGCGAGACATGTGTCGGGTGGGGAGAGGACACGAAGCTAGAAGCCGGAGGAGTCTGAGCAGGAGTCCCGAGGCCAGGAGACAGGAGAGCACATGAATGAGTAGCTGAGGGTCTTGGGCTGAGATCTGTGGGTTGCACGGGGACCGGGGGGCGGAAAGGGGGCGCGGAGGCCAGGAAGGGCTTTGGGGGGCACTGGCTAACCTCGGGATTCGTGGGGCATTGTGCAGAAAGAAAACGTTAGAAGCTGGATGAGCTCTGTGTAGTAAGAGTGGAGACAGAGGCGGAGGGGGTCGGAAGGTTAAATGGGGGCCAGCTTCATCCCTCCCCCTCACTCAGACTTGGGAAAGACCTGGGAAGGGGATGGCGGCTCCCTCCCCTTTCTCCACAGTCTTCTGCACCGCCTTCCACCCGCAATCTCTATTTAGACCGGGGTTTCCAAGAACCTGGGGAGAGTCCCGGGACCCTGGCACTGGGGGCGCTGGGGCTGGGGGCGGGCTCAGTCAAGGGCGGGTGCACGGATGTGTCGGGAGGGGTGTGTGTGCGCGCGTGAAGGGGGGTGGGCGGTTTCCCTCTTCCTTTAGCTCTTGGGAGGAAGAGAAAAGCTGATTTCCTGTAGCTTGTGGCTGAAGCTGAACTGAGACCAAAACTTCTGGGACTAGGGTAGGAAGCTGGGTAGATGCCGGCTCGCGCTGGCCAAAAGGTCCAGAAGCAAGGACTCAAAGACCCTGAAGTTCTCAAAAAAGGATTCTTATTACCAATTCCTCAGGGTGACAAGCAGACCCGGACCCTGAGTGCCTGGAAAATGGGGTGTCCACAGGCTTGGAAAAACCACAGTTAGAGCCAAAGTCATATTAGAACAAGGATTTTCTTTTTGCACTGGGGGTCTGGGAGGAGAGGAAAGTGACTGCTCCTGACTGGGCCAGGGACCCCCAGATGCCTGATCCTCCACTATGACTGGAGTAATCAGTCTGTTTCTCCTCCTGAGCTCTGAGTTTCCCACTGCTCACCACCCCTCTCATTCCCCAGGATCTAGGGTGTGATAGGACCTCTATCAGAGGTGAACTGTTTTTGCACATGATACCATTACCTGAGTTCTATCACTTTCTTTAATTTTTGGAGAAAAGGGGCTAATCTAGCTAATTCAATTGGGGAGGGAAGCAAACATCTCCTTTGTCTGGGGGACTTGGGCTGGGGAAAAAAAAAAAAAAGATTTTAGGCCCCAGCTGTTAGATCTGGGCTTTTCAAGGTCCCCACCCCACCTCCCTGGCCCCTTGCCCAAACCCCATTGCATCACCCTGGCCTGGAACCTCTGCCAGGCCTTGCCTCCCCAAGGCCCCCTCAAACTTCTTACCACAATCCTAATGGAATAGAGGAGGGTGGGAGGGAGGGAATGGGGTCTTCTTCACTGATCAGGGTTTTTAACCTTCCCCTGCCCTCCCCACCCCAATGCAAGAGTGTCATTTCCCTTTTAAAACATTCTTCTAAAACATCTGGATTTCACACACTCCTGGTCCCCTAGCTGTCTGTCTGGCCCCTGGCCCTGATCTTACAGTCCCTGAAGCCTTCTTCTAAAACAGGGCCCAGCATTCTCCTCCCTTCACCTCCCCTTCATCTCCCTTCCCAAGAGAACCCAGGTGTCCAGCTTACACTCCTCCCCCTCTCTTTTTCTCTGTGCAATACCCTCTTAGAGTAGCACTTGTAACATTCTGCCTCCTCTGTGACTTTCCTCCCACCACAGCTGGGCCTTTGACCTCCTCCCCTTCCCTTGAGACAACATAGCCCCTCATTTAGGACCACAGCCAGAGTGGAAGGACCTGAGTGTTCTTGGTCTCTCTTCTGCATCACCTTTCATGCAGTACAGTAAAATAGCATCAGAGGACAGGGAGAGCATCTCAGAGGTTGCATGGCAGGTAGGAGCAAAATGTGAAGTCAGGCAGTCCTGGGTATGAGTCCCTACCACTTCCCAGTTAAAGAACTGCCATGTGCAGTGGCACATGCCTGTAATCCCAGCAGCTGGAGGGTGGGCAGTCCTGAGGTAGGAGGATTGTGAGTTCAAAGCCAGCCTCAGCAATTGTGAGGTGCTATGCAACTCAGTGAGACCCTGTCTCTAAATAAAATACAAAATAGGGCTGAGGATGTGGCTCAGTGGTTGATGCCCTTGAGTTCAATCCCTGGTACCCCCATCACCACACACACAAAAAAAGAACTGTCATGTGTACCCAGGCATCATGGAACACACCCGTAATGCCAGCGACCAAAGAGGTTGAGGCAGGAGGATCGCAAATTCAAGGCCAGCCTGGGCAACCAAATAAGACCTTCAGCAATTTAGCAAGACCCTGCCTCAAAATAAAAAATAAAAAGGGCTGGAGTTAGTTCATAACCCACTTGAATCAAATTGTGAAATATGATATATTAAGAACTTTGTAATGTTTTGAACGACCAACAATAAAATAAAATAAAAAAAAAAAGGGCTGGAGCTATAGTTCAGTGGTAAAGTGCCCCTTGGGTTCAATCCACAGTACCAAAGGGGAAAAAAAAAGAACTGTCATGTAGAGCCAAGTTCTGTAAACCTTTGGAGCCTGATTTTCCCATAAACATCAGATGCCTAACTTATTCTAAGAACTAAAAGAGACAAAATATATGAGACACCTGGTCTACAGAGTGATCAGTACATGGGAGGCATGAGTTTTTTGGGTAGCTGATTTCTGTTATGGTTTTCTTCTCCCTCGCCACCGGCTTGTTCTTTGTTTATGTTTTCCTCCATTACCTGCTTTTAGTACTTGCTTGTAACCATGATAGTAATAAAAGTCCTTCACATTCCTGTAGCACTTTCATATCGATTTCTCCATTGGATTGTTACAAAAACCCTCGTGTGGAGTAGAGAAAGCATTATCGCCGCGTTTGATATATATAAAAACTGAGTTGTCAGGAGTCCTAGAAATTTAGAACTAGAAGTTAGTTTAGGGACCACTCAAGGGCAACCCATCACTTTATGGGAAGAGAATCTAAAACTTTAGAGGGACGCTACTTGGCCCAGGACACTTGAGAGCTTGAGAGGTAGACAGTCTGAGCCCAGCAAGTTGAGCTAAGCAGCCCAAGGCAGCTCTTCCCCCCAGCCAACCAGGCAAACTCCTTGTGAACCCCAGGCATATATTTGAGGTTTCGGAATAGGTGTCCCCCTCTGGTCTGGCCAGTGCTGGGCCCACAGGACCTATAGGAACTGGGCCCCGATCCACTTGCTGATCGCCACCTGACCTTGTCAGGCCATCAGAGTGAAACAGTAACTGAGTATTGAACGGGAACTGGTTAATCAGAAGCCTGCTATGGAGATAGTGGAGAAGGAGAGAGGAGGAGAAGAGGGGATAAATTGGCTCTGGTGTGGACCAGGACTCTGGCCTAGAAACCAGGATTCCTGGTTTCTGATTCTTATGCTAGGAGGAATTCTGAGTGACCCTGGACATATTATTTAACTTCTCTGTGACTTAGTTTACCCCCTCTTTCAAAGAGGTCACAGGCCTAGGTCAGCAGCTTTGGAACTTACGGAGCATCAGAACCAAGCTGGCCTCCCTTTGCAGCACCTCTGTGGGCATCTACACCAGTCAAAACCAGTGGGTGCTTCTGCAGTGTCTGTTGTGACAGTCTGTGTCTCCAAGGACTAAATCTAGAATCTCAGGGTTCTGGGCTTTGAAATAAATTATGGCAATTATTTCATCCCTTGGACTCAATTTTGGAAGTTTATCGGCCAAACTGCATTCCGTAAGGAATAATTAATGGGTTTTCTCACTTTTTATTAACCAACATCTACAGTTGCCAATCAGAACTTCTGACCAGCATGCGATATCATCTCCCCACAGGAGCTGATACAATTCTAGCCAAAAACAAATACACTAGAAGTTTTAATTAACTTGGGCTGCCTTATCAGTAAATGCATGATTTCCGTCAGGCTTTCTAAATATTGAAAACGGCCCAAGGACTCTCCATTGTTACCTTCTTGAACCCTTAAGAGGACCCAGCTTGTATGGGATTTAGGAAGCAGGAACCAGGAGAAGGGGAATAAGGACAAACTCACTTACATGGCATCCCAGGCTCTAGGTATCTCACTTAGCATGGGGGAAGGGGAGTGGGTGTTGAGTTGACCAGGGATGGCAGAGCAGCCAAGTCTTCAAGTACAAGCCATGGGCAGCATGGCAGGTCAGGATCTGTGTCTCATGCCTGCACACAGGTGTCCTGAACCTTCATGTAGTCAGGGTTTGTGGGCTTCACAAGCTTTGTAAAGCCTGTCTGTCACCTTCCAATCCTGTTAATCTCCAAGCTTCCTCCTCAGGCCATCCCAGGAGACTCAGGCTTAGCTCTTCCCCAGGAACAGTGGCTGTTAGAGAGAAATTGGGAGTGGGAACAGGGTCCCTGTCTTCGTGAGACTTATGCAGTAACCCAGAGAAAGAAGGACACAGTGTTGGTGTTACCCAGGCCCATGCTGAGCTAGGGTCTGACCTCAACTCCTGGACCCGGGTCCAGTGGTCTGTTTCCAGTTGGTGACCCTTTCTGATTTCTGGAGCCTAAGGGCTGTGACCAAGTTCTCTGAGGCAGCTCCTTTCCCAACCCTGAGGCAACACAACCTCTCAGGATCCCCAGCCTCACCTTGCAACTGACCTGGTTCCTGTGCCTTTGGAGTGGCCAGCTCCCACCCCCAACTGAAAGTAATGTCTGAGTGAGAGGGGTGGGGCCCAGCGGGTGGGAGACAAACGGAGAAGTGAGGACAGGAAGCTACAGGCAGTAAACATTTCCTGTCCCCAGGGTAACCAAAGCTGGAACCTCCCCTCTCCACTCCCCATAACTTCAGGAACTCCCTCTCTTCGGCCTCCCCTCTCCCATTCCTCTGGACCCTGCCTTCCCTCTCCTCCATTTTCATCTTCTGACCCTCATAGACCCCTTCCCCCACACATTTTAGTCCCCTCGGGCCTGCTCTCCCTGTGTTCCCATCTAGTATTCCTTTTGGACCTCAGCACTCCCCTATTCAATATAGCTGGTCCTCCTGGAAGACACCCCCAGCCTTTGTGACCTCTGCCCAATCCCCCTCTTGGGCCTGCTTTCCTACTGAAAAGGCTGAGGAAGACCCTCCAGTCCAGGGAGGAATGGCTATTGAGAGTGTTGAAAGATGAATGGGGACGGAAACCGAAAGAGACACCACAACCTAAACCAAGAGAGCCAGCACGAGGGACAAAAGGATGCAGAGATTGAAGAGTTGCCAGAGGCATATATAAGAGGACAGCAGGGACCAAGGCTTGTGGGGATGCCCAGGAGCCCAGACAAGTTGCCCAGGCTATGGGATGAAGTCCCCACAGAAGACCCTAGAGGAGAAAGCCAGGAGAGCTGTATGGAAGCCTTGGAGGCAAGGGACCTGGGGATGGCAGAGGTAGAGCTGAAGGTAGGAAGATTGTCTGGGACATTAACTATGAACAGCCCATGACATAGGACCCCTATCAGGGACCAACTTCTCTGGGGAGAACTGAGCCACCATGTGGAGAACACGGCTTGCAGTTGAGCTGAATTTGAATTCAGTCCTGTGGGGCTGGTATGTGAAAAGGGTTCAAGGGCTGAGACAGAAACCTAGCCAGGAAGGTGCTGTCCAGTGCAGGCTCCAGGGGGAGGGCAGACCCAGGCTCAGGGGAACAATCTGTCTCACCATCCTCCAGTTCCTCTCTCTGCTTCTACTGCCTGATTTCCAGGACTCACATTTTCCTCCTACACGCCCCAAGGCTGGGCAGCTGGACGCCTGGGTCTTGGCCCAGGGAAGCAATCTGGCTAGTGACAAGGAGTACAGTCTAGGTGAGAGAACTCAGGCTCCAGAGGAGTCTGGGGTTCCAGGACTGTGCATCTAATTTGTCCCTTTAAATTTTTTTTTCTTTTGATTCAGTTTTCAATCAGAGGCCACTTGTTGCATTTGATTATTATGTACCTTTTTTTTCCCCCTGGTCCTGGGAATCCAACCCAGAATCTATGCTGAGCATGCGCTCTACCACAGAGCTCTTCCTTCAGCTGGGCATCTAATCTTGGCAGGCAGATAGAGATGATAGAGAAACTGGGGTCTAAGCCCTTTGGCCCCCCTTCCCCTTCCTACAATTGACTCTGGTTCTTCCTTTCTTTATTAATAGGGGAAGGTAGGAGAGAGAGTGGTGGGAGGAGGGGAAGGGTTGGGTTAGTGACAGCAGCACATGGGGACCGCCTGACTCCAGCCTATGCCTCTGGCATCTGTGGCATCTTCTGAGATATAAATACAACCCAGGGGGCATCTACCCCACCCCCAGCCATCCCTGGCCCGGAGGCCTGGGTCCTTCCTGCCTTCAGAGACAGATCACGACCTAGGAGCCAACCTAAACTGCCTTTCCTTTCCCCTCCCCAGGGTCAGTGTGCTGGTGGGAGCACCCAAGGCCAACACCAGCCAGCCTGGAGTGCTGCAGGGTGGTGCCGTCTACTTCTGTCCTTGGGCTGCCAGCCCTGCACAGTGCACCCCAATCGAATTTGACAGCAAAGGTAGGCTGGTGCAGTTCAGGGAGAGATTGAAGGAGGGGTGAGACTGCAGCTGGGGGCGGGGCCTGGGTGGGGCCTGGAGCCAGGGGCGCATCCTGCCGCGCTTTGAGGCCACGCCCTCCCAGCGGCAGCTCTGGTGCTCCAGCTCCAAGCAGTGGCTCCCGATGGCACTAGCTCCACGTTCCCAGCCCAGCCCAGGGAGGGCGGGCATGATTCAGAAACATGTGGCTCTCATTTCCACTGAATCACCCACAACTCCTAGAAGCCAGGGCTATAACACAGACAAAGACAGGGAGAGTCTCACACACTATTCAGTTCCTTTAACTAAGCATTGACTAAGTGATAGTGCATGCCAGGCACTGTGCTCCTGCTGCAGAATTGGAAGATGATTCAGCCACTGCCCTCACGTTGCTCAAAGTCCTGAGGCCCAGAGATGGATGGAAGGCAGCCACAGACTGACAGCTAATACTCAGAGCACTTGCTCTGTACCAGGCACTGTTGTGACCACTCGCATAATATTAACTCACTTAATCCTCCCAACAACTGTATGAAGTATTATTGTCCCCATTGTACAAGTGAGGAGACAGTTTAAATCACTTGTCCAAGGTCATACAGCTAGTAAATGGTGCAGCAAGGATATGAACTGCAGCAGTCTATCTCCAGAGATAGACTTGGGTGAGGGGAAAGGAAGAGAACATATAGCAGTAAAAGACTCTCCTTGTATATGTGAGGCCCTAAATGTGAACCCGGCTCTGCAAAAAAAAAAAAAAAAAAAAAAAAAAAAGGATGGGGAGGAGGCCAAGTGCAGGTGAAACTCTGTCTCAAAAAATAAGATGGGTGGGGGGCTGGGGATGTGGCTCAGGCGGTAACGCGCTCGCCTGGCATGCGTGCGGCCCGGGTTCGATCCTCAGCACCACATACCAACAAAGATGTTGTGTCTGCCGAGAACTGAAAAATAAAATTAAAAAAAAAATAAATAAATAAATAAGGGCTGGGGATGTGGCTCAAGCGGTAGCGCGCTCGCCTGGCATGCGTGCGGCCCGGGTTCGATCCTCAGCACCACATACCAACAAAGATGTTGTGTCCGCCGAGAACTAAAAAAAATTAAATAAATATTAAAAAAAAAATAAGATGGGGTTGTGGCTCAGCGGTAGAGCTCTCACCTAGCACGTGTGAGCTCTGGGTTCGATCCTCAGCACCACATAAAAATAAATATAGGGCTGGGGATATGGATCAAGCGGTGCAGCGCGCTCACCTGGCATGCGTGCGGCCCGGGTTCCTTCCTCAGCACCACATACCAACAAAGATGTTGTGTCCGCCGAGAACTAAAAAATAAATATTAAAAAAATTATAAATAAATAAATATACACAGAATAAAGGTATTGTGTACAATTAAAAAATAAATATTTTTTTAAGTAAAAAGAGCTGGGGCTGTAGCTCAGTGATAGAATACCCCTGGATTCAACCCCCAGTACCACTAAAAGGAAAAAAAAAAAAAAAAGCAAACTTGAAAAGTTGGAGACAGGGCTGGGGATCAGTGATGGAGCACTTGCCCAGCATGTGTGAGGCACAGGTTTGTTTCTCAGCACCACATATAAATAAATAAAATAAAGGTCTATTGACAACTAAAAAAGTATTTAAAAAAAAAAGTTGGAAACAGTGGGGTTAAGAATCATGAAACAAGGGCTGGGGATGTGGCTCAAGTGGTAGCGCGCTCGCCTGGCATGCGTGCGGCCCGGGTTCGAGCCTCAGCACCACATACCAACAAAGATGTTGTGTCCGCCGAGAACTAAAAAATAAATATTAAAAATTCTCTCTCACTCTCTCTCCTCTCTCACTCTCTCTTTAAAAAAAAAAAAAAAGAATCATGAAACAAGACTGTTTTGTTCCTGTTGTGTTGTTTTGTTTTTTGCAATGCTGGTATGGAACTCAAAGCTTTGTGCATGCTAGGCACGTGTGCTGCCACTAAGCTATACCACCAGTCCCTAAACAGACTGATTTTTAAAAATTTTTTTTATTTTTTAGTTGTTGATGGACCTTTATTTTATTTTATTATTCAGATGTGGTGCTGGGAATCAAGCTCAGTGCCTCACGTGTACGAGGCAAGTACTCTATGCTGAGTTACAGCTCCAGCCCCAACAGATTGATTTTTAAAAGCCTAAAAGAAACCAGGCATGGTACTACACCCCTGTAATCCCAGCTACTCTGAAGATTGAGGCAGGAGGATCCCAAATTGGAGGACAACCTAGGCAACTTAGTGAAGCCCTGTCTCAGAATAAAAAAATAAAAAGGGCTGGGGATATAGCTCAGTGAATTCAATCTCCAATACCCCCAAAAAAGTCTACATGATAAAAATCAGAAGAATAAGAAAGGCCGGGCACAATAGTAATCCCAGCAGCTCAGGAGGCCGAGGCAGGAGAATCACGAGTTCAAAGCCAGCCTCATCAAAAGCAAGGAGCTAAGCAACTCAGTGGGACCCTATCTCTAAATAAAATTCAAAATAGGGCTGAGGATTGGATCAGTGGTCAAGTGCCTCTGAGTTCAATCCCCGGTGCCAAAAAAAAAAAAAAAAAAAAAAGAATAAGAAAGGTGGTCATATAGAGAGCAGAGATTGGGTTTAGAGGAATGTCAAGAAAGATTGTGAGGAGGATCCTGTTAGAGACATAGGCCCAGGTACAGACCAAGAAGTGCAGCCATACTTACACCCTGGGTTTGGGGAAAGCCAGTCTCCCTATCACCTTCCTGCCTCACCCCACTGCAAATATCCTGTCTCAGCTGGGGGAGGAAGCTGGGGGACCCTGGGGAGGCAACTCTAGAAACCCCTGTGTGAGGTGTGTGTGTGTGTGTGTGTGTGTGTGTGTAAGAGGGCTGAGTCTGCACACAACATAAGCTAAAGATTCTTCTCCGCTTACCCTCTCCCAGTAAGTCATGGGAGCTCAGGGCTTGAAAGTGCTGGGCATCCCCAGCCGAGGGCAGGGGCTGCCCTGGAGCTCAATAGCTTAAGACCCAGCAAGACTTCCCTTTCTCACCTCCCCAAGGCTCCCGGATGCTGGAGTCCTCACTGTCCAGTACAGAGGGAGAGGAGCCTGTGGAATATAAGTCCTTGCAGTGGTTTGGAGCGACCGTTCGAGCCCATGGCTCCTCCATCTTGGTGAGGGGCCAGAGGACCTGGTGTGACAGCTGGGGGAGAGGTGGTGGTGGAGTAAGGCCAGGCCTGGAGGGAGGGAGGAAGGCCCTTACTGGACTAAACCTAAAGCCCCCTCCTGGTCCTCGCAGGCATGTGCTCCACTGTACAGCTGGCGCACAGAGAAGGAGCCACTGAGTGACCCTGTGGGCACCTGCTACCTCTCCACAGACAACTTCACCCGCATTCTGGAGTATGCACCCTGCCGCTCAGGTAGGGGTGAGGGAAGACCTGTGTGCCAACTCCGCCATCTCCATGAGAATTTCTCCTGTGCTCAGGGCTGACTCCCCACAGCCCCCCAACTCAGCCTGTGCGCCTTGACCCAGCCTGAGGCCCTTCCCCTGGCTCCCTCCCCTCTCCTTCCCGTCTGTATGGGGCTTGCTCTCATCGCCATCTCCCCTCACAGATTTCAGCTGGGCAGCAGGGCAGGGTTACTGCCAAGGGGGCTTCAGTGCCGAGTTCACCAAGGTGAGAGGGTGCGCTGGAGAAAGGGGTGGTGGGCAGTGGACCCCGAGGTCAGGATCAGATGTTGGACTCACCTCCCTTCCCCACAGACCGGCCGTGTGGTCCTGGGTGGACCAGGGAGCTATTTCTGGCAAGGTAAGTCCTTTCTCTAGTCCATTCGAGGCCCCTGGTGCTGGTCCTATCCCCACTCCAGCCTAGAGTCTCTAGTCCTCCCTGCCTCTGTCTCCTCGCCCCTGCCAGTCCTCCTTTTTCCATCACCCTCTACACGCTTCCCTTCCACGATCCACACATGGAATCCTACCTGGCCAGCCTCCACAGTCCCCTCAGCCACCCGCCCTCCATCCATCCCCTCCACACCACCCTTCCCCAGGCCAGATCCTGTCTGCCACTCAGCAGCAGATTTCGGAGTCCTATTACCCAGAGTACCTGATCAACCTGGTTCAGGGGCAGCTGCAGACGCGACAGGCCAGCTCCATCTATGATGACAGTTACCTGGGTGAGTGAGCAGGTGGGGAGGGGATGGCAGGGGGAGCACTCAAGGGCCCTGTCCTCCCCTACACCCTTGCTTCCCTTCTCCTGCTCAGGTACCCCCAGCCCCTCTGCTGCACTTGTTGGGTGCAGACTGACCATGAAGGCCCAGCAGGGGAGGGGAAGGGATTAAGGGTGGGTCAGGGCAGAGGAGTCCCAAAGCATAAATGCTAACATTCACCCACCCTGTCCCCCAGGATACTCTGTGGCTGTGGGTGAATTCAGTGGTGATGACACAGAAGGTGAGTGTGTCCCCAGGATGGGCCAAGGTGGGGGGAAATAGGGGCCCCAGAATTCTAACATTCACCATCTGCTCCTCCCCTTCCCCTGCCTCAGCCCACAACTCTGCCTTCTCTTCACAGACTTTGTCGCTGGTGTGCCCAAAGGGAACCTCACCTATGGCTACGTAAGACCCGGCCGCCCCCCCCCCCCCCCCCCCCCCGGCTGGCTAAGCACAAAGAACCATGCTCAGCAGTTTGCGAGGGCTTAAAAAGTGGGCCAGAACACCACGGGCTTTAGAGTCAGACCTGGGTTCAAGTTCTGGCAACTACTCTGGATAAATTATTCTGTTTTTATTCACATCCTGCTCCCTGCTTAACCTCTCTAAGCCTCATTCTTCTCTGTATAATGGGATAATAATAGTTCTGACCTCACAAGGCTCTTATATGGGTGAAATGAGATAACGCATGTGAAAGTACTTAGTGAATTGTTAGGCAGGGTACAACGGGCAGCTGTTATTATTAGACCAGGACAAGTGCCTGTACAGATAAGAATGCCATAGGCCGTCATTCAATGAACAGCCTGTATTGAGGGGAGGGAAGAGACAAGAAAATGAAGAAGACATCACACCCCATCTCATAAGATGCTTCTAATCAAGTACATGAGATAAGACACACATAATTCTCTTCTGGGGTGGAGCCCCTCAATGCAGCAGACACTGTCCATTCTTGATGCTGTTCTTCACAACAAGTCTATGCTGTAGATGTTATCATTCACATTTTACACATGACAAAACTGGAGTTCTAAGAAATCAAGTAAATTGCTTAAGCTCACCCAGCTAATGAATGGCTGGAAAGAAATTTAAAACCAGGTCTAGCTGGACACAGTGGTGCATGCCTGTAATCCCAGCTACTCCGGAGGCTGAGGCAGGAGGATTGCAAGTTTGAGATTGGTCTTGGCAACTTATTAAGAACCTGTCTCAAAAAAAATAAAAATGACTGGACATGTGGCTCTGAGTTAGAGCACCCCTGGACTCAATCCCCAATACCACACACACACACACCACACACACACAATGGGTCTATCTTTTTCCAAAGTCAACATACTTTCTGCACTAACGATAAATTTCAGAAAACCAGTCAAGGTGACGTAACAGTAAAGAGCAAATAATAATTTCATTCTAGAGATGGGGTGGAGATTCAGCAGAGATGAGATGAGAGGACATCTTTGGAAGGAGCATGAAGGAGACAGGAAAAAAAGGAAAAAGAAAAATGTCAAGATAGTTTAGCAATTTCATGGGCTGATTGAGGAGGAGGAGAATAAGGAAAGATTGAGGAGAAAACAAACAAACAGGTAAGATAGGACCAGATTCTCCAGTGCCTTGGTGAACCAGGCAAGAAGCTGAGAGTGGGCAGTAGATACAGTGACCATCTTCAACTCACTCTAGGGCAGTCAGCCAGTCCTACTGCACTGTGGATGAAAGTGAGAGCAGGAGGCCAGGAGACTGGCTGTCCAGTATTTTGGGAGGAAGGCACACACCTGAGTCACTGCAGCAAGAGTAGAGAAGAGCAGGATCCAAGAGACTGGGAAGGCCAGTTACTAAGGGGAATATAGGAGAAGCATGAGTATGTTTGGGGGGAGCTAGAGGATGAGAGATGACTTAGGTTTTAAACATCTTGGGTTTGAGGCCCCAGTGTGCATTCAGTCATAGTTACAACCGTCTACTACTCGCCAAGCACTATTTTTGGTTCTGGGGCGAAAGCAAAGAACAAAACTAAGCTCCTGTCCCCACTGATGTGCTACTCACTATTCTAGTGGTAGAGAAGGACCACAGACAGAAAAATGTGAAATCTGTCAGTAGTTGGTAAGTGCCCACAGGCAGAGCCACCCGGCATAGAGATGGAAATGGGAGAGCAAAGCTCATGAAGGAGTTAGGGGCCATTAGTGTATGTCTGAGGAATGCCTGCTTTCAGGCACCCTGTACCCATTTGTCCTTCAATTGTGAGGCGTTCAGGAATAATGGGCCTATCCCTTCACCCCCAGGTCACCATCCTTAATGGATCAGATATCCGATCTCTCTACAACTTCTCAGGGGAACAGGTAAGGACACTCCCCACCCCCACACTGGCTTGTCTCACTGCCAGCCAAGCCTCAACCCTGACCCAATAACATCAAACTCCCCGCCTCCTGGCAGCCTCTGGACTGTCCCTTAATCCTGGTTATTGACCCCACATTCTGATCTCATGCTGCCCCTTTATCCTGCCCCTCCCCCAGATGGCCTCCTACTTTGGCTATGCGGTGGCTGCCACTGACGTCAATGGAGATGGGTGAGTAGTGGGAAGGGCACACCATGGTGCCCTGACTAGATCCTGGAGGGAAGAGTGGGGCTGGGATGGACTGCAAGCAGTGTTTTTCCAGGGCTTTTTCTCTCGCTCATGGTTGTGTTCCCCTTGCTCAGGAACACGGACAGAGCTGAGAGCTAAATTGGAGACCTCAGGTCTCCTGGTGGTTAGGAAAGAGCCTGGGGACCCAGGATGTCTGGATTTCTGGCACTAGGATGGGAGGGGAGTGGCAAGACAGGGTATCAGGATGACTGGATCTTCTCTTCCCCAGGCTGGATGACCTACTAGTGGGGGCACCCCTACTCATGGAGCGGACAGCTGATGGGCGGCCTCAGGAGGTGGGCAGAGTGTATGTATACCTGCAGCACCTGGCTGGCATAGAGCCCACACCCACCATTACCCTCACTGGCCATGATGAATTTGGCAGATTTGGCAGCTCCTTGACCCCCTTGGGGGACCTGGACCAGGATGGCTACAATGGTAAGTAAAATGGTTTCAGAGCACTAAGGATGAGTTGGGGGCCTCAGTTAGGAGGGGTTAATTGGGAGGGTGTTCTTCAGCTAAGACACCAAATGCCCTGTGATTTTCCAAGGAGGGGTGTAGACTTTAATTCCAATGTCTGGATCTTGAGGTTTGATGGAGGAGTAGGGATGGACTATAGGGGTTGACAGATGAGAAAAAATAGGATACTGGGTACTGAGGTCTATTGGTAGAAATTTGGACCCCTGGATTCCTGGCCTGCTGACTGATTTATGTTGTGTGTCTTGCAGATGTGGCCATTGGGGCTCCCTTTGGTGGGGAAACCCAGCAGGGGGTAGTTTTTGTATTCCCTGGGGGCCCAGGGGGACTGGGCTCTAAGCCTTCCCAGATTCTGCAGCCCCTGTGGGCAACTGGCCATGCCCCAAACTTCTTTGGCTTTGCTCTTCGAGGAGGCCGAGACCTGGATGGCAACGGATACCCTGGTGAGTTTTACCTGAGGCCCCTTCCCAATTCCCTGGTCACAAACCCCTACCAACTTCTCTTCCTAAGCTTCCAGATGCAGTTGTGGGATGCTGCCACAAGATGGCGCTGTTCCCTCACTCAACCTCGGAGCAATGACACTAGAGGTGGTTAGCAAGAAAAGATCCTGATTTGGGGATTGCTATAAGGGGTGGTTTCTTGACTTTTTGCAGATCTGATTGTGGGGTCCTTTGGTGTGGACAAGGCTGTTGTATACAGGTACGAACTCTAAGGGGGGACAGCAGCCTGGTAAACTGGGAACTGGGAATTTCTCCTTAGAGCTAAATTATGAAAATTTCTCCTTAGAGCTAAATTATGAAAATTATAGACCAGGTGCAGTGGTGCAGGCCTATAATCCCAGTGACTCAAGAGGCTGAGGCAGGAGAATCACAAGTTCCAGGCCAGCCTCAGCAACTTATCAATTCCCTGTCTCAAAACGGAAAATAAAAAGGACTGGTACCTTTGATTTCCAGCAACTTGGTAGGCTAAGGCAGGAGGACTTGAAGATTGCAAGTTCAGGCAAGCCTCTGCAATTTAGTGAGACCCTGTCTCAAAACAAAAAGGACTGGGGATGTAGCTCAGTGGTATAGCGCCCCTGGGTTCAATCAGAGCACCTTAAAACAATTTTTAAAGAGTTGGAGAAGCCCAGTGTGGTGGCTCATCCCAGCAAGTTGATAGGCTGAGGCAGGAAAGTCACAAGTTCCAGGCCAGCCTCAGCAATTTAGTGAGGCCCTAAGCAACTTAGTAAGACCTTGTCTCAAAATTAGGGGAAAAAAAAAAACATAAAAAAGGGGGCTAGGGATATGGTTCAGTGTCCCCAGTACCTCCTCCCACAAAAAAGGGCTGGAAATGTAGCCCAGTCGTAGAGACTCCTGGGTTCAATCCCCAGTATCACCAAAGTAGAAAGGAAAATCACTCTAGGGGACACTAGCATTCTGGGGCTTGGGCACAGGTTTCAGAGGAGCCTTAATTCTATTTGTCCCATACCCACCCTTGCAGGGGTCGCCCCATCGTGTCTGCCAGTGCCTCCCTCACCATCTTCCCCGCCATGTTCAACCCAGAAGAACGCAGCTGCAGCTTGGAAGGGAACCCTGTAGCCTGGTGAGCTGAGTCTAGGAGGTTGCAGAGATCTGTGCCTGGGACCTAGGATGGGAGACCAATCTGACTTAGGAAGGGGACGGTGGGGGTGTTCTACCCAGGGTCTGCCCAGAGGTGGGAGCAGAGAGGATGCCTGTATCAGTGTGTTCACCAGCTTTCTCCTTGGTCTTTCTCCAGTATCAACCTTAGCTTCTGCCTCAATGCTTCTGGAAAACATGTCCCCAACTCCATTGGTGAGAAGACTGCCTGGGTCTCTCAGGCCCTAGGGTGGGATGTCGGGGCTGGAGACCGGGTACCTCCTTTCTCTCTGAGTGGACCAGGAGGGAGAGGTAGATCCTCATAACTTATTAGTCCCGGGGTACAGGCTTTACAGTGGAGCTCCAGCTGGACTGGCAGAAGCAGAAGGGAGGGGTACGGCGGGCACTCTTTCTGGCCTCCAGACAGGCAACACTGACCCAGATACTGCTCATCCAGAATGGGGCCCGGGAGGACTGCAGAGAGATGAAGATCTACCTCAGGGTATGGCCCTGGGGGTGGGTGTAGACTGGTCAGGGAGGGGTACCACATGGAACTGAGGCCCCTTCTGGAGGAAGACATTGGGAAAGTTCCTCGAAGGGCTTGGGGCTCGTGGGGAGGGGGTCTGGCTGAGGAAGGGAGGCCTCTCTGTTTGAGGAGCTGAGAACCGGGCTGCCAGGGACTCTGAAATAGTTAGAACAGTCAGACTTGGGTCCCTGAGTGGGAAATAAGAGGCTAAGAAGCCAGGCTGCCAAGTCCCCGGATACCCCCTGACCCTGAGAACTCTCTCCCCGGCCCCAGAATGAGTCAGAATTCCGAGATAAACTCTCCCCCATTCACATCGCCCTCAACTTCTCCTTGGACCCTCAAGCCCCCGTGGACAGCCATGGCCTCCGGCCCGTCCTACATTACCAGAGCAAGAGCCGGATAGAAGATAAGGTGAGGACCAGGAAGGGAGGGGGCCTAGGAGGACAGAGGCCTGGGCACAAGGGGCTAAGGCCCTGGGGAGTGGGGAGCCTGTAGCCCAGGAACAGTAGGAACTCCCCATCTTAAGGGTGTCCTGCTCTCCAGGCTCAGATCTTGCTGGACTGTGGAGAAGACAACATCTGTGTGCCTGACCTACAGCTGGAAGTATTTGGGTATGTGGGGGCTGACAACAAGCTAGGGTGTTCCAGATGTCTTACCACCTGGAAAAGTAGAATAGGGACATAGGAAAAGTAGATCTTGAGAAGGTACTGAACTTCTCTGAGCTTCAACTGCTTCATTTGTGTAGTGAGAATAACAGCATTTATTCCTCTGACTTTTTAGTTTGGGGTTTTGTGTGTGTGTGTGGTGTGTGTGTGTGTGTGTGTGTGTATGCATGTGTGTGTGTGTGTGAATGCACGTGCATTACTAGGGATCAAACCCAGGCCCTCGCACAATAGGCAAGGAATCTGTCACTGAATTATACCCCCAGCCCCTCTCTGAGTTTTTGGAGATGAAAACGTGATCATTACATAAAGCATGAAACCTAGAGCCCACTGTAGAGTCGGAACTCAGTTAATGGTGTCTATTGCTACTTTATTTTTGTTGTTATTGTTATTATTACCCATTGTCCTGGTTTGAGAATTAATTCTAGTGTTTCTTCTCCTTGTTCCCTCTCCAGGGAGCAGAACCACGTGTACCTAGGTGACAAGAATGCCCTGAACCTGACTTTCCATGCCCAGAATGTGGGTGAGGGAGGTGCCTATGAGGCTGAGCTTCGGGTCACAGCCCCTCCAGAGGCTGAGTACTCAGGACTTGTCAGACACCCAGGGGTGAGAGGGGATTCTCAAGCGGGGATTGGGGGGAACACCAGGGGAGCACCCAAACCTGACCTGTGCCCACCCCCACCTCCAGAACTTCTCCAGCCTGAGCTGTGACTACTCTACTGTGAACCAAAGCCGCCTGCTGGTGTGCGACCTAGGCAACCCCATGAAGGCAGGAGCCAGTGTAAGTTGGAGACAGAATAGGATTGGGCAGGAGGGAGAGAGGACCACTGGACAGTGACCAGCATGTTCAGAACATAACCAAGGCATGGGGAAAGAGGGTTGGGATTGGAGCAACACAAACGCACTATGGAACTGCCCCTTTGTCCTCCCTGTCCCACAGCTCTGGGGTGGCCTTCGGTTCACCGTCCCTCACCTACAAGACACAAAGAAAACCATCCAGTTTGACTTCCAGATCCTCAGGTAGGGGGTGGGTTGGGCAGGGAGGAGGGAGGCTGGTGTAGGAGGCCAAGCCCTTGGGGGTCAGGGAATCCCCACTGGCCAGGCTCCAGCACCACCTGTCTTGCCTCCATCCACAGCAAGAATCTCAACAACTCACAGAGCGATGTGGTCTCCTTCCAGCTCTCTGTTGAGGCTCAGGCCCAGGTCTCCCTTAATGGGTCAGTATCCAGGCAAATGGGAACCTACTAGGAGGGGTGACAGGCTCAAGGGGAAGGATGCGCATGGGGTCCCTTCCACCCTCCTCTAAACCACCCTACTCCTTAGTGTCTCCAAGCCTGAGGCTGTGTTCTTCCCAGTAAGTGACTGGCATCCCCGAGACCAGCCTCAGAAGGAGGGGGACGTGGGCCCCGCCGTCCACCATGTCTATGAGGTGAGGAGAGCTGGTAGGCTGGCCAGGGGAGAGGGGTGGAGGGTGGGCCAGAGTGAATGACTGAAAGGAGGAACTAGCATGAGTGACGGTGGCTGGGACCAGAGTGAGGAAGACGGGAGGGTAGAACGAGTGACTGCAGTGGGTGGAGAGAGGCCGCCAGAGTCTAGATGGCTGCTGAGTGACTTAAGTAGAAAGGAGAGATGGAGTGTGGCCCCCCCAGTGTGGACTGAGGAGGATGAGGTTTTCATCTCTGCCCTTGGCCCCTCCTTGTCCCCTGAGATGGGAGCCTACAACAGGGTACACTGGGGCCATGGTGACCAGGTCTCAAGTGAGGCAGAAGCTTTGCTATCCCTCTCACGGTAACTGTGCTCTCCCCCCTCAGCTCATCAACCTGGGCCCCAGCACCATCAGCCGGGGAGTGCTGGAGCTCAGCTGTCCCCAGGCCCAGGAAGGTCAGCCGTTCCTCTACGTGACCAAGGTCGCTGGAGTTAGCAACTGCACCAGCAGATACCCACCTAACCCTGAGGGCCTGGAGGTAAAGGGCCTGGACACTGGCTTGGGGGCAGGTTCAAAGGTCCAGGGCTAAGGGGCTAGGAAAGGTCTTTGGGATCTGGAAAAGGCAACAAGAATGTGCCTATAGCTGGGACTGAGGGAAAGGGTCAGAACACACAGATACCTCAAAGGCCTGGGAGGCATCTTTCTTCCTGAACTATCCTTTCCTATTTCTTTCTCTTTTTTTTTTTAATATGTATTTTTTAGTTGTAGTTGGAAACAATACCTTTATTTATTTATTTTTATGTGGTCCTCAGGATCAAATCCAGGGCCTCGCACGTGCTAGGCGAGCGCTCTGTCGCTGAGCCACAACCCCAGCCCCCCTTTCCTACTTCTTGACACACTTGTAAGGCCAAGATTTGTGCTGCCTCCTCCAGGAAGTCTTCAGACCTGTTTCTCTGGGCGCCAGTGCCTGTTTTATAGTGTACCTACCTACTCAAACATTTAATTGAATGAGTATCTAAACTGAGCACTATTAGGCTCAGAAAAAACCTACAGTAAACAAAACTGACAGGATCCCCATGGAGCTTGTGTTCTAGTGGAGGCTGATAAACAATGGAAAATTAAGCCAGGCACAGTGGCGCACACCTGTAATCCAGTTACTCTGGAGGCTGAGGCCAGAGGATCCCAAGCCTGGGCAATTTAGCAGGACCCTGTCTCAAAAAAAAAAAAAAAAAAAAAAGTGCTTGGGATGTAGCTCAGGTGTAGAATGCCTCTAGGCTTAATCCCAGTGCCCACCCCACACACACACACATACTGAAAAGAGAAAAATTAGGTAGATGTGGTAGCACATGCCTATAATCCCAGAGACTTGGCAGGCTGAAGCAGAAGGAACCCAAGTTTGAGGCCAGCCTCAGCTACTTAGTGAGACCCTGTCTCAAAATAAAGTATTAAAAAAGTTCTGGGGAGGGTCTGGGGTTGTGGCTCAGTGGTAGAGCGCTTACCTCACACGTGTAAGGCACTGGGTTCAATTTTCAGTAATGCATATAAATAAATAAAATAAAGGTCCATCAACAACTGAAAAAATATTTAAAAAATAAGTTCTGGGGATGTAGCTCAATGCTTAAGTGCCCTGGGTTCGATTCCTAGTACAAAAAAAAAAAAATTAATTAACAGGTATTAAAAGCAATGGAAGTACAGGGCTAATGTGTGTGGGGAGATGAGACTGTCTAAACTGACTCATGGGAGAAAGCTGTTAGAGAGGTAATAGTTAAATAGAGGCCTGAATGACAAGAACGAAACTACCCCTGGGACTCAGGGAAGAGTGAGCGTTGCAAACAGGTAGCAACAAGGACCTGATGACTGATTTATACATCTCTTCCATGTAAATTCCGAAAACCAAGTTTTACTTATTTCCATTTTTCATCACTGCCCTTGCCTGGTGCCTGGCACAGGGGAGTTGGTTGGCTGGGTGGATGGGTAAAGAGATAAGCAGGTTGAAGCTGCACCTGGCACCAGGCACAGGCCGACTTAAATGCTGTGATGTGATGAGGCAGAGAGGCAGCTAAGGGTCTCTTTCTTCTTCCAGCTGGATCCCGAGGGTTCCCAACACCACCTGCAGAGAAGAGAGGCTCCAGGTAGGAGCCCTGCCTCCTCCGGGCCGCGGGTCCTGGTAAGTGATACTGGAAATGAGGTCCGAGCCCGAGTACTGAATACCTGTTGGGCTGTCAGAACCACCAGAAGGGCAGAATTCCAGATCCACACCTCTTCCTTCCCAGAAATGCCCAGAGGCTGAATGTTTCAGGCTGCGCTGCGAGGTTGGTCCACTGCTCCGGCAAGAGAGCCGAAGTCTACAGCTGCATTTCCGAGTCTGGGCCAAGACCTTTCTGCAGGTGAGGGAGCCTTACCTCAGCCCTGACCTCTGACCCTCAGATCTACCCAGATTGACCCCAACCTTTCCTACAGGACTAGCCTCCTCTCCTTGGTGAATGGACTTGGTACTCCAGTCCCCCTCCCTCACCCTTGTCTAGACCAGGCTGTGTCCTTGGCGCCACCTTGTGGCCACAGCAGAAGCAACCACTGGAGAGAGCTGGAAAAGGAGACCAGTGTGCAAAGTTGTGATAGAAAAACAGAAAGATGGAGATGAGTGCAGAATGGATCAGGCAAGAAGATGTAGGAATAGTAAGAACAGCCATTTATGGAGCACACATTGTTAGCCACGCTGTCCTGGGTGTTAATCCACGTAAATGATTTTTTAAAATATTTTTTTTTATTTAACAGGTAGTCAGTCATACATTATTTAGTTATAATTATTCAATTCCACATTTATTACCTCATATAAGAAATATCAGGAAAGAATTAGTCCCAAATAGGGAAAGATCACAGCCTGGGCCAGACCCCAGAGAAGAAGCCTATGTCTCTAGATCCCAAGAGGCGCTACCCTGATCACCTTTCCCCACCCACAGAAGGAGCACCAATCGTTCAGCCTGCAGTGTGAAGCTGTGTTTGAAGCCCTGAAAATGCCCTATCGAATCCTACCCCAGCAACTACCCCAAAAGAAACTTCAG
Organism: Spermophilus citellus; assembly: GCF_964194105.1. NCBI lineage: Eukaryota > Metazoa > Chordata > Mammalia > Rodentia > Sciuridae > Spermophilus > Spermophilus citellus. Next base: position 73,750,103 of record NC_138197.1, on the reverse strand, counting down.
GTGAGTCCAGAGCCAGAGGTCGAGGCCAAAAAAAGACAGGGCTCAGAGTCCTTGTTATTTTAACAGCTATTTGCTGAACATCTGTTATGTGCTAGGAACTGTACAGGTGCCAGATACAGTAATAAGCAGGATACATATGGTACCTTTGCTCCGGGAATTCACAGCCTTGTAGGCAGTGACAGTAGAGTGTGACAGGTGTCAGGGTATTCATGAAACCACATCATATGAACACCTGAAACTAGTCTTGCAGGATCAGGGAGGTCTTCCTGGAAGAAGTGGTGTGCAAGCTGAGATGTGAAGTTACTAACCAGGCTAACCCTGTAGAAAAGGAAGATCCTAGGGGGAGGGAACCTCGGATATGAAAGCCCTTAATTAAAAGACAATAGTATACATTTTAGGAACTTACATCTTTTAAGTTCAGAAAGCTGTTAGCACTAAATGAGAGGTGGGAGCTGTTAGCACTAAATGAGAGTGAGGGCCAACTGTATCTGTAGGAAGAATTTCTGGGTCTCAGTGACATCACCTGGCTTGTTCCCCAGGTGGCCACAGCCGTGCAGTGGATCAAGGCAGAAGGCAACAATGGCGTCCCACTGTGGATTATTATCCTCGCCATCCTTTTCGGCCTCCTGCTCCTAGGTCTGCTCATCTACGTCCTCTACAAGGTCAGCCACATCCTGCCCATGATTTGGCCACCATCTCATCAGGCTCTGCCCTTGACTCAGCACAATCCCAAGCATCCACCTCCAGATCAATTTTCTAGTCATATGCCTCCACCTCTGCCCTGGCAGTTTGCATCCCATTCTGTCCCTTCCTATAGGATCCCTCCCTTCACGCTAGAGCCCCTAGCTTAGAAAGATTTCTCTTATCTCAAGATGATTAGTTTGCCCCATATTTGCAAAATCAATGTAAGCCACAGATGGCAGGCACTTGGCATTCATGCTGTTACTCCTAAAATCCGGGGCAGCCATCATTAATTGATCACATCCTAGCAGTGGCCTAGACTCCTCAAGGGGCAGCCACTAGTAAGCAGTAATACTTGGCACTCGAGTTTAAATCTGTTTGCCCTTCCCAACTTAACTGGACAGTACTGGGGACTGAACCCAGGGGCGCTCTACCACTGAGCTACATCCCCAGCCCTTTTTTTTTCACTATTTTTTATTTTTGAGACTGGGTCTCACTAAATTACCAAGGCTGCCCTTGAACCTGTGATCTTCCTGCCTCAGCCTCCTGGGTAGCTGGGATTATAGGCATGTGCCACCATGTCTAGCTTCACTGGGGGCTTTTTGGGGGGGCGGTGTTAGGGATTGAACCCAGGCTCTTCTGCATGCAAGGCAAGCACTCTACCAACTGAGCTGTATCCCCAGCACCTTACTGGGGGCATTATTAAGGAATTAGCAGAATATTCCCCACATACTAAAACATCACCAATTTTGACCCTTCTGTGCCCATTGAAGCTCTGGGAGTAGTCTCAGCCTGAATTCACAGGCCCCTTTTGCAGCATGGGGAGATTCTTTCTCATTTCCTCTTGACATAAGAGCTGGGGAGAAATGGTAGAACCTAAACTCTACCTCCTTTCCCCTTCATCAGCTTGGATTCTTCAAACGCTCCCTCCCATATGGCACGGCCATGGAAAAAGCTCAGCTCAAGCCTCCAGCCACCTCTGATGCCTGAGTCCTCCTGATCCCAGATTCCTGATCCTGAAGATCCAGTCCCCCTCCCTCAGTCTGCTGATGACAGGGAGGGGACTGGGCACTTCCTGAAGGTGCTGAGGGCCAGGGAGAAGCTCCTCTCCTTAGCCCAGAGACATACTTGAAGGGCCAGAGCCGGGGGAGGGGGATGAGAAGCTGGGGATCCTCCCCACCCCATGCACTGTGAAGGACCCTCGTTTACACATGCCCTCTCATGGATGGGGGAACTCAGATCCAGGGACAGAGGCCCAGCCTCTCCACAGCCTTTGCATTTTGGAGTTTCCTGAAAACAACTTGGAACCATAACTAGGGAATCCAGTCGTGGTTATTGGGCCAGACGTGCCGTCAGGACTTCCTGTCCAGCCTCAGCCTGCAAAGATATGCCATCGGTCTTGCCAGAGATGCCAAGGAAGCCCCAGCTAAAAATCTGGGACCTGAGGAGTGAGACCTGGCAGCTGTGACAGCCCCCACCCTGGTGGGCCAACAAGGAACACTAACCGTAGAAGGTGCCCTAGGACCAGCTCAGGACAGATCCCAAAGGTCCATGCTGGCCCACAACCCAGCTCCAGGGGGGAATCAGAACTCCACGGAGCCAGATCCAGTCTGGGGCATGGGGTTGATCTGGAACCCAGACACAGGCATTGGCAACCTAACCCAGGCAGATCCAGAACTGCAGTTGGGTCTGCTCCAGACCTGGGCCTAGAGGCCCAATTCACCCTGACTTGGGAGATGTCAGGAATTGCCCAGGACCCTGAAGAGGCCATGGTGGCAACAGATCTGGAACCTCAGCCTGGCCAGATGCAGGCCCTGTCAGTCCCCAGAGAAAGGGGAGCTGGGCTCCTGCAAGATTTGGGTTCTGCCCACCAGCTGCACTGACGCTGCCCCTCCTCTCCCTACCCATCCCTCCCCTCCCCTCTCCTCCCCTCAGCTCCTGACACCCCGGACTTATTTAAACTATGTTGCAAGTGCAATAAACCCAACCCACTGCCCCCCAAACCAGAACTGCAATCTGTGACCTCCTACCTCACTCTTTCCAAACCCATCCTGGAACCAGACCTCTTGGCAAGAAGGAGATCCCTGTCTGGTGACTTCTGTCCACAGAGCTGGGAGTATGCCCCCGGGAACTTCTCTTAGTTGAAAGAGACAATGGAAGGAGAGAAGGGAGGAAATGGTTTGGGTTTGAGGATTAGGGGAGAGTGCAAGGGGCAGGTCCAAGTAGAAGGTGGAGGGAGATAGTGCAGAAGACTCACCTGGTCTTCCCTTAAATCAGTAATGAAATGGGAGGGGAAATCCAGAGAACTAAATTGGAAGAAAGCTATTAACACAAAAAAAGAAACTGAAGCCCAGAGAGTTTATGTAACTTGCCCAAGGTCACACAGAGCAAAGTCAAACCCAGCCTTGTCAGACTGTGACTACTCGAATTCTTACCCAATATATTATAGGATTGGGGTCTTCAAGAGAAATCGCGCACAGTGGGGGAGCCTCTCAGGCTCCTCTTTTCTCATCAAACCTCTTCTGATGTGCTGTGGAGGAGGGAGAGGACTGGGGTTGTGGGAGGCAGATGTCCATGTCTTAGTAGACCATAGTTTTGCCAGCAGAGGGCAGCAAAGCCACAGATTTAAGGGAATTTGGGGAAGAGAGGGGAATGAGGTCCACCTCTCCCCCCATCACCAGTGCTGTTCTTGTTAACTCAGGCTCTTGCCTAGCAGGGCCTGCATCACCTCAAAATCCTTCTGGGACACCATGCCTGGATCACACTCCAGCCTGTGTCATTTTAGAATTCCATACCTCAGGAATGTCTTCCCAGAGCCCATAAATGAAGAGACGCTGATGGGGAGGAAGAGATAAGATTAGACAAAGAATCACCCAGCATTTTAAAGGATGTCAGCCATAGTACAAGGCACCAGAAATTCTTGAGGAAGGAAATCCCATACTGCATCATCAAGAGGAGTTCCCCTTCTTGGGAGGATGGAGGTGGGGGATCACAGCAGCCAAATGCTAGGGGCCAGATCTGAAATTTCTTCCACTGTTATGAAGAGGGAAATGGGCTGTGAGCGTTGGGCTGGGGTCTGGGTTTTCAGTGCGTGGTACCTGTGCTCTTGAGAGAGTGGAGAGATCTGTCCCATGGATGCACAATTCAAGGAAAGAATTCCTTGGGCTCAAAAATGAAACAGATGTAATCCAGAACCAGCTTCTCTATCCCCAGGCTGAAACACTCTGGGCTGTTTCTGCTCCCAAATCATGTAGCCCTGCAGAGCAAGTGCCTCCCACCTTGAGACTTGAACCATCCAGAGGAACACGAGGGTGGGGGGCTAGAAGGCCCGATCCCTATCCTTGTCTGTGTTGGTGGAGATGGAAAAGAGGAGGGAAGGAAGTGAACAGAGCAGCTGGGGGCGTGTGGAGGGGGAGGGGGCTCAGAAGAGGCAGCTGGCAGGCGGGAAGATGATCTGGGGGTCTCAAGTTTCTTGACATCAATTAGAGCAGCCGGCCTGGGCTCATTAGTAGCCTGGGGTGCAGGGCTCATCAATAATGAATTCACCCCACACTCCCCACCCCCAGCTGCCTGCAAGGTCACCCCGCCCTCCAGCCAGCTGCCTCCCCATAGTAAGATAAGCAAACCCTCTTCTCAGAGTCCCTGAAAAGATGAACAAGGACTAAGGGCAAAGGGGGCTCTATCACAGGTCAACCATGCCTAGCGCTGGCCCTTTTTAGTCTTAGAGTCCACCCAAGAGAGACAACACAGGAAGAGAAGAGTAGAGGCAGGGTCTAAGAAAAGAGGGTTCATGACACTGGGGTAGAACCCTATGGTGGCAGTTCAGACCCAGAGCAAGAAGACACACCTGTAATGCCAGCAATTCAACTGAGAAGACTGAAGCAAAAAGATCTCAAGTTCAAGGTCAGCCTGGTCAATTTAGTAGAATCCTGTCTTAAAAAGTAAAAGGGCTAGGGATACAGCTTAGTGGTAGAGCAACCCTGGGTTCAATTTCCTGGTAACACACACACACATACCATAAGAGGACCTCCTCTGAGAGACATAGAGACTTCATATCCTCCCCCAAGGCCAATCGTGGACAGCCAGGTCACAGTCCCAAGATCTTTGAACCTCTTGGTCAGAACAATACCAAGGCTTTGGCACCCCCAGCATTCTGTTGCCCTTGAGCTAGAGCACCTTGACAGATGCAAAAACAGATCTTTTCTTCAAACCAAGTCAATGTGGCAAGAGATTGCTAGTGCCCAGAATTAGGAACCCAAACTTCTTGCACCTTATTTGGTTATCCAACTCTAACTTGCCTCCAGAACCCAGGAATGCCAGTCCTCCTTCCCCCTCCTAAACAGTTATGAGATTCTAATCCCACCACCCCTTCCACTGACCTCTTTCTCCCTGTTTCCACCCTCCCTAAATCCCAAGTGTTCCTGTTCCCAAGTACATCCCCTTTCCCTCTGGCTGGGGTTGGCCTGAAGCTGGCTGCTTGGCATTCTGGGAAATCTGCCTGGCACCCTCCCTCTCCAGGCAGGTATGGACAGGTCCAGGCTGTAGCAGCTGCATCCTCCCCAGACACCTCAGCAGACTCCCAGACTCCAGCCTTGTGCTGGGGTCCCAGTTGCCTGACTTCTTCCCCCGGCCCCTTGTTGGCCTTAGAATACAAACAAGTGTCCTGTGTGCCCCCTTCGAACTGACATTCTCCCCAACTCAATATCTGTCCTCTTTCCATTCTCCCCTCACCTCACCATGCTCTTCTAGAAGCTCTCCCTGAATCGTACACCCTCTCCCTCCCCAAGACAATCCAGGTCATCTCTACAAAGTTGCATCTCAGTTCTGGATTTTCTGTCATCTTCCAGTTATGCTAATGATATCAGCTACAACCTTCTATTTCTACATCCTCAAGAGAATTGATTGCAGTCTCTTCCCCCAAAATTTCTTTAAAAGACCCAGGCATTCCGATCCCCAGGCAGGGATCAACTCAAATCTATCTTCAACCCCCAAATTCACCCAGCCCCCAGGCATTCTGCTCCTAAATTAGAAAAACAAACTGGATCGCAGTGGCCCTCGCCTGACCTGTAATCGCAGCGACGGGGAGGCTAAGGTAGGAGTTCGCAAGTTCAAGGCCAGCCTCAGCATCTTAGCGAGGCCCTAAGCAACTTAGGGAGACCATATCTCAAAATAAAAAAAATTTAAAAGGCTGGGGAAGTAACTTAGTGGTAGAGCGCCCCTAGGTTCAAGCCCTAGTTTTTTTAAAAAAAAAAAAAAAGAAAAGGAAAAGAAAGAAAAGAAAAACAAACTAGGACACAAACATTCCCGAAGCACCTCCCTCCAACCCCCTCCCAGTTCATCATGTGGCCCCCAATCCGGGGCTCCATCCCTCCCCAGAGCACTCCAGCAGCCTGCCCGACATCAGCCCAGAACTAGACTTCCCGCCCTCAGACCCAGGCCTCTCTGTTTTCAGCCTCCTCTGTCACCTCACGGTCTTCGGGGCGTCTCGTTCCCCCAACCCCCGCTGCAGTGACACGGTGAAGCCCAGAGATCAGGGGCAGCAAGTAGAAGGTCGGGAGGAAGCGGGAGGGGCCAGGACGCCCCCTCGCGGAGCCCGGGGTGCCGGGTCCCCCCTCCTCCCGTCTTCACCTGCTGCGGGCCCCGCCCCCGCTCCGCCTCGGCCGGCCTCTGCTCCTCCCCCGACTCCTCCCCCCCGTACCCCCAGCCCGGCCAGAACGGCCCCCGGGACAGAGCGACGCGGAACCCCGGGCGCCTGGGTCCCCAGCATGATCCTCGGTGAGTGGGCTCTGCGACTCCAGTCTCCAGGCTCCTGGGTCCCTCTCAGTGGGTCACCCCCCTCCACCTCCCCGCACCGCGGTGACTGCGGCCGCCAGTCAGCGACCGGCTCCCCCTCCCCCTTCATCTGGCTCCACATCTGGGGTCCCTTCCTCCCCTCGCTAAGCTGCCGCTTCTCCCGGTGGTCTAGGGAGCGGCAAGGGGGGAAGCAGAACGGAGTGAGACCCCCGCCCCATAATGAGAGCATTGCGTATTCATGAGGCTCATGAATATTATATGACAGTCTACGAGAGGCTGGGGGAGGGGGCTGGTCCTGGCCTGGTGGAGTTGGGGGAAAGGTTCGGACCCGTCCCCTTCAGCGCTTCCCCCCACCCTTTGCTTTGACACTCCGACATCCTTCTGGGCCCAGGATAAGAGGGAAAGGAGGAAGTGGGGGGCGGGGGGAGAAGATGGTGGGTGTAGCTTCGAGGTGAGTGTGGTGGGAGGTGGGAACCTGAGGGCTGAAGATAAGGGGGCTGGGGAAAAGAGGGGGTGGGAAACTGTCCATCCCAGGGCTCCTGCGGCTTAGATCCTGTCTCCGCAGCCATCCTGCCCCAACACGCCGGGACCTGCCCCTCTCTCTCCCTGCTCTGGCTTCCTGGGCCCTTCCTTCCAGTCTTCCTTCTTCCCCTCCACCCCTGCCTTGGGCCGGGGGGCACCAGGAGAGGGAGGGGTGATGGGGAAAGTAAGACTGGGGGAGGGGAACTCCCGCTGGGCTCTGACAGCCCGTCAGCCACAGCCACCCCATCCTCATGACCTACATCGGGAAGGGAGCCCCAGGGATGGGGGAGGAGAGGGCCTAGCTGTGCTCTGGACTCCGCATCAGCTCCAGCTCCAGGCCCCTGCCCTGGGCCCTGCCGCCACAGTAGTGCACAGACCTACTCTGACCTCTGCCCTCCACCCTGGCTAGGCCGGTTCCTGTGCCCTGTTTGTAGTGGCAGCCCCCCACCAAGCCCAGACACCTGTGGTCTCCCTCCCTGAACTGAGGACACCTGGATCTATGCTGATGCCCAGAGGGCTTGACTGGCTCCTACTCTCATCCTTCTCCTGAGACCCTCTGCTATTTTTCTGCTTGTCTTTTCTTCTTTCAATTGACCTCCCCTTACTCTATTGACTTCACTAGCAGAGGCCCATCCGCCTTCCTTCTCTCCTCCTCCTGTGTGGCCTGTCTCACCACTTCATGTCTCACTCCCCTCCACCTGGCACTCCATCCTATCTATCAAGTGAATGAGAGAAGCAAGGCATGAATGACTTCTTCCCTGCCTCTTCCCCAAGAGTATTCTAGTAGGGGAAGATATTCCACAGCCCTCTTTGAATACCACCCCCATCCTCTAGGGGGACACCCCCAACACACTTTAGACTCAGACCCCCTTTGCACAGGCTGCACGGTCCTCCACCCTGTGCCATCTCTGCACTCTGCCTTCAAGCTGTAATTAACTCCTTCCTTGTGCCAAGGCTACCAAGGGGTGGGAAGCGTGCCAGAACCCTCAAACCTCAGTCTTTTTTAAAATTTTTATTTTATTTTTATTTATTTATTTATTGGTGCAGAGGATAGATCCAGAGCCTTATGTATGCAAACATAAACACAAGCTCTACCACTGGGCTACACCCCAGCCCCTGCCTTAGCCCTCTCTGAGGAAGGAGGTGGGTGGAGGAAGCTGCCAGGCTCAGGTCCCCTCTCAGGACCCATACTAAGGTATTCAGCTCTAAATGCCTCATTTAGAATGAACCACTGAGTCCATGTGCTAGGTGGCCCTGGAGGGGCCCTAAGATGTCCCCGCCCAGCCTGCTCAAGATCTAGAGTTGGAGTCCCAGGTTTAAGGTGGTTCTGGGCTCAGCTTCCTAGTTCCAAGCCTTTCTGCATCATCCTTTCCAATGGAGTCCCTGGTGCAGTGAATGGCGGGACTTAAAGAGGAGGCCTCTTCCAGTCAGATTTCCCAGAGGTCTGCTTCCCCGCTCTTCCCTTCCCAATCTCCTCCTCCCTTTAAGCCCTACTCCCGCCCACACCCACCCTGGGGTTATTAGGGATGATGTTTTGAGTAGTTGTTCATAATCATCCCCTTGTCTCTTTCATCTTTGACTTCAAAGCCTTTCCAGCTCTCAACCTGCCTCCTGCCAGGATGGGGCAGAAGGGGACAGATACATTGGACTTGGTCAAGAAGATAAGACCCAGGAGCTCAAGGATTTCCACCCACTCCCCACCCTGATTTAGGCATTTCTGAGGAAGGAAGAGAGGCCAAAAGGCCTAAAAGGAAATGGAGATGGAGAGATGATATATCAATTCCTCCCTTTGGCCACAGAATCTAATTCCCATTCTAACCCAGCGCTGACCCTGTGATTTTTGCCACCTTGAGCCCTAACCACTTGCAACCTTAACCCCAGTGCCTCTCTCTGAGCTTAGTCTCAGCTGGCCTACCCTTCAGACCAGCAGCACTACTCCCAGCCCTGCCCAGCACCTCTCCTAGCTCCTGTGCCTACTCAGGCTTTGCCACACCCTGAGCCAGCTCACAGCAGGCGCTCCCATTCTTTCCACCAGGGCCTGAGGCCGGGGCTCCACCTGAAAGCCAAGGAGCTAGGCCTCCCAACCTGGCCAGAACTTCTGGGGAAGAGAAGGAGGAAGAGACCAGGCCTGAGTGGGATGGAGGAGCCAGATGCAGCTTGGTGGTGGGTTAGTGTTGGCAGGGAATCCAGAGCAAGATCAAAGTGCCCGCGGCTAAGCAGGGTATGGAAATGGGCAGATGTCCACTATCTGAGGGGCTGTGAGCTGGGCCCTCTAAAATGCACTGGGAACTGTCTTTAATAAAGCATGTAGCAATTCCCTATGGAGCTGGGTGGGGTTCCGTCTGCGGGAGGTAATTACTCTAATGAGCTGCTCTCTGGAGGAGCCTGCCCCAGCCAGGCCCCAGCTCCTCCCTGCCCTGCCTAACATGGGTGCTTCACTTGTACACACTCCAGTTTACTCTTCTTCTCTCCTCCAAACCTGCCTGAAGCCCTCGCCTAGCCCAATGACAAAAGCCCAAATTTTTTACCTCAGTTCCTGATCACCTGGCCCTTCCTATAGTCTTGTCTTTTTCCCTTTCCTTCCCCCAGAAAAAGTGTAGTGCTTAAAAGCCCTGCCTCTGGAGCCAGGAGTGTTCAAATTCCCTAATAGCTGTGTGACCTTGGTCAGATAGCTCCCTCTCTGAGCCAGCTGTCATCATCTATAAGATGAGAATTCATTTATTCAGCAAACATTTATTGAGCTCTCATTGTGACACGCCAGCACTTGACATGGATTTGTTCAATCCTCTCATCAGTTCTGTGAGGCAGGTACTGTTCTCGTTTCACAGATGAGAAATAAGACTGAGAGAGCCAGAGAAACCAGCTAGCCACCCAGCTAGTGCACAGGGATCATGCACTGGAAGACCATGTATGTAAAGAGCCCGGCATATAGTAAGCCCTCAAAAGGTGGCACCTATTGTTATTCTCAGAAAATGGGGAGGAGGGAGCCAGGTGTGGTGAGGCACACCTGTAATCTCAGTGACTTGGGAGGCTGAGGCAGTAGGATTGCAGGTTCAAAGCCTGCCTCAGCAACTTTAGCAAGGCCCTAAGCAATTTAGCAAGACCCTGTCTCAAAATATTTTGAAAAACAGGCTGGGGATGTGGCCCAGTGCTAAAGCACCTCTGGGTTCAATGCCTAGTACAAGAAAAAGGAGGGGGAGGGAAGAGCCTGAGGCTTGAGCTACATGAAACCAAGAAGTCTGTTTCTGCCCACCGAACCCATAAGCTGCCATCTGCCCCTCTCCACACCTCAGATTTCAGAGTGGAGCAGAGGACACAGGAATCTGGAAAGGAGAAAATGAATCTCCAGTTGCCCACCCTAGTCCTTCCCTTACGCCACTCTTATTTCACCCCTCTCTCACATTCCCCCAACCCCAAGGTTCACACCAGTGGAAAAGATGAGCTGCTGGCCACAGGGAACTGAGTGGCTGTACCTGTTTTGTTTTGTTTTGTTTTATCCCCCTCTGGAGTTGAAATGAGGACTCCAACCCCAGGAAATGCATGGAACTTGCTCTCCCCATCCTATCATTCAACCAGATGGAAGCCTGTGCTCACATCTCTGCTTCAGAGTTAAATTAGAGCCCTTTGGGAGTGATGTAGCAGAGAAAGAACTTGCTATAGAGCGCGACAGATCTCGATTTGAATCTCAGCCCTGGTGCTTACAGGCTGTGTGACATCAGCCAAGTTTTTTAACTACTCTCAGTCCTGGTTTCCTCACATGTCAAGTGGAAAAACATATTATCAGCTCCTCATAGAATCCTTGCCACCTCATAGCTCCGGTCACCTCCGAGATTAAAAGTGATAATACTCAGAATTCATTGCCTGGCACATAGTGGCTCCTCGATTTTCTTTTTTTTCCCCCTGCGGCTTTTTCTGGAACTCAACTCTATCCTCTAAGATGGGTGTGAGGAGTGGGAGGTTAGAGGGTGGAGAGCCACTCTGCAGTCCCTGGTGCTCCAGCAGGTCAAGTGCCAGCCCCAAACCAGCTGCTGGGGTGGGGGCGGGATGCTGGGGACTCTGGGAGCACTCAGGTTTCTGTCACCATTCCTGAGGCTCGTTAAGGCTGCCCTGGCCTTGGGTGTCAGGCAGAGAGGCGGGTGGGGCCTAGGGGGAGAGGCCATGAGGGGACAGATCGGGAAGGGGAGATGGCCAAGCTGTTAGTCTCTCTGTTCACTCTCTTCTCTTTATCTTTCTCCCGCTCTCTGTCCTCCGCCTTTTGGTCCTCCCACCCTAACCTCCAGCTCTGCGCCCGCTTCTCAGCAGTGTCTGTTCTCTATCGCATCTCACTCTTCCATCTCCATGGTTCTCCACCCTCTTCTCTCACAGTGTCTCTGTCCTCTTCCTCAGTTACTTATTCCTGCTCTGCCATGCTACCATTTTCTCTCACTTGATGTCTGTCTTTGCCCACCCCATCCCAACCCTGAAGGTGTCAGAGGAGGAAATGGACACAAGACATACAGACCCCCAGCAGCTTAAGGGCCAAAGCCAAGCATCCCAGTCTCTCCTCCAGGCCCTAGAATTTGTCAGCCCAAACTCCCAGCAGCCTTGAGCCTTCCCTGCCTGAGGCACCCTGGTCACCCAGTCCTGGCACTGGGTAGAAGAGAGAGACCCCCTCCAGACCTTTCTGGACCAGCTCCCTGCCCCCAGCTGTGCCTGAGCCCTCCCCACCCCCTCTCTCTCGCCTCAGATTCCCCTAATCCCTGCTCCCCCGCCCTCCCCTCTGCCCCACTTTTCCAGGACTCTGATTGGCTGATTCTACTGACTGGGCTGGGGGAGGGGGATGGCAAGGGAGGGGGCAGAGGGCAGAACCAAGGGAAGGGGACATTGTCAGGCCCAGGCCCCTGGGGGGCCAGGGCCAGGCCACTGCCTGGGGGCAGCGGGCACCAGAAACTGAAGGTATGAAAGAGGGAATTCTCTATGGAGGGAATGGGAGAGGATCCTGGGGATCCCCTGCACTAGGAAGGTCAAGGGAGGACGGGGCAAAGCTAGCAGGGCTTTGTTCCTGGGAACCCCTGTTGCTGGCAGGGGGTGACTGGAGTAGTGGAGGGCAGCCAGAGCTCCGCAGCTGGGGGACTGTGGGGTCGCAGAAGGCAGCTGGGCCAGAGGAAACTCAGAGGGTCCTAGGTGCCCCTGCGCTCAGGGCTCCCTTTGGAAGCTGGTAGAGTTCCTCCTCTGACTTAGTGGGGAGAAGAAGGTTTCAGGGGAGGGCAGTTGGAGAGCAGGCCTGCACTTTCATTTCCCCTTGGGGTCAGAGGCCGGGTGGTGGCTGTTCCTGCAGAGCTGGAGCGGAGCACTCCTGGTGAGACAAAGGGTCTGGGAGGACTGAAGAGGGTTGGAGAGGGGCCTCAGAGGGTGGCCCAGGCCATCCACTTCCCAGAGCATTTGCCACCCACTGGCTACCTGCCCCCAGAGAGGTCAGCAGTTAATTAAGGGTCATGATGGGAACAAAATCATAACTCCAGGGAACCTGAAAGATTCTGCAGCCCCTCCCCCAGATCTTGGCTTCATGGTCCCCTTGGGCAGTGAGTGGCATGAATCACCCAGTTGACTCCGTCCTTCCTGGGATGATAATAAACCTTTGAATATCCAGGGAGAAGGCAGTGAATGCCAGGGAAGAAAGGAGTGGCCAGGGACTTGGGGCTCAGAGTCCCTGTGGGTCCAGCAGGCAGCCTGCAAAGAAGGTCTAGGCTTTCCTGGGTCTGTAAAGTACCCACGGGTCTTTGGGGGAGGGAAGATAGAGAAGGGGGAAGCGAAAACCACCCAGAAGGGAAGGCCCACAGTGGAGGACCTGCTCCAGTGCTCCGGAGCCAGCAGGGGAAGTGTATCTACACTGCTCACACGTGTGCACGACTGGGGGTCACACTTCTGAGTGAGGGGGGGGGGGAGCAGCTAGGGAGTGGGACTGCCAGGCTTGGGCGGGGTTCCCAAGCTTCAATCTTCCTACCCTACAGAATGTTTTCTCTGCCCTCCAGGCAGCCTGAGCCGGGCAGGGCCCCTCCCTCTGCTGCGGCAGCCCCCCATCATGCAGCCTCCACTGGACCTCAAACAGATACTGCCCTTCCCTCTGGAGCCGGCTCCCACCCTGGGCCTCTTCAACTACAGCACTGTGAGTAGCAGCCGCCACCTTCCCCACCCTCCTTTCCCAGCCCTGCCCTCTGCTTCTCCTGTGTTTAATTCTTTCTCTCTTCTTATTACTTAATCTTCCTCACTTCTAGTCAATTACAAGTATTGTCAGCTCTCTGGTACAGTATTAACCACAATAATAATAGTTAATATTTACTGAGATCTTGCTATCGACCAACACATGGAGTGTTTTGTTTGAATGATCTTAGTCCTCCGTGTTTGGCAGACCATCCAGAGAAGTAATGAGACCCAAGTTGGGGTAGTGACAGTGAGGAGGTGGCAGGGTGTACATGCTGGATCCAGAAGGAGGGGATAAGCAGGAAGACAAGCATGCCTGCTTAAGTTCTAGCTCTCTAGAGCCCCTAGCTGGGTAGATAGGATCAGTAGGTAGGGCTTGGATGGTTGGTGAAGTTGTCTGCTTACTACAACATGAAATAGGGAGCCACTGTCCATTCTTGAGCAGGAGAATGACTTGCTAAGAGCAGCCATGGAGGAAGGTGACTGGGCCAGTCGGAAGTGGGGCTGGAAGGGAGCAAAGACTGGAGGTGGGTGGCCGGTCAGGAGGGTGCCCCAGCAATGTGGGCCTGGAGGGAAGTCAGTCTGGGCCAGTGGCAGCAGCAGGGTGAGGAAGAGGAAGGGGGAAGGGTAAGGTGTTTCCAAGGACATACTGACAGGCCTGGTGACCAACTGGTGTTCAGGGGTGGGGGAGAAGAGAAAGGATGAGTCAAGGATGACTCCAAGGTCCGGGCCTATGTGACTGGGAGGAAGAAGTTACAGGACACAGGCAGGGTTGGAGGAGGAAGCTGTCTGGGTGGAGAGTGCTGAACTCTTTGGGACATGCTGAGAGAGATCCCAGAGAACACTAAACCAAAAAGGTCCAAGAGTTGGGTGTAGTACTGCGTGCCTAGAATCTCAGCAACTCCAGAGGCTGAGGCAGGAGGATTGCAAGTGTGAACTGCAGCCTCTGCAATAGTCAACTGCCGCAGTCAACTAGAACTTGAGGCCTGGAGAGAAGGCTGAAGCTAAAGGTTGGGGGGAATCAGCCTTACTCAACCCAGATCATTCACCCTGAAAGCACACTTGACCACAAACACATACTGGATGGAGGATGCAGGATTTCTATATCTAACTCCTTTTCATCTTCACAACACCCCACAAGGTAGACATTAATATTCCTGTTTCACAAATGGGACAACAAAAATTGAGGTTCTGCAGAGTTTAGTAATTTTTTTTTTTCCTGTATTGGAGATTGAACCCAGGGCGCTTAGCCACTGAGCCATATCCCCAGCCCATTTTTTTTTTTTTTTTTGAGTCTGGGTCTTGCTAAGTTTCTGAGGCTGGCTTTGAACTTGGGATCCTCCTGCCTCAGCTTCCCAAATTGCTGGGATTACAGGCATACACCACATCCAGCCAGGGTTCAGTAATTTATATAAGTTGACACAATATGTGTCCAAGATATAATTTGAATCCATAACATCTAACTCCAAATAGAATTATCATTATTCCATAGCCACTCTCCAAAAACTCCAAAAAAACCCAACCCAACATTCACATTGTATTTTAATGTCTACAAGTGCTTTTCATATCTTTTTTTTAGTATAATTTATTTATTTATTTTTTATTAGTTGCTCATGACAATACAACAATCTTGACATATCATGCATTTGATTGCTTTTCATATCTTAACCTTTAACCTTTATAGCACCCTTTGGGGCAGCTGTTGTTATTATTCTTATTTTACAAGAGAAAATTGAGCATTGACTATAAGCAGTTCTATGTACAATGCAGACAGGAGAGGTAAATATGAGATAGTCCTCTCTTAAAGGACCTTATATTCAGAAGAAAAAAAGATATGTACACAGTAGAACAGAGAGAAGATTATGAATATTGTGACAGAAACACTAACAAAAACCAAAGAAAAAAAATTTTGAGCATATATCATGTGCTGGGCACTGTGCCTGGTGTCAGGGATGCAGGACTCAGTCCTCCCCCTTAGGGACCTCACAGTTTAGTAGGAATAATAACAAGTTAACAGTTACCCTGTGGTGTTGAGGAGCTGTGTCAGAGGCTTTTAGCTTGCATGGGAGTCCAAGGCAGGGTCAAACAAGACTTGCTGGATATGGAAGTACCTAAGGGACCAACCAAAGTTAAGCAAGAAGAGGCTTAACCTAGAAGGAGTGGGTAACATGACTTAGGTTTGTTTTGTTTTGTTGTGTTTTGGTACCAGTGATTGAAAACAGGGACATTCAACCCCTGAGCTGGGGAGCCCTATTTGAATTTTATTTAGAGACAGGGTCTTACTGAGTTGCTTAGTGCCTCCCTTTTGCTGAGGCTGGCTTTGAACTCTTGATCCTCCTTCCTCAGCCTCCCAAGCCACTGGGATTAAAGGCATGCGCCACTGTGCCCAGCCCATAATTTAGGTTTTGAAGAATTAGTAGTAGGATTTAAAAAGTGGCCTTAGACAATGTTCCAGATTGAAGCAAATCACATGAACAAGGACTGGAAAAGAATCCTTAAGAAAATGCCATTTGTTGGGTATAACTGGATCAGAAGGTGTGGGGGATACTTCCCCCTATCTGAATACCTGATGTTCATTTACCCTCATGTCTCAGCAGCCCGTTATTGTCTCCATTTTTAAAAGTTATTTGCTTTTTTATGTTGTTTTGAGACCAGGGTCTCACTGATCTGCCCAAGATGGGTTTGAATTCAAGATCCTTCTGCCTCAGACTCCCACGTAGTTGGGATTATAGGAGTGTCATGTCCCTATGTTATTGGTAAGAAAATATGGACTCAGAGAGGTTAAGCGACTTGTCTAAGGTTGCAAAGCTATCTAATTCTGGGCCTGGGGTTGTGCCTCAGAGGTAGAGTGCTTGCCTAGCATGCATGAGGCATTGGGTTCAATCCTCACCATCCTATAAAAATAAAATAAGGGACTGTGTCCATCCACAACTACAAAATAAATGTTAAAAAAAAAAAAGAGTTCTCTGTTTAAAAATAAATAAATAAATAGCCCAGGTTTCTGAGTTCCACAGGGTTCCTCTCTCTACTGCTTCTAGTGGAGCTGTTTAAAACCACGGGCGCCTGGTGTGGGGCTGCACACCTGTCATCCCAGCAACTCTGGAGACTGAGGCAGGTTCAAGGCCAGCCTAAGCAACTTAATGAGACTTTCAGCAACTTACTGAGACCCTGTCTCAAAATTAAGAAATAAAAAGGGCTGGGGACCCCAGGTTCAATCCCTAGTACCAAAAACAAAAAAAAAAAAAAAAAAAAAGAAAAAAGAAAAAAAGAAGAAGTCATGGGATCCGGAAGTGTAGCTCAGCAAGGGAGTGTAGCTCAATGGACACCACTTGCCTAGGAAGCATGAGGCCCTGGATTCAATTCCCATCACCACTATTTATTAATAAATAAATAGGTAAATAGATAGATAGGTAGATAGAGAATTAAGGGCATGAGCAAAAATACACTTGAGAGTGAAGCAGGGTGTTGAACATCATCATCTTTGGCACATGACTATCAGGATGTGAATTGATGTTCCACTGTACTGGCTGTGTGCCCTTAGACCAGACATTTAACCATCTTGAAACTCAATTTTATCATCTATAGAATGGGATAGTAATAGTACTAATTCACAAAGTTATAACAATTGTATTATATAATCATAATGCCTAGCACAAAGTAAGTGCTCAATCAGTATCAGCTGCTATGATTATTATGTTATTGCTATTATTTGATTTAAGGGAAGAGCAGAAAGAGAAAGGAAGGATAGTCAGGGACTCAGCCTTGAAGAATAAGCAGAATTAGGCAATGGGAACCTGAGGACGCTCAGTAAAGGAAACAGAGGAGCTACTGGAGGGGGCGGGAGAGGAAATATGTTCCTGTAGGGTTGGAAAAGCCAAGGGAGAGAGTGTGTCGGGCTGCATCAATAGTGTCAAATTCTGCAGGGGAATGAGGACTGCAGAAAAGCTGCAGACAGGCCTTTGGAAGTACTGTGCAGCAGTTAAGTACATGGCTTTGGAGTCAAGCTGCCCAGGTTTAAATTCAAATCCCAGTTCAGCCACTTACTAGCTTATGACCTTGGGCAAATTATTTAACCTCTCTAAACCTCAGTTCCTTCGTCTATAAAATGAAGATAATAATAGTACTTACTTCAGATAGTGGTTGTGATGATTAAATTAGATAATCCATGCAAAGAGTTCAGTACAGAGCAGCCACATTCCAAGGGCTCAATCAACATTAGGTGCTGCTGGAGGTGATATTATTGCTCATGGCACCTCTGGCGGTCTGTGGACTGGTACCTCCAGCTCTCTTTCCTACTGGACAGTTTCTACCCATCAGACCCCTCCCTGCATTGCTGTTTCCCCTTTCTCCTCCCACTTACTCCACTGCTTCCCTCTGCCCTTGGACGTCCCTCACTGTCTCCCAAAGGCAACCCCTCACTGGATCCAGATCCCTGGTTCCATCATGTCTGTGCCTTAGGGGATGTGTGAGGGGATGAGACCCAGAGATGAGATAGTAGGATCCCAAGCCCTGTCCACAGAGAACGAGGTGTCCTGGGGAGTGGGCTGCTTTACCTTCCTGCCGCTCACGCCCCAGTACTGTCCCCACTCGACCGCCAGAGGGCAGTAAGTGCACGAAGCGTGGTTTAAGCTTAGAGAACCTGGTGCGCTGCGCTGGCCGGAGTCGGGCGAGGGGAGGGGGTGAGAAGAGGTTAGGGATGTGTTCCCTAGTCTGAGGTCGCTTCTGTCCAGAGAGGCAGCCCCCGCCCAGCTCCATCATTGGAAGGAATCTCTGAGAGCAGTGCCTGACACCTGGGTACCTGGGCTCGAGTTCCCACCCCTGCGGGGGAAGAGGCTTGTAAAAAGTGCAGCGCAGGGACTGTGTGCAGAGGGAACTGGGAATGGGTCGTCTGCGGACTCGAAAGAAATGCTGTCAGCAGAGGAGCGAGGATCAGGGCGGAAGGGGTGAAAGAAAGGACAAATGTCCGAACTAGACAGAGTCGACCATAGGATTGGTGGGAACATTGGACCCAAAGAGGAACACTAGTGGAGGCCCCTTAGGTCATCTGTTCCTTGCCTCGCCGCTGGGCCAAGTGGCCCCTAGCCCGGAGAGGGTCTTTCCGGGAAGCAGCGTCGGCACTTGGACATCCCCTCTAGTCTTTTGGGTCTAGCCCCCTCCACTCCTCTCCAGTTCCCTGTCCCCGCCCCCGCCCTCGGACCGCCCTCGGCCCCGCCTCTGGGGCGGGCTCCAGAGCCGGCCGGCGCCGCCTCCCAGACTCCCGACCCGCCCGGCCTCACAGCCCCGAGCCGCCCGGGCAACCAGCGCCGCGTCCCCGGCCTGCCCGGCCGGCCAGGCTCGGCCCCCCGCCCGGGTCCGCCACCCGGGCCATGGAGCCGCGGCCCCCAGGGTCCCGCAGGGTAAGCCACCCGGCCCCTCCTCTCTCTCGGGCTCCGCGCTGCCGCAGCGCCCCCCCACCCCATCCCCGCCCGCCCCTGCGGGGCTGGCCACCTCTCCCTGCGCCCGGTCCGCGGGTTGTCCGGCCCATCCCCCACACTGGCGCGGCCCTAACCAGCCTCAGGATCCCGGCTGGTGCCCCCAGACGATGCCACCATACCGGATACCCTAACCTCTGGTCCCTAGGTCCTTGGAGTCCCTCAGATCTTTAGACTTCCCGGCAGGTCCTACACCTACCCTCAAATTACCTCACTTTTCAGCTCCCTCTTCACCAGCCCTGGCCCAGCGCCCCTTCCCTACCAGCTTCCACCTGCTCTTTTTATCTTCCCCATGTCAATCCTTCCTGTTCCTCAGGTTTTCCCACCCTTGAGATTCCACTCCCTTTCCCTTGTGGTTTGTCACCTCATTTTGAGGGGTGGGGAAGTGGGGTGGTCAAACAAGGGACAGCAGGTTCCAACACATAAAGGGGAATGGAAGGAAATATAATCAGAGCTTCCCCATCATGATCTGGTTTCCTCCCTTCTATCCCCATTGCCCTTCCTGATTCATTTTGCCCCAGCTTCAGAAAGCTGTTCCCCTTCACATCTGCTGTTGGAGGGCACATGGGCGGGGACTGTTTGGTGGACTTGTCCAGACAGCGTGTAGGCCAACATCCCATAGAAGAGGCTGTGGAGTGAGATGGGCTCTGGGAGATGCTGGCCTCCACTTCTCCCCAGGGATCCTTCATCTAGGTCACCAGGGCCTCCTGACCTTGGCCCAGAGCAGTACTTCAGTGGCTCACATTCCACCTGCACCAGGATTGGGCCCACAAGTCCTCACCTTCAACTTGGTGTCTCCTCTGTTCATGGAAGAAAAGGTGGGAAAGGCCTGCCTGACTCCAGTGCTACCCTCCATGCCCCCTGTTGGTGTTTCTGGACTTTAACCTGTAGAAAAGTCTGTGCAAGAGTCACTTTCTCACCCTGGAAGAGGGACCCAGGTGGGGCCAGGATTCTTAGGGGTGGAGGTTTGGATGATCAGTCCACATCTCATTCTCAGGGTCCTGGGTCCTTATCCCCACATGGGAACAGGCTGGGGCAATAGGGTGGGGCAGAGACAGAACCAGGAGACTCTGCCCTCCCCTCTGCATCCCATTCCTCTCTCCCTACTGTTTTCATTCTACTTAGGTTTCCTGGCCCAGATTGGGTTTCTGTCTGGGCTGAATTCCCATTCCCCACCCAGCATGTGAGGAAGCCCAGGGTTTAGGAGAACCCTGGGGCAGAGTTGGGGGGGTCTCTGGATAGGAATGACTTAGACCTGGAGATTGGGAGCTGAGAGCAGCAGTCTGTCTCCCCTTTGTGATTAAAGCCTGTCTCCAACTTGGTCTGTCTTTCTTTCTGCCAAGCACATCATATATTTACACAGATAAACACACAGCTGAAGATTACACAACCTGACCATTCATGGTGTCAGCAAAGCCCCCAACACAGAACTGTTGATACATAAAAGATGTACACACAGTACATGACACTCATTCACACTCCACCCATGAACAGATTGATCACAGCCTGCCTTGCGCATGCACGCACACACACGTGCGCGCACACACACACATCCATTCCTCCCCTGTTTGACTTTTCCTTGAACATAACTGGGGCTTCCAGAAAGCTGATGGGAGATGATGAAAAGACAGCATTGAGAGGGGCTGCTTCCAGCCCAGGGTCAGTCAAGAGGATGATGCTTGTCAGACACTTATCTGAATCCAGTCCTGATGCTTGCATCCACCATTGCCAAAATGAGGCAGAGTAGGTGAGGCTGCCACCCATTTCACAAGGGATGCTGAAAGCCCCTTTCCTGATATTAACCCCAACCAGCCGGTGAGACTCCTGCAGGGTAGGCAAGGAAGTCCAGACATCTGGGCTTCCAGACTTGCCTCTGCTTCATGATCCCTCTCTCACAGTGTCTCATTGGGAACCCTAAAACCTGGGCACCAGCAGAGATTCAACCAAGGAACTAAGGATCCCCAATTCCCCAGCAATTGTGTCTTACTTACTTCCACCTGGAAGATAAGGTTTCACCCCTCATTTGGTCTGTTCTTATGAGAGGTCTTAGCCATCACCCAATCCTCCACAGCCTCAACTGCATTCCAGTCAGTCTCCCTGGCCACCTGTGGGCCAAGGGGAGGAGGGCTGTTCAGGAAGACAGTTTTCATGCCTCTAGGCCCTGGCTTTATCCCCTGATAGTAAAAGGCCTCAGAGGAACTCTCATCCTCTTCCCTCCTCATGTGAACTCTTGGCAGGAGACTGCAAAGACATCTGCTGACCCAGGGTGGAGGCAGAGATGGCCCTAATCCTGCCCAGCCCACAGCCCTGTCTCAGAAGCCCTGTGATCAGGGAGAGAAGGTTCAGAAGATCACTGGGCTGCCTTAGGCTTGTCCAGCTGTCCAGTCCCCCTCTTATTCCCCATTATTTGCTAGAGCCACCTATTCCCTTCTGATTTATTTATCTGTTTGTTTGTTTATTTTTTGTACCAAGGATTGAACCCCCAGGGGTGCTTAACCACTGAGACCACCCCCCGACCCTTTTTTAAAAATATATATTTTATTTTGAGATAGGGTCTTGCTAAGTTGCTGAGGCTGGCTTTGAACTTGCAATTTCTCCTGCCTCAGCCTCCCAAGCCACTGGGATACAGGTGTATGCCATCATGCCTGGTTCTTCTGGTTCTTTTACTTTCTCTAGAAGGTGCTGCCTTTAAAAGGTCCAGAGAGCCAGGCACAGTGGCACACACCTGTAATCGTGGCAGGTCCAGAGGCTGAGGCATGAGGATCATGAGTTCAAAGCCAGCCTCAGCAACTTAGCAAGGCCCTGAGCAATGCAGCAAGACCCTGTTTTTAAATTTAAAAAAAAAGAATAGATAAAAGGTAAAAGGGCTGGGGGTGTGACTCAGTGACTAAATACCCCTGGGTTCAATCCCGATACCAAAAAAAATTTTAAAAAGTCCAGAGAAAAAGTGTTAAGGGCAAACTGGGTCCCAGAAATGGGAAGAGAGGAATACCTGTCTCCTGGAACCAGAGGCTGGGCTTGACAGAAAGTCTTACACCAGAAGGGGACCAAAATGGTTCAAAAGCTTCAGTGGAAGGCCCAAAGGTCTAGGGTTCCTTGGGCCCTCATGTCAGCAGGCCTCTGGCAGATTCGCTAGCTGTAGGAGACAGGTCAAGATGACAGAGTTGGACCTTCATGGTATGATGAACCAAGGCAAGAATCCAGGATCAAGTTCCAGTTCAGATATTAACTCATGATGTGACCTTGGGCAAACCACTTCTACTTTTTTGTGAAATAGAAGCATTGGTCCAATGCCTGGATCAGGTCCCTTCCAGTGCTATGAAGATTGGGCTAGAGGAATCAGGGAACTGAGCTTAGAGTCTGAAAAAGCTCTGGGACCTTGGTTTAACCCAGCCGCTGCCAGTTGGGGGAGGATGGACTTATGCTGGGTTCCTGGCTCACCCTAGCCTGCCTCCACAGATGGACCCTGTGCAGAAGGCTGTGCTCTCCCACACTTTTGGGGGACCCTTGCTCAAGACCAAGCGGCCCGTCATTTCCTGTAATGTCTGTCAAATCCGCTTCAATTCTCAGGTAAGAAGCCCAGCTGCTTGTCCCACCCATGGTGGGGGAGGGGGCAGCCAGGGGACCTTGAGGGAGGGTAGAGACTGGGAACTCTGGGTGAGGGGCAAAGATTAAGGGGATATTAGGGGAAGAACAGGGAGTGGGGACACTGTGGGAGAGGTGAGAGCTACTAGGAAACACTTCAGGGGAATAAGAGGTCACTTTGTATTTTGATATGAAATAGACCCATCCTCTGAGGCTGACCCCTTCCTCCCTCCCTCAGGGACTGAGGTATTAGAACACAAGTATCTGGATGGGAGTGTGGCTTTTGGCCCTCTGGTTCTCGGGTGCAGGGCTGAGTTAGGTCATTGGTTCCCCTGCAGAGCCCGTGTCCTCTTTGGCCTCTGCTAGGCTCCTCCCTGGGCCCACTCACTTCCCTCTAATCCCTTGGTTTCCTCTTCTCTCCACCCCATTTCTACCCTTTTCCCTCCAAATCACACACCAAGTCTGGCCCCTACACCCCTCCCATGGGACTTTCCCCATGGAGAAAAGCCACCCCAAACCCAAGTGTCCAGCCATCCAGATCTCCTCCCTCTGAGACTCACTGGGACTCCTTTTTGGGTCTAGAGGGAACTTCATGGTGTACATGTGCTGAGAGCTTTTGGAGAAAAACAGCAGGGCCTCATTCTGCTGAGTAGAGAAATAAAAGCATGTTCTATTTCTCTACCCAGTACACAAACATACACACGCACAAACCCCATGCCATGGGCCTTGCACACCACCGCCCTCCCCCTGGGCTGCCAGTGTTCCTTCCTGCCTATCTACACCTTTTATTTCTACCCCTGTCTAAGTGACCTTGGGCCTCCAGGATTGTACATTCTTAGCAGGGGTACAAATGGGAGCAGAGAGTAGGGGCAGGCGGTGGGTAGGTGGAGCCAAGATCAACCCAGCATTAGGTCTCTATTTAGCTTGGTCCCCAGGCATCCTTTCTACCAACCCTTTCTCTGCTCACTGGTGAAGGGAACAAGATTGGAGGGGTGGGGAGCCAATAGCAAATAGCTCTTCCCTCTCTTTGCCCTCCCTTTCCCTCCCCCTTCCAGTGGCTCTGTTTTGACAGCTGTCTCTACTGCTGTCTTCTGTCTCCAGAGCTGGGCTTAAGGCCAGGGTCCTCTAGGGTGTCCGTAGAGGAGTCATGGAAAATGAGACCTAGGGGGAGTCATCAGGATAGAACCCAGGCAACAGAGCTCCTGCGACACCCAGTCTGAGGGTAAAACAATCAAGGGCAGAATCCTGGGGGCACAGATACAGGACATAGGCCTAGGGTCTAAAGGATGCCAACTGACTACATTTTAGGTCCCTTCCAGTGTAGAATTCTCCCACAGGTTTGTGGTCCTCTCCCCTCTATCCCAGGATTAGGTGGAGGGCCTCAGTCAGCAGTCAGGCTCTGGGTGTGGTAGTGGGGTACAGTTCTGGGCTAAGTGGGGATCCAGATTCCCAGAGACTCACACTTTAGGTGTTTGCCCAAGGTTCATGAACCAGCAGACTGATCAGCATGGGGCTGTACATCTCAGCATGCAGGGAGATTCATTGCAGCACGCTGAGGCCACCTTAGGAGCAGAGGAGCCCTGTGGGGAGATCAGACGATGAAAAGTGGTGATCTCAGATTCCATTTTTTTCTTCCATCCCTAAAGAGTCAGGCTGAGGCACACTACAAGGGTAACCGCCACGCCCGAAGAGTCAAAGGCATCGAGGCTGCCAAGACCCGAGGCAGAGAGCCTGGCATCCGGGAACCTGGAGACCCAGCTCCACCAGGAAGCACCCCCCCAAATGGGGAAGGCATAGCCCCCCGCCCAGGTGTGTCTGAATCCCCCACATCCTTCAACTAATCTGTCTTCTCTGTTCTCTCCCCATTTCCAGAACTTTCCTCTGCTTCTCTCTCCCTCCCCCCCTCCCTCCCCACCCCCACTCCCACTCAAGGTGGGTCCTGGAGCCAAGCACAGTGATGTAAAATTTCCATCCTGTCACCCCCACCCCCTGCCCCAGCTCCTCTCAACAGAATCCCCACTGTCTGTCCTCTCTGCTCAGTGACTCAGAGAGGGGCTAGGGTGAGGCCACCTGGCAAACCTCCCCAAGAAAAAAGGAACCATCGAATCCAGAGAGAGGCCCCTTCGTGCTGGGCGAGGGAATTGGGATGTCTGAGTGCCTGCCCTGCTGGGACTCTCCTCAGAGAAGACTAAACCCGAGAAACCAAGGAACTCCCTAGATGATCTCCGGTAGACCTTTGAACTTTTCTGGGCCAGTTTTCTTTTCTGGCGAATAAGAGTGAGACTTTTAAGATCTTTGATGTCATTTCTAGGTTTACAAAAACCAGCTCCGAAGTTCTTTTTCCCTCATGGCCAGTGGCCATCCTCAACCATACTTCAAAAGACTGGGAAGAGGGAATATAGAGACAGGAAGATATGAGCCACCCCATCCTAAGATTACCACATCCAGTGACAATCATGGCCAGCTCCAGAGAGACGTAACATCCCCCTTGTCCCCATTTCCTCCTATCCTGGCCTGCCCTTCCTGCCTCACTCTAAGAAGAATGAGAAACAAGCCTGTGCACCACCCACGCCCCCACTCTCACCACACACACACTGGGAACCACCCTCGGGTGTCCACAGATAGAAGGGCGGGCCTGAGTCCTAACTGTGCTCTGCCTGCTTCCTAGCCTGATCACGTTGGTTCAGTTTAACATCTCTGTAAAATGCGGGACGTTGGTGGTAGTAGTGGTGGTAGGAGATAACATTTCTTTTCTTTTTTGTGTGTGGTACTGGGAATGGAGCCCTTTTTTGCTTTTTATTTTAAGATAGGATCTTGCTAAGATCCTGTGTGCCTCACTAAGTTGCAGAGGCTGGCCTTGAACTTTTGATCCTCCTGCCTAAACCTTCTGAGTTGCTGGGATTACAGGCTGGCACCACCATATCTGACTAGTTAACATTTCTTGCATAGCACTGTTCTAGGTACCTGACACATATTACTTCATTTAGTCCTATACTTTCTGAGGATACAGAGCAAGATAACTATGCCTGTCCTGCTTTCATAAACCATGAAGTCCTATCCAGAATGGGAGTGGATGTGCTGTCTGGATTGGGATGAAGGTGGAGGATGTCAGAAATGAGTAAGAGAAATAAGCGGAAGAATCATAGGATGGACAAACAAATGGACATCTGCAGGGTTCAGGAGTTCCCTTCCCAACAACTCCCTACCCCCACTGCAGTCCTCCTCTTGACCCGGAAACTGGATCGTCTGTTGGAGCGAGAATGGGAGCGCTAGAATTTCCCCTGTACAGAGGCCAGAACACAGTGCTGAGGCCTGGGGCCTGTGCATCTTTAATTGAGCCATGAATTATAGAGCAGCCTGCATCCCTGTTTCTTCCCTCTCTGGTTCTGCTCTTTCTGTTTCCCTTTGCCATGCCTGCATCCTTCTCTCCTGGCCCTCCCTCATCCTGGTTCTGCCCCTTCCAACAGCTAGCAGGCCACTGGGGGATGAATCCTTATTCTATGCCTCACCCTTTGGCTGGGCAGAATTCCAGCTTTACCCTCAAGGTAGGCTGGTAGGGCCAGACCCCCCTAGCCATTCCTAGCTCATGGAGAACGAGCCAGGCACTGGAGTCTCACACCCAGCCTGTGGCAACTGAACCACATCTGGCTCCGACCCATGCATGACAACATGCATGTTGTCACAGGGTGGGGACTCCTGGGCCCTTGCCCTCCAGGAAATGGGGTTAGGTATCCACATGAAGAATGTTCTCCAGGAACTATCTGGGTGACCCATGTTTTACCCCAACAGTTTCCACGGAAAATGGACTGGGTCCAGCCCCAGGATCCCCAGAGAAACAGCCTGGTTCCCCATCCCCCCCAAGTGTTCCAGAAACTGGCCGGGGTGTAATCAAAGGTGAAGGGGGGGCTTCAGCCTCAGCTCCCCTGCCTGGGGGCAGCAAGGAAGAGGAGGAGAAAGCCAAACGGCTGCTCTACTGTGCTCTGTGCAAGGTGGCTGTGAACTCCCTGTCCCAGCTTGAGGCACATAACAAAGGTATGGACTGTCCCCAATCACATTCTCCAGTCCTCTGCCTGTCCTGCCTCCTAGATCCTGAGTCCCTGGCTTCCAACATCCCTGGAGCCTCCAAGACCTAGGAGGCTGTCTCCTTCCCCAGCCATCTCCCTCTGTCCTTAGCCCCCTGTTGCCTCAGCTCCCCCTCCACCTTACTTTTTTCACATGTGATTCTCCTCTGTCCCACCTTGGGTTTAGGAAGAACCCAAGGGGCTCAGAAAAACCCCACACTTGTATATCCCTCCCAATATTGTCACTGGGAATGTGGGTATTTAAGGTCTAGTAGGCCTGGAAATTGTTCCTCTACCCCTTACCTCCTGCCCTCTGCGGGATCCAGGTACTAAGCACAAGACAATTCTGGAGGCCCGAAGTGGGCTGGGGCCCATCAAAGCTTACCCTAGGCTGGGGCCTCCCACCCCCGGGGAACCAGAGGCTCCTGCCCAAGACCGAACCTTCCACTGTGAGATCTGCAATGTCAAGGTCAATTCGGAGGTCCAACTGAAACAGGTGAGTCTGAGGCCCTCCCCAGGAATTCTGGGAAGCTCCACCCGCTGAGGGGTCAGGAGAACCAAGAGCTTGCGTGAGGCCCCTTCTTCGGGCTCCTACCCCTGTGCTAAAAAAGGGAATGGGCCCAGAAACTGGACTATCAGCGAGGTGGCCCTGCCCCGTGGCGGTTGCTTTGTTCTGGGGGCTCGCAACCCACCACCCAATCGCTTCCTCAGCACATCTCCAGCCGGCGGCACCGAGACGGCGTGGCCGGGAAGCCCAACCCACTACTGAGCCGTCACAAGAAACCGAGGGGCGCCGGGGAGCTGGCGGTGAGGCCAGGGCGCTGGGGAACGCCGAGGAGGGATCCCGGCGGGTTGGAAAGAGGGACGCGGGCGGGGCCCCGGGAGAGGTGGGGTTTACGGACCGCAGCCTGACCTCCCTGCGCTTTCTGGCTTCAGGGCACGCTGACTTTCTCCAAGGAGCTGCCCAAATCCCTAGCCGGAGGCCTGCTCCCGAGCCCCCTGGCGGTGGCTGCGGTAATGGCAGCGGCAGCAGGCTCCCCGCTGTCTCTGCGTCCAGCTCCGGCTGCACCTCTTCTGCAGGGACCGCCGATCACCCACCCACTGCTCCACCCGGCCCCGGGACCCATCCGAACTGCGCACGGACCCATCCTCTTCTCCCCCTACTGACCTCAACCCCTGTCCCCTCCCATTCAACCCCTCACCTCCAGCCGGGACCCAGGCCTCCGGGCTCCCAGCCCGCCCCTCCCGGCGCTCCCTGAATGATCTCTCCTTCCCCCCCACCCCGAGGTACGGGGTTCCAGGAAAGGGGAGGGTAGTGGGGGAGGGGGGCTTCAGAAGGGGGGGAATACCCCAGATCTCAGGGAACCCCGCCCCCTGCCCTTCCCTCTCCCCTAGAAAAGGGGGGGCCGTCTCACCCCGAGCCCCCTTGGAGACACCCCCCCTCCCAAAAGCCATGTCCATCCAGCCCTTCCCCCCAAACCTAGCACAAAACGGGGTTCACAAGCCATGGTCCGGGCCCGAGGGGCAGAAATGGATTTCTTGGCAATAAGCGGACTCTGGGACTCCGGCCCCCTACCCCAAACTGAAGCGCTTCCGTGAACATGCCCGTCCTCCGCAGGGGGAGGGGGGCAAGCGGGATCCTGGGTCCCTCATAAGCACTTTGGTTTTACCGCCGGCAACCTCACTGTGCCCGCCCCGCACCATGCCCCAGCCCCAGGGCTAGCCGGGCCCAACGCAAGGGGCAGCACTTGGTGGCATCTCTGGCACTTGGGTGGGACCAAGGAGATGCCTCCATAGACCCTTCCCTAGCCTTCTTCCTCCCCAGTCCGGGTTCCATTCTTTTCACCAGCACCCATCGCCCAAGGGGTACCGAGGGGGGCAAGGGGTGTCCAGTCCAAGCCCACCCCCGCCTCGCCTTCCGCAAAACTGTGAGCAAAAAGCAATAGAAGCCTCGCCCCCGCCCCCTCCCCCTCCGCAGGATTTGCCGAGTCTGTAGCCTCCCCCATCCCAGCTCCAAGACCTCACGGCTGTCCCCTCCACTGCACAACTCGGGCGGGGGCGTGACACCCCCACCCCTCTGTGGTTTCTGTATTGTCAGCCCTTCCAGCCTCCAACCCGGGAGGGAGATGGCCACAACAGGCCTTCCCTCCCCATCAACTCCTTCTGCTTGACAATGTAGCAATCCTGGCCCCCCACCCTGGCCCTCCTCTTTTCTCTCTCCCTGACAATAAAGTCTGGATTCGTTCTGCCCTCCGCCCTCAAGACTCAGCCTCTGTCTTTGCCCAATGACTTGAGAGCACTTTGATGGGGAGATGTATCTGTAGGGTGAAGGAGACCGACACGCCGAAAGGGGGCCAGGAAGAGGAGGGGGATAGGAAAACGGAGTTGGGAGGAGGCAAGGTAGGAGACTTGTGCAAAGCTAGCGCAGTCTAGCTTTGCATCCCACCCCGCTGGTGTAAACTTGGTCCAGAGGAATCTTTAGTCCAGGTTTGGGATTGCAGCTCGGCTGTTTAGAATTTGCCACAAGTCCACTAGGCGGCGCCAGCGACAGGGAAAAGGAGTGTTCCCTAGGCTAAGCAGCTCCTTTGATATGCTTTGCGATTCCAGGGAAATGGATTTAGACCTAGTCTCAAACAAAGGAAAGAATCCAGGCTTTTGTGAATCTGGTGGGAAACCCATGCCAGCAAGACAGGGCACGGAAAGAAGTGGGGAAGGGGCCTAGAGATCTGAGCTCTAGCCTTTGCTTGGCTCCATCCAGTAACCTCAGGCCAGTCTTAGCCTCTCTGGACCTCAGTTTCCCCGTCTGCAAAGTGAACCCTCTCGAATCTTTTAAAGGTTCATTGAGAGCTCATGTATGTCAAGAGTATAACTCACCCCTGCTGTGCGATCTGAAAGGGAGAATTTGGTCACCTCTCACAGTGAGGGAAAGGGTCTGCTCCTTAACCTCAGAATTCAGTTCCAGCACTTAGTCCCAAGAACAGAAGCTAATCCTGTGGACCTCTCTTGTAGCCCTACTGGGTGGCAGAAAAGTCAAACCAAAAAGCGCAGAACAAAACCCAGCATCTTGGAGGGGCCCTCCTGACTTTGGTCATCTCTTCTCACTTCCCCTCCTCTACCCACTTCCTAGTCTTGCAAAGACAGGAGGAGGGAAGGTGGGATGATGACTGTTAAAGAGGAAGAAGAGGGGAATAGGGGCCCTGGGTTTGTGAAATTGGGGGTGGGAGTTCACTGTGGGTTCAGAAATGGAAACTGACAAGAAGTTTTTTTTGTTTTTGTTTTTGTTTTGGTGGGGGGAGGGTTGTTTTTCAACTTAATCTTGTTCCAAAAAAAAAGGCAGAGAGTAGAAATCCAGAAGGATGAAAGTCCCAGAGAGGATCTAGAAGAAACGGGTTGGAAAAACTGGGATACTGGCACCCCTATAGGCACCTCAAACCTGCTGGTTTAAAACTGAATTAATCATTAAGACTATACTTTCATTTCCATAGTTCATTGCTAGAGACGTTTCTCTGAACAGGTAGAGCACCAGAAACCACAAGGAATAAGTACAGTGTTGTCACCTGAGCATGAAACACGGCTCTTGGTGTTGCTTTGCTGTAACTGCCATTTGCCATTAGGAGGGTAAGAGGAAGAAGGTATCATCTGAGTAGTTTCTGGTTTCTTTCTTTCTTTCTTTTTAATTTATTTTCAGAGGACTTTCTTTTATTTAATAATTTATTTTATATATTTGTATGCAGTGCTGAGAACCAAACCCAGTGCCTCACACATGCTAGGCAAGTGTGCACTACCACTGAGCCACAGCCCTAGTCCAGTTTCTGGTTTCTTGATATATTTTAGCTTTCTTCCTTCTGACTTTTTTTTTACCAGTGTTAATTTTTCTATAAACTTGTACTATGGTGTCTTTCTTCCTTTCTTTCTTTTTTTTTTTTTTCCTTTCTACACTGGGGACTGAACCCAGGTCGGGGCTCTATCACTGAGCCACATCCCCAGCCCTTTGAGATAGGGTCTTGCTACATTGCTTGGAGCCTTGCTAAATTGCCCAGGCTGGCTTCAAACTTATGATCCTCCTGTGTATCTAGGATTACAGGTTTGTGCCACTGTATACTGCAAACTTGGACTATTTTTCAGTTTATTATTATTTTTTAATATTTCTGATTTTTAAAAATATTTTTTCTTAGTTGTAGAGGGACACAATACCTTCATATTATTTATTTTCATGTGGTGCTGAAGATGGAACCCAGTGCCTCACACATGCTAGGCAAGCCCTTCGGTTTATCCATCCAAAGGCCACAATAGTGATCTTGTTGGTCCTGTGATGGCCACTTGTTTGGAAGTCTATTGGTCAGTGAAGGGATGTAAAGCCTTAGCCACTGGGTAGAAGTTCCCATGTGGGATCCAGGCAGGGTTTGATTAAAGATAGGGGAGCCAATATCTTTATTAAAGTTAGCTGGGCATGGGGCTGGGGTTGTGGCTCAGTGGTAGAGCACTTGCCTAGCATGTTTGAGGCACTGGGTTCAATCCCTGGCACCACATAAAAAATAAATAAAATAAAGGTATTGTGTCCATCTGCAAATAAAAAATTTTAAAAAATAGCTGGGCATAATAGTGCATGCCTATAATCCCATTGACTCAGGAGGCTGAGGCAGGAGAGCACAAGTTTAAAGCCATTCTCAGCAATTTAGTGAGGCCTTAAGCAACTCAGTGAGATCCTGTCTCTAATAAAATATAAAAAGGGCTGGGGATGTGGCTTAGTGGTAAAGGGCCCCTGTGTTAAATTCCCAGTACCAAAATAAAGAAAGAAAGAAAAATAAAATACAAGAATAAATCTGATTGTAGATGGCAGAAAAAAAAAATCGAGATTTGAAAAAAAGCAGTGTCTAGATCTTTGAGTCAGCCAGAAATGATGAGTGGAAAGGTAGGTGGGTTAGTCCAGATAGGATACTGAGAGTAAAAAACAAAACTGAATTCATTATTTACTTCTTTCATTACGCCTGTTCCTCATCCCATATCCTCTATCCTTTTTTTGGTGGGGGGATGCTGGGATTGGAAACTGGGGCCTCACACATAGCATGCTAAGCATGTTCTCTACCACCGAGTTGTGTGTGTGCATGCACGCTGATTCAGAGTAGCAACGTCCATGAAGAGACCAGAGATTCATCCGAGTTCTTCCATCTTCCTAACCTCTTCATCCAGTGGCTCACCCTAAATAAGTTTTATACACACACACACACACACACACACACACACACATATATATATATATATATATATATATATTTTTTTTTTTTTTTTTTTTTTGGTGGTGGTGCTGGGGATGGAATCCAGGGCCTTTTGCATGCAAGGCAAGCCCTGTACCAACTGAGCTATATTCCTAGCCCTTATTTATATTTTTAATATTTTTTTTTATTTTTATGGGCACCAGGGGTTTGGACCCAGGGTACTTAACCACTGAGCCTCATTACCAGCCCTTTTATTTTTTATTTTGAGACAGGGTCTCACTAAGTTGCCTAGGGCCTTGCTAAATTGCTGAGGCTGGCTTTGAACTTGTGATCCTCCTGCCTCAGCCTCCTGAGCTGCTGGGATTTATAGACATGAGCCACCATGCCTAGCTATTTAACTTATTTTTATTTATTCATTTTTTACCATACCCGGGATTAAACCCAGTGGTGCTCTACTACTGAACTACATCCCCAGCCCTTTATATTTTTATTTTGAGACAGAGTCTTGCTAAGTTGACCAGGCTGACCTCAAACTTTCCTTCCTCCTGCCTCATCCTCCCATGTCACTGGGATTACAGGAGTGTACTGCCACTTCTGGCTAAATAAATCCTATTTGACTTCTTAGTGACCTCTGAAGCCCGATGTTGTTCTCCATTTCCACACCACTGTCCTAACCAGAACTGGCTGCATCATTTGTGGGGCTTAGTGCAAAATAAAAAAGCAAGGTCCCTTCCTCACAAAGTATCAATAATTTTGAGACAGTGACTTAAGAGCATTAAACCGAGCACCAGACTCTTCTTTTTTTTTTTTTTTAAATACTGGGGATTGAACCCGGGGGCACTTAACCACTGAGCCATATCTCTAGTCCTATTTTGTATTTTATTTAGAGACAGGGTCTTGCTGAGTTGCTTAGTGCCTCACTTTTGCTGATACTGGCTTTGAACTCGCAATCCTCCTGCCTCAGCCTCCAGAGCCACTGGGATTATAAATTCACCACTGCACCCAGCAGCTCCAGACCCTTCTAAGTGTGGGGCAATGACATTGGTGGCCTGGTCCTAACACAAGTGCTTTCTACCTCTATCTGAGCTGGTGCCTCTTTACTGATCTCTCTCTCTCACTCCCGGCCTGCATGCCTTCACTCTGTACAGCTATGTGAGGGCAAATCTCTCCAAAGACTTCTAAAACTCCAACTCCTTAGCATGATAAGCAGGACCTTCTTGACCCCTCCCTTGCTCACCTTTCTAGGCTCTTCCCTGTTGTCCCACCCTCACACTCTTGGTGGCTTCTGCCTGACACTGTTCTATGCATGCTGTTCCTTTTGTTTAGACTGTCCTATCTATCATCCAAGAACACTGTTCATCATTCAAAACAACTCAGGCCAGTAGTGGTACCACACTCCTGTAATCCCAATGACACGGGAGACGGAGGCAGGAGAAAGGAGAGTTTGAGGTCAGTCTGGGCAACTTAGTGAGACCCTGGCTCAAAATTTAAAAATAAATAAATAAAACATGCTGGAGATATAGCTCAGATGCTCCTGCATTCAATCCTCAGTACTGCAACAAACAAACATCGCTGCGCATGGTGGTGCGTGTCTATAATCTCAGCGGTTCATGAGGTTGGAAGACTAGCTTCAGCAAATTAACGAGGCCCCAAGCATTTATGGAGACCCTATCTCAAGACAAAAAATTAAAAAAAAAAATAAAAAGCACTAGGGATATGACTCAGTGGTTAAGCACCCCCGGGTTCAATCCTGGGTACCAAAACAAAACAGCCAGAAAATGGTATATACTTGTAGGAGGCTGAGGCAGGAGGATCAGTTGAGCCCAGGAGTTTGAGGCCAGCTATCTAGAAATCAACCAAAAACAGATGGCACATCAGATTTGGTCCATAGGCCACAATTCACTAACCTCTGATTTAAGGAACTAAATGAGCCTTTATACATTTACATATCTTTGTCCACAGCTAGAATACGCATGAGGCCTTGGATCATTCCTTCTAATGTCCCCAGTGTCTTGCTCAGAGTCTGGTGCACAGTAGATACTCAATAGAGATTTGTGGAGTGGACAGATGAATGAATGAATGATTAAACAGGAGCTTGGGTGCCTATGGGAAATGAAGCCATAATCCCAGATGGCTCATTTTCCATCTTTTTTACCCAACTCCATCTCTCACATGTGCTAGGGTATCACATGGGACCCTCTGACCTGAACCACCTCCAAATCCTGGACAGAAGACAAGCAGTGCTACCCCTAAACAAGCCCAAGGCTTCTGGGGGGCCCAGAGTTGCTCTTGGAAACTGGCCTCATTTTTGGAGTGGCCCAGATGACGATGCTGCCTCCAGGTCCCAACCATTCTCTACAAGGATCTTCTAAGTGTCCTACCAGACAAAGAGGGGAAGTAAGCAGAGTCCACGTCTAAGGAAGGAGAAAGGAAAGAGTGAAACAACTCTGGAGTAAATAGATGGGGAATTTCAACAGAGCACCCCAAATTTCACTAGCTAAAGCAAAATGAGTAGGACCAACCGGAGGTGGGGAAGGAAGTGGCTGAGGTTGGGTAACTCGGGAGTTTCTTATTCTCTTAGTCTGGTATAATAGGAGACAGGAGAACAAGCTACCTCCTACTTGAAACCTGACTTTGCACTGCTTTGAGGGTGAGTTGGACTTCTTCCCTTGGAGAGAGAATCAAAGACTGAGAGACTCAGGTGAGCATTTTTTTGGGGGGGTGTATGTTTAGTTTGTTGGACTTCTCATTTCTCAGATGGTAACTCACAGATAAAACTGAGGTCTGTGTGTATGTGTAACAGAGGGGAGCAGAGGACATTACAGCAGCCTCTTAAGTACAAAGATGGGACTCCTGAGTAGTCTTTGGGAATGGGGGAGGAATTAGGAAGGTGGAGGGTGCTGTGTTTACTGAGAGCTTCTGGATTTATGTGGGGGCAGACAAAGACCTGAGACATTTAGAAAAGAGATATCTTTGATAAGAACTTGGGGAAAATATTTGGGATTGGGAAAGGACTAAGCCTAAGGGAGAGTTGGGGACCTTGAGATGAAGAGGTATGAGAATGGTTTGGAGGATGGTAAATTAAAGTGAGCTCCAGGAGCACACCCAGTGGTCAGGGGCTCAGAGCTGCTCAAGAGACCTAAGTCAAAGCCTGGCATGTTGGCGCCTGCCTGTAATCCCAGTGATTTGGGAGGCCGAGGCAGGAGGATCACAAGTTCAAAGCCAGCCTCAGCAAATACGAGGCACTAAGCAACTCAGTGAGACCCTGTCTCTAAATAAAATACAAAATAGGGCTGGGGATGTGGCTCAGTGGTCGAGTGCCCCTGAGTTCAATATCCTGTACCCACCTCACCTTACCAGCAAAAAAGGGCTGGGGATGTGGCCCAGTGGTTAAGCGCCCTTGGGCTCAATCCCTGGTACAGAGAGAGAGAGAGAGAGAGAGAGAGAGAGAGAGAGAGAGAGATCTAAGTGGAAAGGCAGGTTCTGACTCGGGTTTCCTCTTGCACTCCCTTCCCCTTCAGCCTCCATGATGAGGAACACCTCTGAGGCCAACTTCTCCTGCTACCATCAGTCTGTGCTGGGCTATCATTACTTTGCAGTTACCTGGGGGGTGGTGGTGGCTGTGACCGGCACTGTGGGCAATGTGCTCACCCTGCTGGCCTTGGCCATCCAGCCCAAGCTCCGGACCCGCTTCAACCTGCTCATCGCCAACCTCACCCTGGCGGACCTGCTCTACTGCACCCTCCTCCAGCCCTTCTCCGTGGACACCTACCTCCACCTGCGCTGGCGCAGTGGCGCTACCTTCTGTAGGATATTTGGACTCCTCCTTTTTGTTTCCAACTCTGTCTCCATCCTCACCCTCTGCCTCATTGCACTGGGACGCTACCTCCTGATTGCCCACCCGAAGTTCTTTCCCCAGGTTTTCAGCACCAAGGGGGTAGCACTAGCACTGGTGGGCACCTGGGTTGTGGGTGTGGCCAGCTTTGCGCCCCTCTGGCCCGTTTACGTCTTGGTACCTGTGGTCTGTACCTGCAGCTTTGATCGCATCCGAGGCCGGCCTTACACCACCATCCTCATGGGCATCTACTTTGTGCTGGGGCTCAGCAGCGTGGGCATCTTCTATTGCCTCGTCCACCGCCAGGTGAGGCGAGCAGCCCAAGCGCTCACCCAGTATAAGCTGAGCATCCGCAGCACCCACGTGGCGGGGACCAGTGAGGTCATTCCTGGTCGCTTCCAGGAGCTGGACAGTGGGCTGGCATCCAGAGGGCTCAGTGAAGGGATCTCATCTGAGCCAGTCAGTGCTGCCACTACCCAGACCCTGGAAGAGGGCTCATCAGAAGTGGGGGACCAGGACAACAGCAAGGTAGCTAAGCAGTTGGCAGAGAAAAACCCTCCAGAAGCTTCTTCCAAGGCCGGGCCAACTAAAGGAACCCCAAGAGCTCAGGACTCTCCGTCAGAGTTTGGGAAGGTGACCCGGATGTGTTTTGCCGTGTTCCTCTGCTTTGCCCTGAGCTACATCCCCTTCTTGCTGCTCAACATCCTGGACGCCAGGGTCCAGGCCCCCCGGGTGGTCCACATGC
Source organism: Spermophilus citellus (assembly GCF_964194105.1). Taxonomy (NCBI): domain Eukaryota; kingdom Metazoa; phylum Chordata; class Mammalia; order Rodentia; family Sciuridae; genus Spermophilus; species Spermophilus citellus. The sequence continues at coordinate 73,714,014 of NC_138197.1, read as the reverse complement.
TGGCAGCCAACCTCACTTGGCTCAATGGCTGCATCAACCCAGTGCTCTATGCAGCCATGAACCGCCAGTTCCGTCAAGCCTATGGCACCCTCTTAAGACGAGGGCCCCAGAGTTTCCGTCGGTTCCATTAGAAATGGTCTCTGGAGCCAAAGTGGCCAGCTGACATGAGAACAAGTGACGGTCAGACCTGTGGGCATTTTTACAGTCCGTCCCCAAACCATGGTTCTCCATCCCTTGATGAATGATTCAGCCCTAGGCTGCCCAAGGAGCACCATTAATTATTAATAGGTGAATTGCATGTTTTGTTTTGTTTGTGGTGCTGGGGATCGAACCCAGGGCCTTGTGCATGCAAGGCAAGCACTCTACCAACTGAGCTGTATCCCCAGCCCCGAACCCTTTTTACTTTTTATCTTGAGACAGGGTCTTGCTAGGTTGCAGAAGCTAGCCCCAGACTTGGGATCTTCCTGCCTGAGTCTCCCATATTGCTGGGATGACAGGTGTGTGCCACCATGCTCGGCTAGATGACATGTTTTTCATGCTTGGTTGTACTCTCTGAGCAAGAAGGAGAGAGGCCAGGGTTGGAGCTGGAACCTAATAAGTGAGAATGTGGGGACCTACGTCAGAATAAGGATAAAGAGCACCTGGCCAGGGACAGAGCCTTCAGCTGAGGGGTGTCCCACTCATAGAACACGTGAAGTAGTTTAGAAGAATGAGCTTGCAGGCTGGGGTTGCGGCTCAGTGGTAGAGCGCTTGCCTAGCCCCTGTGAGGCAGTGGGTTCCATCCTCAGCACCACATACAAATAAATAAATAAAATAAGGTTAAAAAAAGAAAGGATTAGCTTGCCTTTTTTGCTTAACTTCCCAGAAATGATCTCTGCCCCTAACAACTGCTGCCAGAATCCCCCATCTCCACAAACAGGTTTATTCCGCTCAAAAAAGTTTGGTGATCCAGCTTGGACACCCACTCCAGTGAACCCAGCTGCCCGGCCTGCCCTGTGCAAAGGGAAGAGTCACTGATGAGGAGCCCTGGCTCTGGGAAACGGAACTGAGCTTTGCTGAGGTAAAAACAGGCTTCAGCCCCCCCCAGTAGGGTCTCACTCTTTGCAGCTAATTCACCCTGTCGCAGGCCACTTACCCCATTATCCTGGCTTCTGAAACAGAGCAGAAACCAAGAGGGCTCTGGGGCCAGAATAGCGGGGAGACCATACCAGCCCTTTCCTCCAGCCCGACCTACACATCCTGTGGCGGTGGGCATGCTCACGCTCAGGGCCACCAGGTGACGCTGGTTCTCTGTGTTTTCCTTTCTGGCTTTCTGCTTAAGGACAGGAAAAAAAAAAAAAAAATACCAGCAGAACTGCAAGTCCAGTCCAGAGGTCAGAGACCCAGGGATCTGCACCCGCCCTTTCTTCAAAAAAAAACAAAAAAAAAAAAAACAAAAAAAAAAACCAAACTTAGGAAGAAAAGAAAAGAATTGAGACCTTTTAATTTTTCATGAGCTATTCATTATCTCTGGTGGGCAGCATGGGAGAGCAGGGTGAGCACTGTGGTGGCACTGGGGGTGGCATATGAGGTCAGGCTGGCACGAATGCGGAGGCTGAGAGTTGTCCCCTTCCTAACCACAAACCCGTGTGAGTTGAGAGCACAAGGGAAGTCTGGAGAGATTCAGGCAAGGACACAAAGAACCAGAGTCCAGGTGGACAGATGGAAACCCTCACATGCCACACACCTCCAGGGCCCAGGAATCCTGTTCCTAATCTGGAACCTGCATTTCGTGGTGGCCTCCTTCCACAGAGATCATCAACAGTCAGGTTGACGCTACTGAGGCAGGTGAACTGCAATGAAGAACATCAGCTTGGGAGTGCAGAAGAGGGTTCCACTCAAGGCTCGTTGGGAATCAGCTCCATGAACTTGAACAGATCTCTGGACCACTCTGGGCCTTAGGTTTTATGATTTGCATAAGGGGGAGGGGACTCTTCCTTGAACCTACTGCAGTTCTAAATCCTGCAAATAAATTGTTTTATGTAATCCTCACAAAATTCCTGTGAAATATTTATTATTATACACATGAGAAGACTGAAGCATAAACAAGTTAATTTTGTGCAAGGTCAAAGGGCTGGTAAGTGATCTGACCATGATTTGAGGGCAGTCATGTTACCAGCACACATGGCTAACCACTACAGAACAGCTGCCTTGCTAAAACTATGATCAAGTGACCAGATGATGCCTAAAAGTCTGTCCTACTCGGACCTTCTAAGATTCTGAAAGTTGATGACTCTCTGAAGGGTTGTAAAAGGGTTTACTTTTCACATTCCTTGAAGGCAATTCAAAAGCTTCCTCAAAGTAAAAGGGAGCAGCAATAGGGACTGAGGTTAGACCGCAGGAAGGACTTCCCAATTAGCAGTCACTGGAAAAATGAATCAGGTGACGTTTTTAGGGGTAAAAATGTGAAAGAAGCTCTGGAGTCCGAGGCCATACAGAGGACAGGTATTAGCAAGAAGGCAACCCTCTCCTTTCTCACCCTTAGCAGCCCTAGACACTCACCCCTGGCCCGGTAAGGGCTGGATAAGGGGAAAGAAGCAGAAGAAAAGCAAGGCTTTCTTCAGGTGCTGTCTCCCCTGCGGATGTGCGTGTCGCGTGTCCCTGCACTAGGTCCCCCGTGATGCGTAGCTCACGCGTGACTCGGGACAAGTGTATGCGTCTGGGAGCCCTGCGTGCTCCTGAATGTGAGGGTGTCTGTCTCTGTCTCTTTATCTCTGTCAGCCTCCCGCCCGAGCCCAGCTCTATCGCTGACTCTGACGCGGCTTCTCTTTGTCTCGCTCCATCTGCCCGTCCCTCCCGCAGGGTGCACGCACGCTCTTTCCCGGCTTTCGCCTCCGCTCCCTGCTCGCGCCGCCCCCGCCCGCGCCCGCGCCCCCGCCCGCGCCCGCGCCCGCGCCCGAGCCCGAGCCCGCGCCTCCGCCTCCGCCTCCCGCCCCAGCCTTCCAGGCTCTTGCTCTAGCGCACACTCTCTCTCTTTCGCTGTCTCTTACTGGCAGATTTATGGTCAGCCCAGGGCCTTTCATTGGCCAAGCGCTGACAGGACTTGATTTAACGCTGTCTCTCATTGGCTGAGCTTGACAGGCCGATTTACGAGTCTCTCTACCATTGGCCAAACCGTATTGGCCCTGATTTATGGTTCGGTGGCTGCGCGGGCGGGGGGGGGGGGCGCAGCTGGGGAGTGAGGAGGCCCCTCCCCGCGCCGCCGCGTTCCTCCCGCTCTACCCGCTCGCTCTCCTCGCCTCCCCCGCTCCTGAGGAGCAGGGCTCCCTCTACCTGTTCCTCCAGCCCCCTCCCTGCCGGTCTGTCCGCTGGGAGGGGAACGTGAGGCAGGGTGGCGGTGGGAACGGGAGCGGAGGGCCGGGTCTGAGGGGTCCGGTAGGGGCAGGGTGGGGACACTGAAGTCTAGAGCGAAGAGGAAACTCAGGGGGCCCCAGGGTGACAGAGGAAGGTTGAGGGGCGGCGGCCCGGGGAGAGCGGGGAAGGCCTGACCGGAGAGGGGGCGCGTCTGAGGGACAAGTGGGAGGAAGCGGAGACAGCGGGCACCGAGGGGCACTTCAGACCTCACTGTCCCAATTGGACGAGAGATAGATTTCCTTTTCAGACAATGGCTGCAGGGGAAAGGCTTAGAGAAGGGAGAGACAGGGATAGGCGAGGAAGGACCACTGAAAGGTAATAGGAAAGAGAAGCCATGGGGAGGCCGGAAGTAAGGTCGACTTTTGGGGTTTTTTTTTTTTGGGGGGGGGAGGCGTGAGAAACGACTGATGCCCAGAGGAAGTTTTGAGAGAGAGGCTCCCACGCTCCCATTGGCTTCTGCATGGGGACAAGTGAAGCGCCTCCCCAGGAGATGTTCTGTTTTCTCCAGGCTGCAGTGGGCTCCCCATTCCATGTGCCTCACTCCTCGCCCTCGCTCACCTCCCCAGTTAAATTTATGAGTTCAGGATTGGCCTTCAGGAATTAGGAATATTTATGCTTCTTTGAGAGTGAGGTTTGGAGGGTGATAAATAGGGGTCCATGGGTGTGTGGGGGGGTGCAGCTGGGGGCTCCTGTGTTTAACCTGGCTACTTTCCCAATGCCTCCACCCACCATTCCTTCTCATCCTGAGCCAGAAAAGGAGCACTCCTGGGGAATGGGTTTTGGGTTTCGCTATCAGGAAGGAGGCTTGATTATCCTGGAGAGCTCCCCTATCCCACTCCCACCCCCACCTCAGAGGTCTGCAGAGCTTTGCAGCAGAAAGGATTGAAGGCAGATAGGGAAAGAACTTTTTAAGCATCCTGGCATTCATAGAGCCCCTGGAGTGAAGTTACAGCATTTCTGCAGAAAATAGGGAGAAGTCTGTTTCCCCTCTGTTCCCCTAAACTCAGTTGCCTAGGAATAGGGGAGAAGGGCCAGGAAATTCAAAGGCAGGTTTCTCTAACATGTCACTTCCCTCACAGGGAGAGGAAGATTTGAAACCTCCCACCCCCCAGAGACCACAGCCTAGATCCCTGGGAAAGGAGGCTAGGAATGTGGGCTCTGAACATCTCCTAGGAGCTTCAGGCCCCAACCTGTCCACCCCCACTGCTGGCTGCGAATTAAAAACAGCCAGTAGTTCTGGACACCCCTTGCCCTGGGCCTCCAGGAAATGAGGGAGGGAGGAAGGATCTGCATCTGGACCCACATGCCTTGGAGAGTTCTGTTCCAAAAGCCGTGTCTGTGACCCCTAATCCAGTAAGAATGCTTATTCTGGGCCTGGGTAGATAGTGAACAAAGGGATGGGCCCATGATATAAGGGAGGTTTAAGGAGACCAAAGAGCTGGGGAGGAGTTGCCCTGCCCCCACCATCCCCTCCCTCTACTCTGGCCTTAGCAAGGATGGTCACAGTGCACATGTGTACACAGGAGACTGCTGCCTGGAGTGGGAGGAGGGAGGGAGAGAAGGGTCTAGACTGGCCCTTTAAGAGCCACTTAGGGTCAGAAAGCTTGGGCTACAGAGAGGGGAAGGAGCTGATGTCAGAAGACGGATGGGCAGCAAGATGGGGATTGATGCTAATGGGGGAGTTAAAGCTAAGTACCCAGACACTCAGAGGGCAGAACTGCAGATCTGTCTTCCTTATGCTCACCCCCCTCCCAAACCAAGGCTGTAAATCTGCCTCTTCAATTGGGGGAAGGGGAGTAAGGAAAAAAGAGAGGCTCTCTTCTCCCTTTTCCTGTTTTTTTTTTCTTTATGCAGCCCCCTAGATCTTCTCCCAATCTCTCATCCCAATCCATGATCTCTTCTCACTAAAATATCCAACTTTTGGCTTTTTATAAAAAATGGAGAGAATGGCCTGGCATGGTGGCACATACCTGTAATTCCAGCCACTGAGGAAGCTGAGGCAGGAGGATCTCAAGTTCAAAGCCAGCCTCAGCAATTTAGGGAGACTCTGTATCATAATAAAAAATAAGCTGAGTGTGGTGGTGCATGCTTGTACTCCCAGTTAAATTTGACTTGGGAGGCTGAGGCAGGAAGATTCCAAGTTCAAGGTCAGCCTTAGCAACTTAGCAAGACCCTGTCTCAAAATAAAAAAATAAAAAGGGCTGGGGATGTGACTCAGTGGTTAAATGTCCCTGGGTTCAATCCAGGGTTTATTTTATTTTATTTATTTATTTATTTATTTATTTTTTTTGAGAGAATGGTTTCAGCTTGCAGAGGAATGTGAGGAAATTTGTCCTCAACAGAACCCATGTAGGACAGGTTGATGGGATTGTGGTGAGAGACTATAGATTGGAACTTCCTGGTTGCCTCGGTTTCTTTTCTTTTCACCCTATTTTTACCAGGACAGTGGGATGGGGCAGGATGTAGGATGTTCTATGTCAGGCTTGTGAAAGCCCCTGTCACTGAGATTCTAGAGGGATTGGCGCTCAGCCTCCAAGGGCAGTTAGGGAAGTTGTGGGAGCCCTCCACTGAAGATATACGATGTAGTTTCTCAGAAACTACTGGATCATACTGTTCCCTCTTGAGCACCCACCCTATCTGTTGAGTGGAGGTAACTTCAGGCCAGTCATGGATTTGCTGTAAAAGCAGGGTCCCTGGCTGCTCCTTATGCCTCTCAGGAAAGAGATGGGGATTTCAGGGAAAAAGGTCTTAGAGGGGCTAAAGCTGGTAACCCGTGGCCAATTCTAATTCTTCTTTTTCAGATGGGGCTGTATCTCCCACCCTTCAGGACTGTCACTTCTCTCCCTGTTGGCAATCTGGGCCTGTTCTGGAGAAGACTCTATGTTAGGGGGCAGCCCCTCTGTATCCCATCTGTTGCAGTATTATACCTGAATTTCTTCCTAGTCCTAGAAACAGTTGGTGCCTGATTGTCTCTGGTTTCTAAGTCCTCCTCCTTATCCATAAGATAATAATCCTAAAACGGGGATCTTATCTCTTCTCTCCTTCCAGGCTCTCCTTCATAGGCCAAAAATCACCTCAGAGTCATCCTCTGTTTTCAGCCTTCAGAGACCAGGGCACAAGCAAGACTGGCACAGCAAAAGTTGGGGGCTGTGAGCAGGAGCCACTGGAAGCCAGCCTTCCAGTCTCCCGTCACAGGGAGGTCAGCCATTGCCCTCTGTATGCTTCTCTATACTGGTGATAAATCCTGTCTTTGTCTCTTCTCTGACCCAGACCCCAGGCGGGCTGGGGGTCAGAGGCTGGGGGAGGGGTCAGTAGGGAGGAGGGGGAGATACAAGGAGAGTGGGAGGAGAAGACAGACAGGAGCAGCTGGTGGGCAGGCCTGGGGATGGGCAGTAAGGGGCTGGGGCCTCTTGATTCTGTGGATTGGTAGGCATTCCAGCAGGCCTGCATTCCAAGTGAGAAAGTCAGGATCCCTGAGATGTGAAAGTACCTTCAGAATGGAGCTTCAGGATTCCTGGGGTACTGTGGGTGTTGGTGTGGGGTGCCTCAAGGAAAGAGGCTGCTAAAACAAATGGGAGAATAATGTTGTGGGAATCATCACTATCCCCATCTCAGACCCCTACTCTACATACATGTGCTTCCTGCACAAGCGCAGGCACACAGGATTTATGGCCTGTCAGCAGGAGGGAGCCTAGGAGAGCCAGCCTACCCCTAGCCTGGCCCCTCCCCAGCAGTCTTGTCTTGCTGTGACTTTCCTGTCTCTGTCTCTCAGTTTTTCTCTGCTCCCAGCCTTGCTTGCTTTCTTTGTGTCACTTTCTCTCCCTCTTCTGGTTGGTTATTCTTGCTCTCAGCCTTTGCCTCTTTGTCTCTTACTCACATTTCCTCCCTCCTTGTGTTGTTCTTCCTGTCTTCTTGTACCCCTCCTCTCCTCTCTTCCAGTTCCTTAGACTCTCCATCTGTCTCGCCTCTGCCACTCTTCAGTCCAGCCATCTCCCCTACCTCAGTCCTCCCATGAACCCTGTTCTGGCTGGGGTAGGAGGACTTTTGGGAGTCAGGTTGCAAGGAGAGATGGGAAGGAGAAACGAGGCTCTGAGGAGTCCTTGCTGTGATGGGAGGTCTGAGAGCATTGGATTTTGCTATGGTGTGGAAGTAGAGGAGGGTGAGGCCGGGAGGTGACTAGAGAGACGCACAACTAAGGGAGACAAGAGATGGACAGAGGGCAAACAGTAAGGAGAGAAAGGCAAGGACTCTTAAGAGGGTTTTGTGAAGTCTGAGGGGAAGAAGCTGAGAAGCATCTACTGTCTCATGTGAGACAGATCCAGAGACAAGGTCTGGAGACCCTGCCAGACAAACAAAAACACACTGTCCACCATACAGCCACAGTCCTGGACTCTCGCCTGCCCAGGAAGTTGTAGAAGGCCTCTTTATCCTATGCAGACAGTCTTAAAGTGCTGGTTCCCTCCCCACTAACCTCCTCTGCCACCTCCCTTCCTCCCCTAGTGAGAATGACATCAGCTCTGGCTGCCACTGTCCTCAGCAGCCTTGCTGATGTACTCTCCCATGGGTGCAACAGAGGCCAACCACCTCTGCTCCACCCATTCATTCTCCAGCCCAAGAGCCAGGAGCCTGGGGTTACACAGCCCAGCCCCCTGCAGTGGGAGTGGGAAGAGGATGTACCAGGAAGGTGGCTGCAGGAAATGGTGGGAAATGAGGGGGACATGGGTACCAGGGGGAGGGAGAGGAGCCTGAGGGGGGCACTTGAGGAAGAGAAGCTGCAGTAAATCACTCTGTGGGGGGGGCTCCCTCAGCCTGAGCTCAGTGGGGTGGGGAAAGGATAGACGTGGGGGGGGGGAGTGGGGAATTGCCACATCTGGCAAGCAGGTGTCTGGCACTGTTCAGGCTGTAGTCACTTTCCCAGCCAAAGGGGAAGAAGCAGGAGAGGGGAGGAGGGGCCTCTTGGGGTCCCCTAGGAAATAGGGAAAGGCTCACAAACAGAAATTCAGAGGCCCACAACCAGACCAAAAAAAAAAAAAAAAAAAGCAAGGGAGATCATGCAATGTTCCCCTGTCTCTGCTCCAGTCAGTGCTGAGGATGGTTTGCTCAGAGTCCTAAAAGAAAATTGCTGACCAGAATCCTGGGTAGGCCTGGCACCCAAAGTTTCATTCCTACTGGGAAAGAGAAGACAAGAGAAACTGAAGCTCAGAGAATTCCAAGTTTGAGACTGGATAGAACTCAGCTCTCCACACCATCGCTGGTCACCAATCCCCAACTCCAGCACTGACACATCCCCTACCCAAGGACCAAGCTGGGTGATAAGGCAGGTGATAAGGATGCTAAGTCTGGTCACTGCTTTATGTACAGCTCAGGTAAAGACAGAATGACCCTAGCCCTTCTGCCTGCTGCACTCCAGCTTTCAATGCAAGACCACAGACAGGAGTGACATAATGGAACATGAACTTTCTTCTTTTCTATCTGCTGAGAGGAATCCTGCACCCAGGTGCTCCCCACTTGCTGAGACTAACTGTTAGGTTTCCACAGGGAAGCAGGCAAGTCCTGTGCTGCAGGGCTTCTTCTCATTCTTGGACCTTCCTCCCCTCATCCTTTCCATCTCTCTTGCTTAATCCTGGAATTGTAGGCCCAGTTCATAAGCAGTAGAGGTGACTGAGAAGGAGACCCTTAAATTGCAGTGGAGAGGACTCCCCACACTGCCCCCTCCTTAAAATCCTGCAGAGGAAGGGGGAAAGAAAACCAAAGCATTCTCCTGTCGCCGCGGCAACCATAAAACCCCCAGCTAAATCCATCTTGTGAGCTCACCGCCCCATTAAGATGCAGGGCCAGGCTCTGCGCCAGCCCAGCCACATTCATTTGTGCGAATAAAGGTGGAGGAGGGGGAGGGGAGCAGGCTCTGGAGGGACGGGGAAATGGCGAGAAGAGGTTATTTACACCGCCGTCCTGACCTTCTGGAGCAGCGCTGGCTCCGATAAATAACCCGCTCAGCGCCGTTTCAGAGCAGGAGTGGGAGGTGCAGGAAGGGAGCAGGGGCTGGAGGAGAGCCCCCACGCAGGTGCGTGTCTCTGGGTTACTAATGGCTGAGGCGGGAGCAGGCAGCTGGCTTTGGGGGTGGTGTGGGGAGAACTCAGTTCCCTGAGACTCCCACTGAGAAAATACCATCCCCACCCCACCCCTGGCGCCAATTTCCAGGCGAGGGGACCGAGCTATGCCAAGGAGGCAAACAGCCCCGTAAATTAGGGATGGGGGGGTTGAGTTGCTGGGGAGTCTCTGAGGTAGGAGGGAAGAAATATTATAAGATGGGGAGTGGGAGGGGGTGGAGGAATAGGAGTAGCTGCCAAAAAGAGAGGAAGAGGAACAGAAACATCACACAAAGGCAGTTTGGAAAAAGAAATGTTTTATTCCCCGTCACACAGAGCAGCATAGGAAGGTGGCCATCTCCTGACTGTACATCTCTTACACCAAGATGCCCCTCAAATATGCCCAGTTGTCTGCCCCACTTCAGTGTTGGAGTATTGGCAGTTAGTGGATGGGACAGAATGTTTAAGTCTCAGGAAGGTTATCTTTTTGTGGGGAAGAAGTTTTGGGTCAGGGGAAAAATTAGACCCAAGAGTGGATGATCCATTCTCTTATCCTCCTGGGGAAATCCAAACCCCAAAGGAAAGTGACCTCTCCTGGCCACATAGGGAGGGAAAGAGCCCAGACCTACTGCTTTCATGTAAGGCTGAGGCAAAGGAAGAACAGAGTTAAGCAGCAGATTGCAGACCCAAGGCAGAGGAGAAAATACATGTTGGGAGCTGAGGGAACCAATCACCTCAAGGGCCCAGGTGAAAGTCCCCCTCCTTCCCCAGTTCTGAGCAAAAACTCTTCTTCCCAAGACTAGAATGGAATTTTGTTCCAGGGACTGGCTTTGCTCTGGGGCAGAGAGGATAAACCAGGTAAAAGGCCCACGGGTAGTAAAGATGGAGAATTAATGTTGCAGATCAAGAGATGGACCTCCCCAGAATGACCACTCACAGACCACAGCAGTTTTAAAGCTGCATGCCAGGATCAGGGTGGAGAATGAACTTTATAAGCCCACTCCATAACATTTAACTCACTGTTTTTGCCACTCTGCTCCATTCCCTATAAGCTGCCTCCAGTCACTTTTCCAAGGCAAAGGACAGGGCAGTAAGAAGAAATGGGGGGAAAAAGGCTGAGGCCAGTAAGTGGAGCTGAGACTGAGACTGGACACATCCCTGCCCATCCCCAACCTCACTCATAATACGGAAAGGAATTCTCCTCCTACCTCTACCCTTGCTGGACATATGGGCTGTTGGGACAAGGCCTAGTAAAGGCAAAGGGAAGAAAACATTCAGCACATTCTTTCTCCTGCTTTGATCTGGAGTGTAGCTACAGTGAAGGGCAAAGGAGTAGAGAAAATACGGGGGTAGGAGAGCATGGACCAAAATCCAGTCTAGAAGGAAAGAGGATGTTTCCTCTGCCCTGCATCCAAATCTGCTTGGAGCTTTACTCCTAGCAAGACTGAGTAGAGAGAAGTATACTGGGGGAGGGGGCAACCCCAGACAGGATGGAGATTTAAGGATCCCTTATAATCCTGGAGATGACCCTGAGAGCACCGGTTTGGGCTTGGATGAGAAATCACAGCAGACATGCAGAGTTTTGAGGGGGGCGAGGAGCCAGGCACGGGGTCTTCACCGGAGGAGTGACCACTTGATCTGTTCTTTAGCTGACTGAAGCACCTGCAGAGACAAGGGCAGCACTGAGGGAGACTTGCTGAGGGGCAGGGTGGGAAGGGGGCGGGGCTCTCCTTCTCCTCACTTGCCTTCCCCGTCCTTAGAAGAATGAGGAATAGAAAATCCCCAAAGGTAGAGGAATAGGAAGAAGTCTCTAAGGCCCTAGAGGATTGTCAGTTTGGGAAATTCCCCCAAAATTCAAATCCACTGGGAGGATGAAGAGAGAAGAGGTATACCTGGGAAGAAAGAAAAAAACTGGGGGTTACTGTACATATGTTAAAAAGAAGAGGTCATACATCCAGATGAACTCCTTAGTGAGGATTTCAAGTGGGTAAAAAACAACTCCTCCCTTGGCCCCTGAATCAGGTAGACAATCTATCTGCAGTCAAGGTAGCAGGATGGATCTGCAAAACTTGTATATCCTAGAATATGCATTTCCAGCCTTCATTTGAATAATAAGAGAAAGAGTGTGTGCACACACACGCACACAGACCATCTGCTTAAGGCAAGCCTCTGCTGGGGAATAAATCACTGAATGAGGCATCAGGCAGGGAGGGTTTGAAGGGTACTGAGGAGGGCTGACAGCCACTGCTCACATGCAACTGGAGAGGAGTTGGGAGGGGGGTGGGGAGCACAGGGCTGTGTGAGTTTCAGTTCTCCGGAATAAGAGGGAACCAGGGAAGATCTCCAGTCTCATCAGACTTGGCAAACTGGGATGGACTACTATTCCTCTTTAGTGACCCCATCCATCTGGAGAGGAAGAGAGTGAGTCATACCTGAGACACGGTCTGCTCCGTTAAGGGTACATCTTCACCCTGTGGCACAGAGACAAGCATTTAGGTTGGAGGCTGGCAGTGGATAGGACGAGGTGGTCTTTTAAACTGAAGCAAAAGGCAGGGGCCCTAAACTTCTCAGTCCCTTCTAGTACAGCCACAATTTTACTTGGCCAGAGGGACCATAAACACAAAAGGGTCATTTCATCCATCCTCCATTTTAAGGCAAGACTTCTTAAAAGATTTATTCCATTTCGAGTAATCAGCAGGTTATCTGATCCTCAACTCCCTCAACTTGGGGGGTGGGGACCTGATTCCCTAGTCAGAGAAGACCTTCCCTGAATATCAATATCGCTGGGGAAAGGATGAGGGGGAGCCAGGGATAGTTTAATGGATCCCGCAAGGCCTGATGGGTAACGACAACATGTTAATTTGAAGAAATAAACTGCTGCAACAGCAGCCTGAGAAGGGGAAGGGGGGAGTCGGTGGTGGGGGACCCTCTCTCTTGCCACATAGAGACATATGTTAGAGGAGAAGATTAAACTATGCAAATAGAGCCCACGGCAGTTAAGGGAGAAGATTTCCCATTACCCGGCACTGTCAGCCTTCACTCTATGGAGGTCAGAGCTGGGACATTCTGTGAATGGGGAGATTTGCTTTGTTCAGACATCATAGCACCCCCTCAATTTGCAGGTGGGCTCTTCTACCCACCATGGTCCCCATAGCAGACTTACAGCCTTTTGTAGTGGACTCAGAGGCCCCTTTCTGATATCACTAATACAAAAGAGGACTGAGGTTCTGGTGAACAGAACCTTTTTTTGGTAATGGGGATTGAACCCAGGGGTGCTTAGCCACTGAGCCACAGCCCTAGCCCTTTTTATTTTTTGAGATAGGGTATTATTGAGTTGTTTAGGGCCTTGCTGAGACTGGCTTTGAACTTGAGATCCTCCTGCCTCAGCCTCCTGAGCCACTGGGATTGTAGGCATGCACCACCATGCCCGGTAAATAAGTACTTCTTGATGGAGAGGTAGTACTCTCAGTTATGTTAAGACTTTAATGGTGTTTTTTTTTTTTTTGGGGGGGGGGCTCACAGGAATTGAACCCAGGGGATCCCCAGCCCTTTCAATTTTTTATTTTGAGACAGGGCTTTGCCAAGTTGCTTAGGGCCTTGCTAAATAATTGAGGCTGGCCTCAAACTTGTGGTTCTCCTGCCTCAGCTCCCAAGCCACTGGAATCACAGGCATGAGCCACCACACCTTGTTACATAAGACTTTGAAAGGCAAGAAAGACACTCCTCTGTCTCAGATCTATCTTCAAAGAGGAAATAAGTCAACCTCAAGTTTCAGAACCATGAATATTAAAGTTTCTTTTATTTTATCATTCATTCAATACATTAAATGTTTACTTGGTACAAAGAAAACATGAGATGCTAGGTATCATGTTAGGGGAAGAAATAAGTTCCTTTGCTTCCCTTCCTTCGTAAGATAGGAAGGAGGGACAAAAGTTGTATGTATGCTATCAGCCCAGACCCTTAGACACATTCGGTTGGTCTGGCTCTGGAGGGTGTTTGTAGATAGATTCGTGGGAGGTGGGTAACAGGAAAATACATTGCCGCTGCTTACCCTTAATGCCACCCGGTGTACAACTTGCTGGGGATCACTTTCTAGTATCACCCTACAGAGACAAAAAAGAGACCACTGTTCACTTTGGGATATGTGTTGTGATTGAACCCAGGGGTGCTCTACCATGAGCTACATCCCCAGCCCTTCTTTCTTTTTAATTTTGAGATAGGGTCTCACTAGGTTTCCAGCACTGGCCTTGAACTGTCAATCCTCCTGCCTCCATCTCCTGAGTCAGTAGAATATAGGCATGTGCCAGCACACCAGGCCTCCCAGCCCTTTTGTGTATGTGTATGGTGTTGGGGATTGAACCCAGGGCCTTGTGCATGCGAGGCAAGCACTCTACCCGCTGAGCTATATCCCCAGTCCCCTCTCAGCCCTTTTTATTTTTTACTTTTGAAACAAGGTCTGAGTTCCAAGGCTGCTTTTTTTTTTTTTTGGTATCGGGGACTGAACACAGGGGCACTCAACCACAGAGCCACATCCCCACCCTATTTTGTATTTTATTTAGAGACAGGGTCTCATTGAGTTGCTTAGCGCCTTGCTGTTGCTAAGGCTGGTTTTGAACTCTCAATCTTCCTGCCTCAGTCCCCTGAGCCGCTAGGATTACAGGCATGTGCCACATTGCCCAGCCTAAGGCTGCTCTTGAACCTGCACTCCTGCCTGTCTCCTGAGTAGCTGGGAAGTACACCAGGATTCCTGGCATGTTCACTCTGTCCTAGTGGACCAACGTACTATGGGGACAGAATTCTGACCACTTAGCCCACTTGACTTAGAAGAAGGGCAGCCACCCAACCATCCCAGATCCAGGCAGGTCAGAGAACTCACCCTCCATCTACGATTTCATCCACAGCCAAGAAGAGCCCCTCCATGTTCTCCAGCAGAGCTCGTTTTTCTACATTTTTCCTGAATCCCCCAAAGAAGAGAAAAACCAGTCCTGTGTGATAGAATCCTAGGACATTGTCTGGATAGGGATCCCAAACTATACTAATAAATATGTCCAACAAGCACATAAAGAGGTGAATAAGATGAAGAACTTTTTGGCCAACCTAATTTCCTCTAACCCTTTTCCTATTTTTGTATGCTGAGTAAGGATCAGGAATGTCAAAAAAGAGTGTGAATACATAGGCTGATTATCCAGAGCTATTGTTTCTTTCTTTTCTTTTCTTTTTTGGTATTGAGGATTGAACTCAGAGGCACTTTACCACTGAGCCACATCCCCAGCCCTTTATTGTATTTTATTTAGAGACAGGGTCTTGCTGAGTTGCTTAGTGCCTTGCTTTTGCTGAGGCTGGCTTTGAACTCACGATCCTCCTGCCTCTGTCTCTGGAACTGCTGTGCCAAGCCCTGGTCTCACTAAATTGCCAAGGCTGACTTGAACCTGAAATACTTCAGCCTCAGCCTCCTGAGTTGCTGGGATTACCGGCACAAGCCACTGAGACCAGCTTAGATATATAATTTTTTTCCTACGTGATGTTTTCCTACTATGATGTTGTTCATGACATTGCTTATAAACACAGACATCAGTAGGTAGGAAAAAAGGAAACAAACACAGCTAAAAATCTGGAGGTGGTGGGAGGTGGGAAGGGGTTGAATACAAACCCTATCTGCACTCAAGCTCTGACAAACCTCCCACAGCTCGCTCTGCATCCCGTCCTCCCCCCTCCTTTACCAGCTCTGCTCAGGCTCAGAAAAGAATCCCAACAAGGGGGCTAAGAACAATCAGGGCCCATATCCACCAGCTGCAGATCCGGTGGTTGGTGCATGTGGCCTGTCACATCCGTTAGTTTGACTCTTTCACTAGATTACCCGAAATGAAGTCTATTCATTCACCTGGCTGAAAAATAAATCATCCCCTTCCTGAGGAAACCTGAGCCATTTGCCCTGCTGATTTTGCGGGGCTGAGAGCGCCTGCTGTTCTGTTCCGGATGCTGTCTGTACTGGGTTCACTTGGGAGCTGCTGGGGGAATGAAGTTCAGAGCCCTGGGTGTTTTCAGGAAAAGTATCTTATGTCTCTTCTCTTGCCCATCGACATGGAGAACAGAGGACTAGTGAGGAGATGGAAAGGGAGGAGAGGGTAAAGAGCACATTATTCCTGTTCTACAGAGGGGGAAAATTAAGGGCTAGAGGTGGAAACTTGGGAGTGCAGCCTCCATTCCCAAGGTATGGATGTTTCACATGGGATACTTCCTTATGCTTGCCCTTTGCCTGCTTCTAATGCAAAGAATGACGCCTCAGAGCCTCGGAGAATGAAGCATCAGGAGGGGCTGAGAACTCTGACAGAGCCACTGGGGACCAGTAGGAGAATCCCCATCCTCAGGAGAATGGGAGGGACATGCTCTCCATCCAGTCCTCCCCCTCAGTGTGAGTTACTCTGAAATAATAAGCCCACTTCTTAAACTAAATCGAGTCCCTGGAGTCTCTGCTGATCCCCCTCAAATCCTTGGGCATGAAGAATAGTTACTTTCTCTCCCAAACCAACAGTAAGAATGGCTGCTTACCTCAGCATCTGGCTCAAGGAGTCAAAGAGGCAATTCAGAACAGCCATAAGCATCAACTGTTGAGAGACAGAGGGAGAAAGAGAAGGATCAGGGCCCTACAAACTGCTCCCCAAAAGCAAAACCCTCCAATTCATTAACCATCAAAATACATGGGCTTTCTAAAAGGACCAGAAACATAAGGTAGAAGTGAATACAACACAGGAAGAGGACGTATGGTTTCTACAGGAGTGAATTCTGCCATACCATTCCACAATTTGAGGCCTCTTTAGCCAAAGTTTAAATAGAACTTTCCTGTTGTAGTCCTCCACATATCTTTTTTAAAAAAATAACTTTATCTTATTTATGTATTTTTTTTATGTGGTGCTAAGGATTGAACCCAGTGCCTCACACATGCTAAGCAGGCACTGTACCACTGAGCCACAGCCCGAGTCCTCCACATATCTTTACTAATTGTATATGTGTTATCTGATGTCTTTAAGTACAGAGAAAAATCACTGCTAAGGTCAGAGAAAGACAGCATGGTTAGTGGAAAGAGCATGTCCTTCTTTTTGCCCCTATGGTGCTGAGAATCCAATCCAGGGCCCTGAGCATGCTTAGTGCACACTCCACCAAATGAGTGTACCCTCAGCCCAAGCACGGGCTTTTAAGTCAGACAGAACTGGGTTTAAACCCCGGCTGAACCATTTCCTATACATATGACCCTGACAGAATTATTTCGTTAAACCATATGAAACTGCCACTTTTGTAGTTTGACAATGGCCACAAACAAATAATTTTATGGTTCCTCATGGTTTGGTTTTCTCATTGGTAAAACAAAGGCACTGACGACTACGACTCACAGAAACACTGTAAGGTTTAAATAACAATGTACTTAACAAAGCACTCACAGCAATAAGAGCTCGGTAAGGGGTGCATCTCTCAAACTTTTTTTTTTAATCTATTTATTTTTATGAGGTGCTGAGAATCGAACCCAGGACCTCACATGTGCTAGGTGAGCGCTCTACCACTGAGCCACAATCCTAGCCCTCTATGTCTCTCAAACTTTGACTTTTGCTAAAATTATCTGGGGACTTATTTTTACCTATCCTTTTCCCCCCAAATATTTATTTTTTAGTTTTTTTAGGTGGACACAATATCTTTATTTTATGTGGTATTAAGGATCAAACCCAGGGGCTGGGGATGTGGCTCAAGCGGTAGCGCGCTCGCCTGGCATGCATGCGGCCCGGGTTCGATCCTCAGCACCACATACCAACAAAGATGTTGTGTCCGCCGAGAACTAAAAAATAAATATTAAAAATTCTCTCTCTCTCTCTCTCTCTCTCTCTCTCTCTCTCTCTCTCTCTCTCTCCTCTCTCACTCTCTCTTAAAAAAAAAAAAAAAAAAAAAAAAAGGATCAAACCCAGTGCCTCACGAGTGCAAGTCAAGTGCTCTACCACTGAGCCACAACCCCAGCCCTTACTTATCTACTCTTATGGAAGTTGCTATTACTTGACATAAATGGTTTTTCCTGCATATAGGAAGCAGGCTAGGATCTCACCCATAGTCCCATTCACACTGTATGACTTCATCCAATGACCCATTCATACTGTATAGCTTCAGCATGACCCAGAATATCTGTTCCTAGCTCAAGCTCAGTTGGGTATGCACCATTCACAGAGGACCCAGTGTCCCGACCCCAACCTTGACCATATCTCAGAAATCCATCTTAAAAAACACTGTGCAGGGAAGGATATTAAAACCTATACTATGAAACACACACACACACACACACACACACACACACACATATATATATATATATACACACACACACATACACACACACTGTGCCTTCTATATGGAAATAAGAAAGTGGGAAAACTTCCTTTCTAGGCAGATTCATTTGTGGAGCCATGGTGGAGATCTCTGACCCCTTGGTTAGTCCTGTCAGAAGCCAGAGGAATGTGGCTTTCCTAAGCCCAAAACATGCGGCTATGTCCTGCCTGTGGTTTAGGAAGTACATCAAAAATAATAAAAGGACTGGGGATTCTCACCTCATTTTCATAGGAGCTGCCAATCACATAGAAATAGAGATCGATACTGCTTTTATACACCACTGTCAGGCCTTCTAAGAGGGCAATTTCACCTGGGAGGAGAAAGGCGGAAACAGGGAGTGCCCTGAGATGAGGAAGTAGAATAGGAGTTACCTGAACTCCTGGTATCCAGTTGTTTGGGGCCAAGGTAAGGCAGGCTCTAATGACCTCCAGACTTAAACTGACCTATTCTTTTGGTGTGGTATCAGAAGGGAAATTTAAACCAGGGGACTCTAAATTGTATCTTCTCTCTAACCTCCCTCCCCCACTCCTACTCACTACACTTATTTCCCTCCTTGTATATGAGACAGGATACTAGTCGATCCTTCGGAGGTGAAAATGCAGAGCGGTCACCTTTACAGACTTCCATTTACCTGCCCTAATGGATGCGGTACAATAAGCAGAGCTGCAGTTAAATTTGTCAAGTGAGGCTCATAAATCCAGGGACTAGACAGGTAGCTAACAGCCAACCTTCCAGCACGGTATTCCCGCGTGAGGTACACTCACCTCCCCATTACATTTCTGAAGAGTTTATTATATGAGGGGAGGAGGTGAAAAAGAAAAAGGAGGCAGTCATTTTATCCTTTTTCTGCAGTCCTGCTGCCACCCCCTTCCCACCGTGGTTCACCCCCAACAGAGGGAGTAGTGAAAGGAAAATGACCTACTGTCAGTCCGATGGGTCTTGTTGAAAATATTCTTTTCAAAGGCCTTTTGCTCCTTGACACTGGGGTAGGTGTCGTCATAGTACTGGTCAGAGGGAAAGGAGACAGGGTTGGGTCATTAGAGCTGGGAGCCCAGAATGATTAGTGACTATGCTCGCCCTGGGATCTTGGATTTCTCTCCTTCAAGGCAGAGGGTGAGGGAGAAATAATGACGTGGAGAAGGAAGGGCTACTGAGGCAGAGAATGAGCAGTGAGTAATCAAATTTAAAGAAAGAATTAAAGAACCCTGCAATAAGCAATCCCACTTCACATTTCTAAAACCGGTGGGCAAAGGTCTACCAGACCTATAATGAGGCCTGCGTTTTTTGTTTGTTTGTTTTGTACCAGGAATTGAACCCAGGGGCACTTAACCACTGAGTAACATCCCCAGCCCTTTTATGTTTTTATTTTGAGATAGGGTCTCACTAAGTTGCTTATGGCCTCACTAAATTGGTAAGACTGGCCTCAAATTTGTGATCCTCCTGCCTTGGCCTCCTGAGTCACTGAAATTAAAAGTGTGTGCCACCACACCTGGAGATGAGGCCCTGCTTCTATCTGCATTTTAGGAGAGTTCTCCTAAGACCGTTCCCACCAAGTGCTTCTGGGGAGCTGCCCTGTCAGGCAGCCATGCCAGAGAAAACAAAGACTAGAAGGCAGAACTCTTCCTCAGACCCTTCCTCAGACACTCCCTCACTGTATGAAGCTGAGGAATGAGGAAAGACTGTAAAACCCTCCTCCACAGCATGGTGAGCCCTGCCCTGTGGTCTCTCAAGTCTCAGCTTTCCTTTCTGCAAACTAAGAGAAGCAGGGGGCAGTCTAGCACATTGCTGAACCTATTCCCAGGCTCTCCCTGGCAAGGGGATGGAGATGCAGGCTGCTAAATCGTTCTGCTCTTTAGGGGCTAATCCGTCGCAGTCAGCTGAAGACCTATGACAGGTCTGGCATTTAGTAACTGGATAACTGTTTCAAAAGGTGTCCTGCATAGTTACATCCAATTACAGGGAGGAACAGCTGGTGAATTCTAAACTAATCTCTACCTGCTGATTGATTTATGCTATGCTCGCCCGGAGTTAATACACCAGGGACAGAAGAAATTTCCACAGGAGGGGGAGAATATGGAGGGAAGAGAGGGGTGTCCTTTCTCCTCTCTTTCAAAAGATCCAAAGTTAAAAACACCATACTGGCAAGGCAAAGAGGTAAGAAGCTTGGTGAGTCCTGTAAATCTAGAGTTGAAACCACGAAACAATCCCCTGGGTAAATCCAAGCAGGTGACAGGGTGGGAGGGAAGGAGGTAGGAATGATGTACAAGGGTAGAGTGCTTCTAACATCTAGATACTGCTTTGATCAGGAACCAATGTTCTAATGCTTCTCCCCTGATGCGGGTAACAGTGGAGGTCAAAGTCTGAGGACAGCAAGTAGGAAAGCAGTATAGCTAGAGACAAAGAAAACTGAGGTTTTATCTGGAGATGTCAAAGGGAGATGGAAGATTCTCAAAATGATACTATCACTATCAAAGAATATGAGTTAGTAGGGCCAGTCTCAAGATTCCAAGCTCACAATGTCTTTGTCCTGCTCCTAAACTAATTTGAAAGGGAATCTCACCTTGGCAAAAAGTCGGTCTCCATCATTGTCCAGAATCAGGATGGCTTTGACAGTATACAGGGAGGGTTCCTGAGGAGATACGAACACATCTTCAGTCCTGAAGGCTCCCATCACCACTGGCACCCCAAATAACTTTCCCTAGTCACACTGGGGCTATAAGGGGTTACAGAGGTGACTCTATATGTCCCCTTCCCTGATACAGTTAGATTTTGACATTTCCCACTGAGAATGATCAAGCAGTGAATGACCTGGGGGAGGGAGCATTTCAACAAAGGACTCCAAGGCAGCGACAGAGGAAGCGTCTGACTCACAGAGAGCTCAGTCAAGGTAGGTCATGCTGTTATTTCCAAACACTGTGGTACAGTTATTTTCCAAATTACCATCCCTCCCTGGTCTCCCACACAGGTGGGTATGGAATGTGACCAGATTAATTAATAGGCATTGCATGAGGCCATCTGAAAATAGGATTGAATGCCCTAGTACACCTGGAAGTGTCTGCAGTCCCAATGCAGTAGCAATGCAGAGGCATAAAGCAAGCCTTCCCTAAACCACCCACACACTGAATAGAAGAAAATAAGTGTTTATGTGCATGCACGTGCACACACACATACCAATTCTGAACGCAGCCCAGAGAGACAGACACGGCCCCAAAACTCTCCTACCAAGCCCAATTCCCCCACTATATCCTAGTCACTACCACTTAACTTGCTAAGACAAAAACCAATCTGAATTTTGGGGGTCGTAAGAAGATTTGAGAAACACCCTGGGGACTAGAGGTAGTAAGCAAGAGGGGAGTTTTCTTTCACTATCAAGAATCAAACCGAGGGGCTGGGGATTATGAGCTCAGTGGTAGAAAATGCGCTTAGCCTGCCTGAGGTCCTGGGTTCCATCCCCAGCACTGAAAAATAAAAAAGAATATTGGCTCTCATAAGGGAATCCCAACCTCAGTCTAAAGGGTTACATTTAATTCCCTTCATCAACTGCAAATATACCTCTTTGCAAAAGCTCAGTGGTGGGCTGGTTGCAGCTGTTGCAGTTCAGTGAAGAGAGCACAGAAAGACAAAAAGCCGCAGTGGCCGGGGTCACTCTCTTCTAATCAGCTTACTAGGGGAGGGGAAAGGGGGAGGACAGGGAAAGGAGTGGTACCTGTACAGAAGGTATTTGCTAGGGCACATTCCTTGACTTGGCAATCAACACTACTTACCACTGGGATCCCTGCGCTATGAAATGAGGCTGTTGTTTTGCTCCTTTCCTGGTCTTACTAAGCAAACCCCTAGTCCTCCAACACATTCTCTAAGGACATGTTGAACAAAGACCCAAGGATGAGGAGAAAAAAATTATACCCAAGGATTCAGAAACTACGTGTTCTACAAAGGTCAACTGGTTCATGAGGGTCCAGGAGGTGTAGGTGTCCCCGTGAAAAACCAACAGAGCTGATCAGGAGATGGAAGGGAGGCTAAGAACGGGAGTAAAGGGTGATAAGAAATGACAACTTTCACAACTTGAATTCTTGAGGACAGCAATTTGGTTTTTTGGTTTTGTTCACTGATTTATCTGAGTGTCCAGAACAATGCCTGACATATACTAAACTCAGAATTTGTTCAATCATGGAGAAAATAATTTTGATTTTTTTTTTTTTTTAGTTGTGCTGGGGATGGAACCCAGGGCTTGTGCATGCAAGGCAAGCACTCTACCAACTGAGCTATATCCCCAGCCCGAAAACAAATTTTCATGATGTAGTGAGCATCTAAGAGAAGATTTAAAAATATATTTTAAGTTGTCAATGGACCTTTACTTATTTATTTGTATGTGATGCTGAGAATGGAACTCAGTGCCTCACACATGTGAGGCAAGCACTCCACCACTAAGCCACAACCCCAGCTCTAAAGGAATTCTTATAATTAGATTTCCGCATATAAGTGGATTTTTCTACTATGACCATTTGGGGTGATATTACTACTGACCTTACCTCTCCTCTGACAAGCAATCCTTAGGGCTGCCCCCCAAAAACTGCACTCTGGAATAAACAAGGTAGAAGGAACTTCTGTCTCCAACCAGGAAACTGTTGTCTAGCAGAGGAAAGTCCTCTAGAGTCTAGTCTAAATTAAGAGAAGCAGCTTTCCTAACTCCTACCTAGCTCCTCAAAGATCTTCCCATACAAAGATTTCCCCATAATGCAGCCTCTGTTCCATAGCAACTTAGCTCCTAGATTCACCAAGAGGGAGACACTAAAGGATTTCCCTGTCAGTGAATTGAGAATGAGTTTCCTTCTTTCTTTTTTCTTTTTTTGGTACCAGGGATTGAACCCAGGGGCATTTAACCGCTGAGCCACATCCTAATCCTTTTGATTTTTTATTTTGAGACAGGGTATTGCTAAGTCTTTAGGGCCTCACTAAGTTGCTGGGGTTGATCTCAAACTTGCGATCCTCCTGCCTCAGCCTCCTGAGTCACCGGGATTACAGGTGTGTGCCACTGCAACCAGTGTTTTTCTTTATTTTCCCCTCTCAGTACCAGGGATATAACCCAGGAGCATTGTACCACAGAGGTACATCCCCAGACCTTTTTATTTTTCTCATATTTTGAGACAGGGTCTCACTAAGATGCCCAGGCTGGCCTCAAACCTGCTATCTTCCTGCCTCAGTCTCCAGAGCAGCTGGGTTTTCAGACATGTACCACCACACTCAGTGAAATGCGTTTCCTTAATGGAAACAAAGAAGTCCAAAAGAAGGAAATTTAGAAGAAATCATTTTTTCCTGCAACTGTTTTCCCTGAAGATCCTTGGCTTTGTCCCTCTATCCATTCACTGCAACTTAGAGAAAAGCCCACTAGTTTAACCTGGACCTTATTCAGGCATAGGTGACTGGTTCTTGCAGGCACAGAATCTGGTATGCTTAGAAGGTACAGGAATACAAAGAAAAGAAAAGCCCTATTAGTCACAAGCCAACTGTGAAAGTCAATGTTCTTGTGGCCAAAGTAGTATCAGTGCCTAAACAGTTATGCTGGCAAAGAGAGAAGAACATTCCCTGGATTCTGTTTCTGCTCTTTTCACTGGCTTCTTAGAATACCTGCTTAAAACAGAGACACTGGGTCTTCCCGGGCAGGATAAAGATTGGCTGAGGAAGGCATGGACAAGGTCCAGATTCAATGTATTAGAGCTCTGGAAGAAGAAAGAAGGCATGACAGAAAAGCTGGCTAGTTCAAACTTCCAAAGAAGAATCACACTAAAAATAGCTAGAAATGCATTAGAACTTCAATGCTGCTTGACATTTCTATTCTACTACCGCTGGAGCCAGCTTCTTTACTTCTCCTGCCACCTCCTGACTGCAGCTGGTTCCACTTCAGCCCGGGGCCTTTACCTCTCAGGAGTGGGGAGGGCCAGGAGTTCCCCTCATGCCATAAAACCAACCAGTTTAAAGGCCCCAGAAGCCATTACTGATAATGTAATTTCATTTTAAGTTTTAGCAAAGGGCAAGTTTATAAATAACTCCCAGCTACTGAGAAATGGGCTTCCTAGACAATGGACTAGGCTTGACCTTGTAGCATATTAAATGCTGTTGTTAAGAAAGATCCTACAAGCTTAGGCCCATATTCAAAGGACTTAAAAGGTCTATTCTTCCATCCCACTCCCCAAATGGGTAGCTGCTAGAAAGCTTTCGAGACAAAGTTCTGTGATGCACTGACTTTCAGAGAGCCACAGCCTGAGTGTATAACAGAACTTCACCTCAAATGCTAATGGTGCCTGGAAATGGTGTACAGGCAGACTGGTTTGTAGGACAAGTTTTCATGCATGTTTTTATGATCAAGAAAACTAGAATGCTCTGCTCAGGACAGCTGAAAACACCATAAAATTAACAAATGAGGCTGCTGCAAATGTGTCTTCAATCTCTATAAAGGGCTTCTGAAACCTGATGAAAAACACTGTCTTCCAGAACCCTCTCCCTCTGCACACTTAGGACTGTAGGCGGTGGGGTGGGGGTGGGGTCATTCCTAGTGCTGCCCCCTGTGGGCCTCTGGATGACCTGCAGCTTGCTCAGGACTAGAGTTATTAGCAAAAGTAATTAAAAGGCAGCTCTGGATAAAAGCGGTGTAAAGACCTGTAATCCCAGTGGCAGGAGGCTGAGACAGGAGTTCAAAGCCAACCTCAGCAAAATCAAGGTGCTAAGCAACTCAGTGAGACCCTGTCTCTAAATAAAATAGGAAATAGGGCTGAGGATGCGGCTCAGTGGGCAAGTGCCCCTCAGTTGTTCAATCCCCGGGTTAAAAAACAAACAGGGGCTGGGGATGTGGCTCAAGCGGTAGCGCGCTCGCCTGGCATGCGTGCGGCCCGGGTTCGATCCTCAGCACCACATACCAACAAAGATGTTGTGTCCGCCGAGAACTAAAAAATAAATATTAAAAAACATTCTCTCTCTCTCTCTCTCTCTCCTCTCTCTCTCTTTAAAAAAAAAAATATTCTCTCTCTCTCTCTCACTCTCTTAAAAAAAAACAAACAAAAAAACCCTCTATATTTGTGTGTCTTTTAAGTGGAACTAGTAAAGATGGATTTTTAAAAATCACTGAGTTACTCTGTTTATATAGTTTTATATAGTAAGAGAATACTTTGGGGTGTAACACTCGGTGCATATCTTGATATGCCACCAAAAGACTAGAGGAATGGTGTTTAGGGCAGATTGATAGAATATTTGGTAGCTGTGACTAAGGGGGCAAAATCAAAAACCCTTCATGGAGGTAGAATATGTTATCCACAAAACCAAAAGAGCAACAAGTTAAGAATCTGGTTGTGATTCTGGAAAGTTCTTCATTTCTTAAAGAGAAATTCTTAGGGCTACACTGAAAGGGTATACCATGGTTTGGCAATGGGTTTCAACCAATCGGAAACTAGAAGATGCTCTTCTCTCAATCCTATTTATAAAATAAAACCAAGATAGTAAAAACTCAAAGGAGAAATTCCTAGATGCCACTCCCAGCTGCACATGGCTAAAGCAGGTATTTTTGCTCCCTGATTCTGTGCCAATGTTTTTCCAATTAAAAGCTCCTTTGTGGCTGAGGTCTCCAATCTGCAAGCCACAAGCCTTGGGACTTCAGAAGAATTAGCTAAGGGCTTTGACAAGGACATGCAGTTAGAGTCAAGAGGCACAGTTCAGGGGCTGGGGATCTATCTCAGTGGCTGAGTGCAGGAAAGGCCCTGGGTTCCATCCCCAGCATGAAGGAAAACAAAGCAGAGCTTTAGAATAGGAGCCACAGGTACCTCAGAACATTCCCCGGCTGACATGAGACCAAATATTGGTTATAAAGAAGACACTGAACACATGTCTTAGGCAGAACTAATGGCAAGAAGACAACTAGAAAGAATCTTCCTAGCAGGGATTGGGGATGTGGCTCAAGCGGTAGCGCACTTGCCTGACGCTGGGTTTGATCCTCAGCACCATATACAAATAAAATAAAGATGTTGTGTCCACCGAAAACTAAAAAATATTAAAAAATTAAAAAAAAGAATCTTCCTAGCTAACACAGATTCAAAATATGGCAAGCCAAGTCACCAAGAGTTCTGCCATTATAGGAGAAAATGTCTCTAAATTCCTAGGATCCTTGTATTACATTCTTGATCAGCCATACTCAAATTCTCCCTTTTTCTCACCTTTCTCATGGGACAAGTAAGAGACATGACCTAGATAAGTTAAGGTTAATACCTCTTTTGAGTAACTGCAGGCTCCCTTCCCCCTTCATAAGCTGGTGAAAAGCTAGTGAAATCTATGGACCTTGCTCCCAGCAAAATACACACTCACGAACTTATGATTTCAAGTTCACAGACGTGGGTTGAGAATTAAACAAGTTTGTCTCTGAAGATAATACAATAACGTGGAGAAGGAGAAAAAAATGGGGAAATGATTGATCCTTTTATAAATTAGGCCTGTTGCCTCTCACAAGTTAATGAATTCAATAAACAGGTGTGGCCTTCAGAAATGAATGAGGCTGAGAAAACTAACACAGCCAGCAGGGGGAGTAGAGGCCGGCACCACACCCCTCCGGTGGTCAATGGCCGAGTCTGCTAAGTGTGAAATCCACGGGATGAAGATGACCAAGCCTCAAACTCTTCAGAAATGCAAAATCTTGGGTCCTTTCTTAAAACTCAGAAAGGCTTTCTGCTGTAGAAATTTTCCTAGTGGTTGGTCACACAGTCCCCGACTCTTCAACCATCATGAAAGTGAAAGATTCACAGAAATGAGGGACAATGATGCAGCACTGATGGGAAGAGAGATGAATTGAACAAGCTGAAATTAGACTATATTCCACATCTGAGGCCTGACAGCAGTATTAGAACTTCCTGCTGCCCCAGTTTGGTAATTCAGAAGCCCTCCCTTAAATATCACTCAGCAAAGAAAACAGGCAAATGGAGCTAGATTCATTTCTGATGCATTCTTGGTCATAATTTGTATCATGATTAACCCACTGCCCCCACCATCTGCTCCTAAAAACAATGTTAATCTCTGAAAGATTGAATTGACAGCCTGTGTTTATTTTTCAGTCTATTTACACCCCCAAATCAACCCCTAAGGCAGAATTGCTCTCCTCTCCGGTTTTAGTCTCTCTCTAAAAACTACACAATAGAAAAGGAGTTGGAGAAAATTCACTGTCAGAACTATCCAGACCAACTGGTTATGGATGGGGACATCTAAACTGACAGAGAGTGGGGAGAAAAAAAAAAGAGGCCAAATCAAAGAGGAGACAGGCTTCCTCTGCAGCATATATGACTTAGGTTACACAACAGGAAGGACTTCCTGAAGAGGAGGGGAGGTCAAACACCAGCATAAGTCAAAGAGGCTAGGGAATCTAAGGACAGGAGAGATCCTTCTAATAATCTGATGTGAGAAAGCCATTCTGTCCATAAGCAGGAGAGGCAAATTGTAAGAGGGCCCTTGCCAGCGCAGGCATCTCATAATGTAAACGGACTCAGCCTCCCAATCCATCTTCATCAGCTGCCCCAGGGGCACACTGCCTTCCCTCTTCCTAATTACTCCAGCATTTAAGTGGGTGGGTAGGTACTGACACTTTATTATTACTATTCCATCTTTTATTTGCCTCCTCCAGTTCTCCTTTCACCAGTGATCTTGTCAATATCCTGACTCTAACCAAGCGACGGGCCACATCAATGCAGTAAAGTAAGAAAGAGAAGGAAGAATCTAGATGAAAAAGACCCTAGCCAGATGTGGTGCCCATGCCTGTAATCCCAGTGACTTGGGAGGCTGAGACAGGAGGATCACAAGTTCAAATCCAGCCTCAGCAACTTAGTGAGGTCCTAAGCAACTTAGCAAGATCCTGTCTCAAAACAAAAACTAATAATAAAAAAGGGGCTGTGGTTGTGGCTCAGTGGTTAAGCATCCCTGCATTCAATCGCTGGTGCCAAAAAAGATCCTAAACCTAACAGTAGGCTCCTCAAATATCCAAATAATTGCACTCATCTTCTGCCTCCCAGGGAGGACCTGGCTTCTCAAGGGTCTGGTTTTCTTCTCAGAGGGCCCCTCCTCTTCTTCTGACCATGTGACAGCTCCCCTAGACCTTTGATATAATTTATACTTTGCCAGGGACCAACTCTTTCCCACTACTGTGAAGGAGAGGGAAAATATATATATAAATACGTCGGAAATCTATAACGAGGTCTTCTTGGAGGGCAAGACATGGGGAGAGTTAGAAGCAGCGTCAATTGCTCTTTGGGGGTTTTAGTTCAAGCCAAGGTCTGCTTCCAGCAATCAACCATTAAAACAAGCCGGCCAGAGTAACAGCACAGTTTATTCTGATCATTTAATTTGAAGTGTCAATAAATTAAACTTCAATCAATTAAACTAGGTGTGCAATAACCCAGATGGACACCCCGACACCAACATAATCACAATAAAAATTTTTATGGCTGCCAGGGACCTCACCGGGGGCAGTGCTGGCACTGCTCGAGCCCTAGCTGAGAAATATATCTCCACAGCACAGGAATGAGGAGATTGCTTCTCCTAACGAAATGGAAGGGCCAGGCACCAGCAAGGACGCAGCTGGAAGAGGGGCACAGGGGACTGCCAGGAATGAGATGGGAGTGCTTTGGGGGCTTAATGTAATTGATACCTTTGCCCAAAGCAGGGGGAGGGGGCATTTAGGCCAAGTACCTCTACTGTTAGTGCCAAAAGAATTTAACAAAAGCCCCATTAAGATGATTCAGGAAGCAAGGGCCATGGAGCAATATCAACCTTTAAGAGTCATTGATGTATTCTGCATAGTTTCTTCTTCCATGTATATGCACATCCTTGTGCACTTAGGGTGGCCTGATTTTTTTAGTGAGGCTTAGAACCTGGGTCTTGGTCATTGTTTTAGAGTAAAGTATTTAAGGAGAAAGGACAAAGTTAGAGCTTGGTCTGTAAAGCACTGGAAAAATAGATAGAATGGGAATCCAGAGAGGATTAGGAAAAATGAAACCCATGTACAAAGATTTAAGAATCTAAACTATTGGAGTAATTCAGCTTTGAGGGGGGGGGAAGGTAAAGGAGGAAGGAAGGGGTAGGTGATTATCTTTAAGATTTCATGTGGGTTTTGTTTTTGTTTTTTTGGTAATGGGGATTGAACCCAGAGCACTTAACCACTGAGCCACATTCCCCTGTCTTTTTTTTTTCTTTTGAGACAAGGTTCCATTGAATTGCTTAGGGTCTCCCTAAATTGCTGAGATTGGCTTTGAACTTGTGATACTCCTTGCCTCACTCAGCCTTCCAAGTTGCTGGAATCTCAGGTATGCACCACCATGCCCAGCAAGATTCCATAGGTTATTTATTTATTTATTTTTGGTGTCAGACATTGAACTCAGGGGCACTCAACCACTGAGCCACATCCCCAGCCCTACTTTGTATTTTATTTAGAGACACGGTCTCACTGAGTTGCTTAGCGCCTCACTGTTGCTGAGGCTGGCTTTGAACTCCTGCCTCAGACTCCAGAGCCACCAGCATTACAGGTGTGGACCACTGCACCTGGCTTCCATAGGTTATTAATGGAGAATGGTGACCTGCAGAACTTCCTCTCCCTTCAACTAAAAAAGGGAGAACCCGAAGAAATAGCAGGAGAGAGAAAGCTGAGTCCAAAGATGCAGGCTGAAGAGATTATTATTAAGCCCTGGTAACTGAAGGAGATGAAAGGGTCTTTTTCCTTAGAGACTACAAGGAGACCTCAAAAAGATAAAGACAAATCTGTTTGAAAGCTTGGGCTGTATTATTTAAGAAATGTGTCCTACTGTCAAGTACCTAAAAAAAGAGAACCTATTGTTATTTAGAAATTTCCATAATCAGAGCAAAATTTTTATGTTATTTTTTAGTGGTAGATGGACACAATACCTTTATTTTATTTTTATATGGTGCTGAGGATTGAACAAGTGCCTCACATGTGCCAGGCAAGTGCTCTACCACTGAACCACAGACCCAGCCCTCAGAACAAATTTTGATGGTTATTTTTTTCTATTCTTTTTTTTTTTGGGGGGGGGGGAGCAGGGATTGAACTCAGCAATGCTTAGCCACTGAGCTACATCTCCAGCTTTTTTTTTTTTACATTTTATTTGGAGACAGGTCTTGCTAAATTGCTTAGGGCCTTTCTAAGTTGCTGAGGCTGGCTTTGAACACCCTGCCTTAGCCTCCCTGGCTGCTGGAATTACAGGCATGCACCATAGCGCCCAGCAATTTCTTTCTTTTTTTTTCTTTTTTCGGAACTGGGGACTGAACTCAGAGGCACCTGACCACAGAACCACATCCTCAGCCCTATCTTGTATTTTATTTAGAGACAGGGTCTCACTAAGTTGTTTAGTGCCTAAATTGCTGAGATTGGCTTTGAACTCTCGATCCTCTTGTCTCAGCCTTCCAAGCCCTTGGGATTACAGGCATGCACCACGACACGCCCAGTGCCCAGCAATTTTTTGACCCGGTCCATCTTACCCTTCCTTTCTCAACATCCTACAACTTGTCTATGCCTTGTATAAGTGAGAAGAATGCATTTTGATCAGATATCTCCAGAGGTCTAGTGGAATCAGCAAATAGAAATGTAAGAGTAGGAACCCAAAGTATTTTAGGAGTCCACCCTCCCTAAGGAGTGACTTGTTAAATAGTATCTCAGTAAACATTTTTTTTTTTCTTATTAGGGATTGAACTCAGGGGCACAAAACCACTGAGCCAGGGGCTGGGGATGTGGCTCAAGTGGTAGCGCGCTCGCCTGGCATGCGTGCGGCCCGGGTTCGATCCTCAGCACCACATACCAACAAAGATGTTGTGTCCGCCGAGAACTAAAATAAATAAATAAATAAATTCTCTCTCTCTCTCTCTCTCTCTCCCCCCCTTTCCTCTCTTAAAAAAAAAAAAAAAAAAAAAAAAAAAACACTGAGCCACATCCCCAGCCCTATTTTGTATTTTATTTAGAGACTTGCCTCACCATTGCTGAGGCTGGCTTTGAATTCTCGATCCTCTATATCTCAGCCTCTTGAGTGGCTGGGATTACAGGCATGACCACTGCACTGGGCCAGTACAGTAAACTCTTTAGCTCAGTAGAGATCTAAGGTGAGATCCAGGAATCCCTTGTACTTTTGAAATACTAATGAAGATGAAGACAAAAATCAGGATGTACTACTGAGTAAAAATACAAGGAAATGAGAGAAAAAGAAGCAGTGAGAAAAGGTGATTCTAAATCAGATGGAGCTGAATTTTGTGGGCCAGTATGTCAGGGGAGTGAGAAGTAGGGATCTAGGAAAAATTACTTGATTCTCAACTAAAACTCTTCATCTGAATCACCAAATACATAATAATATTTAAGTAATCGTTTCCTCATTTACCCCAAGAATGGTTCAAAATAATGCCATGGTGGATACAGAGAAGTTGATTGGTTATACGCAATGGATGCCTTAGGGCAGTAGGGCTTAATCTTCTCTCAGAATTCCAGTCAAGAAAGATTGGATTAGTAGAAAATGAGCACTAATTCTTAATTGGAGTCCAAATTAAAGTTAAATTGTAAAGAGAAAAAAAAATGTTGAATAGAGATGATACAGGGGAAGAAAGGTACCTGGTTTAATATCCCAAATCAAAGATCAGCATAAAAATTAGAACTGATACATGCTGGTACTTTTTCTTGGTCCCCAAGAAAAGCTTTATATAACAGATGATTGAAAGGACAATTCTGCATATTGAAAGAATGGAAAGGTCCCAATGAGAAAACCTACAGTAGCATCAGAAAGAGACTTGGTCTGGGAGGATAAGGAAATCAAAATCTAATCCAAGTTTTTACAAAGGAACTTCCTTTATTAAGTTCTTTTCCCTATACCTTGGTTTTCCCTAACTCCATTATATAGGTTCCTGATGACAAAGAATCAGTATTTTTTTTTTTTTGTACTGGGGATTGAACTCAGGGGCACTCAACCACTGAGCCACATCCCTACCCCTATTTGTATTTTATTAGAGACAGGGTCTCACTGAGTTGCTTAACACCTCCCTAAACTGCTGAAGCTGGTTTTGAACTTTCAATCCTCCTGCCTCAGCCTCCAGAGCCACTAAGATTACAGGCGTATGCTACTGCCCCGGCTCCCGTATGGTTTTTAAACAAATTTCAGGGGTACCTGACCAAGTTAGCAAGGATCTTCAAATGCAGCATCTTAGACACAGATTAAACGGAAGGAATAAGAGAGAAGCAGATACAAAACTAGGGAAGAGAAAATATGATAGATTTTCACATTTTGCTCAAATTCAAAAGAATATATTTTGATCAGATTTCTCCAAAGGTCCAGCCGAATCACCATTGCACACAAACTCATTGTTAAAAAGGGTTCCACATGGGGCTGGAGTTGTGGCTCAGTGGTAGAGCACTTGCTTGGCATGTGTGAGGCCCTGGGTTGGATCCTCAGCACTGCATATAAATAAATAAAAGATCCATTTAAAACTAAAAAATACTTTTTTTAAAAAAAAGGGCTCTAGGGCTGGGGTTGTGGCTCAGTGGTAGAGGGCTCGTCTAGCATGCTTGAGGCACTGAGTTCGATCCTCAGCACAACACAAATATAAAATAAAGATATTGTGTCCAGTTAAAACTAAAAAAAAAAGGTGGGGGGGCTCCACAGGCCAGGTGGTGCAGTAGCCCAGGAGGCTGAGGTAGGAAGATTGCAAGTTCAAAACCAATCTCAACAAATCAGTGAGACCTAAAGTAACTCAGCAAGACCCTGGCTAAAAATTAAAAATGGGCTTGGAATGTGGCTCAGTGGTTAAATGCCCCCTTGGTTTCAGGTTTTTGGCAGTGCTAGGGATTGAACCCAGGGCCTTGTGCATGTGAAGCAAGCACGCTACCAGCTGAGCTAAATCCTCAGCCCCCAGTGCCCTTTGTTTCAATCTCCAGTACCAAAAAAAAAAAAAAAAAAAAAAAAAAAGACTCCCCAGACAACATCTTCCTCATTCCTTGGACTTTAAGGAGACTCCTTTTTAAATATATGTATGAAACAATCTAAAAACTTCCAAAGAAACCAATTCAATTCCCTAGAATCTATTTTAGTCTGTTACCTGGTTAAGAGAACTCATTAACTGCCAGGCAGGGAGGTACATGCCTGTAATCCCAGCAACTCAGAAGGCTGAGACAGGATTAAAAGTTCAAGGCCAGCCTCAGCCACTTAGCAAGACTCTCTCAAAATAAAAAATAAAAAGGACAAAGGATGTAGCTCAGTAGTAAAGTGCCCCTGGGTTAGAATACTCATTAATTCCCTGATACAGACAATACTTAGAATTACTCAATTTTTAAGCACTTTACCTAAACTTAACCAACCCATATGATAAGTAGAAGTTTTCTGTGACACTTTGAAATAGGGAAATTAAAACCTATTATTCCTGGGGTTATGGCTCAATGGCAGAGCTTCTTGCCTCGCACATGTGAAGCACTGGGTTCCATGTGAAGCACTAAGTTCAATCCTCAGCACCACATAAAAATGAATAAACAAGAAAGATATTGTGTCTATGTATAACTAAAAAAATACGTTTTTTAAAAAACATATTTTCCCTTTTAGTAATAAGGATCTGTGTGTATATATGTATGAAATCTGAAGGAAAATAAAAGACAAAAAAGCTTCTTTAGAAAGATACCTAAAGATCAAATTAAGGAAAGGGGGTGGAATTCTTATACCTGCGCCCACGCGTGCCCACACACCCCTTCTGAAAGCCAGATAAGCACTTTTAAGAGAAATGCTCTAGTCCAAGTCTAAAGAAGGAGTAATAACTATGTTGTTTGAATTAGCAAAAAAGGGTGAAATGAACTAGAGGGCTAATAAACCTCTTTAGCCACCACCATTCTCCAGAGGGAGAAATTAGCATCCTAGGTCCTATAATAAAAATTCCTATGGCTGGGGATGTAGCACAGTGGTAGAGGCTTCCCTACTATGGAAGAGATCCTGAGTTCTATTCCCACAAGGGCAGGAATCCTAACTGTAAAGAGGAGGGAAAAGAGAGAACAGAGTCTGAGAAAATATTCCATGATCCATGCTAACTCTATCAGATACTCCAGAACTCTGACAGAATGTTGAGTCTTTATCATGGCATACCTATGTAATAGGGATTAACAAGAAATGGAAGGTTTTTTTTGTTTTTTTTTTTTTTGAAGGAAAGTGCCAGGTAGTTATCAATGGACACACAAATTCAAAACCACCAGGAGGGGTCTGTAATGACCACACAACTATGTTCTAATTTTACAGTTCCGGGGCAAGTATGAAGGTTTGCATAAATTCAAGTCAGAATATCATCCACAATGCTAAGAATGAGAAGGACCCCGAGGGACCCCAATCCAGTACACTTATAATCCTAGGGAATGCTAAGGACACCATGTGCTCCCTTTAACTTTCTACCGACTCTTATGTTTTCTCCCCGGAAGGGTTCCCACTCTTAACCGAGGCTTTAAGTCCTGCACTAGGCCATACACTTATTACACCAGCCAGCAGAACTTCTGTCCCCGACGACTACCCGGAACTCCCCTTTCTCCCCGCTCCCAGTCGGCTAAACCCTGACTTCCCGCCCGTCTGGGCACCTCAGCAGCTCTACTGCCCCTCCGGCTCCTACCAAAATCAGCGCCTCCATCTTGCCCCGCAGCTGGTGCCGACGTGGAGCCGCAAAAGCAACGCCGCCGTTGATTGGTCCTGAGTCCTCAAGAAACCCCTCCCAGTAGGGAGATCATTGGATAAGGAAAATCCAGCCCCTGCTGCATTGACCAATAACTGTACCCTCTTGCAAAGCGGAAGCAGGGTATCCAAACAGAAGGCGCAGGTATTTGATTGTCAGCTTGAACACTCAATAAAACACCAAAACCTCACAACAGAACGGGGTGGGAAGGTCAGTGGGCGGGGTTGTTTCCATGGGGAATAGAGGAAGCGATTGTTAATTTTCAATTGGTAGAGCGGAGAGCACGTGATATTGTCCGCCTGACTTTTAATCCGCACTCCCTTTAGGGGTCGCAATGTTCTCTTAGCCTTAAACACCGATCTTTCCCTACCCTAATCCCTATTCCCAGCGCCCCCCATAGGTTCTCCCTGATGTTTACGGTGCTTTGGCCTAAACAGCTAGCTCTCCCCTCACGTCAGCTCAGATTCCTTAAACATCCTCACTGAAAATCTGCACGGTCTTGCAGTTAGAGCCAAAAGATGTTCCAACACGTTAACCGTATAAATCAAGGCCTCCAGGAATTGATTGCCACAGTAACAACCTCCCCAAGGTGGAGTCCCGGACCTTGCTAGGTCCAGGAATAGGCAAGAAGCCAGTGAATTTCTGAAAGCGGATTTTCTTTGACTCAAGTGAAATAGGATGTTAGAGTTTTGGAGAAGGGAGAGAAGGAGGGGCCCAGGCGTGAAGGGATCAGAGTAGGTATACTCTGAGGGTATAGAGTATAGGGGCTGCGGTTTTCCAGAAGGGACAAGATGTTGCAAAATGAGAAAAGAGAAGTTTACCGAATGCTAGGATTTCACAATAAGGAAGGCTTTTAATGAAGTTTGACTTTCCCCGTACCTCACTAGTATTAAAAAAAAAAAAAAAAAATCAGTGGGGGAGCCAGGCACAGTGCCACGCAGCTGTAATCCCAATGTTTTAGGAGATAGAGGGAGAAGGATCAATTCAAGGCCAGCCTGGACAGTTAAGCGAGATCTTATCTCAAAATTTAAAAGTTTTAAAAGCAAAATAGTGAAGACTGGGGATGTAGCTCAAGGTAGAATGCCCTCTGAGTTCAATTCCCAGTACCAAAAAAAAAAAAAAAAAAAAAAAAGTAAGGTTGGGGGTTCTATAGTGTCAGTGTATTCCTCTAGTCCCAGCTATTCAGGAAACAGAGGGAGGAAGATGGCTTGAGCCCAGAAGTTCAGGGACAATCTTGGCAACAGAGCAAGACACGCCCCCCTCCCGGCTCTTTTTTACTTTATGGGGATTGAACCCAGGGGCACTTTACTACTGAGCCACATCCTCAGCCCGCCCCCTTTTTTTTAATATTTTAAATTTTTTAGTTATAGGTGGACACAATATCGTTTATTTTATTTTTATGTGGTGCTGAGGATGGAACCCAGTGCCTCACTCATGCTAGGCGAGTGCTGTACCTCTGAGCCACAACCCGAGCACACCCCACCCCTAGCCTTTTTATTTTGAGACAGGATTTTGCTAAGTTGTTTAGGGCCTCTCTAAGTTGCTGAGGCTGGTCTTGAACTTGTGATCCTCCTGCCTCAATCACTCCAGTCACTGGGATACAGGCATGTACCACCTTGCGCAGAATAAATATTGTTTTAGTCAGTTTTTTTCTGCTACTATGACCAAAACACCTGACAATAACAATTGGAGGAGGGAAAGTTTATTTGGGGGCTCACAATTTCACAGGTCTTAGTCCATAGATGTCTGACTTCATTCTTGGCGGCCTGAGTTGAGCAGAATGTCATAGCAGAAAGGTGTGGCAAAGGAAAACAGCTGGGGATGTGTCACCAAGAAACAGAGAAATTCCCCTCATCATGGACAAAATATATGCTCCCAAAGGCACACCCCCAATGAACTACCTCCTTCAGCCACACCCTACCTGCCTACACTTACCACCCAATTAATTTATATCAGTGTGTTAACGTACTGATTACATTAAGGCTCTCATAATCCAATCATTTCACTTCCAAACTTTCTTGCATTGTCTTACATGTGAGTTTTGGGGGGACACCTAATATCTAAACAATAAAATGCACCAATTAAAAAAAATATGGGAGCCAGGTGGGATGGTGCAAGCCTGTAATCCCGGCAGGTCAGGAGGCTGAAGGCAGGAAGATTGCAAGTTCAAGACCAGCTTCATCAATTTAGTGAGGCCCTAAGCAATTTAGACCCTGTCTCAAAATAAAAACCAAAAAGGGCTGAGATTGTGGCTCAGTGGTAAAGTGCCCCTGGGTTCAGTCCCCATTACCAGCAAAAAGAGAGAGAGACAGATAAAGAGAAATAGGGAAGAGAATGGAGACTAGAAAGATAATTCATGGCCAGATTATAAAACACTTTGAAAGCTTCCATGGGGGGCCAGATAATATGAGAGTTGGAACTGTTAACACTCTTTTTGGAAAGTGTTCTGACAAAATCCTATAAAATTAAACATGGGTACATTCTCTACTAGAGAAATAAAAACACAATTCATAATGATACATATATAAGAATGTGGCCAGGGGACTAGGGTTGTAGCACAGTGGTAGAGCACTTGCCTAGCATGTAGGAAGGCTCTGGGTTCGATTCTCAGCACCACATATAAATAAGTAAAATAAAGGTCCATTAACAACTAAAAAATATTAAAAAAAAAAAAAAAGAATGTGGCCAGGTGTGGTGGCCCACGATTCTAATCCTAGCAACTCAGGAGACTGAGGCAGGAGAATCCCGAGTTCAAAGCCAGCCTCCGCAATTTAGAGAGGCCCTAAGCAACTTATTGAGACCCTGTCTCCAAATAAAATATTAAAAAGTATCTGGGGATGTGGTTCAGTGGTTAAATGCCCTGGGTTCAATCCCCAGTATCACAAAAAAAAAAAAAAAAAAAAAAAAAAAAGAATGTGTTTTGAACAGGGCATGGTGGGACACACCGTAATCCTAGCAACTGGAGAAACTGAACCAAGAAGATGGAAAGTTCAAGGTCACCCTTGGCATTTTAGCAGGACTCTTTTTTTTCTTTTTCCGTATTTTTTAATTGGTGCATTTGTAGTTGTACATATTGATGGGCTTAGTCATTACATATTTGTATATGCATGCAATATGACATTATAATTTAATCAATATAATTCCCCAGAAGTGAGACCCTGTCTTAAAAACAAAACGGAGGGCTGTGGCTATGGCTCAGTGGTAGTGCACTTGCCTGGCATGTGTGAGGCACTGAGTTTAATTCTCAGCACCATATATAAATAAATAAAATAAAGGTCTATTAACAACTAAAAACTTATAAAATTAAAATTAAAAAAAAAGGAGAAGTTGGCACAGTAGTTCACACTTGTAATCTTGGTGGCTTGGGGGACTGAGGCAGGAGAGTAGCAAGTTCAAGGCCAGCTTCATCCATTAAGTGAGACTCTAAGCACTTTAGACCATGCCTTAAATTAAAAACTAAAGGGCTGGGGATGTGGCTCAAGTGGTAGCACGCTTGCCTAGCATGTGTGACACACTGGGTTCGATTCTCAGCATAAAAATAAGATAAAGATATTGTGTCTACCTAAAAATAAATAAATAAATAAAGCTAAAAAGTCTAGAGATGTAACTCAGTGATATGGTGCCCATAGGTTCAACCCTCACTACTGGAAAAAAAATACAATGGCAAAAAAAATTTTTTTTATTATCTATCCAGGGGAATTATTGTAACTAAAGAGAATGTTAGTTCTGTATGCATTAAATTGGAGAAAGATCAATGGCACATTAAACAACAAAAGTAAGTTGCAGAGTAATTTATCAGGTATGATTCTGGTTTTTGTTGTTGTTGTTGTTTTTGTTTTTCTCATTTAAAAAAATATAGGCCTGGGGTTGTAGCTCAGTGGTAGAGTACTTTTCTTGCATGTGTGAGGCACTGGATTCAATTCTCAGCACCTAATATAAATAAATAAATAAATAATAGAGGTTCATCGACAATTAAAAAATTTATATAAAGAAATTATATATAAGAATTAATTATATATATATATATATATATATATATATATATATATGAAATTTATATATAAAAAATATACGTAAAACTGGACAGGGCACAGTCGCACATGCCTGTAATCCCAGTGGCTAGGGAGTCTGAGGCAGGAGGATTGAGAGTTCAAAGTTAGCCTCAGCAACTTATCAAGGCATTAAGCAACTCAGTGAGACCCTGTCTCTAAATAAAATACAAAATGGGGCTGGAGATGTGGTTCAGTGGTTGAGTACCCATGAGTTTAATCCCTGGTACCCCCAAAAAAGTGTGTGTATATGTGTGTGTGTGTGTGTGTGTATGTGAATGACTGGAGGCTGGGAGTGTTGCTCAGTGGTAGAGCACTTGCCTAATGTGCTCAAGGCCCTGGGTTTGATCCCCCATAATAAATAAAGTAAAAAAACAAGACTGTAATCACATTACAGTTTGCAAATATTTACATTCTGTTCATTCATTCAAAAATGTTTATCGTCGGTTTATCGTCGGCCAATCATGAATCAGTCACTCAGTCTAGGCCCTGGGGATAAAGCAGTGAAAAAAACAGTTAAGGGCTGGGGATGTGGTCAAGCAGTAGCACGCTCGCCTGGCATGCGAGCGGCCTGGGTTCGATCCTCAGCACCACATACAAACAAAGATGTTGTGTCCGCCAATAACTAAAAAATAAATATTAAAAAAAAATACTTAAAAAAAAAAAACAGTCAAGTCCTTTCTCTCCTGTAACTTGCATCCTAGCTTCAGGGCAGAAACAAACAATAAATGCACCCCCAAAACAGTAAACTGTATAAGGGGTTGGATGGTGATAAATTACATGGAGAAAATTAAAGCTGAAAGGGAGAACACAATTTGGAATGGCATTATTCATGGTGTGATGGGAGTGGGAGATAGGAAGTTCAATAGGGTGTTCAGAGAAGACCTTACAATAAAAATTTATCTATCTTTCTCTCTATTTATTTTTGAGATGGGGACATTTAATGAAAGACCTCAAAGAAGTAAGGCAAATGAAGCACATGGATATTTGGGAAACAAGTATTTCAGCCAAAGAACAGAGA
This sequence comes from Spermophilus citellus, assembly GCF_964194105.1. NCBI lineage: Eukaryota > Metazoa > Chordata > Mammalia > Rodentia > Sciuridae > Spermophilus > Spermophilus citellus. The sequence continues at coordinate 73,674,397 of NC_138197.1, read as the reverse complement.
GAGCTGGGGATGTAGTTCAATGATGAAGGCCCCTAGGTTCAATCTCTAGTCCAGAAAAGGAAGGAAGGAAGGAAGGAAGGAAGGAAGGAAGGAAGGAAGGAAGGAAGGAAGGAAGGAAGGACGATAGAAAGGAAGGAAAACTTCTTTGGAGGTGAAAGCAGGAGGATCACAAGCTCAAGGCCAGCCTGGATAGTGAGATCCTGTCTCAAGATAAAAATCAAAAAGGGTTAGAGATACAGCTCAGTGGTAGGATGCCCCTGGTTTCAATTCTCAGTACTTAAAAAAAAAAAAAAAAAAAAAAAAAAAATATATATATATATATATATATATATATATATATATATATTTGTTGTTTGTTTGTTTGTTTGAATGTCTGTTTTTAATTCTTTTTAATATATACCCAGCAATGATAAATTATGTTTAACTTTCCTCAAAGTCAAACTATTTTCCACAATGGTTGTACCATTTTTACATTCTTTTCTTTCTTTCTTTTTTTTTTTTTTTTGGTACCAGGATTTGAATTCATAGACACACTACCACTGAACTACATCTCCAGCCCTTTTTCCTTTTTCCTTTGAGAAAAGGTCTTGCTAATTTGCTTAGGGCCTCAATAAATTGCTGAGGCTGGTCTTGAACTTGCAATCATCCTGCCTCAGCCTCCCCAGTCCCTGAGATTTCAGGCATGTTCCACTGTTTTACATTGTTCACAGTAATGCATGAGGGTTCTGATTTCTCCACATCCTTACCAACACTTTTTACTTTCTGAGTTTTTTGGTTTTGTTTTTGTATTTTTTTAACAACCATTCTAGTGGATATGAAGTGGTGTCTCATTGTGGTTTTGATTTGCATTTCCCAAATGACTAATGATTTTAGCATTTTTTGTGTGCTTGTTTCCATTTGCATATCTTCTTGGGAAGAATGTCTATTCAAGTACTTGGCCCATTTTTAGGTTGGGTTGCTTTTTAATTGTGAATTATAAGATTTCTATTTGTTCGTTTGTTTTTTGTGGTGCTGGGGATTAAATCCAGCAGTTCATGCATGCTAAGCAAGCACTCTCCCAACTGATCTATACCCTCAGGCCTGAATTGTAATTGTGTGTGTGTGTGTGTGTGTGTGTGTGTGTGTGTGTGTGTATTCTGGACATTAGTCCCTTATCAGAAACATGAATTGCAAATATTTTATGCTATTTTGTAGGTTGTAGGAAAGCAATTTTAAGATGATTAATTTGACAGTTTTGTATGCAGAAAGGATTGGAAGAGAGATGGAAGGCAGAAAGATCAACTAGGAACCCCTTGCCATTCTTCAGCTTATAGTGAACACAACAGCAGAAAGCTGTCCCCAAAATACTGTGTACCTCAGGTAAAAGTAGCAAAAGTCAAAGTGTAATGGATTAGATTAGCCATCTGTAGAAGTAGCAGATGATCTGATGTAGTTTGAGAAAAGCATAATTCTATCAACATATCTATAGCACTAGCAACCTAATCACTTAAAGTAAAATGGCTGGAGCACTAACACAATCAAAATCTAACCCAATCAATTATAATAACATGGCTGAAGGGGATATAAAAAGAATCAATTATATTAACTTGCCTGAGCTGAAACCCAATCAATTGAATTATACCTTGTTTTCATAAGAAGGGGGAAGTTGAGAGATCATCTGCAAAGAATCTTCTCTCTTGAAAAGAAATTGTGTTTCTCTGTTGACATGTAGGAAAGATTTCCTGTTTGACCAATATGAATGATTGTCTTATATCTTTATAAAGAACATGAATGCAGTTCTTATTTATTTACTTATTTATTTTGGTACTTGGGATTAAACCCAGGGGCACTTAACCACTGAGCCACATCCCCAGGCCCTTTTTTTGTATTTAGTTTAGAAACAGGTCTCACTGAGTTGCTTAGCGCCTCACTAAGTTGCTGAGGCTGGCTTTGAACTCTCAATTCTCCTGCCTCAGCCTCCCTAACTACTGGGATTACAGGTGTGCACCACTGTGCCCAGTTGGATGCATTTCTTTTAGTCACGAAAATTATCCAACTAATTTCACCTTGTTCACTAAAAAATCTTCTATTTATCATATTTGCCTTCCAAAGTAGTCCACTCTTCTACAGCTAATAGAATCATTTAAGCACTGTGAGTTTTATATAGAAATATGTAAATCCATCCTATGGCTTCTATGTCATGCTCTTTTAAATTTGGTCAGCATAAGTGAGTTCTTTTTTTTTTTTTTTTTTTGGTAGTGGGGATTGTTGAATCCAGGAGGCTACCACTGAACTAAGTCTCCAGCCATTTATATTTATTTATTATTTATTTTGAGACAGGATCTCACTAAATTGCTTAAGACTTCACTAAATTACTAAGGCTGGCCTTGAACATGAAATCCTCCTGCCTCGGCCTCCTGAGTCACTAGTATTAAAGGGGTGTGCCACCACATCTGGCATAAGTGAGTTCTTCCAACTGAATTAATTGACCAAAATTGAACTTCTGCGTTTAAGCCAAGATCTGGATCTTCTTACAGAAAACAAGCCAGCAACTTTTTTGTTTCTTTTTGGTTTGTTTATTTGTTTGTGGTTCCCAGGATTGAACCCAGTTGGACTTTACCACTGAATTATACTCCTAGCTACCCATCCCCTTTTATTTTATTTTATTTTTTAAATAATTTTATTTTATTTATTTATTTTTTATGTGGTGCTGAGGATCGAACCCAGCACCTCACATATGCTAGGTGAGCGCTCTACCACTGAGCCACAACCCCAGCTCCCATCCCCCTTTATTTTAAATTTTGAGCATGGTCTCACTAAGTCACTGAGGCAGACCTCAAATTTATGATCCTCCTCCATCAGCCTCCCCAGCCACTGGGATTATAGGCATGCACCAAGCCCAGCTAAATCAGCAATGTTTCTATTTATTGTCACTAACATCAACTCAGGGTTGAATGGAGTTTTCAGAGAGAGAGTAAGAGGAGTTTTTAAGTTTCATTTTTCCATTGTAAAGTAAACTGGAGACTCAGAAAAGTCATTCATACAGTCTGGGGAAAAAAAGTTAAAAATTGCCAGGGGCCACATAGTTCACCTCATTGAAGCTCCACATACCTTAACTCCACCCCAGGCTTGCTCTGCCTCTTGTTATAGCCATCTTAGGCTGAAATGCAGAATGGGAAATAGACTGAATGGTGGTCATTGCAGGCAGCAGTTCCGAGTGTCCCCCTGGAATTGTGGGCACATCCCTGCCACAATGTGACTGATTAGGGCTCCCTGAGCTCAGAAGGGCATTCCTGGCAGTGACACAGGTCTTGGGGAGAGAGTGGAAGAAGGGTAGCATCTTTCTTTTTATTGGGGGGGTGATTGGGGGTGGTACCAGGGATTGAATTCAGGGGCACTCAACCACCAAGCCACATCCCTAGCCCCATTCTGTTTTATTTAGGGACAGGGTCTCACCGAGATGCTTACCTCCTTGCTTTTGCTGAGGCTGGCTTTGAACTTGTAATTCTCCTGTTTCAGCCTCCCAAACCACTGGGATTACAGGCATGTGCCACTGCTCCCGACAGGGTAGCATCTTTCTGATGCAACAACAGTTGGCTTAATCTCTGAGGTATTAGAAATGTCTCCCCAACATAGGGCTATGATGAAACTTAAGTCCACAAAGAGGAAGATTCCTGCTACTTATATCCAAAGGGATGGGTACTGATTGGAAAAACTTTTCCTCTTTTTTTCATTGCTGCAGATTGAACCCAGAAGGGCCTCATGCATATTAACCAAATGTTCTACCACTGAACAACACTGACAGTTCCTTGGATGAACTAGACTGCTGTTTGAGATCCAGCCCAACCTCTGAATTACTTTGTCACCCTTCCTCAGAACTCTATCACACATTGTCAGCTGTATATAAATCAACATTGCTGGGGCTAGGGATGTGGCTCAAGCGGTGGCGCGCTCGCCTGGCGTGCGTGCGACCCGGGTTCGATCCTCAGCACCACATACCAACAAAGATGTTGTGTCCACCGAGAACTAAGAAATAAATATTAAAAATTCTCTCTCTCTCTCTCTCTCTCTCTCTCTCTCTCTCTCTCTCTCTAAAAAAAAAAAAAAAAATCAACATTGCTGTGGAGCAGAACTGGATGTTAGCTGTGTGTGCTCCCAAGGGAAGGCCTCAAAATAGGAATACCTCTTTCTTCTTAAAGAAGTAGAAGGCCATGCATGAGAGAATAGATACAAATAAACTAGTGGATTTGGTATGGAAAGAATAAGACAGGATGATTGCATCTATTTTTTCAATGAAATGTGAGGCAAGGTCTTCATCTGCTGAGAGGAAAGTGGAGATGGTGTTGGAGATATTAGAAGAAAGAAGGTGTGAAACAGTCATTGCACAGAGTGGAAAAGATAATTCACTAGGGAAGTAAAAAATTAGTTTACAATGTTGAGTTTTGGAGATGTAAATTTAAAGTTATAGTAGTTAGCAAGATTCTGAGACTTTTTTCCATCAATGTTTAGCTGTCCACATATAGACAAGGATAAGACAAGTAGAATTATTTCCCAAGGTAAGTGTGATGGAGGGGGAGAGGAGCAAAAAAAAAAAAAAATGTCTGCAAGTTTATGTTTCTGAATATGAAGAGGGAATGAAGAATGGTTTAAGAAAGGGGGATAAGGAGCTGGGGTTGTGGCTCAGTGGTAGAGCACTCGCCTTGCACGTGAGAGACCCTGGATTCGATCCTCAGCACCACATAAAAATAAATAAACAAAATAAAGATATTGTGTCCATGTACATCTAAAAAAAATATTTAAAAAATGAAAGGGCTGGCGTTGCAGCTCAGTGGTAGCGTGCTTGTCTAGCAAGCGCGAGGCCCTGGGTTCGATCCTTAGCACATATAAAGACAAATAAAGGTATTGTGTCCAACTACAACTAAAAAATAAATATTAAAAAATATTTAAAAAAAAAAGAGGGCTGGGGATGTGGCTCAAGCGGTAGTGCGCTCGCCTGGCATGCGTGCGACCCGGGTTCGATCCTCAGCACCACATACCAACAAAGATGTTGTGTCCGCCGAGAACTAAAAAATAAATATTAAAAATTCTCTCTCTCTCTCTCTCTCCTCTCTCACTCTCTCTTTAAAAAAAAATTATCATAAAAAAAGGGGGAATAAATGAATTATTTAAAAAACAAAATAGGGCCAGGTGTGGTGGCACATGTTTATAATCCCAGTGGCTGGGGAGGCTGAAGGAGGAAGATCTCAAGTTTGAGGTCAGCCTCAGCAACTTCACAAGACACTGTGTCAAAATTTTAAAAATTTTTAAAAAGTGCTGAGAATATAGTAGCAAAAGGACTCCTGAGTTAGATCTCCAGTGTCACAGAAAGAAAAGAAAAGAAAATATGGGCCAGGAGTGTAGATCACTGGTAGAGAAATTGCCTAACATGCCCAAGGAACTGGGTGGATCCCCAGCATGTCACAGATAAATAAATAAAAACACAGATAAATAAAAATAGAGGGGAACAGTGTTGCACACCTGTAATCCCAGCAGCTCAGGAGGCTGAGGCAGGGGGATTGAGAGTTCAAAGCTAGCTTCAGCAACAGTGAGGCGCTAAACAAGTGAGTGAGACCCTGTCTCAAAAAACAAAAACAAACAAACAAACAAAAAAAGCATAAAATAGGGCTGGGGATGTAGCTTGGTGGTTGAGTGCCCCTGAGTTCAATCCCCAATACCCTAAATAAATAAATAATAAAAATAAAAGAGTACCCATAGTTTAGAAGTCATTGTGGGACCCGGGCACCTATAATCTCAGCAGCTCAGAAGGTTGAGGCAGGAGGATCACAAGTTCAAAGCCAGCCTCAGCAATTTAGTGAGGCCCTCAGCAACTTAGGGAGCCAGTCTCCGAATAAAATATAAAAAGAGCTGGGGATGTGGCTCAGTGGCTGAGTGTTCCTGGGTTCAATTCCTGGTACTAAAATAAAAGAAGTCTTTGTGGGAGGAGGGGCACTTGGGGTGGAAGGAAGGATGTTAGGGTAAGAAAAGGGGTAATAAGGTAAGAGAAAGAAATAAAATGTAAACTGAAGGTCTGTGGGCTCAGAGGTAGAGCACTCATACAGTGTGGGCAAGGCCCTGGGCCTTCCAACTGAGTGTGTGGGGGGGGGCATACCTGTAATCCCAGCGATTTAGGAGCCCAAAGCAGGAAGATTATAAATTGAAGGTTTGCCTGATCAATTTATTTATTTATTTTTAAAGATAGAGTGAGAGGAGAGAGAGAGAGAGAGAGGAGAGAGAGAGAGAGAGAGAATTTTTTAATATTTATTTTTTAGTTCTCGGCGGACACAACATCTTTGTATGTGGTGCTGAGGATCAAACCCGGGCCACACGCATGCCAGGTGATCGCGCTACCGCTTGAGCCACATCCCCAGCCCTGCCTGATCAATTTAGTAAGATCCTGTCTCAAAATGTAATAAGGGGGCTGGGGTTGTTGCTCAGTGGCAGAGTGCTTGCCTAGCATGTGTGAGACACTGGGTTCGATCCTCAGCACCACATAAAAATAAATAAAATAAAGATATTGTATCTATTTCCAACTAAAAAAAATAAAATAAAAGGCAGTCTTAATAAAATAAAATTATTAAGGACTGGGGATGCAGCTCAGTGGTAGAGCACTCCTGGATTCAATCCCCAGTACAAGCAAAAGAAAAAAACAATGTAAACACTGTGAGATACATGTTCATTTCAGAGGGTTTTCTCTAGAATGAATTGCCCAGTTTTCCTTTTCTTTTCCAATCCTTGTTTTTCCCTTATTTCTTCTTTCCACCTTTTCTCCCGCCCGACAAAGAGAAAAGAACAGTGTAGTATGCTTTTCCTGTTCTGACTGGATGATTTATAAAGAGGACTGGCTCTCTACCAATCCTCAATAGGGGCCTCTGCCTCACCTTTTCTAGATCTTCATTTTGGAAAAAGAAAGCTGATTGTTGTGGGGAAGTGAGGCCAAGAGCCCTATACCTTCCTCTTAGCGGGTGTGTCATTCTTTGGCAAAACATGGCCAGGGGCAGCAGCAACCAGGTTATGGAATGTTTTTAACTGCAACCACAAAGAACAGGGAGAATGAGAGGTCCTGGCTTGGAGACAGTCATTGTGTGTGAGTGTGTGTGTGTGTGTGAGTGTGTGTGTGTGTGTGTGAGTGTGTGTGTGTGTGTGTGTGTTGCTGGAGATGGAACCCAGAGCCTTGTGCATGCAAAGCAAGCACTCTACCAACTGAGCTATATCCCTAGTCCTGGAGATAGTCTTGGGGAAGAACTTTAAATATGAGAGAACTTGAGAAGGGGCCCAAGTCATCATGCTAAATTAGATGAACTCTTACCTTGTGTCTCAATGTACTGTACATGAAATTTGGAGGAACCAAAGAAGCCTGGGTCCACCACAGTTAAGAGAACCCCTCCTTATTGGTTTTGGCCAAATGGTTATTCACAAGACTGGAAGTCACTCAGTAAAGCCCTGGGGTTCTCCCAACAGAACTAGGATAGGTGGGCACAGCCTGCTCCAGAATACTTGAAGGGAGGGGGCTGAGAACTCTGATAGGCAACCAGACTCCTGCAAGGGAGTGGTCCTTGAGCCCTGACCACTATGACTTACCTCCTGTCTTAGGAAAACTCTGGAAACTTCCTCTCCACCCAAACCTCATTTTACAACAATGGGCTCTTATATGCTACTGTGAATCAAACCTTTATCCCCAAAACTGTATATTTACATATATTGATTTTTTTTTTCTAGCTGGAATGTTGATTCCCATGTTTCTCCCAAGAAAATTTGGGCTTTTTCCTCCTTCAATAGTGGTTGAAAGACTTATCTCCTCCCTGAGGACTTTTTTGTATCAATTAGTTGCTCCCTATCCTTTGTTCTCAAAGAACTTTTTTTTTTTTTTGAGAGGGGTCCCACTAAGTTGCCCAGGCTGTGTCTCAATGGGCTATATGTGAGACTTGTCTCTAACTTTCAATCCTCCCATCTCAGCCTCCTGAATCAGAGAATTTAACTTACCTTATTTACAAATCACTAGCCACATCTATTTGTTTGCTTATATGTGTGTCTGCTCCATTAGACTGTCATTGCTCAAAGGCAAGGATCTCACCTTAATTATCTTGGTATCTTTTTTTAAAAATTTTGTATATGTATTTTTAGTTGTCAATGAGCTTTATATTATTCATTTATTTATATGCGGTGCTGGAGATTTGAACCCAGTGCCTCACACATGCTAGACAAGCACTTTAACGTTGAACCACAACCCCAGCCCCCACCTTGGTATCTTCTGCATTTAGCAGCTGAGTACACACTCCATAAATATTTGGGGTTTTTTTAAATTTTTTTAAGAGAGAGAGAGAGAGAGAGAGAGAGAGAGAGAGAATTTTAATATTTACTTTTCAGTTTTCGGTGGACACAACATCTTTGTTTGTATGTGGTGCTGAGGATCGAACCCGGGCCTCACGCATGCCAGGCGAGCGCGCTACCACTTGAGCCACATCCCCAGCCCTATAAATATTTGTTGAATAAATAACTACATATAATACTCAGAACTAGATACTTAATATATATAAAAAAACCAGACTATAATCCCTCCCACTAAAAGTTTATTAGTTAATAAGAATTTAATTAAATAATAACTTGATATCTGATATTTATTTAATAATTTAATAATACTGACTATGTGTAATATATGTGTGTATATATATATATGTATATATATATGTGTGTGTGTGTGTGTGTGTGTGTGTGTGTGTGTGTATATATATATATAGACTGGATTTAATGTATCTGCCTTTTTAATGGTGCTGGGGATTGAACCCAGGGTCTTGTGCTTGCAAGGGAGCTATATTCCCAGCCCTGTATCTGCCCATTTTTAAAACTTTTTTTTTCATTTACATATAAGTACTAGTATGATCCCCAAATTACAGACAGATAAAATTAAGCTCAGTGAAATTAAAGAAATTGTGCTGGGGACATGGCCTTGTGGTAGAGCACTTGCCTGGCATCCTGAAGCCCTGGGTTCATTCCCTACAAAATAAAGACAAACAGAACTTGAAGAATTTGTCTGAGATTTCAAAGTAAACGTCAGCCAGGAATAATGGCACATGCCTGTAATCCCAGCAACATGGAAGGCTGATGCAAGAGGATCACAAGTTCAAAGCCAGCCTCAGCAATTTAGTGAGACCCTATCTAAAAATTAAAAATAAAAAGGGCTCGGGAGGGCGGGGATTGTGGCTCAGTAGTAGAGCCCTTGCCTAGCATGTGTGAGGCACAAGGTTGGATTCTCAGAACCACATATAAATAAATAAGTAAAATAAAAGAAAGGTCCATTAACAACTAAAAAGAAAGCTCTGTAGCTCAATGGTAGAGCGCTTGCCTCTCACATGTGAGGCACTGGGTTCGATGCTCAGCACCACATAAAAATAAATTAATAGGGACTGGGGATATAGCTCAGTTGGTAGAGTGCTTGCCTTGCATGCATAAAACCCTGGGTTCAATCCTCAGCACTGCCAAAACAACAGCAACCAGTCTGAGCCTTTCTTAAAGTTAAAAACAAAAAAGACTGGGGATGTAGCTCAGTGTTAGAGCACCCCTGGGTTCCAGTGCCACAAAAAAAAAAAAAAAAAAAAAAAAAAAAAAAAAAAAAAAAAAAAACAAAGACCCTGCATCAGAAACTATTTAAATGAGGTTAACTATAAAAGGGATTAGAGAAGAGGAATATGCATATGAACTAGTCAGAAAATGTGATGTGAGAGCTTGAAATGAACTGGGCCTTGGAGAATAGATAAGAAGGGAACTAACATTAATATTCTCAGTCATGAACACGGCATGTACATTGCCTCATCTGATCCAACACATCCTGTGACAGAAGCTCTGTTCTCCCCATTTACCAAGGTGAAATAGAGACTCAAGAAGGTTCAATAATTCGTCCAAGTCCACACTTGTTGAGCTGAGACTCGAATCCAGATCTCACTGGTTAGAGAGAAGAAGCAGGCGCAGACGGGATACTGGACAAGTAGGACCTTGTGAAAGGGGTAGTAAGTAAATAGCCTGGCAACTGACCTTCCATCCTCTGAGGGCGGGACTTCCTAGGCAGCTCCGCCCACTGCAGAGCATTGCAACAGTGGGGTGGGGTAGGGGTTCTGAGGTTCCTGGAAGGTGACTGAAGCCCACAAGATTGGCACTGTGCCCTCTGGGTGGCTAGCACTAATCCCACCCGACAATGCTAGGATGGAGGAGCTGTGCCCTAAGGGCTCATTCCTGGAAGTCTAGCCACCAACTCCATGCCTCCTAGTGTCAAGTGGTTTCAGCCCTGTACAAAGCATCTCACCACCAGAGGCTGGCCTCCAGATAAGGTGTTCTCAATTCCTCAAACCCTAGAAGACTCTTGCCTCCAGGTACCTAAGCATTGATCTCCTAATAGTAACAGGACTCACTGTATTTCTATTTCATTTTATGGGGTGCTGGGCATTGAACCCATGTCCTTGCACATGCTAGGTAAGCCCTCTACTACTGACCTACATTCCCAGCTGTCTATCTAGATTTATAATTAAGCCCCAGGGTTTATTATCTAGGATATTCTAAATTCATTTTTTTTGGTACCAGATATTGAACCCAGGAGTGCTTAACAACTGAGCCACATCCCCAGCCCTTTTTTTATATTTTATTTAGAGATGGAATCTTACTGAGTTGCTTAGGGCCTTGCTAAGTCGCCGAGGCTGGTTTTGAACTCATCATCCTTCTGCCTCAGGCTCCTGAGTTGCTGGGATTACAGGTGTGTGCCACTGCACCCAGCTAGATTCTTCTATGTTGCTGGGTATAGATGCCAGGGTCTAGGAAGCTTGGTCCTATACAACTCCCTTTTGGCCTGAGAGTGGAGCTCAGTCTTCCTTACCTCCTGAGTCAATCCTCCAAGAGTTCTTATCAAAGGAAAGAAACCTCCTCAAAGACTTTTTTTTTTTTTCTTTCGTACTAGGAATTGAACCCAGGGACACTTAACCACTGAGTCATATCTCCAGCCCTTTTTATTTTTTGAAACAGGGTTTTACTAAATTGCCTCACTAAGTTGCTGAGGCTGGCCTTGAATTTTTAATCCTCCTGCCTCAGCCTCCCGAGCTGCTGGGATTATGGGAGTGCACCACCACACCTGGCTCCTCAAAAGACTTAAAAAAAAAAAAAAAAAAAAAACCTATCCTTACCCAAATTGGAACACAAGGAAAACTGAGTGGATGGCTCATGAGATCTGGCTTCACCATCTGGGCCTCAATTTATACCATTCCCCTTTCTTTAGTCAAAAAGGCCTCACTATTCCCTGGTCCCAGTCCTTCACCACCTCCCCCATCCGGGGTAACCGCCCGACTCTGTTGCCTAGGATAACGCCCAGCCCTCCCTTTACCCCCTGTGGCTGCCTCCCCTTTCCGTCTGTTGAGAGAGGAAGCCAGGGGGTGGCAAGTGCAACCCTGTGGGGCACTGATAAAGGGCCAGTGCTATCCCCGCCCTCTGGGGCCACTGCGGTCAGACCAGTAGGCAAGCAGGCAGGGCAGCCAGCTCCCTCTGGGACCTATGGCCCTCCCCTGGTTCCACCTCTACCCACCCCGCCCATCTCTTCTCGGGAAGCTGGTTGCATAAGCCAGTGGGGTGTTTGGCAACATTACTTGTGGCTTGACCTGATGCTGATGGTGGTGTGCACACACATTGTAGGGGTGATGGTGGGGGTGGGTTGACCAGGGGTGGCAACAGTTTAACCTTTTAGGGGTTGGTGAGCAGCATAGGTGCAGAATGATAGGACAGGAAAGCTGTGGCCACCTTTTTCTCTGTATTCGTCTCTGCTACGTTTGTTGAAGTGGAATAATTTGGAGATAGGAAAGTGTTAGGCATTGCTGCCTTGCTGAGCTACAGGCACTGACAACCCAGTCAGGCCAGCACTCACCTAAGGCTCTGCAAAGTATAAACTGAGCCAAGGAGACTTAAAGTAGAAGGGTCTCACCTTTGGACTTTAGGAATCTGAGAGGAGGGGGCTAAAGGACTGATTCCTTCCCCCTGAGGTCTGGAAAGGGTGCTGGGGATTCAGGACACAGTATGGGAAGCATACTTCCTTTGTAGGAGGGGACTTAGGAGAAGTGGGAGAGACACCTTGCCTAAATGAAGGCTGTCTGCTCTTAGCTCACCTTTGTGACCATCTCTGTCCCTACAAGTAAGTAGTAAAGGACTCCAAACACTTCCATGAGACCCTCTTGCTGCTGGGTGTGATTCATGTCTGTAATCCCAGTAATTGCAGAGGCTAAGGCTGGAGGAGCACAAGTTCAAGGACAGTCTCATCAACCTACCAAGACCCTTAGCAACTTAGCGAGACCATCAGCAACTTAGCAAGACCCTGTCTCAAAATAAAAAACAAAAGAGCTGGGGATGTACCTTAGTGTTAAAGTGTCCCTGGATTCTAAAAAAAAAAAAAAAAAAAAAAAATTCCCTGGGAGGCTGAGGCAGGAGGATTCTAAGTTCAAAGCCAGACTCAGCAACTTAGTGAGACCTTAGTGAGAGAGAGAGAGAGAGAGAGAGAGAGAGAGAGAGAGAGGGAGGATGTGGCTCAATGGTTAAGTGCCCCTGAATTCAATCCCTAGTAGAAAAAAGAAAAAAAAATCCCTATTGCTTATGGAGTAGAATATACTCTCCATATCTTGACTTTCAAGACACTTTACAATTCAGCCCCAGTTAAAAATTTCCAGGCTATCTTCCTCCTTCCTTCCTTCCTTCCTTCCTTCCTTCCTTCCTTCCTTCCTTCCTTCCTTCTTTCTTTCTTTCTTTCTTTCTCTTTCTTTCTTCTTTTGCAATGCTGGGGATATGGAACTCAGGCCCTCACACACCTCTTCTTTTCTAGAGCCTCCTTCAATTGTCAACCTCATCTGTAACGCCTTTCCTGATTTTCACCAGGCAGAATTGATTTTCCTCTTCTACAGGGCATTTTAGAAAGACCTCTATTAATATAACTCCTCAACTACACTATGAGGATATAGGCCATGTCTTATTCATCTTTGTGTTTCTGGAATGTAAAACATAGTAGACAGTAAATATTTGTTAAACGAATGAATGAATGATAAGGGTTGTGTTATCTATAGTTGTATCTGCAATGCAGTGTCCGAAACTGGTAGTTCTCATTCAATAAATGTTTGTGGACTATCTGTAACCTGATATCATCGTATAATCAGCCACAAGCATGACTGTCACCACTTCTCATCCCCTGTGAGGGGTCCAAGTAAGTATGCAATTGAGGGAGCTGTACTTGAATGCCCATGTATGTGACCCAGATTCATGCCCAGGTCAACAGATTCTGAGCCCACATGTAATATTTAATGAAATCATTGGATTGCTGTCTGCCCTACACAAATCATGCATGCACAGTCATGATCTGCTGGGATACAGACGGAATTCAAAGCACTTAGCTATGGGTTTGGCATGGGCATTGATTAATCCCAGCAAGGCAAGCTTACTCAGGAGGCTTCTTGTGGTATCAACACTACTCTCTTCCTGCTTGGTTATATTGCTGGGTTGTGGGGATCTTAGGAAAGAACTGGGGTGGCTAAATTGGGGTGCAGTGGTGAAGGAACACTTGGAGGGCTCACAGCAGCTGTTGTTTATCAACTGGGACAGAATATTTTCCATTATTTTAATGGTGAACCCAATCTTATCAGAATGTGTTGGCTGAATGCCAGCTCTACCTTGGGGTAGCACCTGGTTCCTCAGTCTTTAAATGTTTCCAATTTAACTTGAACATCATGAAAAAAAAAAAAAATAGAGGAAAAGTGGCCGAGTTTGGTGGCTCATGCTTGTAATCCCAGAGGGTCTGGAGGCTGAGGGAGGAGAATTCCAAGTTCAAAGCCAGTCTCAGCAATTTAGCAAGGCCCTAAGCAACTTAGCAAGACCCTGTTTCAAAATAAAAATGGCTAGGGATATGGCTCAGTGGTTAAGCACCCTGAGTTCAATCACTGGTCAAAAAAAAAAAAAAAAAAAAAAAAGGAGAAAAAAAAAAGTGTGTAAGCTGCAGCTCTAAGTATTGAAGTACTGCAGCTAGACATAAAGGACTTTCCTTACAGCTGAAAATTACTAAAAACTGGGAGGAAGAAAGATTTCTCCTACTCTCTAGAGAGAGATCTGTTTAGTCTGGGTCTTGGACCAAACTCTTGGAGACAAAAGGATGAATGAGAGACACTTCTAGGGGTACAGGTAGGCCTGATGCAGAGCTGCTTGGAGATGAATCTGATAACCTGCACATGTGTCCTGGCTTGTCCAGGGTATGTGGCTGCCATGTGGCTTGGGTACCTTGCCTGGAAGAAAGGAAGCAGAGGAAGGCAGGGGTCTCCTTTATGGGCAGCCCCCAACCCAAGTCTCCGCACACACTGACAAAACAAAGCAAAGCAAAACAAAACAAAAAAACCTGGCCAAGAAAGAAGCCTTTGTCCTGGGACATCTGAGACTGAGGGGGAAAGGGAGAAGTCTAAAGGTGAAAGGACACATCAAAGCAGCCAGCAGCCCCTCCTCCCCCAAATAGGTCCCTAACCTAGGTGTTCTCAGGGCCTAGGTGTTCCTTAGAGGGAGGCTGTACCCTAAATGCCCACCTGCCTATACAAGTGGGAAGCTAGACAGCTGGTCCTTACCTTTAGCAGCCCTTCACCTTGCTATGACTCAGTTTCCCTGTCGCTAAGAAAGCCACGGGGACAGAGGAAGGAGGTTCGACCTGCATACAGTTTAGAGGTCACTCTTGAGTGGACCATCAGGTTGGAATTCATCATATGCATGGGAGAAACGCAGACCTGGCTGGACTCCTGGGTGAAAAGGAGGGCTGGGAGAGGCTTGGAGCCCTACGTGCCCCCGCTGGCCGGGAGTAAGGCGGGGGCGGGGTGTGGGCAGAAACCACACTGGGCTCAAGTTTCCTCTCTTGGCCAGAAGGGGCAGGAGGAGAGGAGGGCCACGGGGAAAAGGGGAGGGTTGGAGGAAGAACTGAGAACTCAGACCGAGGGCTTCAGAGACCAGTCCGGTGCTCCAGCCAGCTTCAGGACTCTGCGCTTAGCGGGTTGGAGCCTCCACACTCAGCGCCCAGAAATGGCCCAGGGGCGGGGCGCGGCCCTGGCCGGTTCTCAGAGGTAACAGGGATCCTCGCCCAGGAGGTGTCAGCTCTGACCTAGCCTCCCCAGAGCCAACACCCGGAGCCTCACCCCTCGCCTCATCCTGCTTGGATTCTGCCACAGGTACCTGAAAGGTGGGGTGGGGGAGGGGAGCGATCCTAGGAGGACCCACGGGTCACGCTGGGGAGGTGGAGGAGGTGGAAGGAGAAAATAACCAACTTTCAGTACGGTTCTAGGAGACCTTCCCAGACTGCCCCTGGTTTAGGAATTTGACATCTTTGGGAACTCCTCTGGGAGAAGATCTAGATGGCTTCTTAGGTGTTCTGGGATCCTTCCGATGGGAGGTTGTGGGTGCCGACCACCTGAGGCGCTCCTGAGGGACTGAAGAGTAGCCAGAAGGAACCTTTCAACTGGTGGGCTGTCCTGGGGGAACCCAAAGACTCCCAGGTGTTATGGTAACACCATTTCATTCTGCTGCATTGTCCAGCGCGCTGGGAAGATTGTGGGGAATCGCGGGATTGGAGACCCTGGATGTCTGGACTTCTGAGAAGTGTTGCTTCAGCAAGATGTGTTGGTTGGGTGAAGAGTGCTGGGATCTTGCCTCTCATTAACCCTTCTCTTGTATGGGCCCCGTTGCAGTCGGGATCAGCTGGCACTGCAACAGAGAGGAAGGCATCCCAACCACAGTGTTGTTCCTTCCATCTGGAACTTGGCTACTGGGGAAATGGGGATGCGGTGGAAGAGAATGGGGATGGTATCTGATCTGCTGAGGTCCGGAGTCTCTAGTCATTGGTGTCAGAAGATTGGAATTTGGGGTCTAGGGATAGAATGACAGGATAGCAGAAACCTGTTCCCCCCCTTTCCCTTGTTCCCATACACATGTTTGAGTCATATATGTCCCCAGAGGACTGCACTCACTCTGCTCAAATCTCTCTCTTCCCTTTTCCTTCACACAAGTACTTTCTCTGTCTTGCCTCTGTGTGCTTCTTCCTCTTTGGAAGTTCTTCCTAATCTTTTTAACTAAGTTGGTTACCTGATAACCCACACTCCAAATTTTATTGATCTTTCCCCTGTATTGACACCTGGAGAAGTGGAAGTAGTCTAATAAGCCTGAGAACTGGGACACTGGGGCAAGCCCCCTCTCTATCATACTCCTTTGTCAAGGAAGTTAAGAGCCTTGGACAGCAGTGGGGGCCAAATATCCTCCTCCCACCAGCATCCTTCTCCAAATGATCCTGAATCCCTAAGCATAAAGCTCTGTTTCATTCTGTGAGCACTCCAGGATTGTGATAAGATCTTCCTGGAGATTTGGGGATATAGCTCAGTGGTAGATCACTTACTTAACATGTACAAGAACTTGGGTTCAATTCCCAACACTGCCAAAAAAAAAAAAAAAAAAATCCTTCTGACTGACACCATCTGGGTGAATAAGGAGGATGGATTTTCGTTCCTGATAGTGACTCCATTTCTACCTGATCCATAATGTTGAGAAATAAGAGAAGGAATGAAGTAAAGTGGTTGTGTGACGTCAAGATTTAGAGCTGCTAATTACAAAGAAAAGGGACATAGGGAAGTCCACTCTACTTCTTTTCCAGTATTTCTTTCCCCTGTTTCTGATTTTTTTTTTTTTTTTTTTTTTTTTTTTTGTGGTACTGGGGATTGAACCCAGGGCTTTGTGTGTGAGGCAAGCACTCTACCAACTGAGCTATGTCCCCAGCCCCATTTTTTTTTCCTTTTTTAGTACTGGGGATTGAACCCAGGAGCACTAAACCACTGAGCCATATCCCCAGCCCTTTTTTATATTTTATTTAGAGACAGGGCCTTTTTTTTTTTTTTTAATACGGGGGATTGAACCTAGGGGCACTCGACCACTAAGCCACATACCTAGTCCTATTTTGTATCTTATTTAGAGACAGGGTCTCACTGAGTTGCTTAGCACCTTGCTTTTTTCTGAGGCTGGCTTTGAACTCGCAATCCTCCTGTCTCAGCCTCCTGAGCTCCTCGGATTATAGGCTCGTGCCACCACACCCAGCTGTTTCTGCATTCTTTATGGCCATTCTGTCTGCTTCATTTCTGATTACATCCTCCTTAGGGATCTAGCCACTGGCTGCCAACTTGCTGGTCCTCTGAAAGGTAGGCTTCTAGAACCCCCCAAACTTTACTTCACTTTCACTTGTTATAAAGACCATCATTCATTCTTGAGTTCTGGTGAACATCAAGCTCTTACTTCCCCTGCAGCCTGGTGCATCCTTGCCGCTGCACCAGACAGCTGGCTCAAGCTGGCCCAGAGATCTCAACTCCTTCTCTCTCAGCCTCCTGCCTCCCCCTGCTCTTCTTTCATGTTCTCATTTTCCTATTACAGCAAGAAGGGGAAGACCGAGTTCCAAGTCTTCATCAGAAAGGGCTGATTTAGCCAGTGTGGTGGTGCATGCCTGTAATCCCAGCTGTTCAAGAGCCTGAGGAGAGAGGATGACAGGTTTGAGGCCAGCCTTGGAAACTTAGCAAGACCCTGTCTCACAACAGAATAAAACAAAGGCTCATGACATCTAGGCTCAGAGATGAACTGCCTAGATCAAGGTTTTTTTTTTTTTTTGTTTTGTTTTTGGTGGGGAGGGTACTGGAGTTTGGGCTCAGGATCACTTGACCTCTGAGCCACATCCCTGGCCCTACTTTTTGTATTTTATTTAGAGACAGAGTCTCACTGAGTTGTTTAACATTTTGCTTTTTGCCTGAGGCTGGCTTTGAACTCTCATGGGATTACAGAAATGCACCCCTATCCCCAGCCCAGCCTAGATCAAGGTTTTGAAGCTGGAAGAAGTCTAGAGAAGAACACTTGTTGATATCCTTTCTGGTTTTCTGTTCTTTCCTGTAAATCCATACAGATGGATTATTTTAGTGTTTCTCATGGTGAAATTGGGCTGTTGCATGAGAATCATCAGGCACTTGTTAAAATGCTGGTTCTTAGTTCCTGTGCTATGAATTGTTTTTATAAAGATAGAGAGAGGAGAGAGAGAGAGAGAGAGAGAGAGAGAGAGAGAGAGAGAGAGAGAGAGAGAATTTTTTAATATTTATTTTTTAGTTATCGGCGGACACAACATCTTTGTTGGTATGTGGTGCTGAGGATTGAACCCGGGCTGCACGCATGCCAGGCGAGCGCGCTACCACTTGAGCCACAACCCCAGCCCCCCTGTGCTATGAATTTAACCCAGCAGGCCTGCAGCAGCTTTCTGGAATCTTGTTTTTTACACATATCCCAGGTGAATGTGGTACACAAAGGTTGTGACTCCCAGAGCTAGATGTAATCTATTTCCTCTCAGCAATAATTTTCTTCAGTCCTGTCTCCATTTGATGGAAGAGACTGAATGTGAAGAAATTTGCCCAAGGTCCTGCATCTTTTTTTTTTTTTTAATTTTTTTTAAAGAGAGAGAGAGAGAGAATTTTTTTAATATTTATTTTTTAGTTTTCGGCGGACACAACATCTTTGTTGGTATGTGGTGCTGAGGATCGAACCCGGGCTGCACGCATGCCAGGCGAGTGCGCTACCGCTTGAGCCACATCCCCAGCCCAAGGTCCTGCATCTTGAAGGCCAGAGAACCTGGTCTCCTGCCTCCTAGAGCAGAATCTTTGTACTGCACCTTTGGCTCAGATCCAGGAAGACAGGAGAGACAAAGGAGGGGTGAGGTGGGTGAAGAACTGTGAAGCAAGAATCATTGTCCCTGCCCTCCAAGTCCCCTTCTCCATTCACTTTGCCTTTGGGCAATTTCCGCCAAACCTGGGTGGGGGAGGGTGGGTTTCCGGTGTTGAAATGGCATCCTGGACAGACATAAACACCCCACCCACTCTGCCCACTGGCCAAGGGCCTGTGCCTACATGGACTCCCAGCTCTGGGGATGGCACTATAATAAGGGGGTGGAGACAGGACTCAGGGAGATCCTCTTTCAAAAGAATAATTTGTACTTTCCACCAATTTTATAGTTAAGTCCAAGAGTAAATTTCTTATTAAATAGTTGTGATGGTCAATCCTTGTGGTGGGTGGGTGAGGTTATCCAGTCCTATCCTCTGTCCCATAAATTTCCTTTATTTTAGCCTGCTTCTCTTCTATGTGGTGGTGGTGGTGGTAATGGTGGTGGTGTGTAAACCTAGGCATGCTGTGTCTGGCCTCAGAGATCAGAAAGCCCCTGCTAAATCTACTTCTCTTGCTGAAGCCAAGGAGAACAGATGCAGTGTTAGGGAACAGAAAGGTAGGACCAGGAAAGGGACTGACAGAGAGAAGACAGAGATAAGGGTTTTCTGAGGATTTTAAGCTGTCAAACAGAAAGGGACCTCCAAGTTCAACTTGTCTAACTTCTTAGTTTTATAAATGAGGAAAGAACAGGCTCTGGATAGGAGTGTAGTACTCAAAGGTCTAAAGAGGTATTCCCCAGCAGGGCATGGTGGTGCACACCTGTAATCCCAGCGATACAGGAGGATGAGGCAGGAGGATCGCAAGTTTGAAGCCAGCCTCAGCAATTTATCAAGGCCCTAAGCAACTTAATGAGATCCTGTCTCAAAAAAAAAAAAAAAAGGCCTGGGGATGTAGCTCAGTGGTAAAGTGCTCCTGGGTTCAATTTTCAACTCCTGGTACAGGAAAAAGAGAGAGAGAGAGAGAGAGAGAGAGAGAGAGAGAGAGCGCGAGAGAGCGCGAGAGCGCATGCCCAGAAGAGAAAAGGGACTGAGACACCACAGAAAGAACTGACTGAAGCAGACTGCCAATAGAGGCCCAGAGTATGAAGACCCAGAAATGATACTGGGAGGCCTTATGGATGAGCAGAGTCAGGTTCCAGATCATATCCTGCCATTTTTCAGCTTGAATCAAAGACCTTATAGGATCTGTGGAAATCTTTTCTTTCTTTTGTACTTGGGATTGAGCCCAGGGGCTCTTTAACACTGAGCCACACCCCAGCCCTTAATATTTTATTTTCAGACAGAGTTTTGCTAAGTTGTTGATGATCCTCTTGCTTCAGCTTCCCTAGTCACTGGGATTTCAGGTGTGTGCTACTGCACCTAACTGTGAAAATCAATCTTATAAACTAATAATGCTTGTAAAGCACTGGAACAGTTCTTTTTCTTTTCTCTTTTCTCTCTCTCTCTCTCTCTCTCTCTCTCTCTCTCTCTCTCTCTCTCTTGTTGAGACAGGGTTTTGCCCGGTTACTAATGGTCTCTCTAGGATGACGAGGCTTGCCTTGAACTTGTGATCCTCCTGCTTTAGCCTCCCAAGTTGCTAGGATTAAGTGAGTGTACCACTATGCCTGGCTTAGGACAGTTTTGACAAGGACTTAATGTCTTTGCTGTGGTTGTCATATTACCTCGGAAGAGGAAAGACCCCTGTTTATGTGAGTTAGGGTATGGCCAAAATGACCCTATGGGGACACAGGGAAGAGGTCCAGGGTCTCTAGAACCCATTCCTTTTTTGCCTCTGCTGCCTGCGGCTGATAAACCTCTTATCTTGCCCAGGCAGGGGAGCCCAGGGTCAGGATAGGAGGAGAGGGCAGGGCTGCTATCAGCCACCAGGCCTGGGCCCTATCAGAGAAGGGGAGGGCCTGTCTGCACTTCCCAAACACTCCTAGGGGATCCCCCACTTACTCTCAGGAAGAAAAGACTGAGACCCAAAAACTGAAGACACAGGAGGAAAGCTGGGGTGACTCCTGATATTTCTTCCCAAGATGGAAAACCAAATCAAGTTTAAGAAGTTCAGAAGATCTGACCCTGTCTCTGGCCAGGAATATAATTTTGGAGAGTGAGAAGTAGGGCAAGGAGAAAGCACCTTGTTTGAAAAAAAGGTAAAAGTTTACTGCGCTTCTCCTAAGGGAACTGCCATGGCCATGGTAGCTGCGATGGAGACCACATCACACAAAAGGACCTTCCAGTTTAAAAGTCCAACATGAGTGCGCCGGCAAGGTCTCCCTCCCCTCAGGTGAAGCTGGAGGGAGCCCAGAGGCAGGACAAACTTGCCAGGCCTAGCAGAAGCTGCTCTAATGCCTTTCTTCCTTCCATACAGGTTGTGGAGGCCCTTCGGGCTTTGGGGGAACCTGGCCCAGATCCTGGCCCAGTAGGATGCCCCCGTGTCCTCCCCAGCAGAGCAGGAACAGGGTGACACAGCTGCCCACTGTGGAGCTGGGCGAGATGGAACTGACTTGGCAAGAGATCATGTCCATTGCTGAGCTGCAGGTGCGCAGGAGGGGAGGGCTGGCGCAGGGGTGGGAAGAGCAGATCTCAGGCTGCCAGTGCTGCCAACAGAGGAAAAGAAATGCTGGGGAGTGTGCATGGAAACATCTGGGGACAATGGGGAGATGGGAGCGTGGATGGCTGGGGAAGGAGTGGTGGGGAGGGAAGGGTCTGATTAGGGTAGAGGCCCCTCTCAGAAACTGCCTGCTCGCCTTTCTCTACCCTACCTCCTTTTCTGCCCTCCCTTTCTCACCTTCTCTTTTGACCTCCCTCTCCTCCAATCCTGCTCATCTTCTTCCCTTATTTCCTCCCCCTGCCCTTAGCAACGGGGCCCCTTTCCCCCAGGTAGCAGAGCAGTAGTTCAGGGGCCTTAGGAAGGGGAGTCAGACTATGCCGGGGTCCTCTCCTCCTACAAGTTGGACAAAGGGGTGTCTGTTGGCCTAACAATGATGCCTTTGTCCCCAGCTGGGTTGGAGCAAGGTGGCTCCCCTACGTGGGTTGGGGGCCTTGTTTCCAGCATGTTCTCTCCTCGCTGCACCTGGGCAGGGACAGGACTGAAGAGTTAGAGGGTAGAGCTTGTGCAGGTTCCCCAAGGTGCTTCTTAGCCTCCAGGCCTGGCTCTGTGCCTGTCTCCAGTCACTGGCCCTGGCACCTTCAGGATCTGCCCTAGGCCCTCCTTCCACAACAGCTCCCTCTGCTGGCACCCAGGGCATGGCCAGGGACTGAACTTGACCCTTTGTCCCTAGATTACCACAGCAGGAAGGGGTTCTGAGGGGTCATCTTGGCTAACAATACCTTGCCTTCCTGAAGGAAATAATGGAGCAGGAGCCATTTTAATACAGTAAGAGCTTCTCTTGAGGAGGAGGTTCTGTAATTGTTCTAATATTAGGTGGTCTTCTCTGAAGTCTGACCCCAGTGACCTCTATTCTTGCTTATGCTGCTTTCTTCTTGGAATGGTTGCATCTCCACTTTGCAAGAAGCTTCCAATTTTGTGCACATCTTTTCTCATTGGGTCTTTGGAAGGACTGTGATAGAGCTGGTTTCTTCTTTTTCTTCTTCTTCTTTTTTTTTTTTTTTTTGGTGCTGGGGATTGAATTCAGGGTTTTGTGCATGTGAGGCAAGCACTCTACCAACTGAGCTATATCCCCAGATTTCTTTTTTAAAATATTTTTTAGTTGTCAATGGACCTTTTTAAAAAATTTTTTTCAGTTGTAGATGGACACAATACCTTTGTTAATATTTTTTATGTGGTGCCAGGATCAAACCCAGTGCCTCACACATGCTAGGCAAGTGCTCTACCACTGAGCCACAATCCCAGCCCCAGGGCTGGCTTCACTTTGGCAGCCTGTCTCAAAACTCTTTTCTCTTTCCTTGCAGGGTCTAAATGCTCCAAGTGAGCCATCCTTTGAGCTCCAAGCCCAGGCCCCATACCCTGGACCTCCACCACCCCCAACTTACTGTCCCTGTTCAATCCACCCAGATCCAGGTTTTCCACTTCCTCCACCACCTTATGAGCTCCCAGCATCTGTGACTCATGTTCCAGAAGACACCCCATACTCCTATGGCAACATGGCCATTCCAGTCTCTAAGCCACTGACCCTTTCAGGCTTGCTCAGTGAGCCCCTCCCAGACCCCTTAACCCTTCTGGACATTGGGCTGCCAGCGGGGCCACCCAAGCCCCAAGAGGACCCAGAATCAGACTCAGGATTATCCCTCAACTACAGTGATGCTGAATCTCTTGAGCTGGAGGGGACAGAGGCTGGCCGGCGGCGGAATGAGTGTGTAGAGATGTATCCAGTGGAGTATCCTTACTCACTTATGTCCAACTCTCTGGCCCACCCCAACTATGCCTTGCCCCCTGCTGAGACCCCCATGGCCTTAGAGCCCTCTTCAGGCCCAGTGCGAACAAAGCCTACTGCACGGGGCGAGGCAGGAAGTCGGGATGAGCGTCGGGCTCTGGCCATGAAGATTCCCTTCCCTACAGACAAGATTGTCAACTTGCCGGTAGATGACTTTAATGAGCTGTTGGCACGGTATCCGCTGACTGAAAGCCAGCTGGCACTAGTTCGGGACATCCGACGTCGGGGCAAGAACAAGGTGGCTGCCCAGAACTGTCGTAAGAGAAAGCTGGAAACCATTGTGCAGTTGGAACGAGAGCTGGAACGGCTGGGCAATGAAAGGGAGAGGCTTCTCAGGGCCCGGGGAGAGGCAGACCGTACCCTGGAGGTCATGCGCCAACAGCTGGCAGAGCTGTACCGTGACATTTTCCAGCACCTTCGGGATGAATCTGGCAACAGCTACTCCCCTGATGAGTATGCTCTGCAACAGGCTGCAGATGGGACCATCTTCCTGGTGCCCCGGGGAACCAAGATGGAGGCCACAGATTGAACTGGCTCAGAGAAGGGGACTGATAAAGGGAACTTTGAGATCCAGAAGACACTGAGTTCATTAGAACTAAAGGGGGAACCCTGGCATTTGGAAGCTACAAGTTGTGTTTGAAGAGGTTTGCCTTGCCTGGGGATGCAGCTGTGGAAGATGATTTGTTTGCTTGCATAGCATGCTTAGCAAGTACAAAACCCTGGGTTTAATCTTCTGCACTGCAAACAAACAAAACAAATTAAAAAAAAAAAACGGGGGGGGGTGGGGGAGTTTGAGGGTGGAGAAGGAGCTTAGCTTCTCAGGCCTCCAACCTCCACCTCTAGTATAGACTTTGGTCTATAAAAAGTTCTGCAGAAATAGCTTTCCACTGTTTTCTTTCTTGAGGGACCTGGGCACTCCCTAGGACACTGCTTGTTGGGGTGGGGAGGGAAGCCTAGGTATTTATCCACCTTCATCCCCCTTTAAGAGACAGGGATAATGGATGATCTGAGGAACCCCCCTCTCTCTCTCTGAAGACCCATTAATAAAGTTGGGAGAGGTGCCAAAACTGGATGGGCCCTCCATGCAAGGTTCCTGATGTTTAGATTCTGGGGATTTAATCCAGGGGTGCTTTACACCCCCATCCCTAGTCCTTTTTATTTTTGAGAGGCTCTCACTAAATTGCTGAGGCTAGCCTTGAATTTGCAATCCTCCAAACTGCTGGGATTACAGGTGTGTGCCACCAAGACCTGTTTAATTAGATCTCTCTTCTCTCTACCTGTGGAGCACAAAAAAAGCCCACAGGCTTTTTTTCTTCTGCTTCTCAGCTTTGGTCATGATGTGCCAGAGCTCTCAGAAAACTGAGTGAACTGTTCTTGATTGGAATGAATTCAATTACACACCAAAGTTTCAGAGCATTTCATACCCAAGCACTGGTAAAACCTAGTCTAAAGTGAAGTAAAATGTGCACTCTCATAAAATCTTTGGACATGTTAGATAATTACTACCCAATTCTTGTTTTGGGGCCTGGGCCCTCTTCAAGACCTTGAAAATCTTTTATTTGGGCTGGGGATGTGGCTCAAGCGGTAGCGTGCTCGCCTGGCATGCATGCGGCCTGGGTTCGATCCTCAGCACCACATACAATAAAGATGTTGTGTCTGCCGAAAACTAAAAAAAAAATATTAAAATTCTCTTTAAAAAAAATCTTTTATTAGCCTTGTCTCACAAAACTCTCCAGGATATAATAAACTAAGTTTTAGATTTTTTAGTCACATCAAAGTTTAATCAAACTCCTTAACTTGGGGTTTGGTACCTCTCAATCTCCTCTATCACTTGAATCATACCACTTCCCTTCTGCAGTGTTTTACCTCCATCCTACCATACCATTTTACAAACTCCATCTCAACAGGGAAAACACACTTCTAGTAGAACCCCAATGCTTACAGATTCCGAAACACATGGTCTCTAGCCTGGGTTTAAGGAATAAAAGCCTAAAGCTTCTTTGCACCCCACCACTGCTAAGGGTGGCTTTGAACTTGTGATCCTCCTGTTTCAGCCTGCCCAGCTGCTGGGATTACAGGCATGCACCACACCTGACCCACATTTTTTGTCAGGGGAAGGGTACCAGGTATTGAACTCAGGGCCACTTGACCACTGAGCTACAGACTCAGCCCTATTTGTATTTTACTTAGAAACAGGGTCTCACAGAGTCACTTAGTGCCTCACTTTTGCTGAGGCTGGCTTTGAACTTTTAATTCTCTTGCCTCAGCATCCTGAGCTGGTGGATTACACTTCTGTGCCAAATAGGCTCCATGCCTCCTATTTCTAACAGGTTTGAAGATATTCCCACATTTCAAGTTGTAAAGAGCAGGGCCTTAGACTAGCTTAGAAAAAGCCTTGTTCCCATGATCACATTCTAATGGAGGAAGGCAATAGTATACTCTGATACATGCTAATCTAAAGCAAAAGTTGGACGTTATCTGGATTATATGATCAAGTGGTTATAGGAACTTGAATAAGACACCAAATCTATTTCCTCATGTTACAAGTATGGAATTTGCCAGGTGTGGTGGTACACACACCTGTAGTCCCCAGCAGTTCTAAGAGGCTAAGGCAGTTAGAATATTGAATTTAAAGACAGCCTCAGCAACTTAGTGAGGCCCTAAGCAACTCAGCAAGGCCCTGTTTCTTAAAATATTAAAAAAGGGTCAGGGATGTGGCTCAGTGGCTAAGGCTTCCAAGTTCAATCCCCAGTACCAAAAATGGGGAATTTACTTTCATAATCTTGTCTAAGTAGAATATGATAAAACTCACTTTTCAATTTCAATAGGATTTCAGTGAACTACAGGATCCTAGAATTCTTTCCCTCCATATAACTGTGCAAAAGATGCCTTTTCACAAATACAAGTCATAAACAGATCCGACACCACTCTTAAAACACGTAAGGGTGGAAGACTCTTACCACGAAGTATTTCAGAATAATATAGCCATGAACAGAGGCAAAATTTCTCCCTAATTCTTTGCTAAAAATTTAGGGCAGAAATGGCACTGTGTAAAATTGAAATGGTCTTACTAAATTGCTCAGGCTGGCCTCTAACTTGTGATACTATTGTCTTAGCCTCTGGAATTGTTAGAATTAGGCATGAGCCACCATGCCAAGCTTCGCCTTTAAGTTTTATTCATCACCTTTGACTTTTGAAATGGGTCTTTTGTTGCATAGGCTAGCCTCAAAATCATGTTCCTGTTTCAATCTCCCAAATAGCTACAACTGCAGACATCTGTCATGCCTGGCTGGCTTAGTACCTTTAAGAAAGTCTTTCATGGGCTGAGGATGTGGCTCAAGTGGTAGCGCACTTGCCTGGCATGCATGCGGCCTGGGTTTGATCCTCAGCACCACATACCAACAAAGATGTTGTTTCCGCCGAAAATTAAATAAATAAATAATATAAAAAAAGGAAGTCTTTCATATTCATTTCTTACCCTTGGAATGAGAATTTTTAAATCTGAGGTATCTGGTCTTCAGTTCATTTCTTTTTTTTTTTTTAAAGAGAGAGTGAGAGAGAGAATTTTTAATATTTATTTTTAGTTCTTGGCGGACACAACATCTTTGTTGGTATGTGGTGCTGAGGATCGAACCCGGGCTGCACGCATTCGAGGCAAGTGCGCTACCGCTTGAGCCACACCCCCAGCCCTTCAGTTCATTTCTTACCCTTGGAATGAGAATTTTAAAATCTGAGGTATCTGGTCAACAAGTACAACTTATTAATCAAAGATGAGTTCTACCATGCTCCTCCTTCTCCATGATAGGCACACAGCTCCCAAAAGATTCATTAAACCCAGTGGCAGGTGTTAAGCTTATATAACTTGACCTTTCCTTGCCAGGGGAACTAGAAACACATGCTCCAGTAGAGTGAAGTAAACAATGTATTTCTATTGGGTCATATTATCCCCACTGTGCTTTTTTGGCTTTTACTAAACCATCACTCAGGGAGTATGAACCATAATGTATCCCAAACATATAAGCTTAAGGGTACAGAGCAGCAGCAAAATATCTGTATAGCATGCTGAAGGCTCAGGGTTCAATTCCCAGCACAAAACAAAGAAGCAGAGTATTAGAACCACTTCAGGAACTCAAGATTTCATTTTAAGCATCCATGTTGTTTTTCTGGCTTACCACCAGACAACTAGTGTAAATCACTAAAACCCCTATATCCTATTCGCCAATTTGAAATGGTTTCAAAGATTGCAGCATCAGGTCATCTACTATTAACACAGAGGAACAAGAAACAAAGCTAAAAAAAAAACCAGACAACCAACAACAACCCAGTTTATTAGAAAAGTCACTCACAAAATTGAATGATTACAGAGCTGCAGAGCAGCTAAAAACCAACTGCATGGCAGTGAGAATGAAGTACATTGACTTAGATAAAGGTTGTCCTCACAAGGATGTTCCTGCAGAAAGAAAAAAGATTATCAGTATTTACGTAAGCAGAGTAGAAAGATTCTATGACTGTATCCACTCATTATGATAACACTTGGTTCTAATAGTTCTGCTGACTACAAACAATCCAACATTATGAAATATTTTTGTTCTGATCTGAGGTGCAACATCTCATTCTTAATCTGGAAATGGTAAGTGCTGATTGTTAAAACTTACCTTTAGTAATGAACTTGGACAGAAGTTTCTGGCCTTTTTTTAAAAAAATTGAGCTGATAAGCCTGTAGTAGCAGATTCCTCCTAGAAAAGTAAACAACCTTTTAGAACAAACTCTTTTCTGAGACCATGTCCCATCTTCAAGTTATACCTCCCACCTCCCATTAAACAGCCCACCCAACCTCCCACCATTTTGGGGAAAGGATTCTAGTCATTACTTTGAGCCACTGTTTTAAGGAAATGGGTGAAAGGAAGGTAATAAATGAATAATTTATAGGGCAAAAATATACCTTCACAATAGAAATAATTTAATGTGCTCACTTCCTTCAATTGGGAACCAACAAAGAGCAGGGTGTTAAGAATTCATCTCCAGAAAAACCAATTGCAGCTTAACTGGACTAGTTTTGGCTCAATTTATTAAGGAGAATGCAACAGAAAACTGGATTTTAGGTAACTAATGGATGTAAGTAAAATCTGTTCTTACCTACCAGCATAGCAATAAAACCTTTCCTCCTGGTTCTGACTGCTAGTCCTAAGAGTCAGGTGTGCCTTACTCTTGTCTGCCTCCTTCCTTGCGATGATCACTGAAACTTCACTCCCTCCTAGCTTTCATGGAGCGTGCCGTGGCCTGCCCCTGGCTTATCTGTACTCCACATACCACAAGTGTCTACTCTCAGCTGCAGAGTGTCTGAGCTCGGAGCCATTCGCGCTATACTTGCTAGCAGTTCCTAGTAGCTGAACATCTCCTGGAACTTTAAAGGCTTTGTCACGAATCCTGAGGTATCTGCAAACTCCCTTAATAGTTAAGGTTCCACCTGCTATTGCAAACTCAGCCAGTATCATGGAACTATCATCCATGCTTCCCCACCCCCACCCCCTCCCACCCACCCCACCCAACCACCCCCCTCCTCCCCAAAACTTCCAAGTGATACACCCATGAGATGGAATATACAGTCCTATCGTATAAACAAATATCTATGCTACTAGGTACAATGGCACTGAAATTGAGAGGGTACCAAAGGGAAGGCTCAAAAGTATCTATGCACAAATAACAATTATTGGGTCTATTTGGAATTTCTACACAATTATCACTGTAGGATGATCGTGTTATCTTTGTGTTGAATTTAAAGGAAAACTGCAGTTAACACAAAATTACATAGAAAACATGGCTCCACATATTTCTAGTTTTGCCCTCCAGATAACTAGTTGATATTGTATATAAACCTTTAGACCCACCCAAGACCATGACCCAGCAAAACTGCAGTTTTCCTTTAATATAAAAGCCTATTTTCATGTAAATTAAAATTCTTGTTTTATCAAATGTCTCCCAAACACTTCTAATCTGTGGACTTGAGGGGTGGCACTAGCCAGCAACTGGTTTCTATTCTCTGGCAGAGCTTTGAACTTGCATTGTGATAGAAGCATTCAACATTTATCGGGGTAGTGGGTAGGAAAAGTACAAATCTCTGCCAGTCCCAAATCCATACAGTTTTCATTCCATTCAAGAGAATTAAATCGTTTATTGATTACACATGATAATGGATGATACACAAGCTTCATTCCCATCTATTATTTATCTGGTACCATTATTCAATTTAGATATTGCATAGGATATGCCAACAATCATTTTTATAACCAAATAATTCCATGACTGCTTGGGTGACCCTTTCAATGGTGAACTTCAGAAGGTCACAACTACACCAAGGTTTCTGAACCTGGCATCATCCTGAATGAATTCTAACTTCACACTGTTGGGGAAGTTTTACCAAGATGGCTTCAGAGTAGACTAACTTTACACAGCACATTTAAAAAAAGACACATTTATTCAGCGTCATGATCAGACTATTACATTTAGCAATCAACAGCATGGGTGCAAAAAAAAAAAAAAAAAAAAAAAAAGTCTACATTAAAACCCTTTGTTGGAATGCTTTACACTTTCCACAGAACAGAAACTAAAATAACCTGTTATACAATTAGTCACAAATACAGTCCTCGAGTTTTTTTGCCCATACACATGAGTATTGTCTAAACCATGTCTTCTTTGTAGCAGCTAGGCCCTGCCACCACTGTGCTTGGCTGAGTTCACAAATCTGTTGTAACCTGTAGCTTCCCTGTCACTTCTCTGGCTCTCCTCTCCTGCTAAGCTTTGTTTCCTGTTGAACAATATGGAATAAAGTTGTTAATCTAAACATATTAAGACTCAAGGCTATAATCCAATAGCAAAGTTGTTTCCCACAAATTTTGCTAATCTGAATATTAACTTAACATCCACAATTTACTGCAATTATAATGTTAACTATGTTGCACTGCTCAGCTATATTAGGGTTACTGGGTTCATCAGCAATTATAAAAATTAAGTCAACACGTAAAAAAAATAAAAAAGGGTACTTACTTACCTGGCAGTATTAAAACCTTCTGCCACTGCCATAGCTACTGCTGCTGCTGGAACCGCCATAGCCACCTAGAGAAAATTTTTTTCATTTATATTTAGGAAATGTACCGTTTTGAGGCAATGACACATTCAAAGAAGGAACAGCCATTAAAGTGACCTTCACCTAGAGTGACAAAGGTGTGAGGAGGTCATGTTGAGTCTTCAAATTTGATTGCAAATTATTCACAATTGTTAAATTATCAGCTTTTCATTATTTTCATATATACTACCTTAAAAATTGGTAGTCCAATGAGATCAATCAATATTACAAATATATAATAATACCTTGGTTTCGTGGTTTGGCAAAATATTGGCCTCCACCACCATAAGGTCCAGAGCTTCTGCCTCCAAAGTTTCCACCCTTCATGGGTCCAAAATTTGATGACTGATTGTTGTAACTGCCAAAATCATTGTAGCTTCCACCACCTCCAAAATTGCTTCCTAGGAATGGAAAGAGGGACTTGTCTATTACTTGGGGAAGATGACTGATAGTGCCCAATTCTGCTTAGTGTTCAGAATAAAAAGAGGTTATATATTTGCTGCCTGCCTTCCTCCCAAACTGTTGGCTCCAAATCCTTATATTTTATCTCTGGGCAAGGTATTCAAAACACATCATTCAACTCAACAGTTTTCCCCTAGTGGCATTTGCAAGCACTCTCTAGCCTTAAGGCCTTTCTTCCACATCCAAGGCCAGTGCAAATACAAGCTAAATCACCTAAGTACCTAAGGTCCCAAAGTTGTTTCAAAACTAAGTGTCCTGCCATGGTACTGCTTATCTAACTCAAATTTAAGACACCACTAAACACATACCCATCTACTTATAAGGGAGTGAGGCGGCCCCAGCTTAAAGCCAGGAGGAGGTAGCACAGCAAGCTTGTTTTAAATGTACCATGCAGTGTACCACACAATGGTTTAAAAGCTCCAAATTCCAATACAGGCAGAAACTCTAAAAGGCTAATCTAGCTATCACACCAAGTACTTGGATCACTGGATACCTACCACTACCACCGCCAAAGCCGCCTCCGCCTCCTCCGTTGTTATAGCTGTCATAGCTGCCACTCCCGCCATAGCCACTGCCCTGGTTTCCATAACCCTGTCCACCACTTCCATAGCCTCTGCTTCCTCCAGAGTAACCAGGGCCGCCTCCTCCTCCATAACCACCTACAAGAATACAATTCTTCTCAATAAGACAAAAGTATTCAACAATAAAAACTGGTGCAAATTTAACAGCTAAGGGCCTCCTTTCAGCATGCAAATTATGGGCCAAGTTGAGTTCGTCATGCACTAGGAGTTTTAGTTTCTACCATCCTATTCTAAAGGTATAGGTTGCCAGAAATTTTTACTTACACATTTCTCTAAAAACTTACCATCATTACCAAATCCATTGTAGCCATCCCCGCTGCCACCATATCCACCACCACCACGACTGCCACCAAAGCCACCTGTAATAAAGATTTTATATACGAGGTGTATAGTATGTAACTACTGTGGGTTGTAAAAAGGATGTGATATAGAGCAATAGAATTATATGGTCACTATCAATTTTCACTAAGCCTTAGATAACAACACATACCACGACCACTGAAGTTCCCTCCACGACCGAAATTGTCATTTCCACCAAAACCACCTCCACGACCACCACCGAAGTTTCCAGAACCACTTCGACCTTAATAGAAAAAAAAATATTTAAGTGTTAAACCACATATTGGCTTACAGTAACTTAGAATTACCTTTACATTGTAATCAAGTAATAATAAATGTACCTCTTTGGCTAGATGAGGCACTGGCCATCTCTTGCTTTGACAGGGCTTTCCTCACTTCACAGTTATGGCCATTCACAGTATGGTATTTCTGAACTAAAAAAATTTAAAGATAAAATTCTGGTCTTAGATGGAGACTTCAAGTGGATCTTAAAAGCCTTAGTAAATGTCAGCAATGCGTTACTTACTGACAATCTTATCCACAGAGTCATGGTCATCAAAAGTTACAAAAGCAAAGCCCCTTTTCTTTCCACTGCCTCGGTCAGTCATGATTTCAATAACTTCAATTTTCCCATACTGTTCAAAATAATCTCGTAGGTGATGTTCTTCAGTGTCTTCTTTAATGCCACCAACAAAGATCTTTTTCACAGTTAAGTGGGCCCCTGGTCTTTGAGAATCCTATTAGGAGGAAATTAAGTTACTTTACATAAGCAAGATCTATTCCCAAAATCAGAATTTTAAAGCTTAGAAGACTCCCAAATCTCATCAGTAGCAACACCTTCAAATGAATATTGGGGGAGGGGGAAAAAAAAATCACTCACTTCTCGTGAGACAGCTCTCTTTGGTTCCACAACTCTACCATCCACTTTGTGTGGTCTTGCATTCATGGCTGCATCCACTTCCTCCACAGTGGCATAAGTGACAAACCCAAAGCCTCTGGAGCGCTTGGTGTTTGGATCTCTCATTACCTGTGAACAGTGTTAATTCATTTAATACACAGCCCAACTCTACAAGGTAATGTCATTTCTATTTTAAGGCCAAGAAGAAACTTTACACCAATCCTGTATACGAAGCCATTCAGTTTCCCACTACTGTAGATTTGAGATAGCTTTGTACACTAAAGAACAAAGGCAGTCCCTTTGCCACGTTATTTCTAATTATTACCTCTATTAACCACCTTCACAAAGCATTCAGACAAGATTAATATCAGGAAAAGCCTAGGAAATCAACTAATTCTACTTCCTTTTGTCCCTTCCAAGTCTTACCACACAATCCGTGAGTGTTCCCCATTGCTCAAAATGGCTTCTCAGACTCTCATCAGTTGTTTCAAAGCTCAGCCCTCCGATGAATAGCTTCCGCAGCTGTTCGGGCTCTTTAGGGGACTAGAGTGTGGGAAAAACGCGTTTAAGTGGGGCTATAACACGGACGCTTCCATTTAGGACAAACAAAACCAGACACCAACGTGCGTATAACTTATTGTTCCTTGAAACCCCAACAAACCACGTGCTTCTCCCCATCACTGAGGGTGGTGGTGGTGGTAGTGAGGGCTGGAGAGCACCAAGCGCATGCGCCCCTACTCCGGACGCACGCGCAACAAAAGGACTGTGCGAAGGGGTGCATCGTCAGTAAGATACTAATAGCTCCACGAAATTCGCCCATGAGACAAAGCAAAAAGTGCCCGTATGCGTCTACGAGTTTTGACATTAGTAACGAGTCCGGCGTGATAACTAATAATTAGCGGACGGCGGCCTCATGGCGACGACGAGGACAACAAAATGGCGACCTCAACTTTGGGAGGAGTAGGCCCTGGCAGCGACCGAAGGATCTGCTGAAAGCGCTAGTGCAAGCCGCGAAACCACATAGCATCTCACCCAACTCAGAAGGGGCGAGAAAGAAAACTCAACTTTCGAAAATCGTCTAACTCACCTCTGATTTAGACATGACGGCAGCAGGAAGACAGACTTTAACGATGCTTTCTCGGCGGCGTCCACGGGCAGAAAGGAGTAAGCTAACGAACGTATCCACCAGCCTACCTTCAGCCTCGCCTTTTTATCCCGCCTCCTCGCTTTCGGCATTGGCAGACCCCGCCCCTCCAAAGCTCCGATTGGCTGTCTGAAATCACTTCCTCCTTCTATTGGTCTATGGTTCCGTACTGCTGTGTAACGTCATCCGTTTGGGCGTTCTACGCAAGCCCCGCCCCCTTGAGTCATTGGTGCCTGAGCTACGTTACTCTTAACCAGTCTGATTGGCTAGCCCGCCAATCATTCATATTTGAATATACCCAAGGTATGTAAACGCCTTTTTCGTCTTCCACACCCATATAATACATTCACCTCGCCTGGCAAAGCATAACTAATACTATAAGTTAGATAAGTAGCTTGTAAAAACTTCTTTTTGCAGTCACTACTTACAGAGCGCATGTGTAGTAAAATGGCGAGTTTACGCAGGCGTATTATGAAGTTCCGCCTGCCGCTGAAACACGTGAAATGGCGGGTGGGAGTGGGCGGTGAGCCTATGGCGCCTGCGTAGTGGCGGGAGTTGTGCCCTCTTTTGCGCAGGCGTTATGGGCGGAGAAAGGGTCCGGTTCCAGGATTGGTTGCGCAGGCGCAGGGAAGGATCCGTTTTGGCGGGCGGTTGGCGTTGCGCAGAAGGCGGCGGCAGCGGTGGCTTGTGGTTCGGCCCCACCACAGAGGAACAGGGCAGACGTTAGTGTGAGTGATCACTCTCGATCCCGGGTAAGTGGAGGAGAGTCTTGTCTACGCATACGAGGTCTTGAACCGGCTCCATTTGGGCCCGTTATTGTGTGAAATGAATGGACCGCGGGGTGGGGGGGATAGTGAAAGGGCAGCGATGCATCGGGCCAACCAATAGAAGAACAGGGGGCGGGATATTTTATCCTTGCAGGTTCTTTGGGGGCTTTGCAGCCGAAGAATTTGACTGGCAAGTGTATAGGCCAATTGGGTCTGCCTTCAGCTGCCGAATGACCGGCGCTTGGGCCATCGGAATGTGGGAGGCGGGTTTTTCCCTCCTGAGCAGCGTCTTACTGAGCCAATGAGCACGAAGCGCGCGGTAGGTTGGCCTTCTCCAAGAGGCAGCGGTTTGACTCCAATGGGGAGCGCGGGAGTTGGGCAGTTAAGTGGATAGACCGAGTCTGGAGCCAGTAGGTGAACGGGTACTCCAAAAGAGGGAGTTATCTTAGACTAGGAGTTGTTACTTTCAATACCTGTGATGGTGCGTGGGAATGAACATTTTATCCATAATAACTAACCTAATGAAATCTTTAGGTTTCCATCCCACACACCTTATCTACCACTTTAGTTTTAGGGAAAACGAGAAGTTTTAGACTTGACTTATTTACTTGTTTAGAAGACCGTTAAGACGGTAGAACAAATAGGATAAATCTTCACGTATCTTTATGGAATGCATCCAAGAAAAATCTATATCATAATCATATTTCCACGGACAAATAGGTCCGTAGGTCCAGAGAGAGTTTTGAAAGACTACATATTTGGATATGACACAATGGGATCGAGGCAGATGGGATTTCTAATGTTTAAATCTTTTCAGAGATAATTTGTCATAAAATTGAATAAAAAATGATAATTTGTCATTAAAATTAAATAAAAAATTTTTTTTTGTTTCCAGTCATCACGTATTTCTCATTACCTCCTTTCACTTTAATTATGTATGTTCTGGGTGCTTTTCTCTTTGGTCTCTTCCGCTGAGGAACTTTCCTTACATAAATGTATCTTTGTTTACACCATTAAAGATTTCCCAAGCCCCTCTTTCCTGCTCTTTGAGGATGTCTGGTTTGGGGTGAAAAAGAAGTTGCTTAAGGAGGGTATGGGGAGGGAAGAACCACCCATCACCTGGATCACCATTCATTGCCTTTTGGTTAGATTTTCTTCTTCTGTTGGTAATGCCCACTGTGTTTATTCTAGGGCTTTTAAAATTTTATTATTATTATTATTTTTATTTTTTGGTACTGGGTATTGAACCCAGCCAGAGGCAGTTTACTACTAAGCTATGTTCCCAGTCCTTTTTATTTTTTATTTTGAAATAAGATCTTGCTGACCATCATCATCATGTATAATAAGTTAGAATAAATAAACAATTTTAATAAGAAAAAGGTCTTGCTGAGTCGCTGAGGGTCTCTGCTAAATTGTTGAGACTGGCCTCTAACTTGCAAGTATTCTGATTGTAGGCCTGAGGTGTCTACTCCGGCTGTGTCAATTTTAATACTTCATTGTTCACTGGTTAATGTAGAATCAAAAGGGAAGATATTTAAATGGCCGATAAAATCAACTATATATGAAATAAATTTAGGATTAGAGACCTTTGGGTTTTTTAAAAAATATTTATTTTATTTTTATAAAATTTTTAAAAAATATTTATTTTTTAGTTGTAAGTGGACACAATATCCTTATTTCATTTTTATGTGGTGCTGAGGTTTGAACCCAATGCCCCACGTGTGCTAGAAGAGCACTCTACCACTGAGCCACAGCCCTGAGACCTTTACAGTTTTGTACAAAAAACATAATTCCAGTGCAGCTTATAATGAACAGAGGAGTGATTTCCATGTTAACCGGTGCTTGCAAAGGGATAACATTATCAGTTATACACCTATTTATAGGTTATGTTAAGGATGCAGTTGCTGAGCTTCTAAGAACTAAAGTGATAATGGGTTAAGGATATTTATCGTTGATGTATTTAGGTTTGAAAGGAATACCAAGAAAGAACAATAAAGAAAAATCTAATCATGGTCTAAAATGACCAATGCCAGAGTTTATATTTATATTTTGAAAATATATTTTCAAAATATTTTACCAGTTGCAAATTAGGAAAGACTGGAGATGATGGGTGAGGTGTTGAGGGAGTGACCTTTGGTAAGGGAGTACTACATTTTACCTGATTTAAGTGATTTGGACATTCCTGGAATTCTTTTGGGCCAGAGTCTCAAATTCTCCTTTGACCTTGATTTAGTGAGAAATAGATTTTACACTGGTCCTGTATACATATTGAAACATGTTTCACCAGACAAAAGTGCAAAGAACACTAGCACTTTCTCATCTACAATGTATTTCATTTTTTAAAAAACCAGGTCAGTTTCCACTGAACTGATTTCACAACTGTTATAAACCCACAGTTTTTTGGGCAGGGGTGTGGGGAGAGCCCTGCTCAGAGGAATGGGCAACCAGATCATTGCACCTTAGATTATTCTGAGTGAATTCATTTCATCTCTAGTTTCAGCTACCTGAATATATAAGCAGATTCATTGGTGGTCCCTTATATGGTGTTTTTACATGTATTTTACCTTGAAAGATTTTAGCTTTGTGAAATTGAGCATTTCTAGTTGTTGTGCAAGTAAAAATTGCTTGTTTTATTATGAAGTGTATTCTAATGGGATTGTAGGTTTGATGAATATTTCTCTGTGGTGGGGGTATTTTAATAGATAATTTTCATTGAAATTCTCAAGACTATCACATGAAAAATCCTAACTAGACTTATCCTTTGCCGTGGAAAATCTGGTAGGGTTGTTAAAACCACCCCACAGTAATACAAAGTGTTGGGCCTCCATTAACAAAAGTTAAAGCACTTGCACTTCGAGTTTGGAGGGCTACTAATGCATCTAAACCTAAAAGGATTATTTACTAAAAGAGAAAATAACATATCTTCACTGGTCTGTAAAAAAAAAAAAAAAAAAAAGTAGAAGACTTCCTTATAGGTGGTACAGAATTTGCCATCCTCCTGTCTTAGTCTCCGGAGTTGCTAGGATTACATGTTTGTGCCACTATCCATGTCCAGCTATATCAGAGTCTTAGGTAAGCAGGATGGTAATTGGGAGAGAGACAGAAAGAGCAGATAAGTCTGAAGTGACCAGATATTTTCTTTAAATGTCTAAGAAAATTTTGTAGATTTTCAGAGCCTTTAATAATACTTTAGAAAAGAGAATGGTTTGTGATTCAGGATGCAAAGTTTCTGAGGAAGACTAGTGGGTGTTTATTTTTGGTTTTGGGGATTTAAACCCACCAGAACCTCTTACATGCTGAGCCAGTACTGTCGTTCCACCCCCACCTCTTTTTAATTTTTAAGGCAAATTAGTAACCACAGCACAATTTTCATCTTTTAAAAATATTTTTAGTTGTCAATGGACCTTTATTTATATGTGGTAACAAGATTTGAATCCAGTGCTTCACCCATGCTGGGCAAGTGCTCTACCACTGAGCCACAATCCCAGCCCCCTAATTTTCATATTTTATTGGAATCACTCATTTAATAAGTTCACCTGGTAGAGAATGTTCAACTTTCATTTTGTTCTTTTTCTTGGTCTTTTTTTATTTTCAATTGGTTTACCTGAAATCAGGCCTAAAGCTGTGCTATGGATATTGATTTTAAATGCAGAATATTAATGTGGTTATTGTTTGATTCAATATAGGTATTTACACATTATTATTCATGAACTTGGACTCTGGGCAGTCATCTTTTGTCACTAACATAAACTTTGATTTTCCTTTCTTGCTCATAGAGGGTGACTTTAACTGATCATTGTACTAATAGGAAGAAGTCCAGGTCGTCCTGAGAAGAGTTGGCTTATACAGAGTTCAAGATGCACATTTGTTGGATTTCTGTAAGCCATTTGATGCCACATATTCATTTCTGATGACAACTTTACACTTGTGCTGGCAGAACACCCACAGTGACAACTGCTGTCTATGTTTAGTCTGTCCAAGACCTCAACCAGCTAGTATGTTTGTGGAAAAACCTACACTGTTCTTGTTAGCAGCTATGTAAATATTAGACCTCTCTCTGAGTTTATCTTCTCAGGTCTGCCGATTTATTTTTGGGCAGTTTAGATCCTGTGGTTGCCTCAATTTACCCTTTGAAATGAGGGATTAAAAGTTTTAGTTATCCTTTGGGTTAAGTGAAGCACAATTCTTTTTGAATCAGTACACAGTTTTATATATGTCCAGTTTATGATGGATGTGTGTGTTGGGGAATGAACCAGCGCTTTGAGTACATGCTCTTACTTCCGAGTTACACTTCAGGTTCCTAGCCCCAATTTATGGTGGTGCTCCCCCTGCCACACCCCAGGTGGTGGATATCAAACCCAGTTCCTCACACATGTTGACAAGCATTCTCCCACTAAACTGCATGCATAGCCTCCTGGTTTGTGTTTTCAAAAATTGTACTTCCACTGTTTATTTGCTTCCTGTGGTTCGTACAACATCCTAGCACAGACTTGGTAGCTTAAAACAACAGGAATTTAGCTGAGCACCATGGTACCGGCCTGTAATCCCAGCTACTCTGGAGGCTGAGGCAGGAGGATCACAAGTTTCAGGCCAATCTTGGCAAATTAGTGAGACCTTGACTCAAAGTAAAATATAGAAAGGGTTAGGGATGTAGTAGTTCTAAAAAGAAAAAGGTATAGGTATACAGGTCTGTGGTAGAGGGCCCCTGGGATCAATTTTAGTACCACAAAAAAATCCTAAACAACAAAAAACCAGGAATCCTCATAGTTCTAGAGGCCATAAGTCTGTAGTCAAGGCTTTGAGCCCCTTGTGGAGGCTCCAAGGGGATAGTGTCTGTTTCTTGCCTCTTCCAGTTTCTGGTGGTAATTTACCATTCCTTGACTTAATGGACTCATTTCCCTGTGCTCTTTAAAGGATACATGTGAGATTGCATTTAAGGCTAGAAGATCAGGACTAATTTCTCTCAGATCTTTTTTTCCTATATATTTACTGGTGCCTTATAATTACACATAATAATGAGATTCATTGTTACATATTCGTACATGTACACAATATTGTTTTCCCATCCTTCCCTTTCCCTCCATCCCTTCCCCTGGCCCACATCTTCTATTCTTCTAGTCTCCCTTGTTTTCATGAGGTCCCCTCACCTTTTTTGCCTTATTTCTTTTTAGCTCTCACATCTTTTCTTATATACGACAATCACAGTTTTGTGGGTTAGGAATTGAATATCTTTGGGGGGACCACCATTTGGACCACTATACCTTGGTTCCTTAACTCCTACTCAAATAAATTTGACCTCCCTCAAAAAAAAAAAAAAGGTTATTTTAAATGAAAGAGGCAAATGAAAAATAAGAAAAGCTCAGAAACCTTGGTTCTTTTCCTATTTCTGCCATTAACTAGTGGCATATGGGGATCTCTTTGCCGTCTGGTCTAGAGTTGGATAAGCGATAGCTAATAACTTGAGACTAAAACTTATGAAGTGGCTCCTAAGTCATCTTGGAGTTTATTTTTTATACCAATAATTGTAAGTGCCAATCAAGAAATTATTCTAGGTCTGGGGATGTGGCTCAAGCATTAGTGTGCTCGCCTGGCGTGCATGGGGCACTGGGTTTGATCCTTAGCACCACATAAAATAAAATAAAGATGTTGTGTCTACCAAAAACTAAAAAATAAATAAATTTTAAAAAGAACTTATTCTAAAAAAAAAAAGATCACTCAAAAAGTGTGTCTTCACATTAGGGAAAAAAATAAAAGAACTTATTCTAACATTTGGGCCAGTGTAATCCTTTGGTATTCTTTCCTAGGACTTGCAAGACAGAAGACTGACTTGCTGGCTGACTGTCAACTTCCCAGGGCATAACACAGGATAACCTTTACTCTGTGCTTAAAACTTTTTCAAAGAAAAGATTTTCTGCAAAGGGTGTAAGGGACTAACTAGGCCATTTTCACCCTTTTCCTAGTGAGACAAAGGGCTATATAGTTTGAATTTCCTAGTAATAGTAGTCCATCTAAATTTAACACTGACACATTTTTCCATCTGAAACTAGATCGTGGACAGAAAAAAATTTCACATGCAATTTTAATCTTTAGACTTACTGTGTGCCTGTTCTATTGTGCTTCATGGCTAGGAAGGGCACTAGCAAGCATGAGATCAAGAAATGGTATACTTGAAAGGGCTGTTTTAAGATCAAGTTTTATAGCACACATTTATTTCTTCCATGGAGTGGAGGAACCAAATTGAATTCAAGTATTTCTCTGATCGTAATCTGTTTCTTAGAAAATAAAGCAAGTTCAGTCTGAGCCAGCAGGCATAATTATGTCGGAATAAAACGCCCTGTGCTAAAGAGGTCAACTAACAGGCTGGGAAATCTTGAAGTTTAGTTTTGGAGGCAAATCCTTGAACTCCATGTGCCTTGTTTTTGTCCCCAAATCAGTAAGACTCACCTCACAGGAAGTTGTAGAGGGTAATATATTGCTAATTTGTTCAGTATTTTACAACAATAAATTATCTCAAAAGAGCTGATAAAACATAGGCAAACTTCATTTATATGAGTAGCTGGAGACAAGCATAGATAAAACTTACAGATAATTCAGAAAAGTTATTAAAGTTATTTTTAACTTCCACTATTAAACATTTTACCTTATATGTCCTATATATTTTCCAAAAATTTTTTTAAGTTGTTGATAGACCTTTATTTTATTTTATTTATTTATATGTGGTGCTGAGGATCGAACCCAGTGCCTCATGCAAGCTAGGCGAGTACTCTACCACTGAGCCACAACCCCAGCCTCTCTTATTCTTTTTTTAATAAAAGATCTATGGCTTAGTTAGGGCAAATAGCAGCAGGTTAGGTAATAAAGGAATCAGTTCATCAAGAGGATGTAACAATCCTGTGTTTATACAGCTAATAATAAAAGCTTCATAATATATAAAGGAAAAATGAAATAATAGAAATCTAATTATATTTGGAAATTTTAATACCTTGCTGATTGATAAGACAAGTAGAAAGATCAATAGGGAAATAGAAGACTTCATATAATTGATGTTTGTAGAGTAGTTCACACGACAGCAGAGTACTTTTCAAGTATACATAGAACACTTAACCTAAACAGATCATCCTCTGGTCATAATACAAGTCTCATATTCAAAAGATTCAGTTGTGTACACTATATTTTGTTTTTGCAGTACTGGGTATCAAACCTGCATACATTTGAGGCAAGAAATCTTATCACTGAGCTACATCCCTAGCTGTGTCAATTTTTTTTTCCTTTTTAATTATAGTGTGATTAAGTTTGAAGTCAGTAACAAAGACATCTGGAAAGTTCCCAAATATTTTGAACTATACAACACACTTCTGAGTAGTCCATGAATTAAAGAGGAACTCATGGATTGGGGATGTAGCTCAGTGGTAAAATGTGAGCTTAGCATGTACATGGTCTTGGGTTTGATCTCTTGCAACACAAATATGCAATCACAAAGAAAATTAGAAAATATTTTCAACTGAATGAAAGTGAGAGCATGACATATCCAAACATGAAATACAGATAGTGCAGTGCTTAGGGGGAAACTTAACTACAAAAGCGAATCTAAAGTCAGCGACTTGGTTTCCACCTTAAAGCCCTAGAAAAAGAGGAATTAAATCCCAAGTATCTTCACAGCCTGTAGTCCCAGCCACTTGGAAAACTGAGGCAGGAGGATCCATCTCTATCTCTTTTTTTTTTAATATTTATACTTTAGGTGTAGATGGATACAACACAATTTCTTTATTTTTTAGTTTTTAGGTGGACACAACATCTTTATTTTATGTGGTGCTGAGAATCGAACTCAGCGCCCCGCGCATGCCATGCAAGTCGTTACTGCTTGAGCCACATCCCCAGCCCCAATGCCTTTATTTTTATGTGGTGCTGACAATCAAACCCAGGTCCCACCCGTGCTAGGCAAGTGCTCTGCCACTGAGCCACAATCCCAGCCCTTCTATCTCTCTTCATTTTGGTACCAGGGTTTGACCTCAGGTTCATGTAGCCATTGAACCCCATCCCCATCCCTTTTTTGTTTTATTTAGAGACAGGGTCTCACTGAGTTCCTTTGTGCCTTGCCAAATTGCTGAGGCTGGCTGTGAACTTGGGATTCTCTTGCCTCAGCCTCCGGAATCATTGGAATTATAAGCCTGTGCCACTGCACTAGACCAGGAGGATCTCTAGGAGTCTAGGAATCTAGGAGTTCATGGCCAACCTGTGCAACACAGGCTGTTATGTTAAACAAACCAACCAAAATTCATCCAAAGTAGGCAGAAGAAAAATAGTAAAGATAAAAGTAGTAATAAATTTATTTTATTTTGGTACCAGGGATTGAATCCAGGGGCACTTAACCCCTGAATCGCATCCCCAGTCCTTTTTTAAAAAGTTACTTATAGACAGGGTCTCACTGAGTTGTTCAGTGCCTCACTAAGTTGCTGAGGCTGTCTTTGAAGTCTCGATCCTCCTGCCTCAGCTTCCGAAGTCACTGGGATTACAGGTGTGCGCCACCACACCCGGCTTGAAATATTTTTTTAAAAATAAGAAAATAATGAACTGAAAGTTCTTAGAGAAGATCAGGAACTTAATTCTTTGAGATAAATCAGGAAAGATGGACAGATGACTAGCCAGGCATTTTGGCACATTGCCTGTAATCCCAGTTTACTTGGGAGGCCAAAGCAAGAGGATCACTAGTTAAAGGCCATTTAACAAGATTCTGTCAGAAAGACACAAATATTTGGAAAAAGAGGATGGATATTACTATTGATCCCACAGACTGTGTGTTTGTGTGTGTGTATTATTGGGGATTGAGCCCAGGCAAGATCTGTATCACTGAGCTAGCTATATCGGAATCCCTGATCCTACAGATAAAAAAGGTAATAAGCCAAGTGTAGTGATACATACCCATAATCCCAGCAGTTGGGGAGGCTGGGAAGATCACAAGTTCAAAGCCAGCATGGGCAACACCCTGTCTCAAATAAATAGAAAGGGC
Organism: Spermophilus citellus; assembly: GCF_964194105.1. Classification (NCBI taxonomy): domain Eukaryota; kingdom Metazoa; phylum Chordata; class Mammalia; order Rodentia; family Sciuridae; genus Spermophilus; species Spermophilus citellus. Next base: position 73,630,915 of record NC_138197.1, on the reverse strand, counting down.
TGGGGCTATAGCTCAATAGTATGAGAAACTGTGGCACTATATTCCATGTCTTAGTGAAATTAATTGCTTCCTGGAAAAACAAACTATCAAAGCTCACTTCAGTACAGAACTTTATTGGCTCTATATCTGTTAAGGAATTGAGGTTAAAAATATCCCACAAAGAAAACTCCAAACCTGAAATATTTTGTTCTTTTTCCCGCAACAGACCTATGAAATATGTAGGGCAAATAGCTAACATCCTTAACTTTTGAACTTTCCAATTCAATATTTAGTAATCTGGAATATCTACTTATTCCAGATTCTGAATAGAACTGTTAAAAAGTTGCACATTAAGTTGCTTTTTTGTAACAACCTTTAAAGGTGCTAACAAGCACTGGCTTAACTAAGGGAGAAATTTAAAATCCCCTTAAGTTGAAGACTGGAGTAGAACTGCAGTTATTAGACCCTCGATAAATGTCCCATAACCAACCAAACAATTTTAGAGCAAGGAACAGAATGACTACATTAATCATCCCTTTGGCAAAGGATTTGAATTGGGAAAGTAGTTGGAAACTGTACAAAAAGAAAAATCTTACTTGGCTTAAGTAACATGTCAAAACAGTTGAAGAGCTGGGTGGTCTGAGATTGGCCATCCCTTTAGCCATTTATCTGATGGTGGCCTTTCTTTGCATTTAACTATCAATATATCTGAAGTGTAGAGCACACTTTTATGATATTGTGGCATAGTAACTCACACTTAAATGTCAATAGAGACACTTGCAAAGACCTGCAAGGTTCAATAACTTCTGGTGTGGGTTTGTTTCTCCTGTCATCACCCATTATGTATTTTTTTACAGCTTTTAAATTGCCACAGAGTGAAATTGGTTGGGATCATAATAGATGGCCCAGGAGCTGCCAAGGATACCCTTGTATGGGATGGGAAAAATTCAATACTGGCTTGATTTTATTTATCTAAATTGTAGGCTATGAACTTCAGTATAATTCATATTGCAGATACACCAAGGTGATGGCAAAGCACAAAATCATGCCATATGTTGAAGGAATGCTCTTTTACTCCCAGAAGTTTTATAGTCTTGAGTTATTTTTTATTCCAATTATATAAAAAATTTTTGTCAGCAGTAGTAATCAGATTTTAGTATTGCTAACATTGGTTTAAATTCTAATATTTTTTCAACAGTGAAATTAGAGAGATTTTAGAGATTTTAGTTTATGGTTTTGAAAATTAGTTTTTATATCTCTTTAATGTCTTCACTAAACTAAGAAGACTACTGAGAAGCAAAATTGTCTTAATGTAGGTTCTTCCTTAAAATAAATGATATGTTGACAGGACCTGAAGGGGTCTTTGTAATCCTTAAACTGCTGATGTCCAAAAACTGCAAGCTAATACCAGGGTAAGGAGTGAGTTTTAATTTTGTGGCTGATGTTGGAAAAATGCTTTATAATTATAATTTTATTTTGGGGTAAGTATTTTAACCCTTCCATATTTTGTGAGCATGATCTGCCAAAGTGGTATGTATAAATCTGTGATTCATGGTAATCTGCTGAACATTGCTATTACCCAATTTTCTTAAGATTTATTTATGGTGAACATTGAAAATGTTCTTTGTGAAAGGTGACAAGGTTTTTAAGTTCATGCTTCATCACATTTAATTTTTTTTTTTAAAGAGAGAGGAGAGAGAGAGAGAATTTTTAATATTTATTTTTTAGTTCTCGGTGGACGGAACATCTTTGTTGGTATGTGGTGCTGAGGATCCAACCTGGGCCGCACGCATGCCAGGCGAGCGCGCTACCGCTTGAGCCACATCCCCAGCCCCTCATCACATTTAATTAAGAGAGGAACGGGTGTGAGATGAACACCCATCTAAGAATGGGGTGCCTTGAGATGAGTTTAGTATGTTCCAGAGATAGTTGTTGGAAAGCACCATCTGGAAGACATTTTCCCATAATGGTGCCAAGTTCTACTTTCTCATAAATCTTGGAACGGCTGGATATCTAACCTTTTGCCCAATGGTTGGATTTAGGTGTGCCCTAACTAAATTTCAAGACCGATGCTTGGGAGAAGAAATTGAGTAGATTTTAATAAAAGGAAAAGAAAAATTCATAAAGTTATTGAGATAATACAGATTTGTTTATTGTTGCTAAATACAACAATATGCGAGACTGGCAATTTAAAGCAGTTTTTAGATTTGAGTTCTAGAGTGCACATTGATTTATAAAATAATGGTAGTCCACAGTGTATGTTTTAATCTAAAAGAACAAAGGTCTTTACTCTCTTGCTCATGGTTTTAGGAGGCCTGGATAATCAACATATAGCATACATTGCCTCATAGTAGCTGGCTGAAGCAGTGCCTTAGTCCCTGATTTTTTTTTTTTTTTTTTTTTTTTGGGTCATGGGAATGGAACCCAGAACCTTGACATCACATGTTAAGTGTGTGCTCTACCTCTGAAGAACAGCCACTTTGCCCTGTTTGCTTGATTTTTCAAGGGTCATGAACTGGAGTTTTGCTAGCCAAAGGGAGAGCATTTCCTCTCTAGATACTCCTCTCTATTAATAAAGTTTGTGTTGTCTGAATGTGGCTTGTTAATGATAGGGGTGTTAATGACCACAGTTAATCTTCCTCCTCAACTCTTTCCTAATCCAGTCTCTTAAATAGACATTTAAAAAGCTTTTAACTCCTCTTGAATTGGGTGCTCATGGGCTTTTGGTGGAGGTGGAGTGATAGTTATCAGCCCATTTAACAAAATCCTAGACAGCCAGGACAGCTATAATGTGCGTCTCTATGCTGTGTTTTTTGTTGAAGTGCCACATGGCTAATACTTTGAAAATCATAAATCTAGTACAAGAAAACACCTTTATAGAGGGTATTTTAGTTTTATGCTGTATGGGTTACATACCTAAGACCATTGGTACTTTCAATATCCACAAAGAGCAAAGAACATACAGCAGATTAATATGGTTCTGTAAATTTGGTTTGTTTTCATCCGTTTTATTTGCTGAATAAGACTATAGAGGATGCTTAGAAAACAGTGCTGTGCCTGACAATTTAATCTTTCCCTAAACTACTGTCTTTCCCCAAGGGCTTTAGGGGAGAAATGGGAATTTATCAAGTCTGGGCCTACTGAAGCCACTCATCAGTAATTAATTAATCCAGATGATAGGGAACTTTGCATATGCCCTCTGCCTTCCTTGTTACTTTTTTTTTGTGTGTGTGTGTGTGCTGGGGATCGAACCCAGGGCCTTGTGCATGCAAGGCAAGCACTCTACCAACTGAGCTTTATATCCCAAGCCCCCCTTATTCTTTTACCATGACTTTCTGGAGGATTTTGCCCACTTAGTGGGTGTAATATAATTTATATTGAAGCTCGAAAGTGAAGAGAGCTCACTTATTATGCATCTTGACTTTTGTTCTGATTACTACCTCTAAATACTTCAGAATCTAGTTCAGTGAAGCAGCTTATTCATTGATTTTTATTCTTTCTAAACAATAAAAAGAATGCTTGGAGAAAGATACCAGAATTCTGTTATTTGTACTTTTTTCCTCATAGTGGTGATGTAAATAAAATGTGCTACACCAAGATCTAAGAAAAGTCATGAAGCAGCTGGCATTGAAAGGAAATTATAGTGGGTCTTCCGCCTGTAATCCCAGAGACTTGGTGTAGGCAGAGGCAAGAGGATCAAAAGTTCAAACCAGTCTCAGCAACTCAGTGAGACCCTGTCTCTAAATAAAATACAAAAAAGGGCTGGGGACGTGGTTAAGTGTCCCTGGGTTCAATCCCCACTACCAAAAAGAAAAACAAACAAATAAATAAATAAAGGGTTATAGAGGGACCACAGCAAACTGATACTGGGAACCTTATGATGGGTGGTTTTATGATTTTCTGATTGATTGATTGGTGCCAGCGGCTAGCCTTTATATCTGTTATTTTGGAATTTCCAGCTTTGTTGTAATGCTCACTATGTAATTGCTAGGGACTAACAGTTTTTAAATGATTTTCTTTAACTGCATAATATATGGAATTATTTTTTTTTCTTCCTGTCTGCTTTATCTTCTTACTTTCCCCTCCCCACCCCACCCCTTTTTTTTTTTTTTTTTTTTTTTTTGGTGGACGGTTCAACTTTTAAGAGTTCCCTGGCAGTGACTTGGAATGTGGGCTCCGACTCTGCATAACCACAAAGTTCTTTGATGATCTTCCAGGACCTCCTTTAGTCCGGATCCCTGGTTTAGGTGTTCTCCCCTAGCATTCAGAGGCCTGTAAGGTGAATTTGCCTTGCATTGTTGATAGGAAAGATTGCTGGGGCTGCTCTTTTTCTGTGTCCTAATGCTGTAGCTGGTACAGTCTATCTATAGTGGTTAATCCTTTTACCAGAGAATTTTATCCTTTATCCATGTTCAAGAAAGGGTTGGGAGCTGTCTTGGTTGAAAGACTCTCTAGAAACTTAAGAAGCTGCTCACCCCTTCTTGTGAAGATTTCCACAAGGATAAGGTTGCAGAGGCTCGTCTTCTCCTCCTCTGTGGTAGTATCAGAATTCTACCTTAATCACTTCATCATCCTGCCAACAGATTCTCATTTCTCATACCAGAAAGCTCCCTTCTCCCAAGCTCAGCGTGAACCACCAGTCTTGATGCTTTATCTGGTCCAGGCTCTAGCCCTTAAATTGTCTGTCTGGCTTTGTGTTTCATTTGACCCTAATACACTGGGTCGCACTGTCTAAAAGAGAATTATGTCCCCTCCGATGTCTGAGTACATTTCTCATTTTTTACTGCTGCTCCTGAGCAGATCTGTAACTTCAAGGTTAAGATAAGACACATTCCATCAGAACTATGTCGTCATCCTTGCCAGCTTCTGATCTGTGACTGTCCAGGAGATTTACAAGACAATTGCATGCCATTCTTTAAAGAATATTATGGTTGGACTCTGACTCCTGGCATCAGGCCCAATTCTATTTGTCAGCGTTAGAAAACCCATTTCCCAAAGAGAAAAGGACCTCAGCCCATGTGTCCTTTAGGGAGTTCTTAAGAATGAGAAGAAGAGAGTAGACCTGAACCTTAATTTCAGGATGTTTTAGGGGGAAGAGTGGACACTAGAATATGTAGTATGGTTATTCGTTGAATTCACTCTTTTTTTGTGATCAGACACTGGTCTCGTGATGCTAAGTATGCACTCTACAGTAGAGCTATATCCCCAGAATGAATTCTTTTCTTTTTCTGAAAGGTTTCACCAAAATGTGTTTTTCCTGTCTTTTATTCCTTCACAGAATTACTGTCTTTTCATTCTGCTATCTCCCACATTTTGTGAGTTTTAAGATGTAGGAATGAGTACTTGACCCTTGAGAGAACATACCTACTCTTCTCTGAAGTTTTATTACTTTTCCAGTGCCTTTACAGAGGTACTGTTCCTCGCTTTTCTTACTATCTGCTAACATGTTGAACCGCAGGAGTTACTGCATGTGGTATGGTTTATGGGCTTAGGAATTTAGAAGGTCACATATTTCTTTCTGCTGTGGTATTGGACCCTAACTTATTTTTACAAAAGGTTCTTTTTGGAGGACATAATAGCTCTTTGATTTCAACATAAACTCACCCTTTCCCTAGGAGGTAGGAAGTGGGGATTTATTTGGCCTGTTTTAATGATACTAGGGTTAGATCTAAAATTTATTTATTCATGATCACACATGGCAAATCAATGAAAAATCAGGACACTATTTTAATTTCTATGGCATTGTTTTTAGATTCCTTAATTATGAAAAGTTAAGAAAAGTAAGAAGAGTTGAAAAAAGGCAATTTTTACTCAGAGGTTTCCTGATGGGTCCTTTCAATTTTGAGGAAATCCCCTATAATTAAAAATTTTGACTTTTCTGACCTGTAATAGCTGTTTTTTTTCTGTCTGACAACCAAATAATCACCTTTATTTGTCTGCTATTATTCAATCAGATTCTTTTATTTTAATACCAAGGGGTCTCACACACTGAGCTACATCCCCAGCCCTTTTTAATTTTCTTATTTGAGACAGGGTCTCACAAAGTTCCTGAAGCTGCCTCAAACTGACAATCCTTCCGCCTCAGCCTCCTGCTGCTGGAATTGCAGGCTTCTGCTACCCAGCCCAACAGATTCTTTGCTTTTGATTGTTCCTTTTCCTTCTATCCCATGGCAGCAGTCTCTGGCTGTGAAGTTCCCATATAAGAGCTGGGAATGGTGGTGCGCATCTTTAATCCCAGCTATTTTGGAGACTGAGGAAGGAGAATGGCAAGTTCAGGGGCCCACCTTTGCAATTTACTCATACCTTGTCTCAAAATTTTGAAAAATATTTAAAAAAATAAAAGGGCTAGGGATGTAGTTTAGTGGTAGCATGCCTCTGGGTTTAATCCCCAGTATCATAAAAAACAAAGTTCCCACATAGGACTGCTGTTGTAGCTCAGTGGTAGAGTGCGCTTAGAATGCACCAGACCTTAACACTATAAAAAGTAAAATAAGATAAAGTTCCTGTATGTAAAGCAGAGTAGGATTTGGGAGCTCTAAAATGTTTGTTTAAGGGCTGGCGCTGGGGCTCAGCGGTAGCACACTTGCCTGGCATGTGTGAGACACTGGATTCCATTCTCAGCACCACATAAATAAATAAAATAAAGGTCTATCAACAACTTAAAAAATATATTTAAAAAAATAAGATAATTAAAAGCAAAATTTATGGCATTTAGTCTCTTTTCTTCATCCCAGTTCTCCTTTTCTCAAGTATTAGGGATTGTTGACATAGGGAATGATGTATTAATAATGTGTATCAGATGGATAATAATTACTAAAAGATCCATTTCATAACAACATTGCAAGAATGACCAGGGCATGGTGATGCAGGTCTGTAATCCTAGCAGCTCTTTTTTTTTTTTTTCTTTTTTTAAGAATTTTAATATTTATTTTTGAGTTTTTGGCGGACACAACATCTTTGTATGTGGTGCTGAGGATCGAACCCGGGCCGCACGCATGCCAGGCGAGCGCGCTACCGCTTGAGCCCCATCCCAGCCCCATCCCAGCAGCTCTTGAGGCCGAGGGAGGAGAATTGGATTGCCAGTTCAGAGCCAACTTCAGTGACTAAACGAGGTAGTGAGTCCCTGTCTCAAAATAAAAAAAGAAAAGGGCTAGTGATGTGGCTCAGTGGTTAAGCACCCCTGGGTTCAATCCCTGGTACCAAAAAAAAAAAAAAAAGTGAGAGGGCTGGGGATACAGCTCAGTTGGTAGAGTGCTTGTTGTCTCCCATGCACAAGGCTGTGGGTTCAATGGGTTCAATCCCCAGCACTGCAACACACACACACACAGAAAGAAAGAAAAAGAAGCAAGGAGGTTGGAGGATTCTAACTTCAAGGCCAGCCTCAACAATTGAGGGAGACCCTGTCACAAAAGAAAGCATAAGGACTAGGGATGTAGCTCAGTGGTAAAGCACTCTTGGGTTCAATCTTCAGTACTAAAACAAAAAATCAAGTGAAAATAAATAGTTCAAAAGCAGTGGTTTTGGCTAACCTACTCTCCCTTCCTTTATGTAACTGCTGTATTAAGGATTAATTTTCTTCCCTAGCTATAATTTCAGTTGTAAGGTTTTTTTGGTCAGTATTTCAAGCCTTTGGATTCTAGTTCTGTGTCTAGTGTTCCTCCCAAGAAGAAAGCTCATATGGTATCTTTTTTTTTTTTTTTGGTGGTGCTGGGGATTGAACCCAGCCAGGGTCTTGTGCATTTGAGGCAATTAATCTCCCATCTGAGCATATCTCCATCCCTTATATGGTATCTTTGAAATGCTTCCCCTCCCCCTCTTTCCTCTGATTACCTCCCAAACAATTTTAATAATTGTACTATACACAGGGAGTTTTTTTTTTTTTTTTTCCTCCAGTGTGGTGCTCAAACATAGGGCCTCACTTAAATGCCAGGCAAACACTTTACCATTGAGCTACAACCCTAGCCCATTAACCGTACCATACAGATGGTGAAAAAGGCCTTGTCTAAAGTGCTTCTGGTGGGTTAGGGTACAGATCTTGTTGTAGAAGGACCTGGCCTTTCCATTCCTCCTTTCAGTGAGCTATAATCTTATTAGATGATCTTAAATTGCTATTGATTAATTCACAGTGCTTTTAGAGTAATAAGCATAAGTTTTGAAATTAAAACCCAAGAACCAATTCCCTTGGTTTCTGAATGCCTTGCCTTGAGGCCAAGGGAGGTACCGTCCAACTTCTCCACCCAGTCATCACTGAAAAGGAAAGTTAAGCCTTTTAACTTTTCCATTTGCCTCTCCCCCTCAGTCTAGTAAGGCTGCCAGTTGCCATGGCAACGGACTGGGACAGCTGCGCAGTGGCGCCCAGGCAGCTGGGTGGGGGCGGGGGAGCTGCCAGCCCGCCAAGCCCCAGACCTGGGAGGGGAGGCCCCTCCTGTTAGCCCAGAGGGAAAGAAAGAACTGGGGCGATCCGGTAGGTAAAGGAGGGAACCCCCATTCATTTTCTACTTTGGGGACTTCATGAAGGGATAAAGGGAAATTTTCCTTTTCCCTCCCTCACACTGAAGAACACATATGTAAATCCTTGTTTTTCCTGCTGAGGCAGGGGAGGCCATAGCCACAATGCTTAACTGCATGCATCTAACATGGGGCTGGTTTTTACCCCAGCGCTCTGACCTAAACTGCTCAGCTCCCGGAAATTCCAAGGTGAGTGGGGGTGGGGGTGGGGACTCTCCCTGGAATATGACATTTCCTGTCTCTGGTGAGGTCGGAGGCTGTTTTTATTTAAATAAACCAAAATCAGATCTATTTTCTTGCAGCTTAGGAGTCTCTTCTAAATTCATGGAAAGATTATTTTAAAAACACCTATTTAACATTCTCCCATACTCTTCCAGATAAAGTATTTTAATGAAAACTTAGTTTTATTATAGGGCAGTTATGGGTACAGGCAGTTTTTAGGATGTGTATACCTATTGCAATAAGTTCTAGAATGTGGTTTCCAATAATATTGCAATAATTTCTTAAAATCTAATTTGAAGTGAATTGATGTAATTTTTTATGTTTACTTGACATGAACATAATTCTGACATTAGTGGTCCTTATTCCTGGGAGTGGTTTCCTGGTTAACATTGGTAATGTTTAGGAGTGCTGAAAAACATCTTTAAAGATAACAGCAAAATAAAAATGAAGTTCACCTAAGAAAACAATCCCTGGTACTCTGTAATCCAGACTGTAGGCACCATTTAACATGGTTAAGGAAGAATTCTTAAATATGGTTATGGTAACAACAGTGTTGAATTTAAAAAAAAAAACTAGAGTCTTTATGGAGCACCCCCTGTTGTGCATATTTCTGGGCTTAACTCAATTTCCATTAGTTTTGCCTTGCTTCAGCTTTCCTTGGGCCTATGAAAGGCTCCTCTGTGTTTTGAGGAGGCTTAATGTTGATGCTGAGTCTGGGGCCAGACTTCTTTTTCCTCCTCTTCCTTTGGCCCAGAGTCAACTTCAGTTAAGAGGAGAGGGACCTTCTTAACTATTTGGGTTAGTTGAGCCATGGGAATTACTGAATAATCCAGTGACTAATTTTGAATTTTAGGACTAAAAAGTTTTTCTTCTTCCCTCCCATCCCCAAATGAGCATGCTGAAAAAGGAGGCTTAGTGTGTTTGAGATGTCAGCCTTGCTCTTGTGAGCTGATGGATGCTCTGGAGGGACAAGCTCAATTTGTTTCAAGGAAATGTACTGAGTCACTGAAAATGTGGTGAAAGATGCCTAAGCAAGGCCTTTTTTGTGCTAAGAGACTGGTCAAAATGCTCAGATTAGAGAAAAGTTACATATTGGTGGCTTCTTTTTTCATTTTTATAAAGACTCTATTCACCTTGTAGGGAAATGTTTTCATTCTGTCTTGGTTCATTTAACCAAAGGTTTTCCACATTTTCTCTTTGAGTTCCAGGCTTAAAAACAGTTACAAAAGTAACCAGGAGTTAGATAACTGCCATCTGATAATTTTCATCTCTTTCGACAAAGAGAAAATTGTAGCTGGGGGATTGAGGAATTGATCCATTTTTTAATTAAATTCTTTTTGTTTAAATTAAGTTCTTAAGCTGTCTATATAGAATGATCGGAAACTTTGTTCTCTCCCTTTCATCACATTGATAAGAGACAAAGTTTTTAATCCTCACAAAGGTTGTAACCATTTCGTCTTTCCCCTTTGCAGGAACCGGTGGCCTTAGTCCTTCAGGTGGAATAGTGTGCGACATGGGAAAGAAAACCAAGAGGACAGCTGACAGTTCTTCTTCAGAGGATGAGGAGGAGTATGTTGTGGAGAAGGTGTTAGACAGGCGTGTGGTTAAGGGGCAAGTGGAGTATCTGCTGAAGTGGAAAGGCTTTTCTGAGTAAGTGCTTTTTTTCAGGCTTTAGGACTCTATAGAGGTAGAGACCATTGGTTTACTCACCCATGAGCCACCACGGTCATTGTCTTTTTCCCCCCACCTTTTTTTACCTCTCCGAAGAATCAGAAGGTGCAGAAGTCACTAAGTAGTCTCCCTTCTCATAGAACTGATTTTTTTTCTTTTTTAATTTTCTTTTAGTTGTAGTTGGACACAAACCTTTATTTTATTTATTTATTTTTATGTAGCATCAGGGCCTCACACATGCTAGGAGAGCCACAACCCCAGCCTGGAGCTGATGTTTTGATACAGCTTTTGAGGGGCAGGATAATGGATTGGTGAAGGAGCATAGGCCTTGGGAACCAAAGTTTCCATATTCTTGTTTCACCACTTAAGACGCAAGCTGGATGATCTTGGCTAATTTCCTTATTTCTCTTCAATAAAATTTGGATAAGAAAAAGTACTTGAGAGTTGTTGGGTAGATGTATAGAGTCTGAATCATAAGCTTAGTGTAAGTATAAACTGTTGGTAGTAGCAGTATTTGGGATACAACTAAGATAAAAAAATATGTACATTATAGCAAAGAAAGAAGTAAGTCATCTAGCCTGAATCGGATCTTAAAACTGTATCAAGATGAATTATACATCTTATTGAAAGACTTATTTGAGGTCAACATTTTATTTGCAGAAATTTCAAACATAGCCCAGGTGTGGTGGCACATGTCTCTAGTCCAGGCAACTTATTAAGAAACTGAGGCAGAAGGATCACAAGTTCAAGGCCATCCTGGCAATGTAAGACCCTATCTCAAAATAAGAGATAATTCAAGCATTGTAAGATACCTAGCATCTCTAGCACCCAGAGTGCTATACGTGGGTAGTACACCAATCTGAAGATGCTTTCCATATTTTTAAAGAGTGGTGGTAATACAACTTCCGCTAGATAAGAACCACTGAGTTTAGGGGAGACTGAGAGCACCGTGAGGTAGGAATTAAAATAATAACAAAAGATTTTGAGGGAGTTCTTTAGGTCCTTCAAATCACAACTAGAAGTACTAAGGTATTTAAAACTATCTCTTTTGAGCTACTGGTATCTCACCATAGATAAAAAAGAAGAAGATAAAGTTTGGGAAAGACAGGTTAAGCACTGATCCTTACTTTGTCATCAATACCTGGGACTCATAAATGACTGGAACAAATTTGGCCCTTTACCCCAGCGTTTGACAACAAAAGTACCTGCCTGAGTGCTAGTGGATACCCTCTGTGGATGCTGAAACCGTGGACAATATTGAATCGTATATAAATGCACTATATGTTTTTTTCTTATATATCTATGACAAAATTTAATTTTTAAGTTAGGCACAGTAAGAGATTACAACTAATGCTGGGCAGGGCGGCGCATACCTATAATCCCAGTGGTTTGGGAGACTGAGGCAGGAGGATCATGAGTTCAAAGCTAGCCTCTACAATAGCGATGCACTAAGCAAGTCAATGAGACCTTGTCTCTATAAAATACAAAATAGGGCTGGGGATATGGCTCAGTGGTAGAGTGACTCTGAGTTTGATCCCTGGTACTAAAAAAAAAAAGATTTAACAGCTAATTATTATTATTATTATTTTAATATTTATTTTTTAGTTTTTTCGGCAGACACAATTTCTTTGTTTGTATTTGGTGCTGAGGATCCAACCCCGGCCGCACGCATGCCAGGCAAGCGCGCTACCGCTTGAGCCACATCCCCAGCCCCAACAGCTAATTAATGATAAAATAGAATAGTTGTAGCAATATACAGCAATAAAAATTATGTGAATGTGGATTTCCCTCAAGTACTTATTGTACTTACCCTTCTTATGATGACATGAGATGATATAGTGCTTGTGATACGATGAAGTGAGGTGAGTAACGTAGGCATTCTAATATAGTATTAGGCTACTGCATAGGGTTATTTGAACATAAGCACTACAAATACCATGATAGTCTGATAGTGGAGATAACTACTAAGTGATATTGGGCAGATAGTGTGTGGGAACTTTGGTCAAAGGATGATTGACATTCACAGAACAGAGTGAGATGGTGCAACATTTCATTATGTTGCTCAAAACGCATGCCATTTAAAGTGTATTAATTGTTTATTTCATGGAATTTTCCAATTAATACTTTAGTATTGCAGTCAACCACAGGTAAATTAAATTGCAGAAAATGAGGGGCTAGGGGTATGGCTCAAGTAGTAGGGCGCTTGCCTGGCATGCGTGAGGCACTGGGTTTGATCCTCAGCACCACATAAAAATAAAATAAAAAGATATTCTGGGGCTGGGGATGTGGCTCAAGTGGTAGCGTGCTCGCCTGGCATGCGTGCGGCCCGGGTTCGATCCTCGGCACCACATACCAACAAAGATGTTGTGTCCACCGAGAACTAAAATAAATAAATAAATAAATTCTCTCTCTCTCCCCCCCTTAAAAAAAAAAAAAAAAAGATATTCTGTCCACCTAAAGCTAAAAAATAAATATTTTAAAAAATTGCAGAAAATGAAACCACTAGTGTATGTGCTAAGCAGTGATCAGATTCTACTTCCTCTGTTCTATTTAATTCTCATGAAAACCTTTAGAAGAACTGAGCATGGTGGTGCACACCTGTAATCCCAGGATTTAGGAGGCTGAGGCAGGAAGATCACAATTTTGAGGCCAGTTTTGGCAACTTCATGATAACCATGTCTTAAAAAATAAAAAGTTGGGGATGTAGCTCAGTGGTAGGTTGCCCTTGGGGTCAATTCATAGTAAAACACACACACACACACACACACACACACACACACACACATACACACAAGCCTTTAGAGGTATTTTCAGTTTCCAGATGAGGAAATTAGTGAAGCTGTTTCCTAAAGATCACATAACCTGTGATAGTAGAACAAAAATCCAGTATCAAGATTTTTGGCGGGGGGCAGGGGAGGCTGAGGTTGTGGCTCAGGGGTAGAGCACTCGCCTAGCACGTGCGAGGCCCTGGGTTCAATCCTCAGAACCACATTAAAAAAATAAACAAAATAAAGGTATTGTGTGCAACTAAAAAATAAATATTTTTTTTTTAAAAAAATATTTCTTTGGTTCTAAAATCCTTTTAAAATTATATTGTGCTTTCTTTTGGGTGAAAATTGTTAAAATAGAAGCAGCAGTGCCAAAATGGTAAGAAAGAGATAATCCCATCATAGGTCAGGCTTTTTTGCTATCAGCAGACTCTTTCCCACCCCCAAGTCTACTTCTTGTGTTAGTGTTGTTGTGACTTTTGATTTTGGTGCCTTAATTTCCTCTGGAATAGTAAACTATATGGTTTCTGGGTTTGGGAGAAGAGTTGTGTGAATGATTTTTTTGTTGTTGAGAATATGAAAATATTTTTGAATGACTAGTGGCAGTAGACTTGAGTCCATTTGAATTAATATAATCCAAATCCTACTTCTTTGTCTTTATTGTGGTGATTTAGTATAGTACTGTATTGCCCTTTTTTTTTTTTTCTTTTTTTGGTACTGGGGATTGAATCCAGGGGCGCTTTAGTGGTGAGCTAAGTCCTTAGCTTTTTTTTTTTTTGGAGACAGGGTTTCACTGAGTTGCTTAGAGCTTCACTAAGTCGCTGAGGCTGGCCTTGAATTTGTAATCTTCCTTCCTTGGCCTCCTGAGCTGCTAGGATTCTAGCCATGCAGTACCACACCCAACTTCATTGCCTTTTTCTATGTGACTATTTAAGTCCTCCAATACTTAAAAAACTTTTTCCCAAAATATGAGTAACATTTAGGACAATGAAAACTGGAGGTGAGGGGCTGGGGTTGTGGCTTAGTAGTAGAATGCTCGCCTTGCATGTGTGAAGCCCTGGGTTTGATCCCAGCACCACGTAAAAATAAATAAAGGTATTATGTCCATCTACAACTAAAAAAATTTTTTTAAAAACTGGAGGTGAATGATTATTAGGTTGCCCTTTTTTTCAAGAGTTGTACAAATGGTTGATTATATGTTAAATCGTATTTCTTGCTTAATAAAGCATAATTCAAGTTTCAAAAAGTTTTTTTAAATATTTTGGTTATAGGTGGACACAATGTCTTTATTTTACTTTATGTGGTGCTGAGGATTGAACCCAGTGCCTCATGCATGCTAGGCGAGCTCTCTACCTCTGAGCCACAACCCCAGCCCTCAAAAAGAATTTTTAACATGGTACTACAAGGAATTGAACTCAGGGCCTCATACATGCTAGGCAAGCACTCTACCCACTGAGGTATAACCTTCTGCCCTAAATTTGAACTGTTGAACGGCTTTACTGAGGTGTAATCTACATAGTATAAAATTCACTCGCTGAAATTATACAATTCAGTAATTTCTCGTAAATTTGTAGAGTGGTGCAGTTATTACTACACTCCAATTTCAGAACATTTATATGCCTCCATCCCCCAGAATTCCATTCAACTCATTTGTAGTTAATGCCAACTCCCATCTTCAACCTCAGGCAACCACTAATCTGCTTTCCATTTCTTTCACTTAGTTTAATGTTTTTGAGGTTCTTTGAAGTTGTGGCATATGTTAGTATTTTGTTTCTTTTTGTTGCTGAATAGTATTATCTTGTATGAATATACCAGTTTGTCCAATTGAAGGATGTTTGTTTTCATTTTTGGCTATTAAAATGTTGCTGTAAATAACTGTGTACAAGTCTTTGTACCGGCATAGTTTTTTCATTTTTCATAGTAGAAATCTAAGATGGATGCCAGGCATGGTGGTGTACACCTGTAATCCCAGTGACCCAGGAGGCTGAGGCAGGAGGATTACAAATTCAAGGCCAGTCTGGGCAATTTTTTTTAAGCTGGGGATGTGGCTCAGTGAGTTCAATCCCTGGTTCAAACAACAACAACAACAAAAAATGCCTGATTTTTTTTTTTTGTACACTCATTTTCCTCTTTTCTCCAATCTTCTTGCTCAGGGAGCACAATACTTGGGAACCAGAGAAAAATTTGGATTGTCCTGAGCTAATTTCTGAGTTTATGAAAAAGTATAAGAAGATGAAGGAGGGTGAGAATAACAAACCCAGGGAGAAGTCAGAAAGTAACAAGAGGAAATCCAATTTTTCAAACAGTGCTGATGATATCAAATCCAAAAAAAAGAGAGAGGTAAGTTTCCTTTCCCTGTTCCCCACTGTGCCACTGTGTTAGCTTTTTGTTGCTGTGACAAACACATGAAGGAAAAAAAAAAAAAACTTAGAAGAGGAAAGATTTGTTTTTACTCACTGTTTCGGAGCTTTTAGTTCATGGTTGTTGACTCCATTGCTTTGAGTCTGAGGCTAGGCTGGACATCATGGCCAAAGGGAATGGCAAAGCAGAGCTGCTTAATTCATGGCAGCTTAGAAGCAGAGGAGAAAGGGGAAGGGGAGGCCAGGAACCAACAAGGGCATGCCCCCCCACACCTACTTCCTCAAAAGCATGTCCCCCTGCCTATAGATTCCACCACCTCCTAGTATCCCATTCAGCTATCAGTGGATTCATTCTCCCAAAAGCCCCACCTCCTAATATTGCTGCATGGGGACCAAGCCTCAACACATGAGTCTTTGGGGAACACTTTGTGTGCAAACCATAGCATTCACAAACTGTTTTATTTTAGGTATTTCTGTTCTAAGGATGTACCTAGAACAAAAGCTTTCCGGAGGCTTGTTGGTTAACTGCAGTGCCCCCTTCTGGCTGAGTGGGAAATGTAATTTGTGGTCAATGGATTTGTATTAAAGTGGAAAAATTAAATCTGTAAAACATTTAACTACTTTGCCTTCTCAGTAAATAGAAGATTTAGTTATTTTAGAGAGGGAGTATCTTTGATGAATTTTTTAAGAATGGAAAAGACCTTTATTTGTTTTAATGATAGTACTTGTTTTCAACCCTTTCTATTTTTTTAATTGAGATGAAATTCACATAATATCCAATTAACTGACATTTCTGTTCTCTCTTGATCCTAATATATTTTCATACTTCACAAAAGAAATTAATTTTAATCTTCCTTTTGAATCTTTTTGTTGTTTATTTGGAAAGTATATTTATGAAATTTTTGTTTGATTCAGTTGCTTTAATCCGTGCTCTTTAGCTCTCAAGTAACTAGCATAAGCACTGTTATTACCTCCTTTTTCACCTGTATGTGTGCACATAAACACACACCACCCTCCAGCTTTTATTCCTTTCATTTATTTCAAGGTTACAAACCTTTTGTGGTGAAGGATATATCACACACTTAAAGTTTAATAAAATAAAAGCATAAGTCCACTTCTGAGTCTTCCAGCATCACTGCCACAAGCACCTCTATTTATCTTTATTCTGCGTGGATACCTATCACTGGCTGCACATTAAAATCACCTGGGGGGGCTGCTTTAAAAAATCTCCAGTGCCCAAGATGCACCCCCAGACTAGTTCAAGGAGAATTTCTGTGGTTTGGACCCAGGAATCATGGTTTAGAAAATCTTACACAAGTGATTCCTGGTCTTCATAGGGCAAGATATGGAAAAACAGCTTAGAAAGAAGTGAGCATGAAAGACTGGAAGCTGCAAGTGAAAGGGGACTCACAATTTCTATGTCCTTATTTCCCCGACTAATTGTTTTTTATTTGTTTGTTTGTTTTGTTTTGTTTTTTGCAACCTTATTTTAAAAACTGCCCTATTTTGGTGAGGTCTGTATATTATTATGATATATTGTACTTATAAAGGATTTGAGAATGCTTTGCCTTCTCTAAGGAGGGAGGTCTTGAGTCTCTTTCTTCTTTTTTATGAGTCCTTTGTATTCTGGCTTTTATTATTTGATTCAGTTTCTGTCTAAATTAAGAGAGCAAAAATAACACAGTATAAAACTTCCAGTTAGGCATTTGTGACAGATAGTGAGTATGTACTCAATCTAGGGTTTCTGTCCTTTTGCAAAGGAGCAATCTGAGTAATCTGGCTTAGCGTCACTGGCCAGTACAGAGTTTCATTCCTAGGCCTGATTCTGAGGCTGCCGACCTTGAAAACAACCCCTACCTGTGCTGTTCACCCGAGGCCCTTGATAGCATTCTGAGCAGTACTGGTGGCTATCAGGTAGGCAGCTGGGAAGACAGATGATTGTATATTTTAAAGTATAGAGGAACAGAGGAGGATTGCATTTTTTTTTTAACACCATTGCATTAAAAATTGGTTAGTTGGTATTATGCCTGATTTAAAATCACTGTCTCTGTGATGATTTTAGCATTTACCTCGCCTCAGCTCCTTTTCAGCAGCTTGAATATTTTTCTCCCATCCCCCTCCCCCCTTCCCTCCCAATGTGGCAAACTGTTTTCAGCCGCCAACTATGATTTACTACCCAGACCATGCGCCAGCTTTCCAGCTGTGAGCAGCTGTGTGCACATCTGGGAACCTCTTCCCCTTAAGCACCCCCAAAAGAGGCTATGTTTTTAAAAGTATTTCCCCTTGATCCATGCCTGGAATTTCCTTCCTATTGTGGGTTCTGGTATCTTTGGGGGCCACCTGAACCCTGCATCTCTTAGAGGAAAGTAAGGTGAATTTTAGATCAAAGAGATCTTATAAAAATTAGACACAAGGGATTTCATTCATTTGGATAGTTTTCCTAAATTTTTTAGTATGCTGCTACTAGATAAGCTTGCATTATCTTCCATGATATAGTTTTTAAAAATTATGTTTTATATGAAATTTTATTTTCTTGCTATCCACCTGGATAAGACCCTGTCTAGATAATGATTACATTTAAACCAAGTTTCAACACTTCTCTTGTGACTTATCAACTAGTTAGTTAGTTCATAATCACAGTCCAATTCTATCTTCACTAACAGCTCATTCACATTGGAGGGGATAGGCAGACCAAGTGCGTGGGTATTAGAGTTTGTGATCTTTGAAACTGTTTTGTGTCATCAGCCTCATATCATTTTTACCTCTGTTCTTTCATAACATAGGTGACTATGTGAAAAGGAAAATTTAAACTATTGTTCAGTGTTAAGGGTAAAAGCCTCAAATAAGAATTGAGAGAGGGCTGGAGATGTGGCTCAAACGGTAGTGCGCTTGCCTGGCATGTGTGCAGCCTGGGTTCAGCCTCAGCACCACATACAAACAAAGATGTTGTGTCCGCCAAAAACTAAAAAATTTAAAAAAAGAAAAAAGAGTTGAGAGAGATGGTATATTTGAAGTTTTTAAGGTGAGAAAAGGTTTAGGTAGAGTAAACATGAACTTGCTAGTCATCTCAGAAGCTATAGGACAGGGGCAGCTGCTTAGAATACTAGAGAGATTCAGAGTGAGTAGGAGGATTAGAGGAATTTCTAAATAGTGACTTCAGAACATCTCATGGGACCTTAAAGACTTGTAAGGGTCACTCTGAATCTTTTGAAGGGAATATAAGGAAGGACAATTGCATCTTCTTGCAAAAGAAAAAAAAAATCTCTGGGCATCATAGTTGTCACCGACTTAACCTAGTTATTATATTTCTTAAATCCTAAGACTTTTTTGAATCTGTGACAGAAGTGGTATCACATGATATTAACCCAGATTGAGCTTGTTGTGCTGAGAAACAGAAATTTTTTTTACTCTTTCTCCAAGCTGTAAGTAACCTTTCTTTATCTTCTATTTATAGCAGAGCAATGATATTGCTCGGGGCTTTGAGAGAGGACTGGAACCAGAAAAGATCATTGGGGCAACAGATTCCTGTGGTGATTTAATGTTCCTAATGAAATGGTGAGAGAGATTGGGCTCCACTTCATGATTGTGTTTCTTTGAATTTGTATGGAAGATAGAGTGACAAGACTGAGAATTCCCAAACTAAGAATTTTGAATTTCAGAGATCCAAATCCTATGCCCGCTATCTGGCATTAAATGGGAATTGTGATTCACAATGTATTTATGACATTCTCAAGCTTCATTATGAAACCAAATTATGTTATAGTAGCCCATATATCAGAAAAAAGTAGAAAACATAAACTATTTGTTATACAGTTCTGAATTGTTTACTATAAGACCATGAGCCTGTGACAATAAGAGTTGAATTAGACTTTCTACCATTCCTGAGGGCTAAGACCACTGAATGATCAAAAAGAGAAAAATAACCTCAACGAAAAATATTAAGGCTAATACTGACCAAAGCACAGGTTACTTTGGCCAGTAGAGAGAGTGGCTCTTGAAGTAAAGTGCAGTACTTTTTTCAGTTTGTTGTATCTATTTATTTCTAGGGATTGAATCCAGGGACACTTTGCCACTGAGCTACATCCCCAGTTCTTTTTATTTTTTGAGACAGATTACATTTGCTAAGTTGCTGAGGCTGCCTTGAACTTCACATCTTCCTGTTTTTAGTCTCCTGAGTCATTGGGATTCCAGGTGTGTGCATCAATGTGCCCAGCTCAATTTGGGTTCTTAAAGGTGGGGTGATTAGCCAAGGTAGTCCCAGCCACTTGGAAGCTCAGGCAGGAAGATTGCAAGTTCAAGGCCAGCCTGGGCAATTAGCAAGACTCTGTCTAACAAGATAAAAAGGGGGCTGGGTGCAGAGGTGCACACCTATAATCCCAGTGACTCAGGAGGCTGAAGCAGGAGGATCAGAGTTCAAAGCCAGCCTCAGCAGCTTAGTGAGGCCCTAAACAATTTAGACCCTTAACTTTTTTTGGTTGTAGTTGATACTGGAAATTGAACTAGGGGTACATCTAATCTCTGAACTATATCCCCAATTCTTTTTTCTTTTTATTTTGAGACAAGATTTCACTGAGTTGCTGAGGTTGGCCTTGAACTTGAAATTCTCCTACCTCAGTGTCCTAAGTCACTGGAATTATAGGTGTGCCCACCTACATTCACATATTTAACTAGTTTTTTCTACCATAGTCCAAAATTAAATATCTGCTCTAAGCTATGCATTTTCTATTTCCTCTCATCCATAATACTTACCTCTGTGAATTAAATGCTCAATTTTCTAGAAAAGAAAGTATAGCTATATTTGTCCACATCTCAGGAGAATTTAAATTTTTTTTTTGATTAATTAAAATAATTGTGTTGCTAAGATATTTTGTTTTTACTTGGTAATGGGGCTATGTGACTTGGGTAATAGGAATTTTCACCAAATTTCTATGTTCTTATTGTTTCAAATCACAGTTCTGGGGCTAGGGATGTGGCTCAGTAGTAGAGCATCTGCCTGGCATGCATGAGGTCCTGGGTTTGATCCTGGCACTGGGTGGGGGTGGGGGGGCGGGGGGATCATAGTTATGACCAAAGGTAATGAGTATTTAAAAGGCCACAAAATGAGGAGGATTAGATCTCTTTGCTTAAAATGATTCAGAAACTAGATTTACACATATCATAATTATGCTGAGTACATGTTTAATTGTGTTTACTCACATGTTGAGACACACGAATAAAACTTACAAAAGTAGAATAATGTATTATTCATCCTTTCACCCTGAAATAAAGCTGAGGAGGACATCAAGTCAGTTCAGTGCGCATAGTGACCTAAAGTCTGTTTGGACAGATTCTCTCCCTCTTACTTCATTTCCTTCTGAGTCTTTTATTCTTCCTTCCAGGAAAGACACAGATGAAGCCGACTTGGTTCTTGCAAAAGAAGCTAATGTGAAATGTCCACAAATTGTGATAGCATTTTATGAAGAGAGACTGACGTGGCATGCATATCCTGAAGATGCGGAAAACAAAGAGAAAGAAACCGCAAAGAGCTAAAGGACGGGTGGTCTCTGTCATTTCTCTTTGTACATAATACATTCGCGTCCCTGCCTTTCCCTTCTGCCCTCCCTCTTCTATCCTAAACACATCCATAAAAAAAAAAAAAATGTGCTTATCACTGTGCTCCACAGGAGAAATGTTGGTATTGGTTCTCTTGTAACATAACTGATGGTCTGATTCATGATAAGTGTCTTTCTGTGAAGACCAGGCATTTACATACTGTGTGTAATTCCCACAAGTTTTTCCTTTGCCCTTATCTCTTCCTTCTGCTCCCCTGTGACCTCAAGATAAGTTTTAACTTTTTAATCACCTTAAGAGTCTTGATCTTTTCAGGGTTGGTTGGTTGCTTTTTAGATTGGGGGATTTTATTACAATGATGATGAATTTTGGTTTCTTGCTTTGTTTCTCAGAATATGTTGATGACCAGCTGGCCTTTATTTTGACATGTTGGGATGGAAAGAATATTGCCCATCTTTTAAAAAGCCAATAGCAACTGCCTACCTGTTGGGGCTTTCCCAACTTCTTTAGCTCTACCCAGGAGAATGCAGGGTCCCTGGTGTGGTCTTCTTCTGGGCTACCCTCTGTTGTTCATCCTCACCCATCCTCCCAGAATAACTCCGTCCTTTGGAGGACTTGAAATTTTATGTTGAAATTTATCAAGGCCCTCCTTTTAGCCCTAGGATTTTTGGCCTTGTTCTTAGTAATCCCTGATTCTCCTTCTGTAAGTTTGTCATAAAATGACAAGATTATTAACTATGGGACAGGAGGATATAGGGTAGGGGCAAGAAACAGTTGTCTTTATCATGTATGATGTGTACGTATTCTTTCCTTCCATCCCTTATATTTAGACTGTATTTATGTAGGTGTGAGTGATTGCCTGGTGCTTGCTTGTGCCAAGGTGCTAGGCACCCTCCAACCCTGCCAACTTTTATGGCCTCCCAAAGCATTCCTGTTACCAAAGAGGCTTCAAACCTGACTCTCTCTTCTCAATGGACCTATGTTGCCCTTCCATGTCATTATTTTCAGTGGGGAATTATTGGAGGGGAGCCATTGGCCACAATATCAATTTTAAATTTTCATTAACAATTATATATACGTTTCCTGCTTTTTTTGACTCCTGGATTTGCCAACAGAGTCCACAAAGTATTAATGTTCTTCTCCTTTTCCACCCTCAAATTTTATTTGAATCTTATTTTTTAAAACCCATTTTCATGGAAAACTATCACCTCAGAAAGTGGCAGGTCCTTGCATTAGCATGTCGACACAACCTTTACTCCCTACTCAGCCAAATAGTTCCCTTTTGGTTTCTTCTTGCTTTGCTATTGAGAGATTTTTTTCTGATCATATCCTTCTGCCTTTGTCCCCCAAACAATGCCCTACTTCCCTTTATCCTTTTCTTATAATTGAGAGGGCTAGAGAATCAGGACTAAACATAAGGAAGTAGCAGGGTTTGAGCATCCTTGTCCCAGCCTCAAAGCTGAGGAAATAAGAATAAATGCTTGAAGTAGCCTTAATTCTAGAGTTTGCCAGCCATTGAGGCTGTTTTTGTTGTTGTTTTTTACTTTTAAAACATAGCTGTCTGGCCAGGAGCATTCAGCCATTGCTAGATTATTCATAGTAATGAGGGGAATGGTGGATTGCTCCAGTCCACAGATGAGCCAAATAATATGCAAATCATATACCCATTCATAGCATTTGTTACATTGCTTCCCTGCTCAGCTGCTGATTGAATTCTGTATGTTGTATAAATTATGTCAAAAATTATACTGCACAGTTGAGAAGACAGCTGTTGCTGCAGTGACAGGACAGACTGGAACAATGGAGCTTTTGGTTTAAGTCAGCCAGGAAAATTTTTCTTAATGGTAATGTGATTGGGGGGAGAGTTCATAACCCATTCCTCAACGTGGGTAGGAGTTTTTATCTCCATATTCCTTTGCTCTATGAAGGATTTAAAGGCCGGATCAAGTGGTAGATCATTGACAGTCATTTGTATTTAATCTGATGGGCATCAGCAAGAAAAGAAGGATGGTCAGAAAACACATTTTTCGTACAAGTAACAGGATATCAGGGTAGGTAAGAATAGGGCAAAAGATGTCCAGAGCTCCTGAGAAGGGGATCACCCATATCACTTTGACTGACTGCTGGAGAAAATGCTAACCTACCTAAGTAACCAGTGCATGCCTCCCAGTGATAGTGGTTATGTGAACTGCAGTGAGCATGTTTTTAAAATCAAATCTAGCACATGGACAAGGAAAACAGCAATATTTGGTACTGAGATTAGTCCTTGAAACCAGGTACACGATGTTTTGCTGTGGCTATAGGTAATGTTGAAAACATTTATCAAAGTCTGAATTTCCTTTACCAAAATGACCCTAGTGTCATCTGTTACTCATCACCCCTTTAATTCTCTTCATTTCATCTTTTTCTGTCTTCAGTTTATAGAATCATGGTTTTCTGAGTTACCATCAAAACAACTTTTGTTCTCTCCTTGCTACTCACAGCTGGTCGTGTGGAATGTAGGGAACCAGAGCACCAATACTAATTTCAGCCCTTAGCACAAAGGAAACCAGATGCCTGCCAGTGCCTCCAGCATTTGTTGGTGCTGGGTAGTTGT
Source organism: Spermophilus citellus (assembly GCF_964194105.1). Lineage (NCBI taxonomy): Eukaryota > Metazoa > Chordata > Mammalia > Rodentia > Sciuridae > Spermophilus > Spermophilus citellus. Next base: position 73,607,261 of record NC_138197.1, on the reverse strand, counting down.
TCTCTCCATTGGAGAATTGCAGCCTCAAACAAATCTGTTTCATGGAACTTTCTCCTCTCTGAGGAGTTTGTAGCCATGGGTGAAGCACCCCCTTCCCCTTTCTGAGGATTGAACCCAGGGGTGCTCACCACTGAGCTACATCCCTAGATCTTTTTATTTTATTTTGAGATAGGGTCTTGCCAAGTTGCCCAGGCTGGCCTCCAACTTGGAATCCTGTCTCAGCCTCCCAGGTAACTGGGATTACAGGTATGCTGTTGCACCCAGTTTGCAAAGAAAACACTCTTAAATGCGTAGGTCTCAGGTGCTCGCGGTATATTTTTCCTGTGTTCAGTTCTCTTTCAAAACATTCTAATGCTGAATTTCTTCCAATAAACAGCAGTAAGCGATATCCCTTTCTACAGAGTTTAACAGAGCTTTTTGGAGTAGAGTCTACCAGGGACAGCTTAGCAGGTCTTCTGATTCCCAGGACTGCACAAATGGCTCTCAGGTTTAAGTCCACTACTGGGAAGGTCAGCCTGGAGGGCAGTGCCCATTTTAAACCTGGAGAGAGCCATATTGTTGTTGTTTTTTTTTTTTTCCTTGTTCAAACGGGCTCTCGGGAATATTTGAACCTGTGGTGCTCCCAGCACAGACAACTCTAGATGGTCCTTGGCTGTCCCCCAACCATATCTGCATACTTCTGGTTGTTGAAGGGTTGGTCCTATTCCCACAGCCCAGGCAGTTATTATCCTTAATTCTTTTTATTCCTGTTCTAGAACTACCTGTTGTCTGTTTTCTTTACATTCAGTCCAAATCACAGGGCACTGGGAAAGGTTTTAGGACTTCATCTTGAGTTTTTATTGGGCCTGTGCTTTAATCCAGCTCACTAAGGAACAGTGAAGGAGCAGCATTTGGACTGAGGAATCGTTGTCTCCCGCATTAGGGTTCAAATTTGAGGGTCTAAAACACTGCTTTGTGAGGATGTGAGAGCCCTTTTAGAGCTGAATTGAAAAATCTCAAATGGGCTAAAAAAAAAAAAGGGGATTTATGGCCCCATCCCTTTGGTTTAGATTTTTAGAGTCAAAGTTAGGGTTATTTACAGTCTTTAACTTACAGTCTAACACAGTATAGACTTGAGGTCTGTACTTTTATAATTGAATCATCAGGCATGTCTGTACCAAGGAGGAGAGAGGAAAGGTCTGGAGCCACTGTTTGACATTGGCTTCACCCTCTAATGAAGGATTGTTTTCAAAAACAGATGTTGTCCAGCCTTACACACAAAGGCATATGCTCTGAATTGGGTGCCCCGAGTTTTACATAGAGCTGTCTAAATTCTCGCCATGTTAATGTACATCAACTTTGGTGATTTCATTCAACAAACATTTTTTGGCCTGGGGATACCAAGTTCAAAAAGGGGCCATCCTTTTACACTCAAGAGAATTTTCATATTGGTATGGGATGAATTGATCATTAATAATTTTGAATAATAAAGATTACAAGTGGGGGCTGGGATTGTAGCTCAGTGGTAGAGCACTTGCCTAGCATGTGTGAGGCACTGGGTTCAATTCTCAGCACCACATAAAGGGCCACCAACAACTAATAAAATATTTTTTAAAGATTACAAGTGGGTACAAAGTTCTGGTTTAGGGACAGAGACAGCTGACTGATGTGGTGTAGTTTTGAGCTCTAGAGTAGGAAGGTGACAATAATTAGTTAATATGTGGAAAAGACCTATGGCCTTGGATGAACTGAGCTAATTGGCCGTAGAACACAGCAAAATTGTTTTCCAGAAAATAAACAAAGCTGAGTTTAAAATGCTGTCATTATGGAGAGAGAAATCAGATGAGTGGGTATAGAGAACCCCTGATTTGAGTCCCTGGCTTGTCCTCTGCCAAAGTATTCAGTGATGTAGTTCTTGCTTGTGGAAAGCATCAGCTATGTTATGTATCTAATTGTTTGTAGATTCTTTAACACTGTTCTTCATGGACATGTTATCAAAGTTGCTCACACATATTTCAGTTTCTTATCCCCTTTGGAGGAGTAAACATGAGGTGGGCTTTAAGCTTAAAATGTACTATCTCTTGAGAAGATTTGTTTAAAAAAAAAGAAAAGCTGGGGGCACATCTGTTAATACCTGAGCATATACCTCGGGGTAGTACAGTTTTATTCAAGTACAGCAGGAGAGTGATTTCTCACTTATGTCAGTTATGTGGTAACCTTTCCCAAAAATACACATAACCTGGAGTCTCAATGAATCCTAACCCAGTTATGAAATAGTGTAATCCTAAGAAATTGTCCATTCTAACCCACATGCTCATAAGAAGAAATTTAGCTCTGACTGGATTAGCAAGAGTAAAGAAGCTTTGGAAGTCAGAATTCCCAGGATTTAGACTAATTACTGGAAAGTTAAGTGTGAAGTTCTTTGGATAGCTTCATAAAAACAATTTGTTTCATTTTGCTTGTGCTGGATTTCTTGAATTTTAATCTACCTCATCTTGTCTTTAGAGTTACTTCTGCCTGTCATTGCCACTTGAACATCATGTTTGACTGGTTGTTTTCTAAGGTGGCATTTTCCTATTTGGTAGTTCCTTTTCTTCTGGTCCTCATTTCACCTAGCATCATCTCACATTGCTTCTCTGTCAGAAGAAATGTTTTAAAATAGTTTAAAGTCTTGTTTTATGGGAAGAAGTGATCCTTCAGTGCTGTTTTTCTCTGAGGTCAGTAAGAGAGGAGTTAAAACAAGGTGATGGGGGAGGGACAGATCCTGCACTGGAGGCAAAAGCTGACAAAGAAAGAGCCATTAATTAAGACAATTTCAAAGTCAACTGATTGTGATCATTAATGTCATAATAGATCAAAACCTAATTATCACAGTCTAGGTAAGAGCCATCAGTATTAATCGGAAAATCTAATAGGAAACTATTATCAAGAAATTAGGCCAAATTGAATGCAATGAACTTTTTATCTTGTCATTCTCCATTTTGTGTGTGTGATGTCCCTTGGCATTGACAGGTATGACCCTGACAGCTGATCCAGGTCCAAATGGTCACCTTCTTTTAAGGAGTGTGTTTCTGGGGGGTTGGGGACAGTTAAAACTGAACCCGAACTGTCATTGCTGAAGATCAATCTTGAACTTTCTTGTCATTTGGATTTGTCCATTGTGATCAGCCATCAGTAGAAAAAGTTTATATTATATTTAAAGTCTTTAATGGTTCCTGGAACTATAGTGTCCCTGATGAATATGGTACTGTGTTGATAATTTTTTTAGCTTCTGTTGCATGTAGGAGGTCCTGCTGCACTAGCCGCTGTGAGGGGCATGAAAAAAAGCAAGGTATTTGTCTGGAAATTATTTGAGATCACCTGAAACGATAGTTTCCTGTGTCGGCATTCTCAAGGCTCAAGTCAGTGTTTTCCAGTTTCCGGTAGCTTTAGGATTTGATTCTAAAACAGGGCTGGCTGGGGTTTGGTACCCTCCTGACCCCCAACCCCTTGTCCTAGTTTTGGGGTAAAGAACATAATGGTTTCTGCCAGAACTCAGAATAAAACCAAAGTGGGTGGGGAATGCATCAAATGTTTTTTTGTCTGGGTTTTCCGTTTTGTTTTTTGCCTTAAAGAGCTATGGCTCTGGCAGGAGGTAAGAATATTACAAGAGTGTATATGACGAGTTATAGAGGTCACCATTTATATTCTTAATCTTAAGCTGTTGATGCAGTCCTGGGTTTGAGCTGAGGCAGAGAGGTTGGGAAATGATGCCCTCTGGGTTGGTGGGGGAGGGGTGTGCAGCAGCTGGAGGCTGGTTGGTGGTGCTGGGCTTCTGCGCTGTGTGATAAGTAGCCCTAGGAGACTCGATCAAGCCCACCAGTGGGTTAAGGTTTTTCTTGTGCCTACCTGAGAGTGGTCTTGTTTCTTTCTGGATTTTAGGAATTTGGGTTATTCAGTACAAAACCTTGAGAAATCATTGTGACTTAGCTCTTCGCGTCTTAAGATTTTTTCCCCCAAAGGAATTCATGTCTTTAGTGTTTAAAATGTCATTTTATTTTCCACTAACATAATTTTCAGAAGCAGATGGTTTCTCTTAGGTTCCTCACATTATACTAGATAAATAATAAACCCTTAGTTAATAATTGTGGGTTGATTGAGCTCATCTCATTTGCAGAGTGAGGTGTACCTATCATCTTCCTTTTGCTCCCAAGTGTACCTGAGAAGTAGAATACTCTTAAGAAGCAGAAGATGAATTGAGTGGATGCTGACTATGTGTGCCAACCTCTTCAACTGATTTCATAATGGCTGACCTTGGGCAAGTCGTTCCTTTCAATGCCTCAGTTCCCCATCTGTCAAATGGGGGTAATAATACTGACCTACCTCACAGGGGTGTTGTGAGGCATTGTGAATCAAAGTTGATAGAATACTTTAGGTTCCTCTGTGGAGGATTCCTTGAGCCGAAGTGTAAGCCTGATGCAGGCTTTTAGTCCTCACTGAGCTGTCTCCAAGTTTGGAACTACTTAGTGACCTCGGCAAACTCTCTGCCCCCTACCCCTCATCAAAGCTGCTAGTTCAGATGTTGACAGTGTTTTCTTGAATGTTGGAGTCTTAATAGTCCAGACTTACTTGGGATGTTATGGGGGAAGGCACTAGTATCTCCTCTGTCTTGCATTCACAGAGAGGCTTTGGATTAGGGAATCATGAGGGAGGGGTGCTACTGCTTGTTTTTCTTTGCAGGTTGGGAATTAAGATTCCTTTACCTATGGATTTGGAGCCAATAGACTGTTTCCAGAGGGTCTCAGTGGTTTTGACTTCTATCACTTTTCATTCCCCCCAAATGATCCCAGGACTGCTAGGTCACTGTACCCTTACGTGCTCCTAAGCCTCCACCTCCTCATAGGAACCAGATGGTTCAATAAATGTTACCACCACCTCATTCTCCACCAGAAAGAGCTACATTGGAGGGTTTTTTTTACCCCCCAGAAATATGTGTAATGCTTAGAATTGGGCATTGATCCTTAAGACTTACATCTGATTTACTGTATTTAGTATTTGTCATCTCTTTCTCAATGTCCACAATCTGAACCTGACCTTGACCTTTTTTCCCCCTTTGGTTTGAGAAAACCTTGAAAACTATTTCTATTGCCCAGGTATGGGCTCAAGAACTGTCCTCTTTCCATTTCATTTTAGGGGCTCTGCCAGCTCCTCTTCCCAATAGGGTTGTTTCTCCTTTCCCTTACTTAGTCCTAAATTGGTAACCCATGAAAAAGCACAATGTCCTGGCTCCTTGCAATCACATTCCAGTTCTCTGTGTTTTGTGGACTCTGCTCCCGCTGTTCACCCGGTACTGGGGGTACTGGAGGGTTCTGTGGAGTCCTGGAGGATGGAGAGAGCACAGTCTGACATCCTGCCAAGTAGCCAGGAGTTGACTCGCCCATGGCCTGCTGGCCTTCCACCACTTCCCACCGGATGGGATCTAAGAAACTCAAGAGGCTGGGTTCCTTCCAACACTGCACCATCCTGAGTAGTAAAGTCACACTTTGTAGCCAGATTTCTGAATGGAAATGAGGCATTGAATTCTCTATGGACTTTTTGGTTTGTGGGGGAGTTTTGGTTGTGTTTTTTAGTTTTATTTCAGCCAAACATGTCTGCTTTTGATTTTTTTAAAAGGATAAGTGATCTATATGTATGTTTGCCTCTTAAATGTAAAATGTTTAAAAGTAGGCATTTATGTGTTTCCACAACTGACATCCGATTCAGACCTCATTCTCTCCCCCTCTTCCACCCTCTTTTCCCTCTTTTCATACTCTTGTATTGGTTCTAATAAATGGTTGCTTTTCAAATATGGATCTTGAGTGGTAGTTTGAAGATCTGGATCTCACACCCTTTTTTAGTTTGGGCCCTGGAATGTCAAACCATAGCCATACATCCCACTTCCAAAAGAGCAGCGGGACTTTAAGAATAGAGGTGGATGAAGGTTGGGGTGCCTTAGGGTGGGGGGCTGGTTTCCTAAGGGTTGTTGGGTCTCTTAGTCGCTGTCTTTCTACAGCCACAGGGTGGTGCAAACCTGCGGGAATACAAACATGTCCCACTCCCCAGTCTTCCTTGAACTGGTTCTGTTTGTGTGCCTTCCTGGTTCCCAGGCTCTTCTTGCTCCTGACAGTTCAGAGAATAAACATGACCCATGGTACTCTATAAAAGTGAGCACATGGTCGTGGTCGTTAGAACTTAAGAAACGCCACATCAAGTAAACAGTCAATCAGGTTTAAGGATTACAGTGTATGTCTTTGTAAATATAACTTTTGTGTTTTATCTTCCTGATTTTTGACAAATAACCAAATAATCTGTCTTCTCTGAGGACTAAATGTTTGGGGCCAGGAGTGTGATGGAGGCCAATTGGAAGCTGGATAAGCAGGGGAAGCATATGCTGGAAAATCCAGCATTTATTGGGTAACCCAAGTCTCATGCAGCCCTGAAGCTAGTGGAGATAGGCAGAAACTCCCAGAAGAGTGAGAAGTGAGGAAGATCCCAGAACCAAGGCACCCTCCCATGGAGATGTGACTCTGAGGCAGAGTCCTTGTTCCTACCAGCTCTTATCTGCAGTTCTCCGGTCCTGTTTTCCTTCCTTGCTGTTGAGTTATAGAGTCTCCCCAGTCTAATCTCGTAAAGTCTTATGAAGACATCTGTAGGTTGGCTGACTTAATGGTCCATGACCCCATAAACATGGGACAGGAGAGCCATTTGGTCCACTTCAGAGCCAGACCCTTCTGGACATTATTTATTTCCTACCTCCGAAGCCTGGGACTGCTTGCCCCCTTCCCCTTCTATCTCTTTCTTGTTCTCGCGACTCCAGGGTTTTGACACCAGCATTCTCACCCCTAAACAACTGTGGCTTAGTTTTTGCCTCCTCCAGTGTGCCTGCATGGCGCTCGCTCAGATGAGCTCATCTTAGCTCAGAACTCTTCCCCGGAATGTTGCCTGGTGGTCTGCTGGAGAAGTCCAAAACTGGGCAGTTTGGCCTCTCCTTTTGTCTTCCTCAAGGGCTACAGAGCTAGTGAGATCCATGCAGCACCGAGGATCACGTGTGGGGATCACCGTGCACATACATGCAGCTCTAACATGCCCTGTTAAAGGCAGCAGCCTTCAGGCAGCCTCTGCCCTTTGGAAGGAAGTGTGAGCCAGGGCGAGAGCCTCATTATTTGTGGCCTGCTAGACAGAACCGTGCAGAGGGGAGCCCACTACAGCCCATGGACATACCCAGGTGCTACCCAAACCTTGGTGTGACCTGTGTCTGTGTGTCTGTGTGTGTGTTGGAGCAGGGGAACGAGCAGAAAAGCTGGTCCCACTGGTGTCTATGGATGTGCCACACAGGCACAGTGGGACTCTTCAGGCAGAGGTGGGGCTGAAGGGGAACTACAGAGTGTGAAAAAACCCTGTGAACTCACTTGGAGTCATGGACAAGCTGAAGACAAATGAAGGGAAGGGCTGGTTTTGTGGCCCGTGGCTGTCTTCCTCCCCTCCTTCCTACGGGCTCTCCTGCTTTCCCTACCCGCTCTGCAGCTGGAGCATCTTGCATTCCAGGTGCTGGCTCCCTCCTCGCCCAGCTTCTGTCTTTATTTGTGCTGCTGTGTTTTTTATGATCTCTCCCCTTTGTCTACTATATTGTGTGTATTTTTCTTGTTCATTTTTTTTTCTTTTTCTCCTCATTTCTGGTCTCTCCATGTTCTCTCCATCCTTTAAATTCCACAAGCAACCTCAATTTGGACACTTATTTTCAATCCCATCAAATTAATATCTTTCTTGCAACAGTCTGGGACTCTGAGCTCTTTCTACCCCATGCCACCGCTGGAAACAGGTGCATCCCTTTCTGTATATAATGTGATGCCCCCTTCCAGACTGGGAGAAGCAGCTGTCTCAACAGCCTCGCGCCTCCTCTCCACAAAGCCGTTAGATCATTTGGTTATGAGCCAGGGAGGGAGAAAGAGATGCTGAGAATTGAGCTTGCTGATAAATTTAAATTTGGGGGCTGCTGAGATGAACAGCGTTGGGGTTATTATTGCACCCTTTCCTTTTCTTTCCCTTTCCTGCTGCTGCTGTCTTCTGGAGAAAGAAGCTGGTGGGGAGTTGAGGTATTGGCCACAGCTGCTGCAGTTTATGAAATTCTGCTACATCTGCAGCAAGGGGCGGAGGCAGGGGGAGGTGCACTGGAGCCCTCTCCTCTGCTGATAGCAATGGGATAGGCCATTCCTTTCCTGCTGTTTCCCAAACCATCTGCAGGGACCTGTGCAGCATGCCCCCTACCCCACCCCAATTCTATGCTTCTTTGTTTTATCTCCTGCAGGAGCCAGGAGACCACAGGTCCTAGGGACCTGGGCCTGACAGCTCCTGTGATTTCTGTCACATACCCCCTTGCTCTGGTTCTTGCCTTACCACTCCAGTCAGATCTGTTCAGGGAGCTGGGAGCTAGAGAGGACTGAGCTGCCCCATGCCCCCAGGGGAGGGGGGGAGTGGTGCACTGCAGCCCAGCCCCAACTGCCTCTAACCAGGACACGGATGCTCCATGCTTTCTCTGCCCTTCCAGTTGCTTCCTTCTCCCTGACTTTTTTTCTTGTTCATTGTCTGTTCTCAGTTGCTGTTTTTTTTTTTTTTTTTTTTTTCCTTTATGTTAGAGAGTGAATAAGGGGGATTGAGGGGCAGAGTGAGAGAGGGAGAGAATAAAGATTGTTTTCCTCCTCTCCTTTGGCGCTGTGGGAGAGGGGGCAGGGAGTTGCCATCTTTCTCTCCATCCTCAGCCACCAGAGTGAGCAATGATGTATAAAACAAGGACTCTTACTGGGGATATAGCTCAGTGGAGAGAACATGCCTATATTGCAAGGCCCTGGGTTCAGATCCCAGAACTGCAAAATAAAACTTAACAATCAATTTGGAAACTTTCATAACACTCCGGGGGTGATTGAGGCCATCTGGAGTGTTGCCATAGACTGGACATCACTGAACTTTAGTGTCTAGCTAAACCAGCTGAATCCTTATTTTGTCTGAAACTCCTGTTTCCTTGTAGCATAGGAATAAAAAATTTCCTCCTTGGGGGTCTCCCATTGCCCCATTCATCAGCCTAAGGGATCATGAGCAGGTAGAAGCCATTTTCCTGATTCTCCCTGTCCCAATCTGCTCCAAGTAGATGAAGGCCAGGAACTATGTCTGGGCTTTTGGATCTCATTTCTACCTTTGACTTCTATGCTTTCTCTCAAAGCAGAGAAGGGGATTTTTGGTTTGGACTAAGGAGCTGGTTCAGCAACCAGGTTACAAGCATGGAGAAAGGAGGTAGAAAGACAGGCACAGGGTTGTCCCTGGAAAGAACTAGGAGACTGGATTAAAATATGGGAAACAAGAAGCTTGAAAAGACAGATGATGTGTAGGGGATGTATGTGTGCCAACACACAGATGCCAGGAGTATGGAAGCTCACACAAGGAGCAGGTGAGGCCCTTGGCCGCTGCGCATCCTCTGCCTCCTGGTGCACCCAGACAAACACAGCCAGCTGGAACTTCCCTTCTGAAGAGCTCTGGGCAATGAATCAACCGAGCATCCACCCTCAAGTGTTCTGAATTAGAAAAGACTAGATGACCTCCCTGGAAATCTGAAAAATATTTGGACTATTTCAGGAGGCTCTTTGGCATCCTGAGGACTTTAATCTCCACCCTAGGGTTGGGAGGATGGAGGGCCTAGAATCCTGAAGTTTCCTTTCCTCAGGCCCCAGTCCTGCTTCAGGTGGTCTCAGGAAGGGACAGAGAAGAGAGTGTGTCTAAGGAAGGAGGTGAGGCATTGGCAGTATGGTGGCTGCAGATAGGGCCACCTCATCCTCAAGAGAGATCTCAGAGCTGGATAACTGCTGCTGCCTCCAGAGAAGAGATGGGCAAACAGCTCCCTTCTTCCCACAGGAAATGGCATGTCTCTGTGTGAGTTGGAGGGATGGATTAATTTGAATGTATGTGCTCATTTGAATATATTAAATCACTTTAAGTCCAAGTTGTGTCACTTTAATAGAAGGGAAGCAATTGCCTAGATAATTCAAGGCAGCAAATAATTCCCAAATTGTTTACGAATATGAGTAAAGGTTTCTTGGACTGGATCTTGGGACAACATCAAAAGGTAGGTACCTGTGGGCTTCTTGGCTTCTCTGGGTGAAAAGGAAGAAGTCATTAAAGGAGGTAAAGAAGAAGTTCTTAGATCTGCAGCAGGACAGCTGTACACAACTCAGAAGCAGAAAATAGCAAGCAGAAAATCGAAGAGGCAGGTGGAAGAAAGGTGGGAGGCTCAAGCGAGCCTCAGGGGCAGGAAAACATCGAGCATGTTGGCAGGCCAAAGGCCCAAAGAGCTGTAGAATAAAGTGGGAGCTGAGAGAGGTTAGGAAGCAATGCAAAGTCACCACTGGCATTTCTCCAGAATTAGCCAGTACACCAGCCCAGGCCAGTCCAGGCACTGGGCAAAATCATTAGGTAAGAATTCACGTCTGGGGCTGAGCATGGATGTGCTCCCCTGTAATCCCAGCAGCTCAAAAGGTCACAAGTTCAAAGCCAGCCTCAGCAACTTCGAGGTGTCAAGCAACTCAGTGAGACCCTGTCTCTAAGTGAAATACAAAATAGGGCTGGGGATGTGGCCCTGGGTTCAATCCCTGGTGCCAAAGAGGGGGCAGGGAGAATTCCAGTCTGGGGCTGGGGGTGTGCTCAGTGGAAGGACACATGCTGAGCCTAAACCAGGCCCTGGGTTAGATTCCAGCACCACCCAAAACCAAAACAGAACAGCAAAAAACCCAAACTCTGGCTTTGTCATTCTGCAGGCCATAGATCAGTTAAATTAATCCTCCTGTCTGGGTATCAATTTCCTGAGGGCTTTCTTTTTCATAAAATATTTTAATGTAATCACAACAAAAACCAATAAGAGGAAAAGTTGGAAAAACCATAATCATGTTAATACAATACATTTTTTTATGTTTATGTGCCTGATCAGATTTTTGTCCATACAAGACAAATTCCTATTTTTACATAGTAATGTTTTGTGTGTGTGTGGTTTTATTTTAAATTTAATATTAAAAATAGTTCTATAGCACAATGTGTTTTGTTTGTTTTTGGTTTTTGGTTTTGGTACTGGGATTTTAACCCAGCAATGCTTGACCACTGGGCCACATCCTCAGCCCCTTAGGGTCTCACTAAGTTGCTTAGGGCCTCGCTAAGCTGCTGAGGCTGGCCTCAAACTTGCCACCCTCCTGCCTCCACCTCCTGAGTTGCTGGGATTACAGGTGTGCACCACAGCTCCTAACATTACAGCACTATGTATTTTTAAAAATTGTGTCCACAAATTATAATATATACCCTTTTACAGGATACAAAGTGGTGTTATATGTATCCAGTGTAGATGACTGAATCAAGCAAATAAACATTTCATCACCTCAAATACTTATCCCTTACTCCTAACTGGAACTTTGTATCCTTTGACCTTTGGAAATGGTTGATCCATTTCCCCCACCCCCAGTCTCAGTAACCACATTCTGTTCTCTGAGTTCAGTTGTTTTAGATTCTAAAACAACTGAGAACACGCGACATCCTGTGTGTGACTTATTTCACTTAGCACAATGTCTTCCATGCCCAATCATGTTGCAAATGACAAATGTTTCTTCTTTTTAAAGGCTGAATAATATTCAATTGTGTTAGTCACATTTTCTTCATTCATTCATTTGTTTCAACTCAGGGGCGCTCTACCACTAAGCTACATCCCAGCCCTTTTCATCTTTTCTTTTGAGCAGTGTCTTACAAATTGCTGAGGCCAGCCTCAAACTTGTGATCCTCTTGCCTCACCCTCCTGAGTAGCTGGATTACAGGTATGCACCACTATACCTGGTCTCATTGTGGGGTTTTGATTTTATTTTTGTTTTTTTGTGTTGCTGGGGATTGAACCCAGGGCCTTGTGCATGCAAGGCAAGCACTCTACCAACTGAGCTATATCCCCAGTCCCAGTCCCTCATTGTGGTTTTAATTTGCATTTCCCAAGTGATTATTTTTTTCAAATATCTGTTGGCCATTTAAATGTCTTTTTTCAAGAAAAGTCTATTCAGGACCTTTGCCCATTTTAAATTTGGGGGGTTTTGTTTGTTTGTTTGTTTGCTATTGAGTTGTTCATGTTCCTTATATATTTTGGATAGTAATGGATCAGATGTGAGGTTTGTCAATACTGTCTTCCATTCTGTAGGAAATCTCTTCACTCTGTTGTTTTCTTTGCTGTGCAGAAACTTCTTAGTTTAATGTCGTATTTCTTATTTTGCTTTTGTTGACCATGGTTTTGATGTCAAATACAAAAATCATTGCCTGTGACTAACATCATATAGATTTTCTTCTGTTTCCCTCTAGTGTTTTTATGATTTCAGTTCTTACATTTAAATCTTTAGTCCATTCCGAGTTAATTTTTTTGTATAGTCTGAGAAAAGGGTCCCATTTCATTCCTCTGCCTGTGGATATCCAGTTTTCCCAGTGCCCTTTACCAAAGAGCCTGTCTTTTCCCCATTTGTTTTCCATTCTTGACAACTTTGTCAAATTCATGGGTTCATTTCTGGTCTTTTTATTCTGTTCCTTTTGTTGATGTGTCTATTTTATGCCAGTACCCTGCTGTTTCAGTTATTATAGATGTATAATGTGGTTTGTAAGAATAGTGCAATGCCTCTTGCTTTGTTTTGCTTATAATTAATTACCTTGGCTATTTGGGGTTTGTTTTTGGTAATTATATATGTATTTTAGATCTTTTTCTATTTCCATAAAATATGACTTTGGAATTTTCAAGAGAGTACATTGAATGGGTAGATTGCTTTGGGTAGTAGATTTTAACAATATTAGTTCTTCCACGTCTATAAACGTGGAATATGTCTTCACTTATTTGTGTCTTCAGTTTCTTTCATCAGTGTCTTATAGTTTCCAGTGCAGAGCTCCTTCACTTCTTTGATCAAATTTATTCCTAAGTATTTTATCATTTTTTTGGATCTACTGTAAATGGGATTGTTTTCTTTAGTTCTTTTTTGGATAGTTCGTTGTTAGTGTATAGAAAAGCTACTGGTTTTTGTGTGTTGATTTTGTGTGCTGCAATTTTATTGTATTTATTTGTTCTCACAGTTTTTGTTGTTGTTGGGATTTTTAGGGTTTTCTATATACAGACTCCTGTCATCAGCAAATGAAAACAACTTCACTCCTATCTTCGCTATTTGGATGCCTGTTGTTTCTTTCTCTTCCTAGTTGCCTGACAAGAACTTGCAGCACTCACTGTGTTGAACCCAAGTGGTGAAGGTGGGCACACTTGTCTCATTCCTGATCTTAGAGGAAAAGCTTTCAAGTTTTCACCATCAGGGGGTGCTGTTAACTGTGGTAACTGTGGGCTTGTCATATCCAGCTGTTGTTAGGTTTGGGAACATTCCTTCTACCTAACTTGCTGAGACTTTTTTTTTTTTTTTTTTTTTTTTTAAATCAGGAGAGGATGTTAAATTTCATCAAGGACTTTTTCTCTGGATTTAGTGACATATCACAGACTTCATTCTGTTAGTGAGTGTATGTATCCCTGGGATAAATCCTTCTTGATTATGGATATTGATCCTTGTAACTAAATTGATTCTTGCTGCTGAGTTCAGTATGTTATTTTTTTTTTTGAGAATTTTTACATCTATGTTCATCAGGAGCACTATATGTTCTTAATAGTTATTATTATTTAAAATCATTATTAATAAAGTCTGTCAGGACTCATTGTCTGGAAGGTCCTCTTATACTTCTCTGGCTCTTTCATCTCAGTCTTGTACTTTTTTTTTAATGTTTATTTTTTAGATTTTTAGGTGGACACAATATATTTATTTTATTTTTATGTGGTGCTGAGGATCGAACCCAGTGCCTCACACATGCCAGGTGAGCACGCATCCCAAGCCACATCTCAAGCCCCTCAGTCTTGTACTTTGAAATAATGGTGCTTCCAGAACTTCATTCTTTTCTCATTCTACTTTGTTTTTTTCCCCTTCTCCTTCTCCTTCTTCTTTGTACCAGGGAATTGAACCCAGGAGTGCTTAACTACTGAGCCACATCTCCAGCCCTTTTTAAATATTTTTCTAGAGACAGAATAGCACCTTGCTAAGTTGCTGAGGCTGGCTTTGAACTCAAGATCCTCCTGCCTCAGCCTCCTGAACACTGGGATTACTGGCCTGGGCCACTGCACCTGGCTGTTTCTATTTTCTGAAATAGCTCATACACTCATTGTTTCAACCATTGCATATGAACTCATGACCCCCCAAACCTATATCTCGGGACCTCAATACTTTCTCTGTTCCCACCCTAGCCACTTGCTCTATGCTGCCTCCTTCCTCCCAAGAAACCTAGAGACTCCTCAAATATAGACCCTCCCTTGTTTAACCTAGACTCCCTTTTCTGCACCTCCTCCACTTTCCTTCTCCTGGTCCCTCTCCTAGCATTTCACAGAGCCATGCCCCTGTCCCCCTTTACCCTACATCTTCAGTGGCTCCTTCCTCCTCCATGCCTCTTGGATCCTCCAAGCAGAGTTCCTCCCCCTCCCTGTGGTACTTCCACAGCCTCCTGCACCTCATCTGTATTATGAAATACAGAGTCCACTTCTAGCTCATTGTTGGATCGTCAACTTCACGTCACCATCGTTAACTTGGTCATATTCACACTCCCTTTGTGGCTGTCATTATTAACTCTGTTGTCCACCCTATCTCATTAATAACAGTGACACCAAAAAACTTGTATTAAATATCATCATCTCTCAATCTGTCCCCCCCCTTCCCTCTCTCTCTCTCTCTCTCTCTCTCTTGCATGCACACGCACACACACTCTCTCACACACATGCTCTAGCCTTAGGTAAGGCAACTGTCAGTTCTCTCACCCCAAAATGATGCCTGGTGGGACTGAATAGGTGGGAACAGGAGCCCTGTGTCAGTTCCTTCAGTGCTGGGCACAGAAGGCTGTGGCCTGAGCAGGTGGAGCCTGGGTGGGGTCAGAGGGAACAATGTTAAACCAGAGAAACTTAGAGCAAATGTGTATTTCCAATATATGAAAGCATTCGCACCTCACAACTCAGAGGAAACTGAGCCCAGGGGAAGGCTGTGACACTTCCCAGGGTGTCACAGTTGATTGGTGGCAGAACCAGGCCTGGAACCCAGGTCTGTCTTCCCCAGGACTCCCCTCTGTGCAGTGGCTGTGCCCCTTCCAGTCCTCGGATGCCCACTTAGGACATAAAGAGTCACAATAAAAGGAAGGCTGAGCAGTTAGGAGGTCCCTATGCTTGCTGAAATTTAGCCAGGGAGCACAACGCCTCAGAAGACGGGAGATGTGGGACAGGGTTTCCAGGCCTTCTTGAGAGGGGATGGTGGAGACAGGGGAAGGATGTGCAGACCAGGACTGTCCTCAAAGAAAGGCCTGAAGGATCCTTGCCTCTAGCTCAGTTAGGCAGCCCGAGGTGATTTGGGGGTTTGTGCTGCCCCCTGGTAGCCAGTGTGGAAACGGCATCCAGCCTGGCAAGCAGGCAAGCCTACATGACCCCCTGCTTCACCTGAGGACCTCTTCTTGTCCCTGTGTCCTCACAGAATGCACCCGGGTGAAATTCCTCACACCTCTTGACCTGGATCGTTAGTGGAAGCGTTCCCCTCTCCATGGGTAAGAGAGCAAGATGGAGGCTCACGCCATCTGTCCGGAATCTCCAGGAATCCAGCACTTTTTGACATGCAGTAAGCAGGTCCTGTACTATTTCATTGAATTATTACCAAGTCTCCACTGAGTAGTCAATATCCCCATTTTAAAGTTGAATAAATGGCTCTGGAGGGAGGCAGCTCCTTTTTTGAAAGTTGCGCAGTGCCAGAGCTTGAGGCCTCTTGACCATGCGTCCGATGCTCTTTCCGGTGGCAGCTTCCACTGCCCGGGTTCTCGTCCTTCACAGCCCCTGGGTGCTTGGGGAGATATGTGAGGATCCAAAAGGAACTTGGGGCAGGGACTCTCCTATGGGCTCACAGATGTCACGTAAAGGCTACCTGGGACCAGCAGCACCCTAAGTATCTATATGTGTCATACTCCAAGTGCCTGAAAGAATCAGGGCTTCCCTCCCTCCCTCCCTCACTCACTCACTCATTCAGTGTTTCTGAGTGTCTCCTATCGCTCCAGAGTGTCCAAAAGCAGGACACAACCAAGGACAGACATGGTCCCTGTCTTCACTGAGGGAGCTCACAACCTGGGGAGTACAATTGACCAAATGTTCACCGGTGCATACTAAAAGATGTCATTACTAATTGCCTTGGGTGAGAGGATTTAGGGAGGTCTACCAGAGGCAAGAATATTTGAGTTTTATTTATTTATTGGTACCGGGGATGGAATCCAGGGCCTTGGGCATGCTAGGCAAGTGCTTTTCCCCGGAGCTATGCTACATCCCCAACCCCCTTCTCTCTCCCTCTACCCAGTACTGAGGACTGAACCCAGGGGCTGTCTGCCATTGAGCTATATCCCCAGTCCTTTTTATTTTTTATTTTGAGCCAGAGTCTCCCTAAATTGCCCAAATGCCTTGAACTTGCTCTTTTACCTCAGCCTCCAGAGTCCAGAAGGCCCCTTAGCCTCTTTTCAAAATTTGTTCTGAGGGCTGGGGTTGTGGCTCAGCAATAGAGCACTTGCCTAGCACTTGGGAGGCCCTGGGTTCGATCCTCAGCACCATAGATATAAAATAAAAAATAAATATTTTAAAAAAATGTCCCGAGACAGGACTTCCTAAACTGCCCAGGCTGGGCTTCAAATTTGCTATCCTCCTGCCTCTGCTTCTCTAGTAGCTGGGATTGCAGGCTGAGTGATCATTTTCAAAGGATGCCTGTCAAGCAGACAAGAGGGCAGAAAGGCGGTCTAAACGTAGCAAGCTCAGTCCAGGCAGAGCAGGAGAGCCCTTGAGGAGGCTGTCGTGTGCCTGAGTCTGGCCTGGATGCAGGAGATGAGGCTAGAAAAGGGGAATGCTGACAGAATGTGAGGGGCTTGGCTGGGGCGAACAATATAATCTTTCTTCTGAAAGCCTGGGAAGTTCAGTTTTAAGTTGTTGAACTTGATCAGTCCCTTTTTATAGCAAGGTAACCTCTCAGGCGGGACTACCACCTAGGATACCACGCACCAGTCCTGGCAGGAAAATCCCAACGAAGTCCCCGCCCCAGGCGTTGGGGAGAAAGGTCAGCACCCCCAGGAGACATTGACCCGGTGGAGTCCTAGAGAGAGGGAGGAAACCCTACCCTGTGGTTTCAGGATTGGCCTGCGGCTGCGCGAGGCAGACAGATGCCCAGAAGGTGGCGCGAGCTGGAGGTGGCGGGTAGGGACAGCACGGCACCCGCGGCTGCTCAGGGAGGCGTGAGAAACCGCCAGCACCCGGGGCGTGAAGAGCCGCAGCGGAGGCGCAGACAGGGCGCCTGCCCCGCGTGGGGCCTGTTCGCCCGGAGCCGCCTGCCACGAATTTATGGTCCAAAGCCGAATGCAGCTGTGCGCAGCTGGGCATGCAAATGTATGCAAATTACGCTGCCCCGCGGGGGCCCGGAGCCAGCCGAGTCAAAGGGTGGGGGAAGGGGCTTTGTTACAGTCTTTCCTGGCCCGGGAGGAGCTCGGACGGTGGGGGGTTGGGGTGAGTGGTGGGGAGGGTGCATTTTATCCTCCCTGTCCAGAAGATCCCGCCTCAGGGCCATGACAGTCTTTGGGGAAGAACATTGTCCCCAACGCCCTAGGTTCCCACGCTCATCCCCATTCCGAGCAAGGTGCAGGCAGAGATTTGAAGGCCTCTGGCGCCTAGAGACCCAAGTGTCCTTCCTTTACCGTTAGCAGGAAGGCCCTCCGTAGGACATAATCATCCCACCTTCGCCCCAGCATTAGCGAAGTCCCTCTCCCCGCGACCAGGGAAGACCCATCTTCTTTCACCCCTTCAACGCGATCCTTCCTCCTGCCTCCCATCCGATTTTTGAGAAGTCCTTTCAGAAGTCTAACCACAATCACACTTGCTGCTTTGTATTTCCTTGCGGTTTAGCGAGAGGACTCTATTCCCTAAGCCCCAGTCGTTAGGTTTTGAGAGTGTGGGAGCAGGGGGCATAGTTAAGGACGCCTAGGGAATCGATCCCCACCCGAGGCAAAAACTAGTTGTCTGCTCTGGGGACTGTCAATCTCGCATCTTGGGCCCTTTTCCTTGCCTGCTGTTCCCACGATGGCCACAAGGGGTCTTCCTTGCGCTAAGAATGGGAAAACCTCCGCAAGGCTTGAGCGCAGAGGAGCGGGAGGGTCTGGAGCAGTTTCCCCTCCGCAGTCCCCAGCTCCCAGACTCGGCGGTGTCCCGCCACCCCCGCCCCATCCAGGCGGCTGCATCTAGTCGCGCACGACCTTGAGCTCGCGTACCCCACGCTCTAGACCTGGAGTTCGACACTCCTGACTCTGCAGACCTGCCCTTAAGCCTAGAGAGCAGCACCAGGGCTGGGAGCAGAGGCGAGAGCCCCGGGCTGGACACATCATAGACACCCAATGAAACCTGGTGATAGAAAGGATGCGGCAGTGTCCTGTCCAGAAGCTAGGGGAGCGACCGGATGACCTTGATGCAGGGCAGTAGGAATTCCCAAAGGAAGAGGGGGCCACGGAGGCAGTTCAACCGCCTACCAAGGAAACTGAGGCCATCTACGGGCCCAGCTACATAGGACTTAGCTATTGATACAGCTGGGGAGGTCATGAAGTGACCAGGGAAGTTAGGAGGGAGTGGGCAGCCAACCAGAAAGCAGCCTTAATATTTCCCTGACCACGAAAGGCAAGAGTACCAAAGATCGGAACCGCAAAAGGGCTGTTTTGTCAGGATAGGGAAATGGGATGTGAGCTTGGAAAAGGAGCCGAAAGTTTGGCTCAGACGAGCAAAGTTAAGGCACCCACTTTCTTCTTTGAGGACAGAACTTGTTACGTTTAGCTGAAGTTGCAGCAGGAGGAAAGGTGGTTAGACACCAGGAAGGACTTCCCCATTGGCGTCGGATCTGGATGTAGTGGGTGAAGGGAGGATGAAGTCGTTCCCGGGGGCTAAAGTCGGGTAATCTGAAACCCCCTCGATAATGGAAACTCATCTTGGGTGGTGGGGGCGGGAAATAGAGTTAAGGATTAGACCAGTGGGAAGAAACTCTGGGGGAGTTGATGGCCCTTCCCCCACGGAAGCGGAAGGGGCACTGAGGAGCGAGAGGCATAGGACCAGGTGCTCTCTGACCGCCCACCTGGATGACACCCGGGTGGCCCTGTGTCCTGCCCACGCCTGGGGCTTGCAGAAGCCCCTCCCCAGCCCAACCCGCAGACTTTATGGATGCTGCTGAGCCTCTGGCGGCACGCGGGCGGCGCACACCTTCTTAAAGACCCCCCCCCCCCATGGGCTCCAGGCGGCAACTCACTACCCCAAACCTTACCGTAGGCGCGCCCGGGGAGGGTGCTGAAATGGTCTTCAGCAACCCTAGGAAGGGTCCTTAGGAAACTCGCCCTGAATCCTTGGGCCCCTCTACCTGTGTCCCCAGGTGACCTGGCTGAGCGGGGACCACACTTTGATTAGTACATAGTAAGGACAACAAGGACAGCTTTGGGATGGAGGCCCGGTGGACCGTGCGACCTCCACGTCCATCCGCATCAGTGACATGCGGAGGCCCCCGGTCCTGTTCGCTTCCCAGCTGTTGGAAGGCCTGCGCCGAGGCCTGGCAGGGGGCGTCCTGGTGCGTGCCCGCCTGCGCTGAGCGAGTCGCAGCGCGCAGCCCCCCGCGTGCACGTGGAGGCACTTGAGCAGCTGGGTCCGCGTCCCTGGAGGCCATCGAGCAAAGACTGGAGAGTCCACTGTTAGAGGTGCTGGAGAGAAAGCCCCCAGTTGAGACGGTCCTCAGAACTGAGCGTCCCAGATCCAGCACTCAATTCTCCAGGGCGGGATCCCAGGGACCCGGGGACTCAGTGTAGTCTGTCTGGTCCGGGGGAGCCCAGAGTCGGGGCTTCTCCGATGGTGCCCGGCAGAGGGCGCTCAGGCCCACGCGGTGCAGTCTCCGTGTGCGACCGGTCTCCCGTGTGCCCTCTGCTGGCCGCTGAGGACACGGCCGCGCGGCCCCTTCCCGGTGGGCACCCAATGGGTGGGTTTCTTCTGGCCGTCGCTCTCCTGCGGAAGTCGAACAGCACCCAGATGTGGGCCCAGCGGTCAGGCCTGACTCTGACTCCACTCACCACTCAGCTCCGGAACGGGGGCCCCAGTCCTCCCCAGGCCTCAGAAGTGTGGGTTGATTAAAGTACCAGGATTCCCACCCAGCTCTGCACCCACATTGGACTGCAGGAGGGTGGTGAGGAGAATCCCAGCAGCTCAAGCTGAGGGCCTCATGGACCCCCATGAGCCACTCATAGAGGCTTGAAATCCAGCCTGCCTGCTCCCAGATCCCTGGTCCCAGCCTGTCAATCTTTCAGAATCTCCATCCTGGGATGTTCCAGACTTCCAATTAATTCCCTGCCTACCAGACCCCTGTCTACCAGAATTATCTATTTTTTTTAAGGTACTGAGTTTGAATCCAGGGATGCTTAACCACTGAGCCACATCTCCAGCCCTTTTAATATTTTGTTTAGAGACAGGCTTCCACCAAGTTGCTCAGGACCTCACTAAGTTGCTGTGGCTGAGGCTTTGAACGGTGATCCTATCCTTCTGCCTCAGCTTCCGGAGCCGCTGGGATTACAGGCGTGCACCAGGGCACCAGGTCTGAATGATCTTCTTAAAACAAGTTGGTGCAGGTCACTCTCCTAATTTAGCTCCCCATTGCCTACAAGAGTGGACCCAGACTCCTGCTGGGGCCCCTCTGTATTGGCCAGGCCTGTGCCTGGGATCTCTTGGAACCTCCTTGCCTTCCCCTCACACTTCTCAAACACTTCTGCTCATGGGGTTTGGTCTTCCCTTGTCAGATTCCTACTCAATCCTCAAGGCCCACTTCAGATGTCCCCTCTCTGAGATTTTCTTTCTCTGACATCCCCAGGAAGGGTTTCTTTGAACCCATGGGTGTCATACACACCTCCTCTTAAATGACTCTTATCCTGAGCATTATCTATGTACATACAAGTCTGTTTCCCCCAGTGGGACTCCTGCTTCTCCAGGATAAGATCTGGTTGTTATCTCTGTTGACCCATATAGGTCCTCTCATTGAAGGACCAAAGGTGACCTCAGCCCCAGACAGGTCTGGCCCTGGGCCTCCAATGTGACAGAGATGCCTCTTCCTGTTTAACAGCAGGCTGGCCCAGCTAGTCATCTCGCCCCCCCCCCCCCCCCCCCGCTCCTGGGGTGAACCTCTGTTTTCCCCCTCACTCCCAAGAGATCAGGGATCCCCTCTTTCTCTGTGTTGTTTGCTCCCCTTCCTCTGGGAAGTAGGTGCTCTGGATCCTGTTGGTTCTGGGGACCCAAATCTAAATCCCATACAGAGTCCAGGAGCAGATGTTAGAGGGAGGCTTGTTCCTGGAGACTCCCCACTGATTCCTTGGCCCCACCCCAAATTAGCCCACCCCACCCCCAGTTACCCAGTCCTTGCTTGTCTTGCCTGGAGCTTGGGGGCAAAATCATAAATTTGGGAGACAAGAGGCAAGATAAAGATCATTTGTTGAAAATGGTGTCATCAATCATATGCTGCAGAGATCCAAGAATGTCCCAAACCTGGGTGCTCACATGTACTGGCCGCATGTGCCCTGTTGTGTTTTCTCCTATCCCCACCCCCTACCCCCCAAAAAATGTCCACAGCCTCTCTGGTCAGCTCCCTTCCTGGGCGTCAGGTTGCCTGGCTGATTCCTGGATGCATTCTCAGAAGGGCACAGGCCCGCCCTCTCCTCTCCCACCTTGGGAGGGTCTCAGGATGGAGACGCCCCATCCCCACTTCCCTCTCCACATTAATGATCACATTTCTGAAAGCGCCTGGAGGGGAGACTCCCAAACTCCTAGTCGCAGAGTTTCAGGCTGAGGATGAATAGATAAATAATGGCTTGCCAAATTAATTAATTATTTTATTAGCCTGAGTAATTATTAATCAGGTCATTAATCACCCAGCTGTGCACTATGAATAGTAATTACGTGTGTAGGGGGGGGTGTGCAGTGATGGAGCAGGTCATGGCTCTCAGGTCTGGCAGTGTCTATACCTTCTTCTGGTCCGAGGAAGATTTGGGAAGATTTATGGGCCTCTGTGTCTCCCCTCAGCCTCGGGTCCATGCTAGAGACAGGAGCAGAATGGAGTCTAGTCGCATCCCTCGCAGGGCCAGGCTCTGATTTCACCCTCCAGGCTTGGGGCCGTGCAGAACAGAAGAGAAAGGAAAATGCAGAGCACTTGGACTTGGGAGTGTGTGTGTGGGAACAGGGTGGGACCTGGTTGAGGGGATGTCGAGATGGAGTGAGCCCCGAGTGTGACAGCAACTTAGTGAGACCCTTGTGTGTGTGCAGGTGTCTCCACAGCTGCACTGTGACCAATCATTTGATATGTGAAAGCAAGGCTGGGATTGACCCAACATTTTGCCTTTGAACCTGATGCTTTGGCAAAGTGTAGATGCCACCGGAGACGAGAGAAAACACAGGAGACTGTGAACAGAGAAGGGAGGAAGGGCAAGGTGAGGCTGAGAGGACAGGAGGAAGGAGGCAAGGATAGCAGGGGCTCTTTTTTTCTTTCTTTTTTGGTACTAGGGACTGAACCCAGGGGCACTTTGCCACGGAACCACATCCCCAGCCCTTTTAATTTTTTATTTGGAGACAGGGTCTTGCCAAGTTGCCAAGGGTCTCACTAAGTTGCTGAGGCTGGCCTTGAACTTGTGATCCTCCTGCCTCAGCCTCCTGAAGAGTGAGGAGGATTACAGCCTGCATCACCATGTTCAGTTTAGAAGTCCCTTGGGACTTGGCACCCGGCCAACCCTAGGGTTCTGTGTGTTTGTCTTGCTGGGTGCCTCTGGTTCCCTGCTCTGCCCTTTTTTTCCACGCTCTTCATCCTACTCAGGACTGGCTCTCCACTGCAGTTTGGAATGCACTTCTGAATCTGTCTCCTGAGACTGTTTCCTGGGGCTCTGTCCACTGCCCTGTGGGATTTGGGAGATGACATGAGGATAAAAATAGATGGTGAAGTCATGACAGGTTGCACATGCCCTTGACACAGGAAGTCATTTTGCAAGTATTACCTCCAGCCCTCCTATTGTTTGGAGATGCCATCAACTCGGATCGGGGTGGGGCGGCTTCAGACAGCAGCGAGCTCTTAGCTCTCACGGGTGCCTTTTCCCTGGGGACCCCTTCTCTCTGGGCCAGAGGGTCCTGAGTCCTGTCCTTCCTCTGTTCACTTGCGAAGGGCCTGTCTGGATTCCTCTGCTCATAGCCCACTTCACTCTCTGTTTATGGTCAATTTCACTCTATTTACAGTGGGTCTTGCTTTGTTTATGACCTGCTTGAAGTCAGTTCCATTTCTGGATCCCCAGTCCCTCTCCCATGCGCTGTTTGTTTATTCCTCTTCCCAGGGCCCGCTTTGCAGGCCCTTCCCCAAGACTCTGTTCTGGGAGGGCGCAGGAGAAGGGGAGGCCTGGGTCTCATAGCCTAGACCCCGCAGCTCCTGGAGATGGGGGCTGAAGAGAGGCTGCAGGCTGGCAGGGGCAGGTTCACCCCCCAATCTGTTCATAGGGACACCTGTGAAGGGGAATGAGCAGGAGGTGGCCCCCCAGGGCCCGAGAAGGGTTCCTAGGAGTCAAGCCAGAGAAGAGACCCTCACACACCCGACCCAGGCTGCTGTGAGAATATGGCCCTGTACTCTCCTGGGCCCCTGCCCCTGGGGGCCCTGTCCACTGGGCATCCCTGTTCAGTGTATCCTCTCAGCAGAGCTCTGGGGGCAGGGCAGGGGGTCAGATGCAGGGGCAGCTTCTGACATGACAGAGCCTGTCATGAGATAAACATGGGCCTGGAACCCAGCCTCTTGTTTGGAATTCTTGGCGGCTGAGGATGGTGGTGGTATGGGGAGGGGGTAGTTGGTGGGAGAGCAAGCAGAGGGGGGAGGACAGACTTATGGGGGATGCAGAGAAAGGGGGGCCACAGCCCAGCACCCCTTGACATTGTTCAAGGACTTGTTGCTGATGGCATTGAACAAATGTGTAGCTCCCAAAGTCCCTTGGGATTAACTTACCCTCTTGTGAAACTGCGCAGTGCCCCTTCTGAGTGGGTACCTACTGGGCGGGAGCGAGAAATGCAGAGGATGGGGGCTCCCATCGCATCCAGGTGGACAGACAGGCTCTTCCTCAAACTCCTATCCCTCTGGGTAAAGAATTGGGGACTGCAGGAAGGTGTGAGGAGGCCCACATTCTGAGCTCTTCCTTCCAGCCCTCCCTGGGAGGTTCTGAGCCTTATCTAGAGGATGCCCCACGGGGCTGGCTCCAGCTCTGCAGGGTCCTGACTGCACCTGCAAGAGACTCAGCTCGCCTTCTCCACCCTGCCAGGCTCCCACCCCTCGTGGCCGTGGCCGTGGCCCCTCTTCTTTTCTCTCACTCCCTTCCCCTGCCCTACCTTGCAACCTCTTTCAAGTCCCCTTGCATCTACCCAACATTTTTCTTAGCTAGGCCTCTGTCCTGGACTCTTACTGCCACAACCATCTGGGCCCTCTTCTGTGGTTCTTCCCCACAGATTTCAAAGTGGTTTTCTCAGACCCTTGGAACAGTGGCCAGGACCTCGGGTTCAGGGGCTGGAGGGCCAGGGAGCGCGCAGTTGCTCCCATTGCCAGCAGAGGGCAACGCACACACAAACCCGGGCAGAGGTGAGGTGGGCAGGCCCGGTGGCTGGCTCCCTGCTGAGAGGTGGGACAGAGGAAGCTTGTGGCCTTGGGGCTCCCTGGGGGCACAATTAGTGAAGCTTTCCTAAAGGGAAGGGAATCTGCAGTTCTTTACAAACTCTCTGATGGCTAATCATATCAGTTACATCGGTTACAATTGGAGGCAGGCGCTTTATATCTGTCAAATTCTCACTATTTTCATTTCACAGAAGGGCAAACTGAGGTAGAGGAAAGTTAACTGATGTTAAGTCCTGTGCCCAAGGTCACAGAGCAAGGAACTGGGAGAGGAGGGACTTAGAGCCCTCTGGAGGTGGCCCCTGCCTGGGGGGTCTGCCTCCTCCCTCCCAGACGCACAGCCAGGAGCCTGGAAGGGGCCTTAAGTGGTGGTGCACCCAGCCCCCTCCTTCCGGCACCCAGCAGGGTTCAAAGGAGGGGCTGGGAAGCTGGGCGGGGGACCCCTGCCCCCACAAGCCTCCCTCAGCCTGGCCAGATGCCTTTGGGGCCTGGAGACAAGGGCTGGAGAATGGGGCTGCCATAAACAGTGTCCCGGCTGCCCCGCGAGGCTGTAAAACCAGCCCGGCAGAGCCTGGAATGTGGAGGGATCCAGGAAGGATTTTCCGGCCTGGTCTGGCCTGATAGCATCTTTGGGGCCCTGGGGTCAAAGGGGAGCCCGCCTCCCTTCCCTCCCTCTTCCCAACCATCCTGCTGCTCTCTCCTTTCTCCTTGCCTGCCCCTCCTCCCCCACTCCCCATCTCCCTCCTCTGTTCTAGAGACTTCTGTCCTGTTTCTGTAGCTGTGTGTCTGTTTCTGCCTCAACTTGGTCTCTCTCAGCCTCTTGTGTTGGGGGGTGGGTACAGCCCCACTGTGAACCCATTGGTCATGTCACTTTGGTACTTCTCAGCCTCGCTCCCTTCATCTGTAAAATGGGGATTCCTGCTAGCCCCTCTCCCAGAGGATGGACTGAGGCCGTTCAGCCAAGCGCTTAGGACAGCCCCTGGTTCGTAACTGCTATCTGTTTACCTGTTAATTTATCTGATTTCTTCCCTGCAGAGGGATCTGGGTCAGCTATGGGCTTTCTTGGGCTCATCAGTTCTCACAACCTTCACCGCTATCCCGGAAGGACAGCAGTTTTGTGAGGTGGCCCCCCGCGAAGGCTGGACAGACATCCCATCTCCCACCAGGCCAGGCCTCCAAGCCCCGCTCTGCGGGCCAGACCACCATCCCTCCTCTGACCAGCAGGGGGCAGCAGACGCCAGGACTGGGATGCACAGGAAGGGTGTGTGCGCTCACCTGGCCCTGCCGAGGGAAGGGGCCCAGGGGGCAAAGCGGAGAGCTGGGAGCTGCTGCTTGTGGCCAGGCCAGTTAATTCCCAGGTGTCTCCCTCCTGGCCCTGTGCCTGTGTGTGTGAGGGAGAGGTGGGAAGGGAGTGTCCTGCCCTGTTATTACCCCTGTTGTGGCATGTGGAGGGGTAGCTGTGTGTACCAAACCACCAAATCAACATCTTATGGCCTGAGGGACTCAGAGATTGTCTAATTGTTCAATCACCTTATCTTCGGAGGAGGAAGCTGAGACCCAAGAGGGCAAACTGCTTATTCAGGCTTGCACAGCATGCTCCTGGCAGAAATTTTGGAATCCTCCTCCACTGTCCTTCTTGTGCATGTCTGTATGTCCATGTGAAGTAGGCGCGTGTGCTGATCCATCCAGAACCTCAGGACCCAGAACTTGTGCCTCCTTGGTCATCCACTGCTGAGGGCCATTGCCAAGTAGGAATGACGCATCAAAATTTCCTTGCTAGCGTACCCCATGTTAAATGGATTTCGCTGTTGACATTGCATGTAAGGTGATCCTGCTCAAGGACCAGGGTGGATCCAGGATTAGGGTGTATCCTGCAGGTTTGAGGAAGTATCCCGTTCCTTGGGTTTAGGGCTTTCCGGTTTAAGACAATATGGGTTTTAGGGAAGTTCGAGGTTGAAGATTATTGCTGCTGGGAATAGGGTGTTCCTGCTGCTTGTTCCCGTTGAGTTCTCGTGAGGTTCAGAAAGTAGATTGGAAAAAAAGCCTCGTGGAGTAGGTGAATTGGGCGGCAGCAGAACTGGGATTTCCCCAGAACATGTGTAGAGGCCGGTGTGAGTTCGGGAATAAAGAATTGCTGTTTGAATCGACAAAGCTGTGGTGGCTCGTGATTCTGTGCCCAGCCAAGACTGCGGCATGCCTACTTGGCAATGGCCCTCAGCAATCCACCACTAGAGCTGCCTCCTGGAAGTGCTCCTGGTTATCCTCCTCCATTTTAGCTCCCCTGCCTCTGCCCTGGCCCCTTCCTCTGACTCTGCTGACGGGAGGATGAAGGCGCTGTACCTTCTTCCCTAGAATCGAGGTGTCTGGAGATTGGGGTTCTTATAATAATAATAGTAAAAGCTATTATTACTATAATTATGGTCTATATTAGTACAGTGATTATTGTCACATGCATCAGATCACTTAATTTCTTAATCTTTCAGCAACCCTCCAAGGGAGGGATTCTGACTGCTCCTATCCACACATGAGAAATTAAGGCACAGAAAGATCCTGGATTTTGCCCAAGGTCACACAGCCATCAGGTAACCAGGCTGCTCCAACCAGGCACCATGTACCACACATAATGTGTCCTGTACAGAGTTCTGCCCACAGTCCTGAGAACCACCTTTGACTGCTAATGGGACCCTCACTGCACGCCAAGCACCGTGCCAGACGCTGTCACTTGATGTTGGCACTCATCCCCACGACAGCCCTGTGAGGTGGGTTCTGTGATCTTCCTGCTGTGGAGGAGGGAATGGAAGCCTGTTAGCAAGCAGAGGAGCTGGGCCTCTGACGGAGCTCTGGGTGGCCCTGTGCACTTGAGCCTCTGCTGGCGTGATGCTCTCACCGGGGTCTTGTTACAATGCAAGGTGACCCAGTAGGTCAGGTCAGGCCTGAGATGCTGCATTTCTTTTCTTTTCTTTTCTTTTCTTTTTTTTTTTTTGGAGGGGGTACTGGATATTGAACCCTGGGGTGCTCAACCACTGAGCCACATCCCCAGCCCATTTTATATTTTATTTAGAGTCAGGGTTTCACTGAGTTGATTAGAGCCTCACTAAATTGCTAAGGCTGGTTTTGAACTTGTGATCCTCCTGCCTCAGCCTCCCCAGCCACTGGGATTATAGGCATGTGCCACCACCGCGGCTGAGTTGGTGCATTTCTTTCTTTCTTTTTTTTTTTTTTAATATTTATTCTTAAGTTTTAGGTGGACACAATATCTTTATTTTACATTTATGTGGTGCTGAGGATCGAACCCCGTGTCTTGTGCATGCTAGGCGAGCGCTCCACCACTGAGCCACAACCCCAGCCCCGAGTTGGTGCATTTCTGCAGGTTCCTTGGGGTGTGTGTGTGGGGGCGGGGGGCACTGCTGGGACATGGACTCCTCTTCAAGTCTAAAGGTCTGGAGCACCTCCTCATCTTCCCACAATAAGCTTTCTGGGGCCCCAGAACTCTGTCTGCAAAATAAGAGGCTCCTAGGGGTCCAGATTTTCAGTTTAACCTCTTTCACCCCCCCACCCCCATCCCTGCTCAACCTGAGATCATCTCTGAACACTTGGCAGCGGGCTCTTAAAGCAACAGGTAGAGATGGTCTTAAAGGCTTCTCAATCTTCTCCCAATTTTTTTTTTTCTTTCGTTTTTGCCAGGGAGGTGGCGTCCTCCCTGGGTTGCCCAGGCTGATCTTGAACTCATGGGCTCCAGTGATCCTCCTGCCTCAGCCTCCCAAGTAGATGGAACTGCAGATGCATACAGCTACATTCACCTCATTCACCCAAATTCTAATGACTGGGGAAACTAAGGCCCCGGTGGCACCAAAGCACATTGCAGTAGGTATAGGACTAGAACCCAGACTCCTGGCTCCCAGGAGGAGCTCTGGGATCCCCTCCTCTAGGAGTCCTCGGGGAGGTCAAGTGGCTGGCGGGTCGAGGGCTGGGGGCTCCTCTGTGAGGCAGGATGATGGGTCCTTGCTATAGGCAAGCACTTCAAGGGCACATCGGGGCATCTGGAAGCGGGTTGTCCTTCTTTTCACTGTCCCCATCCCGTCTGCCTTGGTTTCTCCCTCCTCCCCGGCCGCCCTCTCTGTTCCTCGCTGTCTCTCTTTCAGAGTCCTGGCGTCTCATCCCATCTCTGTTCTCTGGTTGGCTCTCGGCCACCTATTTCCGGCCCGCCAGGCCTTCAGATCACAGGTGTGACTTTGAATGGTCATTGCCCAATTTGCCTGGCTCGCTCCACCATCGGTTCTCCAGCTTAGCCTCATCTTCCCGGTGACCTCTTCCCCCCTGGCTCTCTGCAGCAGGAGACCTTCAGGGCCAATGACACTGCCAAGCTGACAGCGAGGGACCTCCCTATCTGAGAGGGCCAAGAGCAAGAGGGGCCTATTCAGCCTAGGGACATGGGCTCCCCCTGGACCCAGCCTGGATAGGGGACCCCGAAGGCACCCCTCTGCATCCTGTGGCAGCGTTCCTGTTGATTCTCTCCTGGTCTCTGGCTGGGTGTGAGGTCTGCCCTTGGTCTGCCATGCCATCGGCACTGCCTGGCCTCCTGGGGGCCTGCTGACCCATGTTTACCTGGACGGTGAAGAGGCCGACGGCTCACCAAGGTGACCCTGCCCCAGAGCTTGCCTGCAGATCTGGTCCCTGATGGAGCCCAGATGGTGGGGACGAAGTGGGAATCCTGTGTCCTGGATTCCAGCTCCTTGTGGGACTCAGAAGGGAGAGGTGGAAATAGCAGGAGGAGCTGGACTCCCCCAGGGACTCCCAGGGAGTTCCTGCTTCCGGGTGCAAGTCTGGAGGAAATGACCGCAGTCACTCATTCCACTCCTGAGGAGCACTTGCCATGGGTTAGGTGCCAGGATGGGCATCAGACACTTGGCTTCAACTTAGGTCTTGGTGACTGAAAGGGGAGGGTCTGCTGCGCACGCCTGTAGTCCCAGGGACTCAGAAGGCTGAGGCAGGAGGATCTCAAGTTGGAGGCTAGCCTGGGCAATTTAGCAAGCCCCTGCCTCAAAATAAAAAATAAAAAAGGTTGGGGATGTGGCTCAGAGGTAAGGCACCCCGGGTTCAATCACCTGTGCCACCCGAGTGGGGGAAGAGAGCTGTTAGAACCTGGGTTGGAGAGTGGGAGGGGGCCCCAGCAGAGTCAGGACTGAGTGGCAGAAACAGGAACTTCCTGATGGGGGGGGCTGAGAAGGCCTGCAGGACCATCGAGCGGCCTCCGAGCCTGGGTGTCTGCGGATGGTGACCTGGCAGGTTGCTCAGCCCCTCCAGGCCCGTATTCCTCTGAGAGGTGACAGCACGAGGCTGAGTCAGCAGTTCTTGGGAGATGACCTAAAACATCTGGGGGAGTCAAATCCAGGTTCTTATCCAGTCCCTCCCACCCCAAGATCCAGGAGTTCTGGGGTGGGGACCCGCCTGGTCCTGATGGGTGCCCAGGTGACAGGTGGTGGAGCTGGCAGCACCTCCCAGGGCCCCTCCTGCCAGGCTGCAGTCCAGAGGAAGCCAGAATTTGACTTCCTATAGGAAGGGCACCCAGTGACCTTCATTTGGCCCCCGAAGGCACTATTGTTCCCACCTTAGGAAGGAAGCTGAAGACCAGGAAGATGAGTGGAACAGGCCTGGGCCTTTTCTACCAGAGGCCACCACCACTTCAGTTCTGTACCTTTTTCTTTTAATATTTTTTTAGGTGTAGATGAACACACAGCATCTTTATTTTTCTGTGGTACTGAGGATGGAACCCAGTGCCTCACATGTGTGAGGCAAGAGTTTTACCACTGGGCTACAGCCCCAGGCCCTTTTTCTCGGCTGCATTGGTTTCCTCTCTTATTTGCGTGTGTGGGGTGGGGGTGGGGGAGTGGTGCTGGGGATCCAATGGAGGGCCCTGGGCACTGCACCACTGAGCCACACCCCATCCTGGTTTTGATGGACAAGTCTCCACCCACGTCTGGCCTGCTTTTCTTCCTCTGTCATCTCCAGTTTCTAATAATCTAAAATATTTTCAGAAAGTGTCTTCCTTGACTCTTTTGTGGGAAGCTCTCCCTGCCATCTGTCCCAAGTCACCCCCCCCCCCATGTGGAGCCCATATTCCCTGATCCTTCCCCACAGATGGGGAGGAAGAGGATCATGAGCATCACCTCTGACTATCACCTGCTCTACCTGCCTAATCCAGAATAATCTCCAAGGAGAAGTGCTTTCCAAGTTTTCAATCCCAGCAGGAAGAACTGAAGTTAGATGCCTGGAAGAACTTCCCAATAGCTGAAGAGAGCAGTCCGAAGATCATGGAAGAAAGACTGGTTTCTATCCAGGTCTGTAATCCTCTTCTCTCCCTAGTTCCCCCTTTCTGTGTACCCTTCAACCCCAGTTAGGGTGCCTCTATACCCACCCCATGACCTCATCATGAATGCTGGCAGAGGGGACCGACGTCACAGGCTCTTCAGGGCCCTGCGGAAGGGTTGGCCAGGACCCCTTCTACCCTGCCTTTGCCCTGCATTTCTGCTCTGAGACCTGCAGCCTTACCACTCACTCTGACCTTCCAGCATGTTCCTCACGGGGCCATGAGAGTCCAGGGCTGGACGTGTCTGTGCGGAGAGGTCTGGGTGGAGCCAGGTGAGCGGCTGTCCAGGGATGTGCGCTCACCTGGGTGGCCCGGCATGGCTCTGCCTCAGCCCTGGAGCCGGCTGGCGGGACAAGTCTGTGCCTGCACAGCCCAGGGGAGCCGCTGGCATGGTGGGCTGACGCACTGACACCTGGTCTTCCCTGACAGGGGCCCTTCTCCCCCGGGGGCCGGCCAGGTGGCTGCCCGCTCTGGTGCTGATCTGCACCACTGAGGTCCCACCCTCTGGAAGATGGCATGGGTGTCTGTTGGGGAACCTCTCTGAGTGTCCTTTAAGGGCTCCAGAGGGGCGGATCCAGAGGGGCGGGACCGTGGGTCCTGACCCCACCTTACAGACAGCCCCAGAGCCCCGCCCCCGGCTCCTGGCCCCTCCCCCAGACCTGAACTTTTACAAACTATTCCACGCTGTTCCCATGGAGGACAGTTGTGCTTTTGGTCCTTCCCTCCCCCCTGTAAGGGAGTTTGGATCCTTTTACCAAGTGAGGATGTGCCCAGGGTCGCCAGCTGGGGGTGGCCGACTGAGGTCTGTGGGGCTTGCTGGTCTCCCCTCCCCTGCTCGCTCCCCGGCTGCACCCTGACCTGGGGCCTCGGGACAGGCGCTGCTCCCTGGGCCTCTTGGAATCCGGGCCCCCTCCCCTAGTCTCCCGGAGCCCAGTGCAGAGCCGGCCTGCGGAGGCAGAGATGCCTGCCCTTCCCCAGTATGGTCACAAGGGGGCTCAGGGATCAGGTTTTTCTTCCTCCGACTGGAGTTGGGAGAATTCCCAGCCACACCAGCCTCGTGGAGCTTCTCTGGAAGCGCGGCAGCCTCCCGCAGCTGCCACTGAGGGGTCTCTGCCAGCCCGAGAGGCAGCCAGAGGGGGTGCGGACTTTGGGCTTCAGAATCCCATTCCAGAATTCCTTCCTTCTCTCAGTCAGAAGTCCTCCCAGTTGTCTGCCCCCTGTTTCTATTGCCACTGGGGGTGGGGTGGGGAAAAATAGAATGAACCACCCTTCTTCTTTTGTGTTATGATTTCTTCTTTTGTGTTGATTTCCCTACCCAAGACTAGAGGGGAAGCACTTGTTCTCTTTCCAGTCTCTTGACCATTAGAGTTCACACTGTGATCTCCTGTCACTGCTGAGAACTGAATAGACAGCAGCAAGAAAGATGTAAGCCAGACATCAGGAAGGACTTCCTCCCAGAGAAGGCCATGAACAACAAGAGTTTGGGTAAATGAAGGAGGCTGAGCATAGCGAAGTTTCCTGTTCCCCTGGAGGGAGGCTCTGGTTCTGTGGGTTGGGGAGAGTCCTCTGTGGTCCATAGTCCCCACCTTCAGTTCCTTGCAGGCAAGAGGCAGGGCTGAGTGCAGTTGCTGGCTGCTGTGCACCCCTGAGCCTTACAGAACCAGGGACACTGCAGGACCCCTGGGCCTTGGGGGCTCCTGGGATGTGGACGAGACCGGTGGGGTTCTTTCAGAGGGATGAAAGGGGAAATCCTGTGGGCTCCCTCTCCTGACCTGCGATGCTGGCAGAGGGGAGGGTGGCAGGAGGGAGTGGTTTCTGTGCCCATTTTAAATGTGTCCTGAGGTCTTCAGATGGTTGGACTGAGCGCCACTGGCTCAGCAGGAAAGGCCTGAGCGGCCACCACTCCACTTGCTCAATCCTGAGGCCCCTGTGTCCCCTGCCTCCTCCTTGTCCCAGAGGTTCCTGGGTGGCGCAGAGCAGGCTCAGGAGCCAGAGCTGCCTCGGACAGAACAGTGCTCTCTGGCTCAGCCCCGCCCTGCGGGAAGGCGGAGGGGACACCTGGAGGGGACACCTTCTGGGCCAGTGCGGAAAGCACTTCTGCCATCTGTCCCTGCCCAGCCTGGATGTGTCCATTTCCTGGGCAGAGAAATAGGGGCAGGAGTGATGCTGGGGTGGACACGATGGGGACAAGCTCCCATCCAGCTGGGGGGTCCTCCTTCCCAGCTCCCCCCCTGCCCTCCTCCCCTCCCCTCCCCTCCCCACCCCACCCCAGCTCTCCTCCCCCTTCAGCTCTCTCCTCCTTCCCCCTCCCTCCCTCCCCCTCCCTCCCCCCTCCCTCACTGGGAGTTGAGCCGGGTGGAGGAGTATTTGGGACTAGAGAGGTGCTCCTGCACCCCTGGGGCATCTGGGCTTCGCTGGCCACTTCCCGGGTTCCCGGCTGAGCAGGCCCGGTGATCCCTGCCCTTGAAGGACCTCCTTAAGGAGGCAGCTGGGCCGATGGCCGTGTGATGGTGCTTCAGGGAAGGCTTCCCAGAGGAGGCGCAGACACTTGAGACGGGTCTTGAGGGATGAACTGGAGTTTACCAGGCCCCTGAAGGGTGGGGACAGAGGCAGTCCCATCAGAGCCACCACTTAAGGGAGTCCCAGTAGCCTTGTAGGCTGGCGAGCAGTCAGGTGGGCGGCTCCGGGCCCTGCTGGTTAGCTTGCCAGGCACTCGCATGGAGAGATTCAGAGCCCGGCACTGGTCCTGTCTGAATGAGTGACGGGGGGAGGGGGGACTTGGGGACATTGAGGAGAGTGTCCTAGGCCCCCATGGTTTCCCTGCTTGCTGGGAAACTTACCTGGCTGGTCCTGGGCCTCAGTTGACTCATCTGTAAAATGGGGAGGGTGAAGCATCTTCTCCTTAGGAAAGACAGACCATGTCGTTTCTCAAAGTGCCTGTCACACAGAAAGCTGCTGCATGGTCACTGTGGGCTCCTGTGACCAGGATAGCCTTCGTGGAAGGCTTGAAAGGGTGGCTAATGTTGAGATAAACCGAGAAGGGTGGGCAAGGCCGGGAACTGTGTGGATGAAGGTCAGAAGCTTCAGGAGTGAAGTCACGTGCAAGGACAGCCTTTGGCCCTGTGGGGCAGGAGAGGAGGCACTGCTTGGCATGGGGGGTGACTTGTGCCATTGGGAGGTGTCTGAGGAAGAGCAGCAGCATGTGAACCCCCCCCCCCATGGCCATCCCCAAGGTCTTGGGGGCCAGACTGTTAGAGAAAGCCCCGAATCCAGGCCCCAATGGGTTTTCAGGGAAGGCTGGAAATCAGGAACATGCAAATGACATGCAAATCGACCACACCTGGCACCCAGGCCTGGGGGCGGTTTTTTTGGCTTTGAGCTGCAGGCTGGGGGCCACGGTTCCTGTGCCCTTCCCCATCCTAGCCAGGGCTCCTCCTGCCAATGGCCAAGCCTGTCCAGAGCGAGGACACGGTCCTACACTACTCTTGCCTTCTCCAGGCCTGGGAGCTGTCCCCAAGCTGGGCCTTGGCCTCTCCTGTCCTGGAGGACAGCCCTTGCTGTAGGAACTCCCAAAGCTCCAAGTGTCTGAATGTCCCTGAGGGAGAGAGTACCGCAGGGCAGGGCAGAAAGGCCACCTGAGGCAGAGGGAGTGGTGAGGAAGGTCGCAGTGGGGGGACTGGAGGGCCAGGGGCCGTGAGCAGGGAGGGCCGGGGACACAGCTTTAGGGGATAGTGCGGAGAGTCA
The DNA here is from genome assembly GCF_964194105.1 of Spermophilus citellus. NCBI lineage: Eukaryota > Metazoa > Chordata > Mammalia > Rodentia > Sciuridae > Spermophilus > Spermophilus citellus. The sequence goes on along the minus strand of NC_138197.1, from coordinate 73,572,344 downwards.
GGCCCAGCAAGGAATGAGCCCCGAGACCCCAGACACATTCCAGCAGAGACCTTGAGTGACAGAGGCAGGCGGAGAGCGGCCTCTCAGTGTGCTGCCTGGGACCAGCGCCTCTGCCACTTCCTTTCCCCTGCCTGCCTGTCTGCCTGTCCCTGGCTGACGGTCCCTTTGTCTGTCTAGCTCTTTGTTTGCCCATTTCCCTCCCAGTTCTCCTTTCTTTCTCTATGGCTGTCTTTCTGTTGCTCCAGACCTTGCTCTCGGTCACCGCCCTCTGCTTATCACTCCAAGGAGAGAAAACTTCCTGCTAGTCCTTGCCCTTCCTCCTCCTGAGTTTGGGTCTCCATTTCCTCCTCTCTCCACCCTTTGCCTCCTATCAGGCATGTTTGTAAAATTCCGGGAATGTGAACAGGTGACTACATTTGTGATTGCTTAGGCATTGTAACAAAGGGTTTAATACATGTGAGGGGCCATGCTGCTCGTCAATCTTCTGAGGACAAAGTGAGATGAAAATGATGACTACAGCATGAGGCGCAGTAGTTAGACTCAGAAGAACTTCCCCAAAGGGAGGTGTAGGATATATTACAGCAGGTCAACTGGAGGAGGCTAAACAACCACCTTCTCAGTCTCCATGGCAGGAGGATGGGCAACATGACCTTCCCGAGTCTGCGCTAAGAAAAGGTCTTTTTTTTTTTTTTTTAATATTAGTTGTAGATGGACAGAATGCCACTGAGCCACAACCCCAGCCCAAGATAAGGTCTTTTGATGTGAGGTAGCAGAGATGGGCAGGAGGCTAAGGTACCACCGTGGCCATCCCCTCTCCTAGGCTCCCACCTGCACAGCCTCTCCTGTGTCTGGGGAGAGGCCCTGGGAGGGGAAGGGGTGCGGAGGAAGTGCCCTGTCCCCACCTCCACCCCGTTTCCCCACCATCTTCCCAAGCTCAGGACCACTCGCCCCCGCCCCTGCCCATGCATGAGAGATGGCTGCTGGGGACGGAGTGATGTATGTAATGCAGATAAAATGTCAGCAATTCTAAATGGGTCCGGAGCTGCAGCCGTGGGGGGGTGGGGCGCGGGCGGAGCAGGGGGAGAGGGAGGAAAATGAGCCGCGGGTCCTCGCGGGGGAGGGCGCGGGGCAGAGTCCCCTCCCCCAGCGGGGCCGGTGGGGGGGGGCGGCCCGGGAGGCGGGAGCCCAAATGAGATTTTGAAGAGGGAGCTGGAGGGCGGGGGCGGGGCGAGGCGGGGGCGCGGGCGAGCTGCTGATGTATAGCGGTTTCATAACTTCCTCAGTATTAAAGGCAGGTTCATGGGGAGGGCAGCGCCATTAATCACCAGGCTGAATGGGGCTGGGATTTGCTGAGAGGCGCGCTTGCTGTCTGCTGCGCCTGCCCGGCTCAGGGCGGGAGGGGGCAGGCAGGGATGCCCCTCCTGAACCCCTGAACCGGGGGGCGAGACCCCAGGACGCTGCTCTGGGTGTTGGGCAAGAGGGTCCTGGGAGGTAGGGGAGGGCGGGGACGGGGGACCCTGCCAGGGAGGAGCAGGATGAGGAGGGTTGGGGCAGGGGCTGGATCCAGGAAGGGGGAGGCAGGGGCTGGGGGGGATGATGTGGGCAAAGGCTGAGGGAACCCTGGGGGAGAAAAAGTGGGGAGGGACGATTTTGCATTTGAACATGAAATTGATCACATGTAAATATAATGCAAATGACATGCAAACGAGCTTGGGATTTCTCTGGGTCCACAGCTCAGGCGTTCTCTTTCTTGGACTGAGAAGCGGGGCCAATTTGCATCCGGTTCTGTGCCCAGGGCCTCGTGTCTTCGTTATTAATATTTGCAGAGGGAGAACTCAAGGTCTCACTTGTGAAGGGGGTGGGGGAGCCACCGTGAGGCTGCCTCTCCAGGCTCCTTGGGAGAGGGTGAGGCCACGCCCAGGAGTAGTGACATCAGGAAAACTGATAATTCAGAGCTACAGGGAGGGAGCCCAGTGGTCAGACTCTGGACTGACTTGAACTGGTGCGGGCAGGAGAGGGGGAGACTCTGCAGTGAGGCAGGAAGATGGAGAGAGCAGATCCCCACAGTGCACTTGACAGGCCTGAGCAGATACATGGAGGATGTGACAATGCCTTCCGAGTCCCCTGTGGTGGGCACTGTCATCCTCTCTTTCAGGTGGAGAGCAAAATGGTCACCCTGAGATTCAGAGAGGCAATGATCTTCCTAAGGTCACACTGCTGGTGAGTGCCAGACCCCCAAATTCAAGTTTCCTTGGAAGTTCAGTGCTCCCGTCAATCTGCCCTAAGACACCACTGGCAGAGAGGAGACCAAGATCACCCAGATGGTTTTCCCAGGGAGAGATCTGTCCATTGCACTCCAGATGTGCCGGCCACTGTGATGTCCCCAGTAGTAATTTGTGGTAATGGGGTACTGCATTTGTACTTCCCCTTAAAAAAAGTCGCCCTGGGCTGGGGTTGTGGCTCAGAGGTAGAGCACTCGCCTAACATGCATGAGGTTTGATCCTCAGCACCACAGAAAAATAAAGATATTGTTATAACTAAAAATAAATATTTTTTAAAAAGAAGTCAATCTACCATAAGATCTTCCATGAATGAGATAAAAACAAAACCAAGCAGGCATTAATGTTTTCCAGTTTTTCTTTCATTTTTATTTTTCTGTGCTGGAGATCAAACCCAGGACCTTAGATATGCTAAGCAAGTGTTCTACCACTGAGCTACACCCCCAGCCCTCCACTGGTGTTTATTGAGCACTTATTAGGTACAAGATAAGGGCCTTTGCTCTGGAGGAAGTTTGAGTGTTAATCTCCCAGAACACACAATCCAGCTTAGAATCATGAGGAATTTCAGCAACAGCTGGTGACAGTGGTCAGCAGGGAGGTACAGGCAAAGGGGAAACCAGGGAATGCTTCCAAGGGAGGTGGCATTTGACTTGGGCCATGGAGAATGGGTAGAATGTATTCAATGGCAGAGTGCAAACAGTGTTCCAGGCCAGGTATAACATGCGCTGTTATGCAAAGGCAGGAGAGGATGAGTCAGTCACTCTTCCTCAACTGCTGGAACTTAGGGTGTGTGGAGGGCTGTGAGGGGGTCAAGTTGAGAGGGTGAGGGGTGGGTCAGGACACCAGGGGGCTGGAAGGCCAGGTCTGGGACATGGAAGTTACCTGGAGGCCAGCTGGGAGTAGGCAATTGGGTAGGTCATTCACTCAGTTACTGGCTCATTCAACAACCGTTTATCAGACACCAACCAGTGCCAGGACTATCCTGGTAGCTCAGCAGGCAGAGATGGGAAGGATGTGGTCCCTGTCTTCAGGAAGTTCAGTCAGGCCAGGCATGTGGCACATGGCTGTGATCCCAGCTACTCAGGAGGCTGAGCAGGAGGATTGCAAGTTTGAGGCCAGCCTCAGCAACTAAGTGTGACCCTGCCTCAAAGCAAAAAATAAAAAGGGCTGGGGATGTGTCTCAGTGGTAAAGTGCCCCTGGGTTCAATCCCCAGCATAAAAATAATAGGTCCAGGACTAGGGTTGTGGCTCAGTGGCTAAGCGCTTGCTTAGCATGTGTGAGGCACTGGGTTCGATTCACAGCACTGCATATAAATTAGTAAAATAAAGGTCCATTGACAACTAAAAAATAAAAAAAAAAGGTTCATTCAGCAGCAATGTCCTTAAAATGGGGATGAAGGAGTAGGTCCCTCAAAGTGTGACTGTGAGGACTAAATGTGAGAATCCACATGAAGTACTTAGTGGCATGTGGTGTAGAAGGAGCACTCAGTAAATGTCAGCTTTGTTATCATCCTTATTTTCACCATTTAAAAAAAATTTGTTACTGAGGATTGAACCCAGGGGTATTTTACCACTAAGCCACATCTCCAGCTCCCCCCTTTTTGGGGGGTATTGGGGATAGAACTCAGGGGCACTTGACCACTGAGCCCCATCCCCAGCCCTATTTTGTATTTAGAGACAGGGTCTCACTGAGTTGCTTAGCACCTTGCTTTTGCTGCAGCTGACTTTGAACTTGTGATCCTCCTGCCTCAGCCTCCCAAGCCACTGGGATTATGGTGTGTACCATGGCACCCGGCTATCCCCAGCCCTTTTTATTTTGAGACAGGGTTTTGCTAAGTTGCTGAGGCTGGCCTCGAACTTGAAATCCTCTGGTCTCAGCCTCCAAGTTACTGGGCCTACACGCGTGCTCCACCATGCCTGGCTCTTATCACCATTCTTAAAGGTGTGGATGGAAGGGTGGAGGCAGGGAGAGGGATCAGCATCTGTTGCAAAACTTGGGGTGGGGAGGTGGAGTGGTCCAGTGTAGGTAGGAAGAAGAAAGTTTCAAGAAAGCTCTGAAAAGGGTAAGGGGAAAGAGAAGGCAAGTGACAGAGTCAGACACCAGGAAAGGGTGGCCTGGGAGTACCACACGTGGGGAGAACAGCCATCCTTCGGTTCAAGTCTCTGCTGTGTTCCTGGGTCCCAGGAGTGTGGGAGCAGGGCCCAGGTGGCGGGCAGGCTGGTCGCTGGGGTTCTGGGGTTCTCTTCCCATTTGGCTACTTGGCTGCTGTCCCAGACCCAGCTTGCCGCCTCTTCTCAGCTGCTTGATTTGGCTCCACCTGTGGGAGATCCTCTTACTCTGCCAAAACCTAACTTCCATCCTTTCTGCTGCAGGACTTGGGGATCAATTCCGTTCCCTTGGCTGTCTGTCTGTCTGATGTCTGTGTGGTCTCCTCAGGATAATTGCTCTGGACAAGTGTAACACCACTCAGACAGATTGTCCTACCTCCTGGCCCCGACATCTCCCACCACTGAATCAAGCCAAATTACCCAGCCGCTCCCCCCAGCCTGGGGCTCTGGTGAAATCCGATTAGTGAGGAGAGAGCTGTGCTGAGCTGACAGCTCCTCCGATAATTGCTTCCCAAGTAAGCGATGCAAATCCACCCACCCACCCGGCTCTGCTCCTCTGCGCGGACCCAGGCATCCAGCCCCAGGAGGTGGAGGATACCTGAGTTTGGGAGACTTGAAGCTGTCACGTGTCCCCCGTTAGGTGGGCATTAATTGGTGAAGCTGGGCTCTGCTGCCTTGGGGCTGAGGCAGGGGTAAGGGGAGGAGAGGCTGAGCCAGGGATCCCACTGGCTCTGCATTTCTGTCCTCTCAGTCCTTGGAGAAGAGACCTATGTACCAATTTCCCTGTAGGTAGAAGGGAGACGTGTGGAAGACGCAGACCAGCAACATCCGAAGCAAAGAGATGTTACGAAACAAATAAATGAACCCATGGCCTAGCCCTCCTGGTTCTTCAGTTTTGGAAGAGAGGTGGAAATGGGACCTGGGGTGGGGAAGCAGACAGCCTCCTCCATCTGTAAGTCCCCCACCCCCAGGTTGGAGAAGGACATGGAGGGTTAAGTCCTGACAGAAGTGGAGCTGAGCTGTGAGACGAGGTGTCTGGAGGCTTGATCAAGCTTTGAGACTTCTGAGCCTGTGCCAAGGATGTGTCCTTGGGATGCAGTGGCCCTTGCTCACTTCAACATCAGGAACCCCTCTCCGCTTCCCTAAGGCACGGTACTTTTTAAGGACCTGTTAATAGCCCTTTCTTTTTTTTTTAAATATATATTTTTTCCAGTTGTTGATGGATGTTTATTTTATTTTATGTGGTGCTGAGAATCGAACCCAGTGCCTCACACATGCTAGGCCAGAGCTTTACCACAGAGCCACAATCCCAGCCAATACCTTTCTTACTGTATATCTTTCTTTCTTTTTTTTGGTTTTGGTATTGGGGATTGGACGAGAGCTTTGTTCATGCTAAGCACACACTCTGCCACCGAGCTACACCCCAGTCCTCCTTTTGACGTCTTTACCTCAAGCTCTTCCCTTCTCTGGCCCCTTCAACCCATCTCTTGCTGACCTTGGAGACCTGAAAAATACTTTCCTTGCAATCCTGAACTTCCACCCCCAAACTTCACTCACGCAGGTCACTGTCTTTGTTGAACTCCTCAGGGATGAGTAGCCCCATCTTGTCCTATGTGCTTTGGTATCTGCTATGGCATTATGGCCCAGATCTTGGGTACTTAGTTCAGTATCTGCCTGAGACCCTGGCTGCAGTAATAACAGCAATTAACCTTGATCAAGCTTTGAGACTTCTGAGCCTGTGCCAAATTCTGCTTCAGGGAGCACAGATTCTGTGCTAGGCATTGTTGGTTTTCCCCCTGGTTCTGGGGATTGAGCCCAGGGGTGCTCTACCACTGAGTTATATCCCCAGTCCTTTTTTATTTTTTATTTTGAAATGGTCTTGCTAAGTTGTTGCAGCTGATCTGAAACTTGCAATCCTCTTGCCTCAGCCTTCTGAGTAGCTGGGATCACAGTTGTGTGCCACCATGCCACCATGCCTGGCTGTGCTAGGCAAAGCGTTAAGTACCTTATGTAATTGAGTCATTTCATCATCATTACAGAAGATACACTTTACAAAAATTATCCCATTACATAGCTGAAATAACTGAGGCCCAGAGGAATTAAGTAACTTGCCCAAGGTCACCCCTAGGAAGTGGCAGGGCTGGGATACAGATACAGGCGGCCTGATGTCACACCCGTTCTTTTTCCTCTTCAATGCTCTTTTAAGGTTTGTCGGGCTGAGAGAGGGTCCAGGGTAGTGGAGTTGGGAAGGTGGCTACCCTGGAAATTAAATATCAGAACTCCCTTCAGGGTTCCCCAGGGAGCCGACCAGGACGACACCTGGTCGTCCAGGGGGAGGGGAAAACATGGCTTCACTTTCTCCAATATCCAATTTCTGTTTTCTGCAAGCAGAGGTCCTGCTGCTAAGCCTTCTCCACTGGAGAAGCATTGAGGCAGGAGAAGAGCTGAACAACCTGTCTAGAAGCTGGAGCTGGGAGTCAGAGCTAGGACCTCCAGAAGCCGATAGATGGCGCTCGTGGCCCAACACAGCCCCAGTAGCCCGAGAAACTGAAGGGAAACCGTGAGCGTGTTAACCCCTTCCCCACCGGGCTCAGGGCTGAAAAGCAGACTAGGGAGCTGCCGGGGCCCCTCCCAGCCCAGGTGATCCAACTCTGCAGCTTCTTTCCCAGGTCACAGCCTAAGCCTGTTTCTACTTCTGCCCTGAAGGTCCTATCCTTCCCAGAGGGCCAGGAGATTAAGAAATGGATAAGGGTGAGTGGAGGGCCCACCTAAGCCCATGTTTCATCTTTTGGGCTCTCTCTGTTGAAAGTTTCTGGGTCTCTGCTTCTAAGCACCTTCACTTTAGGAGACTTCCTCACCCGACCTTCCCTGAGAGACCCACCAGGTGGTGAGAAGCAGCAGGGGTTAGAGATAGAAAGGGCCCCCAGATCCCTTTGGGGTCAACTGTGGTAACTCCCTGTGGACTGCTCAAGCCTTGTCTTTTTTGGGGGGAGGTCCTGGGGATTGAACTCAGGGACACTCAACCAATGAGCCAAATTTCCAGCCCTATTTTGTATTTTATTTATTTTTTAAGGTTTGTCGGGCTGAGAGAGGGTCCAGGGTAGTGGACATTAGGTAGGGTATTTAGAGACAGGGTCTCACTGAGTTGCTTAGTGCATCACTGTTGCTGAGGCTGGCTTTGAACTCTCAAGTCTCCTGTCTCAGCCTCCTGAGCCACTGGGATTATAGGCATGTGCCACCGCGCCCGGCACCTCAGCCTCTCTTTATATCTGGACTCCCTATCTCTGAGTTTCCTGGGATGGATAGGCTTTAGGGACAGAAAGAATTATCTAATTCTTCTAGGAAGTTGAAATCAGGGGAAGGGGCTCTTGGGAGTTATCTCCTTGCTTGTTACTCATTTTACCCATTATTGTCCTGCCAGAGGCAGATTTGGAGTGTCGAGGGGATGCCAGGATGATAAAGTGTGGAGTGTGAAGTGTGAGGCAAGCGAGTGGCAGAGGGTAAGGTGGGAAGGAGGGTGTCTAAGGGATAGTGGAGATCCTAGAATACTTTTTAAATATATATTTTTAGATGTTGATGGGCTTATTTTATTCATTTATTTTATGTGGTGCTGACAATCGAACCCAGTGCCTCACACACGCTGGGCAAGTGCCTTAACACTGAGCCACAACCCCAGGCCTATCCTAGAATTCTTAAACAGTGAGATGACACCACAATGAAGTCCCTCCTCCCCTTATTTTTGTTCCGAAACACACAAATGCATAGATATGAGGAGACAGCAGAGCCTGTTCTAGAAGCTTCCTCTTACTTCAGTCATTCCAAAGAAAAAAGCAAAGATAGGGAGATATACACAGAAGGTGACAGAGTCACACAGATACAGAGAGGAAGTTGAATAAGAAACTAGAGATAGTGATAAATTTACGTAGGCAGAGAGACGCAAAGACCCAGAGTTGGGGAGAATCTGGTACACATTAAGGCTCAGGAAATAATGGATTTCATGAGGTGGATGATTAATTCAGTTTCCAAAGTCTTGCAGGGGTAGGGATGGTTTCTCACCTCAATGTCAGAGGGTCACTGCTTATTGCTCCCTGAAGCTCCTGCTGTACCCATTAAGTTTTCGTCTGTTGATGGGCTTGAAAAAGGGGTAGCATCCTTGTTCACTCATTTCTTCCTGTTCTTGGGTTCACTGGTCTCCTGCCCTCTGCCCACAGGGAGACATTTCTTTGGTGTTCAGAGTCCTGGTTATGCTCAGACATGTGTGCAGGGGTGGGGGTGGGAGGAATTCAGAAGATAATTAGCCTTAGGGGGTTTCTAGATTAATGAAGGTTTTATAATCAGGACACAGAAACAAATCTGGATAGAGGACAAGAACAAAACTATGAATTGAACAGATTCAGACATTGGTACACTGTACATTGGTACAACTGGATGAGGAGGTGGGGGAATGGATTATTAGGTGCAGCTATGGGATTAGTATTGATCAGGGAAGGCTTCTGGGCAGAGTATTCAAGAGGGAAGATTTGGAAAAGGGAGATTTGATGGTTAAACTTGTATGTCCACTTGCATGGACAGGGATACCCAGACAGTTTGTAAAACATTATTTCTGTGTATGTCTGTGAGGGTATTTCTGAAAGAGGTCTGCTTTTGAATTGGTAGACTGTCAAAAGATCATCTTCATCAATGTAGCTGGGCATCATCCAATCTCTTGAGAGTCCAATAGAACAAAGGTGGAGGAAGGGCAAATTTTCTCTCTTTATGAGATGGAATCTCCATCTTCTCTTGTCATTGGAGACCTATCTGAAGGCCTTGGCTCTCAGGCCTTCAGGTTCTGGGACTTACATCAGCAAGCTTCCCTGCAACTCCCCCATTCAGACTTGGACAGAATGACATCACCAGCTTTCCTGATTCTCCAGCTTACAGAAAGTTCATCAGCAGATGGTGGCACTTCCTGGCCTCTGCAGTCCTGGTACCCAATTCCAATAGTAAATCTACTCATATAGATAAAAAGATAGATAGCCTATTGGTTCTGTTTTTCTGGGGGAACCCTGACTAACATAGAAGATTATAGGGCTAGGCAGATAGCATAGCAGAAGAAGGAGAAAAATCAAAATGGTAAATCTATAAGAAGGGTTTGTACAGTAATGGGGGACGCTTGTTGCTAAAGAGTTGTGAGGAGATGCCAGAAATGTCTTGGTACGTATTCTATATATAGTAATGGCTCCTGGAGGACTGAAAAGGAGAGCTCATACTTGGAGCAGCAGGGGGACTGGAAATGGTCTTTAGCCACTGTCAATACCCTCAGATGGGTGAAGGACTGGGAATAGTTGGAGCTTCCTGATAGTTGTGAGTGAATTTTAGAGTTAGGACCTTACAGAGCCCAGCCCCTCACTTTTCAAGACTTCGTGATTCAGCCCTGATGATAGGAATAAACTACAATTCCCAGCGGCGCTTAGAATTATTTTAGCGCGCCTTCCGGGGATTTGTGTATTTCCGGCGGAAGTGGCTCAGGCTACGCCAATCGCCTCCCCTATATAGTTTAGACTACGACTCCCACTGTCCTTTTCGCCGGGCGTGGGGGGACAGGAACCGGAAACAGATGGGGAGCTGGTCCAGGTGAGGGAGCGGGAGGCCGGGAATCTGGGGTGCAGGGGCAGGCTGGGAGCTCTCAGGGCCCTCGGGGCGGAGCCGAGCGGGTGGTCCGAGCGTCTGTTCTTTGGGGCCTTGGCTCCGTCTGAAGCCTGCTCCGGCGCAGGGGCAGTAGAGCCGGGGGAACCGCCTGGGAGGCCTGCGGGATCAAGGCTTTCCCGTCGGGCGGAGCCCGCGGGCGCAGGCAGAGGTTTTGTCTGGTGCTGCTGTCGTCTGCCTCTTCGGAACCAGAAAGAAAGGTGAAATAGCCTTTTTGAGTCCATGCTCTAATTTTTTGGTTTAAGGGTTTGCTTATTTTCCCTATGGATTCCTGGAGTGCCTGCAAGGGGCAGGGTGGTGGCTAGTGTCTTGGACTTCTAATAAACTTCCTCGACTTGATTCCAATCTGAAGTCTAGCGTTGGTGGCCACACTCATCTCCGCTGCCTTTGCACTTAATATAATTTGACATGGACTAAAAAAAGGCTATTTCACCTCTCTTTCTGGTTCTGAGGAGGCCAACAACAGCACCAGATAAAACCTCGGCCTGCGCCCACGAGAAAGCCTTGATCCTGCAGGCCTATTTTATAAAGCATCTGCATTTCTTACGCCTTTGGTTCTTGGAGACTTTAGGTAGAATTATCAAATCCTTCCTTTGGGCTCCTGTAATGTTCTGTACAGGATGTTAAAGCTCAAGTTATACTGGCTTACTCTTAGTTGTTTCTCTGTCCTCTCACAGTAGTTTATATCTTACTGAAAGCCTGAATTTCATTTGAATTTCTTCCCCACCAAGAGAGCCATAGTGCCTGTCACATAAAAGATTCATATATAGGGAAAAAATTAACAGCTGGTAATAGATTGATGGCATATGTGATTTTCATAGAGGAGAGCACATTCTTAAAAATGAATGAACTGATGATAGACAGTTGACTTCTACCCTGTCTTCCTATCAGATCAGGCATTGAAACTCTGGAACACTGAAAATAAGGGCTTGTCACTTTTGCATACCCCATTCTTTTTTATTTTTTTTAATATTTATTTTTTAGTTTTTGGCGGATACATCATCTTTGTTTGTATGTGGTGCTGAGGATCGAACCCGGGCCACACGCATGCCAGGCGAGCACCCTGCCGCTTGAGCCACATCCCCAGCCCAACATACCCCATTCTTGCTGTCTTCAGCTCAGATCTCTAAATGCAAAGGTCTCTAGATCCAGCTTAGACTTCAGAGACATCCTAGAGTTAGAGCAGTTATCCTTTAATGTTGCAAAGCATGGTAACCTGAATCATTTGCACTTATCACACCTTTTCACCTTCCATATGAGCCACATGGACTGATCAGTTAAAGACTTCTGTGATCAGTCTTGAAAACTTCTTAAGTTGGGCCTCTGAATTTTTTTCTTCTTTTTCCACTTTTCCTAGGCTAGGATCAAAACACAACAACGTGATCTGACAACCTATTGTGTCAATCTTGAAACAACAACCTCATCTGGGGAAGAGGTTGTACTTGACTTGTCTGGAGATTGAAAAGGAGTAGTCCCTGCCCTGTGGGAGGCCCACATGTGATGGAAACACACCCAGAGCCTGGAAAACTGTGAGAAGCAAGCAGAGTGCCAAGTAAGCAACTGAGCTTTGAATGAACTGATGATAAAGAAGCAGAGAAGAGTTGGTTAGCACTGGTTCCCCGGCGATGGGCTTGCCTAGCATGTGCAAGGCCCTGGGTTCAGTTCCTAAACACCACAAAAACTAAAGTAAAACACACACACACACACACACACACACACACATATACATATACATATACCTTTTTTTTTTTTTTTTTGTACTGGGGATTGATCTCAGGGGCACTTGATCACTGAGCCACATCCCCAGCCCTATTTTGTATTTTTTTTAGAGACAGGGTCTCATTGAGTTGCTTAGTGCCTTTCCATTGCTGAGGCTGGCTTTGAGCTTATGATCCTTCTGCCTCAGCCTCCTGAGCCACTGGGATTACAGACATGCGTCACTGCACCCGACCATATACATTTTAAAAAAAGGCTACAGATGTCGTTCAGTACTTGAGTGCTTGCTAACATGCTTAAGGCCTGGGTTTGATCCCTAGCATGTGTGTGTGTGTGTGTGTATACACTCATAAAATAATGGTTCTTTGGTAGAAGGTATTTTATTCTTTTTAGTGTACATGACAGTAGAATGTATTTTGACATGTTATACATACATGGAGTACAACTGATAGAAGGTATTTTTAAACAAGATTGGTAAAGTAAGGATGGCCAGCACTGAACAAGTGTTTGTTGAGTACTTTATAAGGACCAGGACCTTGAATTATGGAGGGAAATTGAACAGGGCCTGGCTTATTACCTACCAAAGCCTAATTGGGGAGGCAAGATGTGAGTTTGTGAAGACTCCACTAAGCATGGTGACATGCCGTCACTAACCATCAGAATCACCTTGTTTAAAATGCAGATACTCAGGCCTCACAGCCTCTCTTCTTGTGTGTGGGGTTGGGAATCTATGGCAAATTCCCCAGTGTTCTGATGAGATAAGACTTTATCAAAGGGTGGTTTGAGCTTCATTTTGGAGGCTGAGTATCATTTGGATATGTGGAGGGGTGGGAAAGTCATAATCCAAGTTGACTGGATGGCTATTGAATGATGTCTGGTTAACTCAAGGAATCTATTTGGTTGGGATTTTAGTAATGGCATGTGCATGGTTTTGGTAGTTTTGGTAGGGAAGCCATTTTGTAATTGTAAGTGGAATGGTCAGTTTGGAACAGTGGGTTTGGATAGGAATGCTGGGAAGGAATGGCTTTGCAATTAACTCCCTTTTCTTCCCTCTTTCTCCCATTCCTCTGCTCACCTATATATAACATCTCATTTCATCCTTATAACAGCACTATGAAGTGGGTGTTATTATTCTTAGTATTTGGATGAAGAGACTTGAGGCCCTGTCCACGGTTGCATTGCTTGCAAGGCTGTTCTGAGTCTGGTAATCATTCTACTCACCACTGAGGAATCTTGAATGTGTGAAAGAAATTGGGCTTGGGCTAAGGGCTTGTAGAATTAGGTGGCTGATAAAACCAAGATGGGAGTGGGTGGTTGAGAGCATAGTGTGGGTTCAAATCCCAGCTTCATTACTTTCTAACTGTGACCCTGGGCAATTGCTTGATCTTGCTAAGCCTCAGTCTCCTCGCTTGTAACATGGGAGCAATAATACCCACCTCATGGGGTTGTTATGAAGATCAATGAAGTGTACCTGGCTTGGAGCAATTGCTCACCACCTGGAAGCTATTGTAATTAGCCTTCGAAGATCTCTGGGCTGTGGCTGTGCACCTGCATCTCATTCATCAGCACAGTGGTTTCCAGGACACAGCCATCCTGACTGGACTTGTTTTAAGGATGACATTGTGCAGAGAGGATGCCACCAGTAAATGTGTATTGAAACCTACTGTATGCTCAGCATGGCCTAGGAACTAGTGACTCAGACTCATGCCTAATGGAAGGAGGTTTGGAGTGGGGGATGGTTGGTGGTTTTGGCTCATTTTCTCTGGGTGATGTGTAAAGAGGAAGGAAATTAAAAGTGGGGAGGAGAAGATCTTTCATTATCAAGAACTGAGGTGAGCTTGGGCTTACTGGACAATTGATGGATTACTAACACGATTTCCTAGGTCTCTTCTGAGCCCAGGAAAATGGTAGTAGGGGCCCTACCCAGCATAGATTTCTTCCACTCTGGGCTGAGGGCTGATGAGACCTCTGTCCTCCTCTATTCCAGGTGACAGCAGCATGGCTGTACCCCAGGCTTTCCCACTGGGGCCCCTCCATGAGCCTGTAGGTGCCCTGATGGAGCCCCAGCTATGTCCTCAAAGCTTGGCTGAGGGCTTCCTGCAGGAGGAGCTTCGGCTTAATGCTGAGCTAAGGCAACTGCAGTTTTCAGAGCCTGTGGGCATCATCTACAATCCAGTGGATTATGCATGGGAGCCACATCGCACCTACGTGACTCGTTACTGCCAGGGCCCCAAGGAAGTGCTCTTCCTCGGCATGAACCCGGGACCTTTTGGCATGGCTCAGACTGGGGTAAAGGGCATGGTTTCCCCTGGTGGGTGGAGTGGGAGGCTCCAAGGTGGATGCTTGGCTGGGTGTGCTGTGGAGGAGGAACGTGTACAGGGCTTTGGACGTGATTGGATCCTCCCCATACACACACTGGCTCCTGTGGTCTCAGACACTCTCTTGGCCTCTCTGCCTGTAGTTAACCAAACACATTAATGGTAGTTCCGTTTCCCCTGTGAGTTGTCCACTAATTGCATCTGAGAGCTCTTCCTTCCGCCATCCCCCATCTTTACCTTCCCTTCCCGGATCTCCCCTGTCCCTAGAGTGGTTGGGGTCAGGAGGGGGACTGCTGGGTCCTCAAGGAGGACTGATTGGCAGGGTGGGTATGTAAGAGAAGCAGGCATTTGGGCAGCCTGGTTCTGTTTCTCAGCTGAGGAGAGATTCAGAATAGCTAGGCTCCAGGGCCCATCTGCTTTCCTTTCAGGGCTCAGGATGAGTGACTGCCTTTCAGAGGGGGTGCTTGGCAGATGGGGGAGGGGAAGGGGCCTCAGGGCAGGAGGCTCAATCGCTTTTATTGACCCCAACTGGGTGGTGAAAGGTGATCAATGATGATCGATGGAAATGACAGCCTGAGGCTTGGGGCTGGAGAGAGCACCCAGAGAGCAGTGGTCATCCCTGTCCTTTGCCTCCTTTAACCTTGGCGGCCTTTGTTTCTCAGGTCACCTGTCTGTCCCTGTAGTAACCATCAAGCCCTCAATAGGCTCAGATGTCCCTTGTTGGGGAAGAGGCAAACAAATAGGTTTTCTGGATCACAGTCCACAATGAAAAAACTGGAGAAAGAAGGATAGGATCAAAGCGCAGAGCCAGGAGTCCTTGTCTCAGACCTTTGGATTAAGTTGTGTGTGGGGAGTACCCAGACTGGATCCTCCTGAAAGGTGGAAAGGGTTCGTTTGGTCCAGAGCCCAGGCATCAGATCTTTAGTTGAAGCCCTCATGTCTCTTTCCTTCCCTGCAGGTGCCCTTTGGGGAAGTGAGCATGGTTCGAGACTGGTTGGGCATTGGGGGGTCTGTGTCACCTCCTCCCCAGGAGCATCCCAAGCGACCAGTGCTGGGACTGGAGTGCCCACAGACAGAGGTGAGCGGTGCCCGATTCTGGGGCTTTTTCCGGAACCTCTGTGGACAGCCTGAAGTCTTCTTCCGTCACTGCTTTGTCCACAATCTGTGTCCTCTGCTCTTCCTGGCTCCCAGTGGGCGCAACCTCACCCCTGCCGAGCTGCCTGCAAAGCAGAGAGAACAGCTTCTTGGGATTTGCGACACAGCCCTCTGCCGGCAGGTGCAGCTACTGGGGGTGCGGCTGGTAGTAGGAGTGGGGCGACTGGCAGAGCAGCGGGCACGACGGGCCCTGGCAGGTCTGATGCCAGAGGTCCAGGTGGAGGGCCTCCTGCATCCTTCTCCCCGGAGCCCACAGGCCAACAAGGGCTGGGAGGTGGTAGCCAAGGAAAGGCTCAATGAGTTGGGGTTGCTGCCTCTGCTAACAAAATGAGTGTCCCCAGGGCCTGGCCTAGGACAGTCAAGGCCCCTAAGTCATTCTTGCACTGGCGGATGACTACACACCGCCTGGACTGGCGCAACAGGGCCTTCCTGGGCTTTCTGTTGCCAGGAAACATGTTCTTTGATCTGTTGAACTGTCCCCCAGCCTGCAGAGGCAGTCTCTAATTACCAGGGTGAGTAGTTACTCAACTCCTGTACACCCTCTTGCTTCCTGTGTCCTTGACTGTCCTTTGAGCATTGCCCCTTTTGTCTTACAGTGTTGGCTCCACAGAATCAGCAGAAGGTGGGCTTCTTGCATACTGCTCTACCTCATTATTTCCTTGGGAGTCCCTATGCAGCTGAGTATCCTAGACAGGAACTTCAAAAGGTCATATTTCCTATTTCAGAGAAAAGACTTTTTAAAAAGTCTTTAATTTTTTTACTTTTTGTTGACATGTATTAGTTGTACATATTAATGGGATGCAGTGTGATATGTATACATGCATACAGCATGAATTGACATCCCTTTACCTCCACCACCTCTTTCCCAGCTAGAGGAAAAATCTTGCCAGGATCCTTATCCATCCTCATAGAATAGCTTCTGCCATCTGATTCCTTTCCTCATAGGGATCAGGACAAAATATGGAACATGATGTTCATTCAGACTGAATTCTAGCGGGGCCCAGTGGTACACACCTATAATCTCAGCAATTTGGGAGGTCAAGGCAGGAGGATCACAAGTTCAAGGCCAGCCTTGACAACTTAGCAAGACTCTGTCTCAAAAAATAGAAAGAGTTAGGGATGCAGCTCAGTAATAGAGTGCCACTGGGTTCAGTCCCTAGTAATACTCACACACACTTACACCCAAACAAACACATAAATGAACATTTTATGGGAGACTGAGGCTAAATCAGAGGGAGAATTCAGTGTGGCAGTGTAGAAAAGTCAGAAAACCTGGATTTTTATCCTAGCTTTGAGACTCATAAACTTTATTCTTTTTATGTTATTTTTAATTATCCTCTCTAAGTCTCAGGATCCTCATCTGTAAATGGAGATACCTCCCTCACGGGGTTGTTTGAGGATTAACTGAGAAAACACTTGAAAGTGCCTTGTGATGGCCTGGCACTTGGGTGCTCACTACATAGCTTTCTTGCTTTCTGTCTGGGTTGGGCAGTCATTGCACTACAGAGGAAACCCCTTTCCACTTTGAAAGCCTGGCTGGGGTCGGGAAGTCTTGCCTACCAGAAATGGATCATGACTTTATGAAAACCCAACCTGTCATTCTTCAATTTAAGCATTAAAAGTTCCTAAACTCTTTTGTGGTGGTACTTTTTTCCCCTCTGCATGTCAGGGGTGGGAGATCTGTTGTTGAGATTTTTTTTTCTATACATACCTCTTCACTGTTTGCAAAAGGTTTTCTTGGGTAGCTGGGGGAGGGATGTAACAGATTTCTAAATGCTTCAGCAAAGCTGCAGGGTGGTGGTAGTGGCTTGTCTAGTAGTTTTTCTGATACTTGGGGCACATGGGGAACAGGGATGGGGTGGCCTGGCATCCGACTCATTTCTTTTTGTCTGCTGAATGGCTGGTTGGGGGCCCCTTTTTTAAGAACTGGGAAAATGAACCAAGTTGAAAGCAAAACATGCCTTGAGATCATCTTATTGAGGAACACATGGTTTACTCCTGATTTCTTGGGACACAGGTCATCTCCAGTTATTTCAAAATTAAGATCTTTAGAATAAATTCTCCTCCCCTCATAGCAAGGAAAGGAATTTGACCTGCCTCTGTCTTCAGATCCTGAGAGGGAGATTTCTAAATCCTGGGAATTTCCCCAGTGATAGGTGTATCTTTGTTATGGTGGGTCCTCCAAACCACACCTGAAATTAACAATGTTGAGATTTGACCATAGACCACACTTTGTATTGAAATTTGATCTTGGACCACAGCTGAGTTTTATGCTAAGATTTGACTCAGGATATAGGCTGACCATGCCAGAAAGACCAACTAACACTTAGAGGATTGGGACTTTCTTCTGGGTGATGTATCAGCCTGATCTCCAGGGAGGAGACGGTAACACAGACTGAGTGCAACCACATGGCCATTTATTTCAATCAATTAGGCCTTTGTAAAGAAACCCAGTAAAAATGTTGAACACCAAGGTTTGTGTCATCTTCCTGGTTGGTAAAAACATGGATGTGTTGGGAAGGTGATATGTCCTGATTCTATAGGCAAAGGACATGGATGTGTGTTGGGAATACGTCCAGATCTTGCTTATGTTTCTTTGTGTTTGGATGGCCCTGATTTGCATTCTTTTCTGCATTGTTGGGGAGGGAACCCAGGGCCTTATGCATGCTAAGCACATGCTTTACCACTGAGCCGTACCCCCAGCCTCTGATTTGTATTCTTTAAAATAATAAAGAATGTACTTAAACAATTACACTGTGTTGTCCTGAGTTCTGTGTGTCTCTAGCCAATTTTTTTTTTTTTTTTTAAAGAGAGAGTGAGAGAGGAGAGAGAGTGAGAGAGAGAATTTTTAATATTTATTTTTTTAGTTCTCGGCGGACACAACATCTTTGTTGGTATGTGGTGCTGAGGATCGAACCCGGGCCGCACGCATGCCAGGCGAGCGCGCTACCACTTGAGCCACATCCCCAGCCCTCTAGCCAATTATTGAACCTGAAGGGTGTGGGAACCATTGTATTTTTAGCCAGTTGGTTAGAAGTGTTGGTGGCCTGGGGACCCCCAAACTTGGAATTGCATCTGAAGGGAAGATAGTCTTTTTTTTTTTTTTTCCAAAGAGAGAGTGAGAGAGGGGAGAGAGAGAGAGAATTTTAAATATTTATTTATTTTTTTTTTAGTTCTCGGCGGACACAACATCTTTGTTGGTATGTGGTGCTGAGGATCGAACCCGGGCCGCACGCATGCCAGGCGAGCGCGCTACCGCTTGAGCCACATCCCCAGCCCGGGAAGATAGTCTTGTTGGGGACTGTGCCCTTAAACCTTTAGAGTATGGTAGACCCCAGATAGCATCATAATTGCCTTACATCATTGCACTGTCACATGCCTTAGTCCCCCTTCCTCTTTCTGCCTTGGTGCTATGGTACTAAGTTGTGGGTGCTCTGTGTTGTGAGTCACTGAATTAGGCATTGTGCAGTCATTGTAGAGAAAGAAGCTGTTTTGTATTAATTATATATTTAGCTGAGAAAATCAGAGAAAGCTCTCTGGAGGAGGTGGAATTTCAGGTGACCTTAGGGATGGGAAATTTGAGAGCTCAGTTAACAGCAGCATTATGTTCAAAGGGTGGCAAGTAGATTAGTGTTGGCTTGGCCTAGTTGGGAGAAAAAAACTGAAGAAGTAAGTTGGGGCCAGTTTATGAAGGGTTTTGAGTGCTAGAATAATCTGAGAATTTGCAGTCCAGTGGGGGAAGTCAGATGCACAGAACACCCCCACTGAAAACACCCAGCAATAGGTGGAAACCCACAGATGAAGATGAAGGATGTGTTAGTCACCTTAAGAAGGGGTCTTTTTGTTTATTCGTGATGCGGGGGATTGAACCCAGGGCCTTACACATGCCAGGCAAACGCTCTACCACTCTACCTACATCCCAGCACAAAAAAGGCTCAATTTCAGTCTGTGGTCACTTGGCCCTGTTCTTTGGACCTATAATGGCAATGGTACATCATGGCAGGAGTGTGGGGCGGAGGAGCCTCCCGGTAGCTGGGAAGCCAGGAGAGTGTAGGGCAGCAGTATTTCCTTTAAGGACACACCTCCAGCGACCTAGCTTCCTCTCACTAGGCTCCACCTCTTAAAGTTTCTGCCACCTCCCAGTAATGCTATAGGTTGGTGACCACGTCTTCAATAGATGGGTCTTTGGGGACACTCAAGATCCAAACCATAGCAAAGAAGCAGGAGGCACAGTAGGTGCAATGGGGCAAGACATGGAGAGGGAGGGCATTAGTGTGTAGGAAGGACATCCTAGGGGCACAGCAGATTCTGGGTTAAAGCCCAGACTCGGGGTAGAACCATGAGATGGTGGAGGCAGAGCTGGGTAGTGCGCAGAGGTACTTGGATGGTAGATACCAGGATGATGTCTTGAAGGTCGGGTGTGAAACAGTCACTGCCTGATCTGGCTTCAAGTGGGGCTGTGCCCTCAATTCCTGGGGTATAATAACTTGTCAGGGAGATGATGATTAGGGTCCTGGGTCTGCCATTTCCTAAGGGCACTGTATTACAATAGTCTGCTAGGGCTGCCATAACAGGAATACCGCAGACAGCATGGCTTAAACAACAGACTTATCTGTCAATTACGGAGACCAGAAGTCCCAAATCAAGGTGTTGGCAGGTTGGATTTCTACTGAGGCCTTTCGTGTTTATGTTTTGTTTTATTCTAGTACTGGGGTTGGGGGTGGGGTTGAACAGGGGTGCTCAACCACTGAACTACATCCCTAACTCTTTTTATTTTGAGGCAGGGTCTTGCTAAGTTGCCCAGGCTGGCCTTGAACTTGCAATCCTCCTGCTGAGGCCTTTCTCCTTCGATTGCAGAGGAGGCTGTCTTCACCTAGTCTTCACATGACTTTTCTTCAGGTGTATCTCCTTGGTGTCCCTCTCCCTTCTCAAAAGGACACTAGTTGTATTGGATAAGGGCCCCAGCCTATTGTCTCATTTAACCCTAAGTATCTCTATGGGGCTCAAATACAAAGTCATTAGGGCTTAATATCTGAATTTTTGTGGGACACAATTAGTCTATAACAGACACTCAAAGTCATATCACTTTTTTTGTTGTCGTTCCTCACCAATGTTAACCTCAAATAGTATAGGACACTCGGGAATGCCCCGCTTTTCTAGTCTGCAGGGTTGGAAGATAGTCTGGCAGCTTAGCTAGTTTACCAGACTTAATGTCACCAGATTTTCTCTTACCTCCCAGTTTATTCTTGAGTAGTTTCTTTAGTGCAAATGGGAATGTCCTAGGGGAAGGAAGCTCACTGTTTTTTCTTGAGCCAAAGGGAATAGAGGCTTCTGCAGCTACTTGACAGTATTCTGAGAAGTCCAAAATCAAATTGAAATAATTTGGGTCATCTAGTATTTTGTAGTACAGTACAGTAGCCACTAGCCATGTGTGGCCATTTTAACTCAGGCTAACTAAAATTAAGTAGAATAAATACAATTTTTTAGTTCACTAGCCCTATTTCAAGTGTTCAGTAGCCACACATGACTAATGGCTACTGATGGAATAACACAGTTATGTAACATTTCTGTTATTGCAAAAATTCTTTTTTTTTTTAAAGAGAGAGAGAGAGAGAGAGGGAGAGAGAGAGAGAATTTTTTTAATATTTATTTTTTTTTAGTTTTCGGCGGACACAACATCTTTGTATGTGGTGCTGAGGATCGAACCCGGGCCGCACGCATGCCAGGCGAGCGCGCTACCGCTTGAGCCACATCCCCAGCCCAGCAAAAATTCTTTAGGACACCATTGATCTAAGTTCAGTGGCTTACAACCCTCCCTGTGAATCAGAATTAACCTGTGGAGGTTTAGAAAATTCAGTGTTTCAGTTCCACTTCAAGACATTTTGATTCAGGAGACCTGACATGCATCTGGGTATGTCTTTAACAGAATCTCTGTGCTCCTGTTATGCAACCAAGGTTTATTCTTCAAGGTCCTCTGAAGGCCATGAAGGTAAGGAGATTGTCTCTTATTTTCCTGTATAATCCTATACCTGGCATAAAGTAGATGTCCAGGTCAACTAGGCCAGTAATGCATAAATCTAGCGTGGGAGAACTACCCCGAACGGCCACCCAGAAACTTGAGTTTGTCTAGAGTTTGCTGCTTTCATCCTGTGATGGTGATTCAGGTTCTGGTTTAGAGGAAGGCTGGAAATTTAAAAGTCCTACCTTTTAAAATACACACACACCTGGCACAGTGGCACGTGCCTGTAAACCCAGTGACTAAAGAGGCTGAGGCAGGGGGATCACAAGTTCGAAGCCAGTCTCAGCAATTTAGTGAGAACCTTTCTCAAAATTAAAAAGGTCTGAGGATGTGGCTCAGTGATAAAGCACTCCTGGGGTCAATCCCCTGTTTCTAAAAATAAAATAAAGCAAAATACACACATCCTCATACTCAAACTCAACTTGGTAGAGACAAGGCTGTGTTTGGGGATGCTTCTGAGACTCTGAGGGGTAGAGTGTGCTGGGGAAGAGAGACTCTCACCAAGTTTCCCACTTACTTCAACAGGATGGCTTAAAGGACAATTGGGTCTTGAGTTCGAGCCTTGTGTGATCTCTCATTTTCCTTTCTCATTTCAGCAAACTCTTGTTGATGTGTGCTATGAGTCATTCCTGTGTTAGATACTGTAGGGAGTGACAGAGGTGAATTAGATAATTTTTTGCCCTCATGTGGTCACTCTCTAATCCTGGGAGATACAAGCATATAATATTAGTATAAATCAATCTAAAAGCATGTTGTGAACACGTTATCAACACAGCACTCTGGGCACAATGAGAGAGGAGGTGTGGGTAGAGGGGTGTGTGCCTGTAGGAAGGGGCTGCCACTGGAAATTTCTTATTCCTTGCTAGATATTACCATCTCCATGGAGTGGATATTTGAAAATGGGAACCACTATGTCAGATTTGTCTAAGAATTTTTCAGTTCCAACTACAAAGTTTTAGGAAACAGGATGAGGGGAGGGACTCAAAGACCCAGGATTAGCCAGGAGCCAAGGATTAGACATGGCACTGTTGAAGATGGGAAGTAGAGCCTCCTGTCAGAACAGCTCTCTTGTTCTGTAAACTTCTGGGATGGGAAACTGCAACAAATTGTGCCAAGGATTGTTCAGGTGCTCTATCAAAAATGACTGAAGCCTGAGCCGGGCATGGTGGCACACGCCTGTAATCTCAGAGGCTCAGGAGGCTGAGACAGGAGGATCACAGGTTTAAAGCCAGTCTCAGCTATGACAAGGCACTAAGCAACTCAGTGAGACCCTGTCTCTAAATAAAATACAAAATAGGGCTAAGGATGTGGCTCAGTGGTCAGGTGCCCCTAAGTTCAATCCACAGTACCAAAAAAAAAAAAAAAAAAAAAAAAAGACTAGAAATGGGCTGGGGTATAGTACAGTGGTAGAGTACCTACTTAGCATGCATGAGGCCTGGGTTCAATTCCCAGCACCACATGTAACCAGGGCTAAAACAGCTAGTGGTAGAATGGAATAAGGCAATAGAGATTGTGACCTTTTGACTCTTTGAATATACTTGCTTAGGAGGAAGTAGGTTAACTACTTTCTAATTTTCTCTAAACCCCAAAGAATGAAATAACTTCAACTGAACTATGAGACATTGAGGTTCAACACATGGATAAAATTCCCAGATATGAGCATCAGGTGATGCAGAAGTAAATTGCTTCCGAAGAAGCTGAATTGCTTCCCCTCCCCCCAGGGCCTTAATGTCAACCTTGGCCCAAGCCCAAGTTTGCTAGTGAAGTTTGAATTATCAAGTATTTGGGGAAATTCTCTCCCTGCTTGTTTTGGCCCTCACTCTCAAAAACAAAGCAAACAAAACAACTGCAGTAGAATTTTCCTTCATATCTTCTCGCCCATTCTTCTGCCCTTACCGCCCACTCAAAGCTCAAAGCTCAAAGCTCCTTAGCCTGACGTCAGTGGCTAGGCCCTGCTGGCAGAGGGGATGGCCGAGAGCCCAGAACACTCCTCCAGTGTGGCCTGTGCCAAGCCGGGTTGCCATTTCCATTTTCATTAATTGAAGTAGCTTGACCCTGATCATTTCAGGCCAGCAATTTCCTGTCTGCTAGTTGGAAGTGTGTGGAGGACATGCCTCTCTCTGCAGGTCATTCTGTCCTTTCATCTACCTTGATGGTGCTAACTCCTCATTCAGGCTGCAAAAGTGAGCCTTCTATTGCGGTTGATAGGGGAGAAACCCAGCCTCATCCAAATACCCAGCCTTACCTTTGGGATCTTTGTCTTTTTGGAAGACCTTCCTGGTGTCTACCCTCAAGCCTACCTGTTGTAATTTTGACTCAATTTTGTTTGTTTCTTTGTTCGATTTTTAGGATCTTGCTTATAGATGTGGCTGAGTCTCAGAACCTCATGGGACTTTCTGCTGTGGCCTGGGAGAAGAATAAGATGGCCTTGAATAGACTTTTGCCTTCCAACCCTGGAAAAGCCACACAGAGGAGTGATGAGGGTGTATGATGGCTTTGCTCTGAGTGTGAAAGTGAATGTGCGCTTTGGTCCTTACCTAGCATTCAGGAAGATCTGTGTATCACCCCTTTGAGGTCAGAGTTCCCATGTTTGGTAGGGTGGCTCTGTAAGTACCATTAGGAGAAGGATGGCGCTTTCCCCTGGAGCGTGGGTCTCTGGTGTATTCTGTGCATTCGTGTACTTTTGCCATCCATGGGATCTTAAAATCTTCCAGATAGACACTCATGTCATTGAGTGTGACACGTCTTTGCTGCTGTTGTGGCTCTGTGTGTCTGTGGTATTTTTTTGTGTAGCCTCTGAGTGTTCGGGCATCTTCAGGGGGGCTCGTGTCTTTCCGAGTGTCCTCTGGCTCTGCTGGGGAGGGGGAAGAGAAGGAGCCTCGACTCAAGGGGAGCCGTCGGGTGGGGGAAATGTGCTGGGAGGGGGTGTGCTGCAATCTGTGACTTGGAAAACAGACGTGCGGAGCGTGCGGGGCGGGGGCGGGGGCCTCTCTGGCCCCCAGCTCCTCCGCAATCCAATTAAATAACATTTAAATGCATAACCAGCCCGCGCGGCGATGGGGCTGGAGATTGGAGCGGGCGCGGCGGGCCGCGCGGGCGGCGTTTTGTGGAGCTCAGCGATTCTGGCGGCAATTTCCCCGCTCGGCGCGGCTTTTACGAGCCCGCTCCCGGCGCCGCGCCCGCTCCGCTGCGCCCGCCCCGCTCGCCGCCACTCCCGCCTCGACACTTTTCCCCCCTCGCCTTCTCCGCAGCCTTCTGGTCTGTCGTGTGCGCTCTCCGCCCCTGGGTCTCTGTCTCTCCATCTCTCTGCATCTCTCGGGTCCATCCGCCTCTCTCTGTCTCTGGGGGCTGCTCCGAGATCTCTGTACGCCTCTTCCTTTTGGCCTCTCCACTCTCGCGGCCGTCTGTCGGTCTGTCTCTTTCTCCCTGGGTGTCTGCCCGTCTCTGGCTCCTGCCATCTGTCGGCTTTGACTTCTCTCGCTGCTGTTTCTGCCTCTGACTTTGACCTTTTCTCCTGGCCGATGTGGTCCGGCTTCTCTCAGGCTCATCATCTCATCCCAGCCCGTGTCTGTAGTTGCCAGTTTCCTTGTCCCTGGCCTTCTGAGCTCCCAGCCCCACACATTTCCCCTCAAGGAGGCCTCACCGCACCACCTGCCCTATGCGCCATCTCCCTTCTGCCCCCACAGCACTGCCCAGCCTCCCTCCCAGCGCCGGTGGAGAAGGCCAGCAGACTGGGAGCATCAGGGAGGGGAGGCATAGTTAAAAAGAGGGGTGGGGTAGTGGACTAAGCATGATGGGCTCCGGCCCAAGGGGAAGATGGTAGGAGTAAATATGTCGTGAGTGAATAACTGGAAGAGACCCATTCTTCCCTGCATTCTTTAGGAGCAGAGCAGAGCAGACTGTCCCGTCCAAAGTCAGGGGAATATGGCTGTCCCTGTCTGGGGGTCCCCAAGAGTGCTGAAGAGTTGTGAACCCATCAGGGACTGAGGCTCTGCTGGGGTTAGGATGGAGAGTGGGCACTTCCTGAAGAGCCAGGTGGGCCAACACCAGAGAGCGCCCGAAGCCAGTGCCTGAGGAAGACAGAGAGCAAGAGTCATTTCATTTATCACATGGAATCTGACTGACTCCATTGCCTCCTCTTCCTCTTCATTCCCTTTCTTATTCCCACTCAGACCCCCCAACACATGGAACCTGTCGTTTACCAGATGCTCCATGCCCACGCAGATTTAGGGGGCAGAGCTTTCCTGGCAGAGAGAACTTCAAGGGCAAAGGCCCTCATGTGAGCTTGTCTGGTGTGCTGGAGGAATGCCGCTGAAATGGCTGGAGCTGAGAAAGAGGAAATGGGAACCCAGATCACATAGGGGCTAATAAGTCACAGTAAGGCTTTAGCGTGCACGCTAGTAAGATGGGAAGTCACTGGAGAGTCAGAGCAGGGGAGTGACATGATCTGCCTTGTATTTAACAGAATATTCCTACTACTGTGTTGAGAATAGATTGAGAAAACAAGGGCAGAAGCCGAGAGACCAGTTAGGAGTCCATTGTACTACCAAGTAAGGGATGATGAGGGCCTGGTCCAGGGAGATGGCAGGCAAGATGGGGAGGAGTGGTCACAGCCTGGTGTTCTTTGTGGAGTCAGCCAAGGGATCTATTTATGGGTCAGATGGAAAGTATAAAAGAAAGAGAGGAGTCAAGGCTAGGGAGATTGAGATTTTGGGGGCTTGAGTGACTAGAACATTGGACTTGCCATTACCTGATATGGGGGACTATTATAGGAGGAGCTGGCTTGGGGAGACAAGCTTTGGACACAACAGGCTTGAGGTGCCTGCTAAGCATTCAAGTAGAAGAGGCTAGTGGGCAGACACATGCACAGGTCTGTAGTTTAATGTGAATTCCAGGCTGAGATAGAAGTGAGAGTCCTCAGTGACACTGGATGACATACTCTAAGGAGTGAATGCAGATTTAAAAAAAAGACATCCAATAAAGGACAGAGTCTAAATACTTCTATATTTTGAAGTTGCAGGGCTGAAAAATCAATGCTGATGAGGATTTGGGGACTAGGCGTGAGGAGATCTTGGCTTGATCATTCTTTCTTCACAGCCACCATGGAGGCCAGGCCACCCTCTGGGCCTCTGCTTCATTCCCCTTCAGACTCCACACAACAGCCACCCCTGCTCCTGTCCTCTCCAGCTTGGTCACCTGAATCAGTCACCATTTTATCCCCAATGCCTATCAGTCCTTACAAAGACTCCTGCAAGTGAGTTTTCTAGTTGTAGAGCCAGGGAAAGAGAATGGAGGTTAGAAGGGACCTGAGGGTCTTGGTTCACCTTTACTGTTTTCCTAATAGGGACACGGAGGTCCTAAGAAACAGGGAACTTGTCCAAGGTCCCTCTGCCAGCAGGTGACCAGGGCTCCTAAAACAGGGTTGAGTGTCCTTCATGCCCACCCACCCTGCCTTTCCCATCACTTCTCCACAAACAGCAAATGGTCACTAAGCCCCAGCTTGTGCCCACCAAGGACTCTGAGGCGTCCAGTGGAGACAGAGATGCAGTTCTCATTCTCAAGAAACATCAACTGAGGACCTGAATAATTACTTTTCTTTTTTCATATCTTCCCTTTCATTCCTTATGACTTAACAACTGGGACTCTCCTCTTCCCCTTCCATGCTCTAGGTCTTTCCTTCCCTCCAAACCTTACTCTGACCCTTTCTGACCCTCCCCAGATTCCCTTGGACTGCCTAATGCGCCAGGTGGCTGGACCCTGAAACAAGAGGCAGTCATGTTCTTTCCCTCACTTTCTCATCTCAATACCCAGTCCTTAAGCTGCAAGTTCTCTCAGCTCTGTCACAAATTGCCCCACATCTGACCACATCATCTCACTGTCTCCACTTGGACAATCCTGGCCACGTCCTGTTTCTCTTACCTGTGCTGCTGCTGACACTACCGCCCCGTCTGGCTCCCCAGCAGTCTCTTCTCCACATAGCAGCCAAGTCCCCTAGTCCCCCAGTACCATCTCCAGACCTTATGTGCTTCCTTCTATTTTTGTGTCCTTCAAACCAGTCTGCCTGCCCTGTGGTCCCCCTCCTTCCCTCTCAGATCCTCTGGTAAAGGGTGCTGGAGGAGCCTGGGTTGACTTCCATTCAAGGTGGTGTTTGAGGAACCTATTGTTGGAGGCCATCTGACTGGGAGTCAGGATGTTATCCTGGAGGGGACCCTAAGGCGGAGATCAAGGAGTAGGGTTGAGTATGTCTCTGAAAAGGTGGGGAGCGCTGGGGAGTCTTGGGTTCCCTCATTCCCATTCCTCATTTTCTCTGTTTGTGCTGTGTTCTCCCTTGTTCTCTTCCCTCTGTCTCACTGACTGATTCTGTTTTGATTAGGAGGTAGAAGGATCCCTCACCAGCCCCAGGGCCTTAAAAGATCCTCCAGTCAAATATAACTCTGTCCTGGCCCAAACTCCCTCTTACCCTGAGGATGTGGGTTTGAATGACCAGGTGGGAACATTTATCCTGTCCTTTCCAGCTTGGATACCTGAATCAATCACCATTTTATCCCCAATGCCTATCAGCAGTTTGCACCCAGTAGGTGTTTATTATTTGTTGAGTGGACAAATGAATGAATGAATGTCTCAGGCCTTCAGCTTTTCCCATTGTCTTTAGGCTACTGATTTCAACTTTAGTTTTGTGGTACTGGGGATTGAAGCGAGGTCACTCTTACCACTGAACCACATCCCCAGCCCTTTTTAGTTTTTATTCTGAGACTGGATCTCACTAAGTTGCTGAGGCTGGCTTTGAGATCTTCCTTCCTCAGCTTTTATAATAGTTGGGATTGCAGAGGTGCACCACTGTGCCTGGGCTGTAGATCACATTTTGAGGAGCAAGACTCTAAAAGGAGATGCCTTTCAGGCAGAAGGTACCCTCAACCTCAAATTGCAAGACAGACTGATGAAGATTGAAGGGGCACTGAGAGATAGTGAAAAAGAGAACCAAAGAAAGGAGGTCTAGGGCTTCTGTTTTTTATTTTTATTAATTTTTTTTTTTTTTGTGGACCTGGGGATAAAACCCAGGACCTCATGCATTCTAGTCAAACTCTTACCACTCAGCTATATTCCCAACACAAGGCCACTGGTATAAAGGTCCCCAAAGCCCCTCAGCAGTCCCTAGCTAAGAGTCTTGGGAAGCCTAGAAGCATGTGCAGCATCATGGCAGCCTCCTTCTCTAAGGCCTCACCTCTGAGTTGGGGAAGTAGGGCTCTAGGCTGTCTCTCTTTACTCCTCAGAACCCTATGAGTCATAGAAGAGAAAGTTTGGCAGAGAACAGGTGGGAGTTTTTGTTAAAGTCCACAGACATTGCTAGGCGCAGTGGCACACACCTGTAATCCCAGTGGCTTGGGAGGCTGAGACAGGAGAATGGCAAGTTCAAAGCCAGCCTCAGCAATTTAATGAGACCCTAAGTATCTCAGTGAGACCGTGTCTCAAAATAAAAAATAAAAAGGGGTGGGGATGTTGCTCAGTGGTTAAACGCCCCTGGGTTAAAAAAAGATATCAGAAACATTATCCAGATTACCTATTAGCACGAGGCACACAGGTGAGCAGGAGGTGGGGTGGGGGGCATCCAACTGTGAAGGGGTAGAGAGACACATTAGGGGATTTAAATTTGGCTTGGAGGGGATGAAGAGAGCATATGGGGGCCCTGAAAAGTGGTGGAGAGGATATTCCAGGCAAAATGGGCTGGAAACAGGTTATGTTCCTTGAACCATACTAGGGAGAAGGGGGTGATGGGAGAAGGAGAAACTGTAGAGGCCTGGTGTTAATCTGCATTAAGAAGGGCTTTCAGATGGGGCTGGGGATGTGGCTCAAGCGGTAGCGCGCTCGCCTGGCGTGTGTGCAGCCTGGGTTTGATCCTCAGCACCACATACAAAAACAAAGATGTTGTGTCCGCCGAGAACTAAGAAAAAATAAATAAATATTTAAAAAAATTCTCTCTTTCTCTCTTAAAAAAAAAAAAAAAGAAGGGCTTTCGGAGAGGAATCAGTGTTTTGCTCTGTATGTTTTAGGAAGCCACAGAAGGAGTTCCATGAGGAGGTATGGGTTTTGGAAGGGCTGCTTCTGGGAAGTCTTTGCATCTATTGTTTACGTGACCAATAGAGTGGGATCCTTCTCTGTGGATTGTCTCTGTGTTTGTGCTCACCCAATGCTTGGTCAGGCTATGAAAGTGAAAGGATTGTCCCTGTGTTGAGCAGAAGCTGGAGTGGGTTTGATTTTCACTTTCCCTGGTGTTTCCTTCAACACCAGCATCCCAAGACCTTGTTACCAATGCCTGATGCTTGGGGGCTTTTCTGCTTAGATGCCGCCAGCACTGGCCAGAACAGGTGCTACTCTTCCTAGAAACTAAGTTCTTAGTTTAAGTTTAATACCTATGTTCTTCACACATAGGCTTGAATGGGCTGGACCTTTTCTTTCTGGCTGCCGGGGAAGGGGCAAGATTTTTTGTTTGCTTTTGTGGTGCTGGGCTGGAAGCCAGGACTTTGAGCATGCTAGGTAGGTGCTCTACCACTGAGCTGTACCTCCGGTCACAGGTAACATTTTTATGATTACTTATGGGAGGGAGCCCAACTTGCCAGTGTAGAATTTTCCCTAGCCAGGGTCCATTTCCTTTTTCCGGGTATGTTCCCTGTCTCCTGTGCCTGAGGTCGCTCTTTTTCTGGTACTTGTTCCTCCTACAGGCCTGAAATTGTGTCAACAGGAAGGGCAGATTTTGTTTCTGTGGGAAGTGTGGGGTGTTATTTTCATTTGATTTTCTTTAGTTGCTGATGATCCTCATGCTGATGTGCTAACAAGCATAAGTAGCCAGGGGATAGACTGACAGCAGGGACTTAGTCTCAAATTGGCCATTGGGAGTGGAAGGGCAGCTGAAAGGATTTGGGGGAAAGAACCAATAGAAGGGCTGCCACTGTCACCGTGGACTCAGTTTCTCTGCCCTGGGAAGATTTCATGGGGACCCTTCCTTTCCGGGGTTCCATGGCCTTTGCCTTCCATGTTCCTCACTGTTCTCTGCTCTTTTAGCCCAGCTTCTTTTGCAGCAAATGTGCTCTGCACGTGTCAGGCAAAATCTTCCTGAATGCACAGATTAAAGTCTATGTCTTTTATCTCAATCACATTTTTTTTTTTTGGTATCAGAGATTGAACTCAGGGGTACTGGACCACTGAGACACATCCCCAGCCCTATTTTGTACTTTACTTAGAGACAGGGTCTCACTGAGTTGCTTACCCCCTCACTGTTGTTGAGGCTGGCTTTGAATTCATGATCCTCCTGTCTCAGCCTCCCAAGCGGCTGGGCTTACAGGTGAGCGCCACCGCGTCTAGCTCAATCACATCTTTGATGCAAAACACATAGTAGTGCTCATTACCCGACTGTGAACCTTCTGGTAGACGTGAGGGTTTTTTTTTTTTTTTTAGCTGTTAACCTGGTTTCATTTATTTTTAGTGTTAGGAAGCTGAGGGCTAAGTTTTGGGTTCCTCTGCAGTAGCTATCTATTCTTAGTTTCCTTTCCAGAGACATTTTCTCACCCTACTTCTTTGTTCTGATTCTTTCATAGTTTTTTTTTTTTTCTTTTTTCTTTTTTTCTCTTTTGCAGTACTGGGGATGGAATCCAGCACCTGGCACATACTAGGCATGTGTCCTACTGCTGAGCCCTAACTCCAGTTCTTTTTCTTTTTTGGGGGGACAGGGTCTAGCTAAGTTGCTGAGGCAGGCCTTGCTTGACCTTGGGATCCTCCTGCCTCAGCCTCTTAAGTTGGGATTTTAGGCAGGTACTACCACACCACCAGCACCTGGTTGTTTTGATGGTTCTGTTTTTTTCTGTGTTTTGTATGGTAAGTCACCTCTGCTCTTTTTAATGGAAAGTGGGGAAAAACAGCTGCTCTGGAAAGAATTGTCATATTTTACTCCAGCTGCTGTACAATTTCTTTTGAGTTGCCACCTGCCAGCTGATTTCTGAGTGAAAGGGATGCTGGTCATATGGAATTATGCCAGGTCCTGTTGGGAACACCTGGAGAGCAAGCAAGAGGCCAAATTGAAGGTCAGGCATAGTGGCACGCACACACTTGTAATCCCAGCAACTTGAGAGACTGAGGCAGGAAGATCTCAAGTTCAAAGCCAGCCTCAGCAACTGAATGAGATCATCAGCAACTTAGGGAGACCCTGACTCAAAATAAAAAATAAAAAGGCTTGGGAATGGGGTTCAGTGGTTAAGCACCCTGGGTTCGATCCCCAGGACCAAAACAATGCAAACAACAGAACACGGTGATCATACTGTCAAATTCACAATGGCTGTTGTGAGACTGGGGCTTGGGGCTTATAAAGCACTTTCTAGACTGTGAAATGCGAGTGTTTTAACTGCTATGATAAATATTCCACTCTTGCCCTTCTTTCAGTCACTCTCTTGTCTTGGGAGCTACCAGGAGGAGGCGTGGACCTCCAGGTTCTGTTCTGCTTTGGGGCCTGTTTCCTTCCTCCCCTTCTCGCCCCCTGGTGAATGGCATCCTAGCCCCTTGCCCTCCATGATGCCTCTCCTGCCCTCAGGCTGAGCAGGGCGAGAAGGTGGAGGCTGGCGGGAGGGGAGCAGGAGGGAGGCCGTGGGGAAGCCTAGCTGAAAATGGAAGCCGGGGAGGGGCCGGGGAGCAGTTAAGGAGCCACACACTGGCCGGCTGCTCTCTCTCCTTTGTCTCCCAGCCTGTATTCCAGGCTCTTTTCCTCTCCTGGCTGCTTCCCCTTATCTCCTTTGTCCCTTAGAGCTCTCCAAAGTCCCCTGGCTCCCTTCTCCCCATTTCATTTCCCTGATCCCTGTTAGAAGCTCCATCCACTCCACGTTGCCTCTTGTTCACCCTGATTTCTGCCCCAGGTGGGCTCCCTTTCTCTCCCCCAGTTCTCCCTGTACCTCACCCTGTGCCATCCGTGTCTTTTCTCTCTTTATAAAGTCCCCTTCCTTTTCTCCTCCTGTCTGCTTCTACCTTCCTCTTACAGTTTCTGGCTCCCTTTTTCTGTAGGAACCCCACTGCCTCACCACACAGCCTTAGCCTCTCTTGCCTCCTCTTTTACCTCTTGTCTTTGGCAATAGCACCCCTCTGTCAGCTGCTCTGCTTGGGTTCAGAGGACTTGGTGCCTAGAGTCAGGGTCCATATGTAACCCTCCATCCCTCCATTATTATTGTTGAAATAATGGTAATGACAAGACTAAAGTTTAATGAGCACTTACTATGGGCGAGGTGCAATCAAATACTTTATGATTTTGTGTAATTTTCTCAATAGCCTATAAAATGAGTATTTTTATCCCATTTAGCAGACGAGGAGAGTGAGGTGTAGAGAGGTTAAATAATTTGATGTGGTTCCTCAGAGTGGTTAGCACTGGGACTCCAAGGCAAGACTGAGTAAGGAGCTCTTAACCACAGCCCTGGGAAAAGCTGCTTGTACTCCCCCTCCCAGTGATACTCAGAGAACTTCCCTGTTTCTCTAAGCATCATCTCAGCAAACCCAAATTCCTTCAAAGGTCATTTGGTCCCTTCTTGTTCCTCTGTACAAGACCAGACCCAACTTAGTTTTTTTTTTAATATTTTTTAATTGTAGGGCTGGGGTTGTGGCTCAGTGGTAGAGTGCTCGCCTAGCATGTGCAAGGCCCTGGGTTTGATCTTCAGCACCACATAAAAAAAGTTAATAAATAAATTTAAAAAAGGTATTGTGTTCAACTACAACTAAAAAATAAATATTAAAAATATTTTTTAGATGTAGATGGACATAATATCTTTATTTGTTTAGTTTTGTGGTGCTGAGGATCGAACCCAGAGCCTCACACATGTAAGGTAAGTGCTCTACCACTGAGCTACAGCCCCAGCCCCCAACTTAGCTTTGAGAGCTTATTCTATACAACAGTGCCACTGAGAAGGTAATGCCAGGCACAGATTTAAGCACTTTATGTACGTTGTCTCATTTAATCATCACAACAACAGTGGTTATAACTCATTTTGCAAATAATGAAATGGAGGCAGAGAAGTCAAGTAATTCACCTTTAGTCACACAGTTATTAAGTGGCAGGGCCAGGATTTGAGTTCAGAAATTTTGGCTTGGGGAATCTGCTTTCCCTTCAGAGATGCTATTTCACACAACTCTTGGAAAACAGCACCATTTTTACTAGCCCAGATGCTCTGAGTAGTTCTTGTGGGTCTGTCCCCAAGCCCGTGGCCTCAGTCTACCTCTGTGACACTGCTGGCTGCGGTGTCATCTCTGTTACAGCACAGATAGCTCTGAAATCTGGTCAGATCGCCAGCCCTAGTCAGGGCCTGAAGGGATTTATTGGTGGTTGCCCCCAGGGATCTGGGACAAGTGTTTTCCTCTCCAGCCTTGCTGTGCAGCCTCCCAGGCGGACAGCTCCCTCGTTCCAGCCCATCGGCCCATCGCAGCAGCTGATTTAACTCTGTGGCTGGGGGATTTAGCTGCTGTCCTGGCTCCTACTATAAATCCCTGGCGAATAACCAAGCTCTGCATCAAATCTGCCGACAGGGGAGTGAGCAGGAGCAGATGGTTACCTTGGACATGGGGCAGAGAGGGCAGGGGCAGTTGGGGAAGGCTCTGAGCCCCTTTGTCCACCCCTCCTCAAACCCAGGCTACACATGGTTCAAGCCTGTGGGGTCCCCTAACAACTCTCCAAGTGTCTCCCATCCCATAGCACCAGCAGGTTCTGGTGATATGGAGTCCAATTCCCACCCCATTTGAAGTTTGTTTGCCTGACATGGCCAGAGAGGAGAACCCACCAGCTTCCCTGGTTTTGGACTTGCTTTTGAGTTTAGCATTGCTTGGTTTTCTGAAGCCCTGCACTGTATTGAACAGAGGTGGGCTCTGCCCTCCTGAGGTTCACGCTGAAGTGAATGCTAAGGACTGGTCAGTGGGAAAGGGTGAAAGACCTTAGGATTTGGGGACTTGGATGGGGGGTTGAGCAAGTTTCTGCAAAGAAGGCCATAGTGGACTGGATGAACCCCCAAAGGGTAGAAAGTAAAGGAGGGAGAGTTGGAGTAGCCATAATTGGAAGCCCCACACCTTCCATCAACCTGGCTGCTCAGGGGTCCATATTGGACCTGGGGATGAGGTGGGATTGGGCAGGGCCATCATTTTTATCAAGGCCTCTTGCTTTTCTGGCTTCCTCCTGAAGCCTCTTCCTCAGGCTCCTTCAATGCCTCTCCCTGCCGCCCCCTACCTGTCCCCTGGCTCCTTTCTGTCCTTTCCTAGGGCAGTTTCCCTCCTCTGGACAGTACTTTTTTGCTCCACTGACTGTCTAGTGGTGGGGGGATTTGGCTGGAGCTTCGGGCTCTGGTTTTGCTCCCCACAACCACACACGGTCTATAGCCTGTCCCTGGTGTCCATGCCATTTTGTTCTTCCACTCCTCATCCATCTTCCCTGTCCCTCTCCCAGCCCCGGAGGAGGCAGCCTCCGCCTGGGAGATTACAGACACTGAATCAGCAGCCAGCGCCTAGGTTCTGCTGACGGCAGACTTTCTGCCTCTGAGGGCTCCGTGGTGGGATGAGGACCCCTCCTGGGGCCTGGAGGTTTGGGGTGGGGAAAAGGAAGGGCTGGGGAGAAGAACAGGTGCATGGAGAGGGAAAGATGAAGAGCACAAGGTGAAGGCCCAGGAGGGAATTTGGAGAGATAAAGGGAGAGGTGGGAAAGGAGAATTAGAAAGAGAAAAAAAAAACAGAAAAACATGGGCAAACAGTGAGGGAAGGGGAGGAAGAAGCAGGGGGGGGAGATGGAAAAGAAGGCCCAGGAGGGAGGAGGGCTGGGAATTAGACACAGCCTGCAGGCCCAGGGCCCTGCCCTGATGTCCCCTCCCCTAGGGACCAGGCAGGCAGGCCTCTTGGAGGCCAAGTTTACTGGGACTGGGCTGTGGTTGAGGCTGGGCTCGCTGGCCCTGAGTCTGGGGCTCTGCCTTGCGCCTCCCTCTCCCTCACATGGTGGTTTTGTACTTCATCTTGTTTGCGGGGCGGCTGGGCCTGCTCTCGGGGTTTAATGATCTGTGCCATTATTTATAGCTTTGCGCGCCGAGAAACACACTGAATTTATCGCTTGCTTCTATAAATAACCCTGGCAAACGGGTGCCCAGGGAGGAGGGCAGGAGGAGGAGGGAGAAGCAAAGAAAGGAGAGGTGGGGGGTAGGGCAGGGGAGGTCTCCGTGGACTCTGTCCCTAAAATGGGGTGACATGTGTGTACAAGGACAGGAGAGGCTGGCAGACTGTTGGAGTGTGGGTGTGTATTTAAGCATGAGTTGATATAAACAGGATGGCGTGTGCCCTGTGATGAGGCAAGCGGTTGTTTGATGTTGGGGGGGGCATGCGCCAGTTGATGGTCACTGTTTGTATTTGTGTCTGGTGCCATGCTGGTCACAGTGAGGTTGAAAAAGGACAAAGCAGCCCCAAGAAAGGGCTGGCCTGTATGTGGCTGGCCAATGAGGATGCGAGGAAGGGGTGAGGAAGAGTCAGCTTCCCATCTCTGTGGTGGGGTGCCAGGAAGACTACCGTGAAACTCTTTTTCTAGGTGTTCGATGGCAGAGGAGGAGACCTGAGGAGACGCTAAGCCAGTGAGAGGAGGAGCTCCTAGTGTCTTATTGGATGGGGGTCAGGGTCACCTGTTCCAGCACCCGGGGGTCTCTGGCCTTGGGGTATGGCGGTGGACAGGTGCGGTTGGCTGCAGTACTCCTTATAGAGTCCTCCTGGCAAGTCCTGGCCCAGGGTAGGAGTGGGCCTCTGCTCAGGCCTGCCAGCACCCACAAAGCCAAGTGCCCGCTGCTGTAGCCTGCTGGGCGAGCTGTGCCTGCTCTTGGCAGCCCGTGGTCCCTGCCACAGGCTCCTCACCCCAGGACAGCCCAGGAAGGGGGACCTGGCACTGTGTGGCCAGAGGGCCCTGTCCTGCCTCCTCCCCCTCCCCCAGCCCGCAGTCTCCTTCTGCTTAGCTCAACCACACAGGCCGCTGCTGCAGCGATTAACTCCGAGAAGCGCTCTGCATCTCTAATGAGGACATTTGCATATATAACGAAGAACCTTCACAGGTGTTGGTAAAGCCACCCCTCCCCTTTTCCCTTTCTTCTCTCCTGCCAGCTGCCACCCTGACCTGTGGCTCTGGGGGCAGGGGTGTGTCCTTTGGTTGGGCTGAGAGGTTCCAGATGCAGGTGAGTTGCAGGGGCTCCTCTCTTTGGGTCAGAAACAGGGTACAAGCCCATTGTGTCAGGGTGCAAGCCCATTGTGTCAGGGTGCCTGGACAGGCCCTGTGTCCTGTGCACACACACAGAAAGGAGGCACAAGGTCAATGCACCCATCTCTGCCCAAGTACACTGCAGCGTGTGGCAATGTACCCAGGTCCCTGCAAGTATGCAAAACACGTCCCAGGCTGCACCCACGCCAATGTGCCGTCACGCCAATGTGCCGTGCACAGGCTGCCGGCATAGGCTCCTTCACACTCACATCCTGGCACGGGCGCAGGCAATTAGAGAAAAATGCACCTGCACCAACACTTTCTCCTCCAAACAGGGCCCCTCCTCCCGCCTTTCCTCCCTCCTTCATGGAGTCCTCAACCCTTATTTGGGCCAGAAAACTGCTCACCCTCCTTATTCAGATCTATTAAACACAGGAGAGGCCATTTTCCTTTTTTAAAAAAAGAGTTAAGAGAAGACATTGCATCCAGATAAATAAATGATTCGGAAGGGGGAGAGAAAACACCAGGGCCAGGGTGGTGGTAGGGCCCCGGGTTAGTGGCTAGATGCAGGTGGAGGGATGTCTGCCAAGGAGTAGAGCCAGGGGCGCTAACGTCCCCACAAGGTCATTCTCAGGTTATCCCCAACAGCCATGACTCTCCTGCTGCAGACCAGCCAATCCCCACACACAAGGCCTCTCCTTGCCCTCCTGTTGGTCTTATGAAGCCATGTGACCTTCCTCCTCTCTGGCAGCTGCCCCTGATGATGGATGCAACTGCTCAGCTGTACCTGTTGGGGGACAGGGACTGCACAGCTCCTAATTACCTCTTCTAGAGCAAGCTGGGGGCTGGGCTGAAGGAGGCCCCCTCCTCTTCTAGGGCCAGGGCTGACATCCTGAGCTAGAGCAAAGCCTGGGGGCAGACATACCCTGAGCTGTCCTGGGGGATGGGGCTCTGGGGGGGTCCCCTGGAACTGGGGATGGAGTGGGGGAGTGCTTCTGGAAGGCTGGTAGAGGGAACAAAAACACATCACAGCCACAATACCAGTGACTTGGGACACTGGGGTAGGATGTTAAATAAATGACCTCTTGCCAAATTCTTCCCACAGAGGGTAAGACTCAGGTTAAATATCAAGTGCCTGGAAGTCAGAGATGAGATGCACTTGATCAGGGGACAGAACCGTGGGTTAGAGGTTTGAAATGCGAATCAAGTCCTTGTTTTCCTGCCCAGTGAGTGGCTCAGGGCACACAGCTACAGAGGCAGCCTGGAGTTAGAGTAGGAGGGCTTGGATAGAATGTGGGACGCTGTCTTGGAGGGGTGGGTTGGGTGACACTGACTGGACATTTGAGGAGGTTATTACCTTTGAGCCTCTGGGTCTGGACTGGCTTGAGGAGGGATGGGAAGACCTCCAGATTAGAAATGAGGAGTACTTCTGCACCCTTCTCCTCTGGGCCACTGAGGCCTTAGGGGTTCAAGGCAGTGGGAGGGAGAGGCCCCGGCTAGAGGTGGGCTAACAGACAGTAATGGAGCAGAGGGGTCCTCTGTAAGATTTGCTCTGATTCTGAGATCCTGTGAATCCCCAAAGTAGGATTCTCCACAGGCTTCAAGAAGGGAAATGGGAAGGAGGAGCAGAGCTGGTGAATGGCTGCCGTTCCCTTTTCTCTGGGTGGCAGTGGATATGATGACGTGGCCTTGATAAATGCTGATCACTATTAATTGATAACTGCAGGTCACAGAAATGATGACCCCCCACTAGGATTCATTCATTAGTCACAGTTCCTCATCTTTGGGGATCTCTTGCCTGAGAGGAGAAGGGAGAGGGATGGCCTGAGATCCCAGGGCTCCAAAGGAGGAGAAAACATAACAACAGGCCAGGTAAGGTGGGTCTCCCCCGACTCCTTGGCTTCCGTCAGCACCTATCTATAGTGAGGGTAGAGAGCAGGAAGGCAAGGGGCGGTGGGCTTGTAGCCCCTCCCAGTGAGCCCTCTTTTGATTGGCTCCCCTCATCTCCACTTGTCTTCCAGGGTGTTTTTAGCTACCCCCCCTCCTAGTGTACATGGGCCACAGTGGATTGGGCTGTCCTCCTCAACAGTGCCCTTCCATCCTCCTCGCCAGATTCCTCACTGCCCTTGGGGCTCCTCAGGCTGGGGGATGGTCAGGCTCCCCACCCCCCACCTTTTCCTGGTATCTTGGTGTCTGTCACTACTGGTATGGGATCTAGGGGCAGTGTCAGGAGGGGAAATTCTCACTCTGTTCCTACTGTGAGTGTGTCTCTGTTTTTAAGAGGGTTTGATTGTATGCATGCTGGGGTGCTGGGCATGCAGAATGTTTGGGGGAGGAAGCTACTCTCTGGCCCATTCAGGGTGGTTACGAGAAGGAGACAGAAGGGGCGGGGAGCTGGTCATCCATCATCTCCCCATGAGAGCA
Organism: Spermophilus citellus; assembly: GCF_964194105.1. Classification (NCBI taxonomy): domain Eukaryota; kingdom Metazoa; phylum Chordata; class Mammalia; order Rodentia; family Sciuridae; genus Spermophilus; species Spermophilus citellus. Next base: position 73,533,413 of record NC_138197.1, on the reverse strand, counting down.
GAGCAGGGTAGTTTTGTGAAACCAGGCTTGTGTGTGCACAAATGCATGCATGTGCATATGCACGAACGCGCACATACCCTCACACACACACTCATCCCTAGAGACAACACTCACATAGACATGCTGGGTACCTCAGGTTTTCTCCCAGGCAGTCTACCTGTGAGCTGCTGTCAGGTAAATTTCCCAGTAAACCCCTTTATGGAGGACCTCTTCTTACTTCAGGAAAAAAACTTTTCTCTTCTATAACGACCCCACTGCTGATGGGGTGAAGGTCAGACTCCCAGCTATCATTTAGGGCTTTCTCTGATCTAGTCTTCAAACTGCCTTCCAGTCTTGTCGTCACAATCCCCCAAAGGGAGCATCTCCCCAGGAAGGTGGGTCATGCGCGTTCCATTTCCCCCTCCTGCCTGGATGGCCAGGGCAGCACTCTTCCCACTCATCTGATGGTTTAGACCCACCCCCTCCAGGAGGCCTCTGTGACTGCCCCAGCTGATAGCAACTTCTTCCTTAGCAGGTGGTCCTTGGCATTTGGAGGGTAAATCTTTCTGCAGGTGGTGGTGAGAGCACCCTGTCTCCCTACTTCTGAGTCTTGTAAGGCAGGGCCTGTATTTATTCATGTTTATTCCTTGGTGCCTAACATGGTGCCTGGCATCTATATAGGTAAATGGCTGAGAACCTGGCTCTAGGGAAGAGCATCCTTCTAAAGTGGATCAAATCCAAGCTCCGACTCTTTTGGCCACATGACCCTGAGCAAGCTGCTTCCCCTCTCTGGGCATGTTTCCTAATTGCATTGTGAGAAGGTTTGGACTTCCCTACTCTGAGATTTTGTGTCTCTGTGGTAAGGATGAAGACAAATGCTCAATTGTAGACATATGAATAGGTAGCCTCTTTTAACCTCCCAATTGGGAGACTGGAGGTGGTAACTAGATCAATGGCATTGAACTTCAGTTTGGAGAGGTCCCATCTCAGGGAGAAGGCAGGTTGGCGTCAGGTCTAGACAAATCCAAAGCAATCTTGAGCTGCTTCTTTTACCTCTTGCACCCTTAGTTTACTCACACAAAAGTGGGATTAGTGTTACAGGCTTCTTTCAGACTTTAGAAAAAGGCATGTAGGTGGGAGCTTACTTCATGCACAAGGTACTCACGTGGAGTGTTATTGGGGAAATAGTGTCTGGACCCCCTCCATTCCCAGCCCCCCTCTTGTGGGTTTTGCTCTGTTTCTTGTCCTCTTGATAACTGCCCGGGAGGACCCCTACTCACCTCCTCTCAAATCAGCCCAAGTAGCTTGGCATCTGGGGCCTACAGGGAGTCTGTGATCAGCAGCCTGCTGGGAGGTCTGGCTGCTTCTTAGACCGCCTCGGAGAGCTTCTAGTCAGTGCCCTGGTGGAGTCTCCTCAGCAACTGCTGCTGCTATGGCAGGAATCACAGCTTTCCCCACCCCGCCCCCAGGTTCCCATATTCCTGCCTCCTCTGTCTCATCCTGCCTTCCATTCCTGACTCTGACCTCTAGGTCTCTCCCAGCCTGAGAATTGACCCCTTGCCTCATCACCCTTCTCTGGGAATACTGAGGCTGGAATTCCAAGAGAGCAGGAAAATTCCTCTGAAATGTGAGGAAGAGGAGGGGTCTTGAGTGAAGAGAGACCCCTGTCTTACTTTACAACCACTGGCTCCTCTTCATTTTCCCACATTGCCCCTGGAAGAGGGTGATGGAGGCCCCAGAGTGTATCCCCAAATCACTGAGTCCCACATACCTTTAGAGGTAGGAAACTTCCTTTGCAGGGAGCCAAAGGGGAACTGGTGCATGTTCAGGGCACTCTGGTCCCAACTTCCAGCCCCTACCCCACTTGTGATCTCCAAGGACCTTGGATGCACCCAGACACAGTTCATGGTGTGGGAGGTTTATTCCCTCCAATGCCTCAGCCCTGGACTCTGGAGAGGAGAGGGGAAGGAAGAACTGTGGGAAAATCAAGGGAGAGGAAGCCAAGCTGAGTCTTGGAAGGAGGTGGGGATGGTTGACTGTTCCCCTCCTTAGAGTAGCTGGGAGGACCCAGTGAAATGTAAGCCTTCATCCTAGGGAGGACCCTCGAAGACAAGCAGAGGACCCAAGATGCGAAATTGAGGTCAGAGAAGGGTCAGTAGTTTACTGGGGGCTGAAGTGGCTGAGGTGGGAGCTGGAGAGATCCCAAAGTAGAAAGTGCTAAAGTCAGGGCTCGGGAAGGTGGGGTTTGGCTGTGTGTATGAGTATCTAGGTCACTGTGAGTAGGTGGGAGGCCCCTGGAAACTGGAGCTGAGCCAAAAGTTTCTTATTTATGATGGATGGGTCTGGCTTTTGCTTACAGAAGCCCAGAGATGGAAAAGGGTTGGATAAAATCACACAGCATTTGCTTAGCACCAGGGGCTGGCTAGTCTGGCCTGGCTTTCTCTTGTTCTTATTTTCCAGGCCATTGTTGATGTGACTTGAAAAACATACGTATTCCCCATCTCTGAGATCTCCCATGCTCCCTCCAACTCTCTTTTCCCTAAATAGTTGTATGTGAACTTTGACCCAGGAATCTGCTTTGCGGGGAGGACTTTGGGAAAACATGATCCAGACTCGTAAAGAACTCCCAACAGCTTGCAAACGACCTGTGTTAAATTGCCCCTTCAAGTGAAAATTAAAGCAAATGTCTGTTTTATGGTCATGTTTTCTTGGGCTGCAGCTATGGCAGGAGTGTAGGCAGCTCTGAGTTGGGAAGCGGGGAAACAGTGGAGGCAAGGCAGGGCGGGACACCTGGGCAGGCAGAACAGCCCTGTGCCCTGGGGCCCTCTGCTGCGTTCCCCTGCACCCCTCTTCTCTACCCCTTGTCTGTGTAGGGACTGTGTCAAAATAATCCTACCCCAGGAAGTCTTTCTAGAGGTCTTTCTTCCATCTCCATGAGGCTTTGGAGATACCTATCTTTCTGGGTGACAGTGGTGGAAGCCCTGAGACTGTTCTGGCCTGGGTCTATGACAGGGTTTCTCTGACAGGCCTCTGGGGTTGCTGCTGGGGAAGAGGAAGGAAGGGCCGTGGCTCACACTCCAGACCACCTCCTACCCTTGGCCTTGCACTGTTTTCTCCAGATCTAGTTCACCTTTGAAGGTTGGGATTTTTGGGGGGAGGGGTACTGGGGATTGAACTCAGGGGTACTTGACCACTGAGCCACCTCCCCAGCCCTATTTTATATTTTATTTAGAGAGACAGGGTCTCACTGAGTTGTTTAGCGCCTCGCTGTTGCTGAGGCTGGCTGTGAATTCACCATCCTCCTGTCTCAGCCTCCCAAGCTGCTGGGATTACAGGTGTGCACCACCATGCCCGGCAGGTCGGGATGCTGAGAGGTTCTAAGTCCCTACTCCTAATAAAATAATAAGGAACAAGGAAACCACTGTCCTACTCTAATCACTTCATTGTACAAATGAAGAAACTAAGGCCCAGAAGGGACACCTCAGGGAAGACCCTTTTATTGGGTGGAAGGAAATCTGGGTTCTGATTCTGCCTAAATCACTTCCCCTCTGTGGGCCTTAGTTTCCTCATGTATAAAACAAATGTTCAGATTCCATGATCATCAAAGGTTCTTTTCAGTCTGTGAAACCTTAGATAAATAAGTTCATAGTAAGGATAATAAGAGTCCATGTTTTTTTGACTCCTAGGATGTGATAGGTCCTAATTTCATGCACTTTTTCTTTCTTTTTTTACTTTTAGCAAATACGGTCCACCAGAATCTCTCTCTCCCCCCCCTTTTTTTAGTTGTTGATGGACCTTTATTTAATTTATTTATTCATATGCGGTGCTTAGAATTGAACCCAGTGCCTCCCACATGCTTGGCCAGTGCTCTACCACTGAGCTACAAACCCAGCCCCCTGTTATGCATTTTCCATGGGTGATCCCATTTAAAACTCAACAACTCTGAAATATCTTTATTCCTATGAGGAAACTAAGGCAGAGAGATTAAATAACTTGGCCAAACTCCTTGAATGGCAAAGGCAGCATTTGAACCCAGGTAGTCCCTCTCCAGGGTCTGGGCACGTAGTCACTACCCTTGTGAGATCTAGATCCAGGTTACCCAGTCAGAATTTGGGAGCCCAGCCCTGCTACCCGTGGGTCAGTTCTCCTTCCTCTGAGCTGGGCCACCTGCCCAGCCAGGATAGTGCTGGCTTCAGGCTCTCTGGAGGAAAGACACCATGCTCAGCAGGCACCTTGCAGAAGAGGGCTTTAGGCCAGAACAGGGCTTCTGGAAGGAGGCCCGGAAAGGTGAAGAGCTTTTGTTAAAAGGGACTCCAGGAAGCTCTGAGGGTTCTTCATCAGAGTAGCAAGTGCACAGTGTTATATAAAATCCCTTCCTGGCCCCTCACACAGTGGCCTGCTCCCTTCAGAGACCTCATGCTGGCCTGGTTGGACTGGCCCAGTCTGCAAAGCCTCTCAGGGATGACTCCTGCCACCCAATGCCACAGATATACAGTGTTCCTTCCTCCCAGGTTATTCCAGTCTCTTCTTCCAGGCTTCACTGTTAGAACTTGATGTTGGATCTGGCTTCCTCCTCAGAAGACAATTTATGGCGATATGTCGAAGACTCTGTTTTAATGAAGTTGCAAAAGTAGGTTAATGGGCTGTGGGTGTTTTTCATTCCCCTCCCCCTGCCCCATCTCCACCCCTGGGCGGATGACTGATGCGTCTTCCAGCAGGATGCAAAGTCGGGCTGAGGATCTTGGGCCTGGACTCATCAGCTCGCATATTCCTTCCTTGGCCTCCCACTCAGCTCCTCAGCACCACTCCTCCCTGCTGCTGAGAAGGTGCTCGGAATATCTAGCCCCAGTCCCTCCTGCTGTAGCTGTGACCCAAGATGCTCCAAAGTCTTCCTAGAGAGAGGAGCAGGGCATTTTTGAATGGCAGGGGGCAAGTATTGGGACCCAAGGGAAGAAGGAAGCTGGAATTAGGGAGAATGCATTTCTCTTGGGTTGGAGTGGCAGGGAGTTAGAAGCTTACCCAGCCAGGATTCAGAGAACACACCTCCAGGTGTGTCACTGCCTCTAATTTGTATGCATTTTCTGATACCATGCCCGAGACAGAGCTGTCCTTATAATGTTTGCTAGGGGAATGATGGATATGGGGGTGAAGGACTTTTCCCCTACTCGAGGTCCCTAGGGTTGGAGCTCATCGTCGTCTTACTCACCTCTGAAGTGGCCCTCAGCCCGTATCTGCTTGTCTCCAGGCTGCCCACCTCTCTGCTAATCCTTGCTTCGTACTTCTGTCTTTCAGGAAGTTATCCAAGCTGCAAGAAGAGTTCATCACTTGCTTTCCTGGGTCCAAGATGAAGCTCTGTTATACCTGAAAGTGTGGGGGTCTCTGGGGAGAGGGGTCTGTATCTTTTCCTGCTCCTACAACAGCCAGGGCTGGGCTCTCACAATGGGGTAGGGTTGTTTTTGGAGACACACACCCAGGAAGACCCTGCTGGGGACTTCAGGAGGTCCCTCTGCCTGGCCCTTCCTCCCTCCAGAAAGCCAGGAGCATGCGTACTTTCTGACCCGCAATCACTCCCAAGGCAGTAAGGATCCCTCTCCATCCACAGCCCCTCATCACCAATGAACTAAGGCTGTTGGCCAGGACTCGGGACAGGAACACCGAGACAGGGTGGAGCATGGCCTTGCTCCCCTGAAACTCCACATTCCTGTGGGAGCCTGGGCCCCTCTCTCTTTCCCTCCAAGCCCTTAAAAAAAAAAAAAAAAGCTCTAGAGCTGGGGTTGTAGCTCAGTGGTAGAGCACTTGCCTTAGCATGTGGGAGGTACTGGGTTCGAATCTCCACACTGCATATAAGTAAATAAGATAAAAGTCATTGACAACTAAGAAAAACTAAACCAAAAATGTTTAAAAAAAAAAAGCTCTACCTTTTTTCTTTTTCTTTTTCTTTCTTCTTTTTTTAAAACTGCTATAGCTACCTCATCACTGGGCCCAGGCAGTAGCACAGGCCTGTGGCCTTTTGGAGTAACTCTCTAGAAACCCTGCAGCAAAGTCCAGAAACCCCACTGTGATCCCCAGGCCAACTCTACAGGAATGCCCAGAATTCTACAGTGGCATCCAGAATTGACTATGACACCCCCAAAGCCCCATAGAAACATAACAGCCAGAACTCCCAGGACAGATAGTGCTACAATGTCACCCCAAACCACTCAGGAACCTCAACATAGTTCCCTGTGGAAGCATCTAAAGCTTCTCACACTGTTTTTCACGCCTCAGGCAGGGTGTTCTCTGACTCCAAAGCCCTCATTGGCCTTTCCTCTCCACTGAGTGTTGCCATGGTAGCAGGAAAAGGGAGTACACAGGACACACATGTGGCTTGGTGGAACATGGAGCCTTCAATCGGGGTTTGGTAGAGAACCCAGTTGCCTGCCACTGTGTCAGAATGTCCAAGAGCTCAAGCAGGAATTGGCTGAGGCTAGTTTTATTTAGAAATGGGTGAACACATGAGGATATGCCTTCTCTTTTGTTGGCCCAGCTGAGGGCTCCCCTCTCCTAAAATACTGAAGACAAGAAGCTGGAGGAGGGCAGGTTAAATGGTCCCTAGGGTCCAGGGAAGCTGAGAAGCCATGAATATTTTGCATCTGAAATAGGAACCTTGGACCTTCTGTGGAAAATTCCACTGAGGAAGGGGAGACAGGACTCCTGGGTTCCTGTAGTCACGCATGAACAGATCTGTCTGGAGTCTGAGTCTGGTAGAGGAGGGAGTAGGAATGGAGATGGTGGGAAGGGTGGAGAGTTAGGACATGGCTGTTCAGAGGAAGGAGACAGGTCCATGCCCCTTAGTCTGATGAGAGAGAAGAGTCAGTCAGGTTGCTTCCAGGACCCTGAGTTAGGAATAGCTGGAGGGGGTTGTTCAGTGCAGGGAGAAACAAGGGAAAGTGGAACCCAGATTTTCAAATCAGGCAGGGCTTCATGGAGGAGGAGAGCAGGCAGCAGTACTGGGAGAGAGTTAGGGAACAGAATGGGAAGGGCTCTGTGCGTGGACTCTATGGCTTTTTGGGGGGTGAAGAGTCAGAGCTCCAGGCCAAGCTGGGAGGTCTACCTGTGGCGTAAACAGGTGGTGCTCCCTGGCTGTGCAGTCCTGAGGAGGAGGGGTAAGTGTGAACCTGGATTCAGGTTAGGGACCCCAATCCACACACCCTTCTAGTGTTTTCCTCCTCTAATCTCTAAAGGTGGGGCAAAAGCACCAAGCATCTCTGATTCTTAACAAAGGTTCTCTGGCAGATGAGAAAACCACTTGGGAGGAGGCCACTTAACTTAGGCTCATGATTTAATGGATCCAAACCCTGTCAGCCCCTCTCTGTGTACCACAGTCAAATACTGCTAGGGCTAGGACAGCATTCCCACCCCAGCTCTGCCATCAGCCAGTCCCTTTGACAGGTCTCAGTTTCCCCTACAAAATGAGGGGAGTTGCACAGATGGGTCTCCAGGACCCTGTCTACCACCTGATAGGTTTCTCATTTTCAAGATCCTTACAAGTATCATATGAGACAATGAGCCCTGAGAGGCTTTGTCAATGTGCTTTCAATGTGTGGGTTGGCCGGGGAAGGTGCTTTGAGATGGGCCATGGGCCATCTCTCTGACCTCAGAGCCCTGGCAGGGGACGAGGGAGCCCGGCTCCAGTGTATCCCAACCCCTCACCACAGCCTCACCCACAAAGGCACCATTCCCTTCCCCCTTGTAGGCCCACCCTCAGGCTCTGGGAACCAGGCGCTGCTCAGAATGGGGGGTGGGGCTCCCAGAGGTAGGGGCAGAGGGGGTGGGAGCCTCCCTCTCGAGTGGCTCTGAGCTGGAGTACAGCAATTACGCGGGAGGATTTATGTCCCTTTGCCTTTAATCGGAAACTCCGTGTCAAGAAGAAAAATCTGCACTGTCCTCCGGCCCGGCTTCCTGCTTTATCATTATTATTGGAGGAAGGTTGATTTGGAAACTTAAAGAAAAGTGGGGTTGGGGGTGGGAGCCACCGGGGAAGGGGAAGTGTGGGGCAGAAGGGTGGCCTTCCTACTGTTTGTCTTGGTTGGTCATTAAGGAGGCAAGAGCGGGAAGGTGCTGGGGGTCCTGGAGGGCAGGAGGGAAGAGATGAGGGGGACACTAGGGAAGGGTTGGAGTGGGGGGAGCTTGAAGGAAGGAATATCCAGGAACTAGGGGGCTACTAGGAGAGGGGCATCATGGGCAAACATAGGGGACAATTGGGCTGAAGAGACCTAAGGAAAAGACAAGGAGGGGACATGGTGGAGGGAAGGGGCACAGGGACTCTCTAGGCAGTGAGGGAGAGGGTGGAGCAACCTGAGGGGACAGACGGGGCCTCAGGGGATGCTGTGGGAGAGAGGGAGGGTGTAGGCGTGTGGGTTGAGGGGTGCAGGAGGGCTGGGGGGTCAAGGAAGGAAGAGGCATCCAGCAGCTGGCCGGAGAAGGAGGGTGACCAGAAAGTATAGGTAGCCAGTGCTTGGTTTGTGCAGAGCTGGACCAGGGACCATGCAACTATGGCCATCATAGTTCGTATCTGTTCCCCTGAAGTCCCTCTTCTCTTGGTCACCCAGGACCCATGCTTCCTGGGTTCCCAGGCAGAGGGGCTCAGGCCTCTCACACAGCCCCAGGGTTTTGCCTTCCACTTTGAGAACTGTTTCTTGGGTAATTTGGTAGAGTGGTTGGGAATATGCTGTGGGACCCCCTTGACTCTCAGGCCCTTAGAGGCCTGGAGCAGAAGTGTCAGGGACAGAGAAAGGCCTGCACTCTGGGGAGGGGTGGACCCCAGCAAGAAGGCATTCTTCAGCCCTCTGCCCTGTGTGGAAGCCCCTGGTTATTCTTCCAGTTGCCAGGATTTCATTCTGATGTGTGGTAAGGCACCAGTTCTGGGATCAGGCTGGTACAAATCCCGTCTCTGGCGCTGACAGCCTGTGCACACCTCTCTGAACCTGGGGTTTGGCATCCGCAACATAACGACAGTTAATATCTACACAGCAGGGTGTTGAAGGATGAGGGATAATTAGGTGAAGTATCAGCATAGAGTAGGCTTTCCAAATACGCCCTGCCCATCTGAGGGCAGCACCCAGCATATACAACCTCTCTACTTTTTCTTTGTGTTTCTTCATCTAATCCTCATGACAACTTAATGCACGAGCCTGGGTAGATGTCTTTATCCTCGTGTTGGTGATGGGAAGCATGGTACAGAGTGGTTGAGAGACTTGCCTAAGGCTACACAGCATGTCACTGGAGCAAGAAGTTGAGACAGTTCCATAATACCACCTGCTGGGCATTAGATCTTCTTCTGGGTCTCCTTCCTTCATCCTTACCAGAGCCCCACATCTAGTGCTGGGATCCAGCGTCTGCTTTTGGATGCTCAGTGAAGTGGCTCAGCTTCAAATCCTCCTGCAGCCTGGGCTGTGCCTACCCTCATGCACCTCCTCCCCAGCTCCACTAAGAGGTTTATAGCCGTTTATGAGCAATTTCTGTCCATATATCACCGGAGATATATAGCCAGGCAAATATTAGGGACCCAAGTGGAGGTTTTAAGAGGTGAATTTTATTGCTGCTGAAAGAAAGCATGATAGACAGCCTGCAGAGACCCACCTTCCCTTGTGCTCAGTGGTGGCCGGGTGGTGGCAGCATGGGCTGGGGCTCAGCAGCGAAAACCTGTCTGTGAAGCTTGAGCACCGTGCCAGCACCCAGGGGTGCCTGGTGGATGGAAATTTGCAATGGGTGAGTCTCTGTTTCTCAAAGAGCCACATGAGTAGGTGTGGGGAACACAGGAGGTCAGAGGGCATGGGCTAGTTCGGTCCGAACACCCCCTCCAACTTGGGCAGGAAGGGTTAGACCCGCAGGAACACGGATTGAAGTGAGACACGCTTAGGAAAGACTCCTCTGCACAGGCCATGGGAACAGACTGTGAGATTTCTTTGGCTGGAAGTCCTTAAAAACCAGATCTGGGTTGTAGCTCAGTGGTAGAGCACTTGCCTAGTATACAAGAGGCCCTGGGTTCAGTCCCCAGGCCTGCAAAAAACACCTAACTCACTCAACAACAAAAAACTAGATTGACCAAGAAGACCACCTGCCCCGAGGCAGAGGGCTGGACAGTGTGACTCCCTGTGCTCTTGAGCCCCTGCCCCAGGTGGTGCTGGAGGAACCCCTGGGGAGAAGGTCATCCTTGACCTTCTTTGGGGCTCTATCCTGGGTGCCTAGCTCTTGTGCCTCCTGCCTTCTGTGGGCTGCTGGGCATGGGTGAATGGCAGGAGAGTGAGGAGAGCCTTCTTGGCTTGTAGCATATGGAGAGAAGATGTCCCGGGGAATCCTCGCTCCTGATTTAAGCAGCTCCGACAGCTTTATGGTGCCTCCTTGAGTGAGCCCCCAACGTTGGCCGTTTAACTTTTTAGCGTCGTTTAATGCTTAGACTCTGGCGGACAGGCAGGCCTCTCGGCCCCAGAGGCAGCAGCACTAAATCAGGACACTCTGAGGCCCCAATAAATAATTTTTACAGGGCACGCAGCCCATAGATCACCAGTGGGGGTGGGGGGAGAGTGGCTGTGATATTTCAACCATTGTCATATGTGACTACCCTGTGCTCTGACTCCAGGTTGTCCACATGGCAGCCGGCTTCATCACCACAGTTGATTTGGGGTCCTTTGCTGAGGGTAGGGCAGGGGAAGGGGAGATGGTACCTCCATAGTCCCAGCCAGTAGAGAACCCGTGGCCTCCCATGGCCTGGAAGTAATGCGTGTCTACTCAACTCGCTCCCGGCCAAAGAGATCAATGTTGCCTTTCCTGTTCTCCTGACCTCCTCTGGAACCTGAGGAAGTTCAAGTAAGAGGAAGCCTGTGCCTGGATGCAGGGCAGCACTAGACCCGGCCTGCTAAGGCCCGAGGTAAGTAGGAAATGGGCCCTTTCCTTAGGCCACTTATGCTTCTAGAGCAAAAGACAGGGGCGCAGAGACACAGAGGGAGGGATTGGGAGTGTGGATGGAGACGGAGGAAGTGAAGGGACAGGCCTGGTCACGAGAGGGACCAAAAAATGAAGACGAAAAGACATAGGCAGAAAGACTGTCTCCCCCGTCAGGGGAGCCAGGCAGGGTTTGTGGCAGAGGAGGAGGCCTTTCCCTAAAGCCTGGTACCAAGCCAGAGAAACAGCAGGACCCGCAAGCCTGGGGCCTGTGTCCACGCAGGCCTGCCCACCCGAGCCCTTCCACGGCTCCAGGCCTGTGTTTCCCTACACCAGCTCCACACTGCCCCCTCCCCTTCCCCTCAGTGCCCTTGCCCTGTCCCCTCATCTGTAAGGTCCTGGGATTTGCAGGGACACTTAATCCATATGGAGCTGATTCATTCCCATCTAAATCATCTCCATGAGCTTCCCTAAGAGCCCTCTGATGTGCCAGCCTCCATTCCTCTCCCTGGGCGAGGGTGGGCTGGGGGCTGCCAGTAAACAAACCTCAGCCGCCATCCATCCATCCTGGCCTCGTCCATCAGTCCAGCCAAGACCATTCATCTCTCCTGCCTTGGTCCCCCTACTCCTCCAATCCCTCCATCTACCCATCTGTCTCTTCCTGTGTTCCCTCCTCTTCACACCCATTGACTGGAGACTCCTCCTCCCCATTGACTGGAGACTCCTCCTCCCCTCTGTTCCAGGTAGGATCTGGGGGGGCAGGGGGGCATTTCAGCCACTCTGCTGCCTTCAGACAGGAGTCTTACCTTAATTCTGGCTCAGCAAGGTGAGGGTGCTCCTCGTTCATTGCCTCCCAAGAAGAGAATCCTTCAAGTTGGATGATTTTTCTATACAGTATTGATGCCCTATGGAAGTTCTTTCTTCTGTCTAGCTTGTGTGCTTGATATTCACATAGGATTGCCTGCCTGAATGAGAATGACGCAAGATTACAAAGTTCTATTCAGGCATGAGAGTCTCCAGGATTTGTAATATGTACCTTTATGGGTTAATGGGTTGTGTGAGGTGGAAGCCCAGGGAGATGTTCTCCTTCCATCTCCTCCAGCAGAGTCCAGCCCAGTGCCAAGCACTGGGTGCTCAATGTCAATGGCTTCTGAGCCATATCTCCAGACCTATTTTGTATTTTATTTAGAGACAGGATCTCACTGAGTTGCTTAGCATCTTGCTTTTGCTGAGGTTGGCTTTGAACTTATGATCCTCCTGCCTCAGCCTCCTGAGCTGCTGGGATTACAGGTGAGATGTCTCTTACTTCTGCCTAATTTTTTCCCCGTTTTTTTTTTTTTTTTTTTGCAGTGCTGGGGATGGAGTCCAAGGTCTCAAGCTACATGCCCAGGCCCCACTCAAACTTCTAACCCAGACCTGCAGGTAGAGATTGTCCAAATAACTCTGTCTTGGTAACTGTGGGGTTGGGGGGAAGGGGGGAGGAGAAGGAGGAGGAGGAGGAAGAGGAGGAGGAGGAGTACTGATGGGGCCTTCCATGGTTCTTTGGGGGAAACTATTTACATACAGGAATATGAAGAGGATGCAGAGGGCACTGCTGTCCCCAGTCCCAGCCTCGTTCGTTCTGGCCCTTCCCCTCTCAACTCTTCATCTCAGCTCAGGAAAAGTGATTCTGAGGATGGGCTGGGAGACTGCTAGCCCCTCAGGAGAGGAGCCAGGAGCAGTTCTGGCCTCACCTCAGCTTCCTGTGCACAGCATCCTCAGGAGCTGTGGTCAGGCCTGCCTCTGGGGTGGAGACTTGCATCAGACTCTAGTACCCTGCAGTGGGTGGGGGAGAGATTGGCACTGATGGTGGAGGTGAAGTCACAAGGAGGGATGAGACAGTTGTAGTAGGTGTGTCCACCTGGATTCTACGGTATGGCAAAGTGGAGAGGTGGGTGAGAGGGAGGAGGAACAGGAGCCAGCTGGTGCCTGGCCACTGGCCATTTCCTCCCTGAGACCGAGGACCCCTTGCTGAGCATCCACCCCTTTCCCAGTCCAAACCCCACTGCAGGAATTTTCCCGGCTCCCCACACCTTCTGCCCTCAACGTTGGTCCCCTCCAGGGAGTCACCCTGAGTGCACAGGCTAGGTGGGGCTCTCACCTCCAGCTGCTCTCCAGCTGTGAGGATCCCTTACATGCCCACCCCCTAAAGAGAAGGCTCTCATCCTTCTCAGAAAGATGAGAAGGGTGGGGTGGGGGAGAGGGGCTGGAGGGGCCGGAGCTCACCACTTGCCCCAGTGTGTGAACATATGTGCGGGAGGGAGGGGCCTGCAGGTGGCAAGGCCCAGCTTAAGAGTGATGGAGTGTTTCTTAGCTCTTTGAGCTAGAGACATATGGGGTATTAAGACCAGGCAAATGAGAAATGATTGCCTAGGAGAGAGGACATGGGGGAATAAGAAAAAATTCAAGCCAGTGAGCCCCATTGTCATACACCCCCGTCTCCATCATGACCTGACCCCCCTGTGCCGGGCTGGATCAAATTCTGTGGGGAGGGAGAGGCTTGAGAACTGTCCCTCAGGGCCCCCTGAGAAAAACTGTCCCTAAATGTGCTACACAGAGCAGAGGGAGCTGGGGACAGTTGTTCCAATCCTACAGGTGGAACAACCACATGGAGGTTTTCTAACCTTCTTCTCTCCATCCTTCCACCCACTCTTGCTCCAGCCCTCCCTTCCGTCTACTCCAAGAGGGCACAGTGCCCTTTTCCCCCTGGCTTGTTTCTTATGGCTCCTCCCAATGTCTTGTGCCACTCAGTGTCTTCCAACCTCTGCTTCCTTGGAAATTTCTCTTCTTGCAACAAGCACCCCAGGCTGCTGCTTCTCCCCATGCAGGTCCCTCCCCGGCACAAAGTCCACTTACGCAAACTTGAGGCTGAGGAAAGTCCTCCAGGATCATTCATGGGCTCGTGCCTTGGACCAGTAAGGGCTGGGGTCCATCTGTCCTCTAGTGCTCGGCATCCATCTATCCATTTTAGGCTGTGACTCCCACGCGGAGGCAAGAAGCCAAGTGCTTATGGGGTCACCAGCACAGCTCCAGGAGCAACCTGATTTTTTTTCTTTTTAATCTAGGTGACTCCAGAAGGCCTTTGAGGGATTGCCAGAGGCCTGAGAGGATCCCTGAGTGGGACTAACACCACAGCCACCTCAGGCTACAGCACACAATGATGGAGGCTGGACAGCAGAACTGAAGTCTCTTAAAGTTGAAAGAGAGATTTCCAGGGTTTCACTGAAGCCCTTGAGGGGACATGACCTTGACCTTTTGAAGCTCTGAGGGAGCAGACAGTCATAAAAGTTCACTTCTGTCCTTGAGAGACTGTCCTGGAAGAGGGACAGTCACTTGCTTTTTCAAGAACCCTGACTCATCCACTTTGAGTCCAATTCCTTTCACAATTTCTTAGATAATTTTTGTATCTTGGCCAGAAATTTGATTCTTGAACTCCCTTTCCTATTCCCATGATTTAGGAACCACTATGGGGAACTAACTCCAGCTCTATCTTATGAAACCAGAAGAACAGAGATGTAGGGCCATTTTTGGACAGCTACACAGCAAGCCAGCAAGCTAGTGGGAATTCCCTGTTTGGGATTCTTCTCTCTTCTTTGGATGTTAAGGGAAAGGATGTGACCTGGGGGAAAGGGTGGGGTTGCCGAGAGCTGGAAGAACTCCCCCTCCCAAGCAGCCCGGATCCAAATGTGCACATGATGGAAATGTCTTCACAGCCAAGGGCCCCTCCCTCCCAGTGAGAAAATCCCACAACTGGGGAACATCTGGATCAAACCGCAGCCATGAAAGCACAACATCAAACGAGGGGTTTCTGAGCGACCCTCCTCACAGGCCCTGGTCCAAGAGAAATTGCAGATCTTCCTGCTTGAAGCTTTTAAGTGTCACAGAACCCCTCAAGTTTGGGATCATTCCGTATTGGCGGGAGACAGATGTCCCTGAGTGAGCATGGTTGGGTTTGATTACCCCCAGCAGGAGAGGGTGTGCGTGTGACCGATCTGGGCCAAGCTGGGGTGGGGGTAGCCGGGGATTTAAAGCTGTGATGAGGGGCTCCAGCAGTCAGCAGTTCAGGCAGGGCGGGGGTCGTAGGGAGCGAGGGGACAGGTGGGCCTTTTAAAACGTGCCTACATCAAAGGGTTGAATCCGCTCTCTTCCCAGTTTCAGAGCCTCTGGGGGAGGAAAGGGGTGATTTCACCACATAACTGCACGTAGGGTGGATCTCAGTCTGAGAACTTCTGGGGAATGTGCAGAGGGAGGGAGGGTGCTCCCCAGAGAGGAGGAAAGGGCAAGGGGGTTTCTCATTTCCAAAATAGCTTACACAGGCCAAGGAAAATGGGGCCATATGCTGCCTCCCTCCTGCTCTGCACCCTGTGGAGGAGACTTGGAGGGGAGGGTGCATTCTTTCAAGATGGGGGAGGTGGAGCAGCTGCAGCAGGGCGGGGAGGGAGCTGGGTGGAGAACTGGGGTAGGGGGAAACAGGGGCATCCTCCCCAAGGGCGGGAAAGAGGAAGGCTTCAGAGTATGAGAATTCTGGGATTAGGATGCTCTTTCCTCCCCATTCCCCACTTCTGTCAAGCCTTGGGAATCATAGAGCTCCTAGGCATCATTCTGGCAGGAGGGATGCACTGTAGGGTCTGATGGGGCAGGGAGGCATCCTAGATAACAGCAGGAGACAGAGAGTGGGCTGGATGTTGACACCCCACTGTGACCTTGGTTTAAGAAGCCAGTTGCAGCTGGCACGTGGGGCACACCTGTAATCCCAGCAGCTTGGGAGGCTGAGGCAGGAGGATTGCAAGTTCAAGACCAGCCTCAGCAACTTAGTAAGGCCCTAAGGAACTTAGTGAGACCCCATCTCAAAATAAAAAATAAAAAGGGCTGGTGATATGGCTCAGTGGTGCCACTGGGTTCAGTCTGTTGTACCAAAGAAAAAGCCAATGTTTTTTCTTGGGGTGGAAATTCAGTTGGATATGGCATGGGAGAAGAAGAATCATTTGCATGATTTTGCTTAGTTTACATACCTGCTTTACAGGAAGCTGTTTCTGACCCTTTTCTTTTCCCATCCCCAACAGAGGCTTAGGTGTGTACATGGTGCCCCGTGATGCCCTGAGTGTATCTAGTATTGGCTCTTCCCATGTTGCACTATAAGGATTAACTTGTGGTTTCTTCCCCATCTAGGCTGGCAGAGCATTGAAGGTATGGCCTTCTTTGTATTCCTAGGACCTGGCCCAGTGCCTGACAGAGAGTCGGTATTCAGTAATGCTACCCTGCTGTAGCTGGAGCCCATTTTTCTTCCATGACGGATACTGATATACAGAACAACCCTTGCAATGATTCTTCAGCAGCATGCAGGCCTGCAATGGACCTTCAGCCTTTCCAAAGCCACCAGGGCCGCTCCTATCTGACCTCTTCTTAGAGTCTTTTGCAAGGACCCAAGTTAACGGCACTTTCTCTTGCCTCTGGAGCTTATTTTTCATAAAGCTCACCTTTATGGTCAGATTTCTTCTTATTATTTTAAAATCTGGAGTGGATGTGTCTTGTTTTTGTCACCTGAGACCAGATGCTTCTTGGGGCCAAACTTCCCCTACTTCATATGGTGCCTGCATGAAGGAGGAGTTTCGTCAGGGTTGGTTGGCTGTGGACTGGCTGACCTTCTCCTCCAGGTGCTAGTGCTGTCTTAGCTTCGTGTGGAGCTCTTGTGGCTGAGCTTCTATGACCTGCTGAATCAGTGATGTCCAACTTAATGGGGTGAGTAGGAGCTTCTGTCTAGTAAGGTAAGGACACAGGGATCTTAAGGGCTCTGCAAGCTGAGAGAATCAGTGCTCAAGGGGGTGTTGTGGAGATTGCAAGGTCAGTAGGTTTTGTACAGAGACTTTGGGAAAGAGGTTGAGGATTGAGAGAAGGGAAAGGAAGGGCGAGGGGGAGGAGGCAGAGGACATTCAGGTGAATAGGCTTGACAGATGGCAAGGAGGTAAAACAGGCTTGCCAGCTGGTGAGGACCCAAGTGAGAGTCTGGCGGGCCTGGTGTCTAGGAGGGAACAGGAAAATTGTAAGCATTTGTTCTGCATTCAGGGTTGTACCCGATCCTCCATCACCTGCTCTCCCCTCCCCCGACTCTGGGATGGCTGAGGTCTGAGGTCCCACTCTGATTTCTAGGCCCAGCCTGACCTGTGCCCTGGCAGCATCGCCCCACACCATGCTTGGAACAGAACAGCCTTGCTTCATATCCTGGGGTCCTCTTGAAGCTGGAGTTGCCTTTGAAGTGGATGAAGAGAAGATTGGTGAGCTGTGGGCTGAGCCCAGATCTCCTAGCTGCCAATGAGGTAGGGAGGATCTCTTTGAGCCCTTTTTAGGGGCTGAGGTGTTGACACCTTAGTTGTCAAAACTTGGGTTTTTCATCCTGGAGGGATGAGTGAGGCTGACTGGATCACCAGGCCTCTCTGGGTGGCAGGATGGTAGCCTTGCTCAGCTCTGGGAACACCAATCATTGCATTCCTGGAGCACAACTCTAGGTGGTGCCATTCACATAGAATTTCATGTAAGATGCCCCTTCTCCCTCCAGAGATGTGAGATAGCAGGCAGCCTTAATATCCTTTTTCTTCCCCGCTAATGTCCTTTTGAGACCAGGGTTCTGTTCATAAGCTCAAACAGGCAACCTGAGAACTAGCAGCATTCAAATGAGGCTTTGCCCGGAGACATAGAGATGGGCAAAATAATCTCCAAAACTAAGTCCTCATCAGTAGCCACCAGAAAACGGAACAGCTGGTCCTTGGAGTGGTGTACAGTCTTAGATTAAATTAGCAGTGATTCAAAATAACAAAGTCTATCCATGGGGAAAGGAAAAGTGTCTTAAAATTCCTAGGTGGGGCAGGATAAGTCATAGGTAAGTATGAGTGGAGGTAATATGAGGTCCAGCAGACCAGTCTACAGTCAAGCCTCTAGGTTTGAGGTTCTGAGAAGTAGGCTTGGCCACGTGGGTCACACTTGTGCATGGGAATTTGTTGAAACAGAAATGGGATCCTGACCCAGATGGGGGTTAGGAATTTGTTTCCTTTCCTTTTTCTCCTTCTTAGGAAAGCTTAGTTCATTGTTTAGGATGAAAAATAACAACCAGATGAATGAAAGGAGGATCATCAGGAACAATAAATAATATGCTCCAGATGTGGCCATAGTGAGCCGTGACTGAAGGAGTGCCTCCCAGTAGTCACCTAGAGGGGAGCTCCCCTCCTTGGAGCAAGGCTGCAGCGACACAAGGTTGCAGTTCCTCCTTTGACGTTGCCTTCAGGGTGTGTGGCTTTTATTTATTTATTTTTATGTGGTGCTCAGAATCGAACCCAGTGCCTCACACATGCCAGGCAGGTGCTCTACCGCGTAGCCCCGGCCCCAGCCCCTCTAAAGTCCATTTTTAAAGAAGACCTTGCAGAAATGTTTTAATCACTAGTGGTTCATGTAGAATAAGTACATATAAGTCCTCCTAAGGGAATTGTTTTGAAGGACAACCCTTGTTTGTTCTGCCATGTTTGTTTAAAGAAGCTAGTCACAGACATGGATGCCTTCATGTATTTTATATAATAAATGAGTGTAATATGCTAGCCCCCCCTTCTCCTGCAAGGACAAATGAATGAATGCCACTGATGAGGAGGCACCGTGAATTTGCCCTGGCCAGGGAAGGGAGGGAGTAGAAACTGAAGGCTGTGTTGACATGGCAGACCAAGTGAAGAGGTGATACAATCGCCCAGGGAGGAGGTGGGGGCCTCCACCTGCATTTGAGCATTGCCTAACTGCATGCCTTTCTGGACAAGCTCTGTGTTCAATCTTCCAGAGGATTCGGTCAACTGGGAAGAATGAGAGCAGTATGTTTTTTTAGATGGGAAATGAATTTCTGAGCTTGGTTCTCTGTCATTCATCTGTAAAACTCAACATGAAGGTCTAAGAGAGGGGAATCTGTCAGTTCGTGAATTATGTAAAAATGTACTTTTCACAAAAGTGGAGGGAGTGGGGTCACAGCAAACCTTCTACAAAAACTCGTAACAATTAATAGTTAAGCTGAATGAAGAACTCCAGTTGAGGAAAGCCCGGGAAGAAATGGGTAAGCCTCAGATCAGGGAGACTGAGGCTCAGGCACGGGAACACTTGCCTGCTCTGGGTGGTGGCTTCTGTCTCTTTTGATAAGACCCTGTTTCTGGGCTTGAGCCAGATATGCGTGGAGTGAAGGGTGTGATGGCCTGAATTGGGGGCCAGAAAGGGGTGGAATGACCTCCAGGAGGCCTAGCCAGGCAGAACGCTCGGTGCTCCTTTGCTGATAGACCAAGCTGCAAATCAGGAATTTATTAGGAGCTGAGACTCATTTTCCCACCCTTTATAGCCCTGACGACTCAGAGCCAAACTCTGGCAAGGGGCTTCCTCATGGTTTTAATTAGACAATTAATTTTTTATTGGGTCGTTTGATTTCCGGAGCTGATTTCACTCTCCCTCTTGTCTCCCACCTGCCTCCCAGCTGTGAACAGCCAAGGGGAGATGGGAGATCCAGGGAGAGTGCAGAGGGAAGGAACCTCCGGCTGCCTTTGAGCTGATTTAGGAGTCAGTGAGTGGGGAGGGAGCAGGAATCCCTCTGCCACCCTCAGCTTGTCTGGCACCAGAGACACTATCCAGAGCTAGACCCAGGCTTGCAGGGAGCCTGCACAAAGGCATCCCCGCCACTCCTTCCCAGCTTCTCCCAAGCCGGTGGGCTAATTAGTAACACGGGCTGGGGGCAGGGGCAGGGACCATGCCTCCAGATACGTTAGTGGCATTTCTGTGGTTGATCCTGGCTGTGCTTGGAGGCTATTTACCCTCCACCCAGGGATTAGGAACCTGTTTGAGTTAGAAGGGCAGAGAGAGGCCAGGGCTTGGCTCTGCCACCCACCTGCTGTCAGGAGTTGGGCAGGGGTGCTGAGCCAGAAGGGGCGGGGGAGGTGGCGAAGAAGTGAGAGAAACCTGTCTCCAATCTGTCTCCCTTTATTGATCTGCCTTCCAGCTGCATGGCTTGCTTTTGAGTCTTGATCCCTCACCACTGCCCTTGTTAAATATCAACCTGGACTGGAAGGTAGGAGGAAGGAAAGAGGGAGGGGTGCAGTGCTTTCACAGGAAGAATGTCTAGGTGTGGAAGGGTCCTCTGTATGTCATATATGTTCTCTGGATGGGGTGTCCCCTCCCAAGATTCCTGACCATCCCCTGACTCTACCCTGAAAGGCAGGGAAAGCTAGACTATAGGAAGAACTTACTTTCAGTAGCAAAACAGGTAGCATCTTCTTTAGAGTTCTATGAAAGTCCAATATTTTATTAAGAGCAACATTGCTCAGAGACTTTAAAATGGAATGGAGTGAAAGGGCTGTTTCCTAAGGTGTCCTGTTGGTGGGGACATTGTCACTTGTTGTTCTAGCATAAGGGCTCTTCATTGAAGTGTGTGTCAAGTGCACACACACATACACACACACACACACACACACAGCACTGGCCTCCATACGTGTGCAGGAACATATATTACTAGGCACAAACTGTCAATATGCCCCGAGTCCAGGTTATCCACAGAAGGGTGTATCACACACATCCACACTGATGGAACCAAACTGATTCACATGAAGAGCAAACTGAGGGGCATCTGAAGGCAGAGTAGTGGGCTGATGGGTCCCCGGGGGGCTCTTGCAGAGACAGCAGACCCTCCGAAAGAAGCCAGAATGCCATTCAGAGAGGGGGGGCTTTGTGACATTACTGTTCCCCTGGGGATGGAAGAACAAACTCCTTGGGGTCCGGGGCTATAAGAAATGGAAATAGTGGACATATTTAAGGGACACAAAGATAAAAGGAGCCACAGATCAAAGCACTGCCTAGACGGCCAGCATCAGACCTCTGGATCTACAGTTGTTCTGTGAATGAGTTCTTCTTCTGGAAGGGCTGGCATAGGGCAGGTCCTCGGCGGAGGCCTAAGGTGTCTTCATGCTGGGAGCCAAGGGGATGGCCTAGGAATAGGCCTGCTTGGAACACAGCCCTGCTCCAATGGAATGGGGGGGGGTGCCGCGTCTCTGACAGCCTGTCCACTGCCTCCCGAGCTGGGTAGAAATCCACAGAAGAAAGGGAACGATGGGGAGCAAGCTCAACATCATGCCCTGACTTTGGGCTTCCACGTGGCCACCCAGGAAAGAGAAGAGCAGGCTGACGTTTGGGACTGCAGCGCAGGGTGGGCCATGGTGCAGTGCGGAGTATGAGGACTCTGAGTGGGGACCTCAGGGACAGTGAAAACAAAGGGGCCAGGAGAGCAGGCCAAACTCCATCAGAAAAGCCACGTGTGTGTGTGTGGGGGGGGGGGGCGGGGTCAGTAACCATCTGTAGGGGGAGGAAGAGAAATGGTGAAAAGAATCAGAGTAAGAGAAGATATTACAATAAAGGCACTGAAATGGAGAGAGCTGGGCGCGCCACACAGAAGCTGAGAAGCACCCAGCATGGGCAAGGGGCGGCGGGTGTGGGGACAGGTGAAGGAGACGCTTGGGAGGACCAGCCACCTCAGCACTCCGCCAGCCTTATTTCTGAAAAGATGGACAGGAAGGCAGGGAGGGGAAGGGGCTGTAGAGGAGGACCTGCGGCTTGGCAGAGGGGAGGATGGCGATTGAACCTGCTTCCCCAGCGCACGAGCCTTTCTCTCCCTGCCCTTCTCCCAGAGCCCAGGGCTGAGATTGACGGAACTGCAGCTTCTCCGGGTCCTGGGTGGATTTGAATAATTAAGTCATCTGGATTCTTATGATTTACCATTTTCAATGATAAATAGACAGCGCCCAAGCCAGCCAGTTGGCAAAACTCTGGCTGCTAGTTATAATTTGTCAAGCTGCCAGCAGATTCATGTTTTATGCTAATAGAGAAAGTCTCATTGACTAGGGGGAGGCAGTGACCGGGTCAACTCTTTCCTCAGGCACCCCAGAGGTCGAGAGGTCGGGGGAGAAAGGCCGAGGCCGGTATGGATTTTCTGTAAGGGTCAGTGTAATTTTATAATAATTCAGTAGGTGTACACACTCCTGCATGCACACAGGGTCATGTATGTAGAGATATGTTCAGACCTGTGTGCGTCTATACCCCTCCTCCACATTCACACGCACATGCACCTGTGCAGGCTTTGGGGCCCAGTGTGTACAAACCTGGTGCAGGCACATTTTCCACCCCCTTCAGCTCACTCACACATGCACACCCTTGCTGTCACCTTCAAGCATGTGCTTACACCCAAACTCACAGACCTGCTCAGCAACCTGCAGAAACATATCACATGCCCACCGACACCTCGACTGGGCAAGGCATACCACAAAGACTGCAGGTACTTTTGGAGGCCCCTCTGCCAACCAGCCTAAGCCATTTATTTTAGGGCTTTTGTGCACCGACCCCAGTGCATGTCTCTTACTCATGTTCTTATAGTTTTTCAGTGGGAGAGGCCAGGGTGCCCTGGGTCATCCCACTTTCCATCTGACTGAGGCTGTGGAGCTGGAGCTGAAAAGACCAGGGCTCTGAGACTGGCACGTGGAAGGCTGTGATGAAAATCAACTGGATCCAAGACAAACTTTCTTTTCCATCGGTTTATTTGTATATTTGTTCACCACACACTGAGACCTCATAGTTGCAAGAATCTTCTCACAGTCATGGCAAACTGAGGTAGAGACAACGCTTTACACATAGTAGGTGCTAAGTGAGTATTAGTGGAATGGTCAGCTGAAGAGACTGACTGCAAGATGAGCAAACTTCCCATTTTCCCTTCTATCCCTCTACCTCAGCAAACCTGTACGTTACCACTGGTTTGAGGGGCAAGAGAACAGGTGTGGGTCTGGGCGAAGACCTCCTGTTCCTCGGGGTGAGAAATCAGGGCCTTTGGTGGGATAAGAAATGCTAATTCCATACTGATTAAAGCAATCTGGTCTCACTTTTGACCCCCAAGTACCCTCAAAATGGATCAATGCACAAGGAAGGATTGCAGAAGGAACATCTGCCCTTCTCCTGCCCAGAAGAGAATTTGAATTTGTTTTGATTATGGGCTGGAAGCTGCAGTTCATTATTATCAGCAGCTCTGATGGTGGTGGGAGCAGAGGAAAGGATTGGCAGCATGGGGAGAAGCATTTCATTTCCCCACTCCCCTTGCTCCCCAAATGGGGGAGAAAAACTGAATAGAGCCAAGACTGAGGCAGCAAGGAACGCCCAAAGGCAGAAGCAGCTTTCTGCAGCAGGCTCCCAGATGCAGCTGCACTGTCAGCTCTGCCACTGAGATTCTGAGATTCCACATCCTGCAAAGTGGGCCGGGTTCCCTCCAACCTGCAGGGCCTGGTTGGAGCAAGGAGATTGTCTGAGGGGACATCTGCATCACCTTTATCATGGTTTGGAGTAAGTTGTTTCCCTTTGCTCAGCAGATGTTGATATTGAAGGGCCTGGCTAATCAGGGGCGATCCATGGACAGACAGTCAGGAGCCAGAATTGAACAGTCTCCCTATGCAAGGCTTCCGAATGCACAGGGAATGGGGAAATATGCTTTGCTTATTTAAGAGTTAGTTTGAGGCTCCAACCTGGTATCCCTGATCTCATTCATCCTGGAAGAGCAACAGCCTTGGGGGCACAAGCAACTGTACTCCCAGGAACAGGCAAAGGGCAACCAGGTGGATGGGTAGGGAAGAACTGTTTTCAGGGAGTCAAGGGGACATGCAGGTCATAATCATGACTGATACCAGTTAGTTGCTCCTGCACCTAGTTAGCAAAACTTAACACTCCCTTTTAGCCTCATTTTCAAACCCCAATGTTTGCAGCCACATAATAAGCCTTTGAGGTCAGGCTGCAAGATGGCTAGCCTGAAGTCTCAGAGCAGAGCCTTCTGGGATATCAAAATAGCACAATGGACTAGACAAAAAGGGAGAGAGAGCATGGGGGAGGAAAAACAAAACAAACAAACAAACAAAAATCAGGAAGGAAGGCAGGAGAAAGATTAATGAAGGGAGAACTTAAAGAAGGAGGGAATGGGGCTGGGGATGTGGCTCAAGCGGTAGCATGCTCGCCTGGCGTGCGTGCGGCCCGGGTTCGATCCTCAGCACCACATACAAACAAAGATGTTGTGTTCGCCGAGAACTAAGAAAAAATAAATAAATATTAAAAATTCTCTCTCTCTCTCTGTCCCTCTCTGTCCCCCTCTCTCTCACTCTATCTTAAAAAAAAAAAAAAAAAAAAAGAAGGAGGGAAAATGAAGCGCCAGAGGCCTCGCCAAGAGTGCATCGCAAGGATTACTACGAACATGGACGCATGTGACTTTCCAACAGTTGATTTGGGGATCCCACAGCCCATCCTCAAAGTTACATTGACCTTGGGAGATCTGGCTGACCTCAGTGACCTGCCCATTCCACTTTGGGGGAGACAAAGGATTTATTTAATTGACAAGGATCACAAGTTCAAAGCCATCCTCAGCAACTTAGTGAGGTCCTCAGAAACTTAGTGAGACTCTATGTCAAAATAAAAAATAAAAAGGGCTGGGATGTTGCTCAATGGTTAAGTGCCCTTAGGTTCAATCCTCTGAACCAAAAACAAAAACAAAACAAGCAACAACAACAAACCCCCGCCCCCCCGAAAACAAAAAACAACTTGAATCAAACTGGGCAGTTCCACCAAAACACATGAACAGGGCGTGGGAATGTAGGCCCCATAGGCAACAGATACCCAACAACCCTGAGTTGATCACCTCTACAGTCTGAATCTAAAGTCAATTAATCTCTTTTTGTGAGTTCTGTAAAATTCTCTTCATGTCCTGGTAGGGACCTTCCTCATTCTCTTTCTCTGGCTCTTCCAGGGTTTGCAAACTTACACTAAGGATTGAACCCAACCCTTCCTGGCATGGAGAAATCCCTTGACTGGGTGGTTTTCTGGGGTAGGGATGGAGATAAGGATAGTAATGATTTTGCTAAGGATAGATTTTTGTTGTCACCAATGGGAGAAAATGAAGATCCCCTCACACCCAAAGTGGACCACGTCTTATCTTCTCCCTGCTCTTGCTTGAACACATTCAAGAAGGCTAACCAAAATTACAGAACAATCATTCAGTGCAAAGGGCTCATATGGCAGATGATCAAACTGCGGCCCAGCAAATCAGCCCAGTCTTCAGACAGCCAGGGCCAGCAGGGCCACAGCAGAGTTCCCAGGAGCTGGGGGTGAAGGTTCAGAGCCAGAGAAAGAGGGCATCAGCACCAGCACAGGAATATGTGCCCAGGCCATCCCTTATCAGCTTCTTCTACTTCATGTACCGGTTTTGGATCCAGATCTTGACCCAAGTGTGTTGGAGCCTCAATGCTGAATAGCCTGCTCCACACCAGCAAGGCAGGGAGGGGGAAGAGGATCGTGGGAAGAAGTCCTTCTCCAGCTCCCTCAGCTGATGCAGAGAAGCTGGTCCTCGGGTCCCTGACCTGGGCCACATCACCTGGGATGGGGGTGGTGTTGGTGTTAGGCCAGGGAGCCAGGAGTCTGCATCCCCTTTCTTCTCTAATTATCCCTCTTCCTCCCTCTCCTTTATTCTTTATTCTCCCTCTACCTTTATTTCTTTTTCCTTCTTTCTTCTGCTTTCTTTCCTGCCTTCACCTTTTCTCTTTATGGTCCTTCCTTCCTTTCCTTTTCCTTCCTTCTTTCTTTCTCTTTTTTCTATCTTTCCTGTATTTTTCTGTCCTCCTTTACCGTCTTTATTTTTCTCCTTCCATTTTTTCTCCCTTCTTCCTTTCTTTTCCTCCCCTGTGGTTTTACTCTCTCATTCCTTCCTTTCTTGCATTTGTTTTCTTTCTTCTTTCTTTTTATCCCTCATTTTTAAAAACACACCAGGCAGAGGCTGGGGCTCAGTGGTGGAGCACTCGCCTCGCCTGCCTGAGGCCTGCATTTCCATCCCAGCACAAACCAGACCCTGCTTTTTCATTCTGCCCTGTATCTACTTTCCTTTCCTGTCCACCCCTCTCCCACTGGTTCTCCCCAGCCCCTTCCTCTGGCCTCAGCCCTTGGGCTGTCTCCCATCTTTTCCTCCCTCTCAGTTTCTTTGTTCTGAATGTCTTCAGTCCTTTGTGCTCTTTTCCTAGACCTTCTTTCAGCCTGCCTTTGTTTCTACATCCTCTCTGCCATAGACATATGGTGTGAAACTGCCCCCTCCCTGGAGGAGGCTTCTGTCCTGTGTCTGTCCAGCCATCCTTCATGCCATTCCTTCTCAATCCCCCTCAACTTGGGGCTCCATCTCAAGGACACAGGACTGGGGCTGTTTCCCCCAACTTGAAGTGTTGGGGCTGGGTCCACAGCTCCCCACTGCAGGTTTAGGAAAGCCTTGTCAAACTGTTGTCACTCCATCACTCCTGAGAAGAAAGAGGAAAAGAAGAAAGCAAAGAGGAAAAGACAATTCCATAGACCTGTGCCATGGAGGCGGACTTAGTAATGGGGAGGCAGGAGCAAAAAGGATCAGATTTACCAAAAGGGGAGAGTGGAAAGAAAACCTATGGCCAGAAGCCCTCTCTCAGAGCATCCGGAGAACAGGCTGTCGCAAAAAAGAAGCCCAAGCCGCCTCCCAGGTTAGTGATGGGACTGGAAGTGGATGAGGCCTTCCATCCAAAGGACTGCAGAGGAATGAAAAACCATGAACGGGAGGAAGGAAAGGGGCTTTGCTTTGTTTTGAACATCAGAGGCTTTTAATGCCTGCCTCTGGACTCATCCCTTTTAAAGGTTCAGTTTTTTTGGGGGGGGGGTTGGGGGGGACACGACAAACTCTGTCGGCAGTGCCAGCTGCGGCCTTCCTAAACCCCTCGATGAGGCCGGCCCAGTTCTGGGTTTGGCGGCGAGCAGGTGCCCGGAGCGGCGGCGGGAGCACCGCAGAAAATCCTGCCAAGCAGCAAAAACAAAGGCCCAGGCGGACTCGTGGCTCCGGACCTAGGAGGGCCAAGCTGCCCCTGCAGGCGTGGGCGGCCAGAGACCTCACGGGCTCCACGTGAGAGTTCTCGTCTCCCGGGATCCTCAGCCCTCCTGACCCTCTCCAAAAAGCGATCCAAACGCGCCGCCGTCTGCCGCCCGCCTGGCTCTTCCAGCCCACGGTTTTCAGAGAGGGGCCCTGACCTGGAAACTCAGGGGCAGAGTCCCTCCCTGCTACCCTACAGCCCCGAGCAGCCGCGCAGCGGGCTCCAGGTCCTCCCGGCTCAGCCAGCCAGTGCACCTGCAGCGCTCTCCGCCCTCGCCGGGCCACCCCGAAGGCCCACACCCCCTTGTCCCGGGCCTCCAAGTTCAGGTTTTTGAACCCACCCTCTGCTCTTGATTCCCTTTGGAAGAGCCCCCCGCCCCCCGCCCCCATCTCTTCCTCTAGGGTTTCTCTCAGCCCTTGGAGAGAAGTCGTGGGTTCCTCTGACCACTGGAAAAAGTAGGAAGGGTGTGCTGGGGCAGGAGGGATGGCTACTCCTTGACTCCATCTTAGGGAAATGAGTCTTTTGAGTCAAAGTGGATGGGGGGGGGGAGATATTTGGGAGTTGTTCCCCCTTGCATCACTACTAAATTAAAATCAGGGTGGCAGGAATCCTGGACCCAGGCTCTGGGTCCACACCCCACTCTGATCGTGGCAGAGTGGAAAACTGCTACTTTCCACTAGTACTTGTTTCCCTTGGAGTAGCCCCTGTGTGGATCTCCAAGCGTCTCTAAAGGACTTGCTGGGGTGAACTGAATTAGGAACCCGCTTGGTTCTTCCTGGATAATTAGTCCCGACCAAGGAAACAAACAAACATATCCTTCCATCAATATAAGAAGCAGAGCACCCTCCCACTTAAAACCTCAACACCCCAACTCTGCTTCCTTCTCCGTTTCTGTTTTAAAAACTTTTCTGAAGTTCACACAAGTTGCATTTGGGGAAAGAATCTTCAGCAGACCCTTTGGGCCTATCAATCCCCAATTTCTCCTCTCCTCCCCAGTTTCAGAAGCAACCCTCCCTCTCCCCTGCCAGCGGCCCCTTTAGTGCCCAAACTAACACCCAAGCACCTGACAGAGGTCCAACCCCAACCCAGCAGATGGGTGCCTGCTCGCCGGGCAGACAGGATGGAGCCAGAAAGAGAGCAAGAGACAGAGAAGGGAGAGACATTATTTTCAGACTACAGCGCACCCTTCCCGGGCCCAGCTCACCTGCTCAGGACTGGCTCCTTTGATTTTCATCCACTCAAAAGTTTGTCCTTCTCGCAAACGATTTCCAAGAGGGGTACAAACTCAGCCCTTGGGGAGGAGGATGGAGAGGGTGATTTTGAGGGCGCAGGCGCCTGATCTAGAGCGGCCCGAGGGAGGCAGGACGTGGGCGTACAGTCCCCCAAGTAGCGGGAGAAGCAATGATTCGGAGAAAGCATCGGAGCCCCTGGGGTGGCCCAGGCTACTAGTTCCAGGACTGTCTGGGATGGAGTGGGCTCTAAAGAGGGAGTGGCGAGCACTATCCGGCAGGCGGGAGTAGTGGAGAGGGGCCCTTGGTCCTTGGCGATGTCTCTTGCTTATTCCAGTTTCTGCCCTCCCGGTTGTGCCCCAGCCCACAACATTCCTTCGACCCCTTCTGGGGCGGCGCAAAGGACCCCCACTTGGCGGAAAGGGAGGGCGAGGGTCCCCTCGGAGCCCCTCCCCAACCCCCCGCGCCACCGCCCCCCCCTTCCCTCCCCAGAGCCAAGGGACAGACAGAGAATTGCAACTAGAAATTCGATCGATTGGTACGAGGGACCACGTGCTCAGGGTCTGGCCAATGACCAGGCTGCCCAGGATGAGCTAATAATGGAAGCAATTTGTAACTTTCAGTAGCTCTCTAGGCCTGGGTACCAGTGGGAGGGAGGCGGGCGGAGTGGGGAGCTGGGTACCCCCAGTACTTCCACCGTCCTTATTTGTCTAGGGGCACTCTGGTCCCCTGGTCCTTCTTTCCCCTAACGTGCAGGCACTAGCAGGGACCTTCATCTACTCCTATCTAGCCGCTGTCACACCAGAGCAAGGTAAGCTGGTCCCTGCTGCTCACCCCTCCAGCCCCACTCTCTGGCACCTGCAAAGGATGCCTCCCTTCTTGCCCATTAGACAACTGAGATTGGATTTTTCCCCCTCTTAGCTGAAAGAAAACGAATCCCTTTGTCTTCTTTTGCATAATCCATTTGGAATTGGAGGGAAATCAAGTTCAGATTAATATACTTTTCTTGGGGAGAAAAGTGGTACTTTCCTCTTCTTTCATAAATTTTATACTTCCTTCTCTTGAGGAAGGGCATTCTGTTTATGGAGAGTTTACTTTGGGGATGAATTCACCTTAGGTTTTACAAGTTTTAATTGTTTAATGATGTCAAGTTCACCTCCTTTTTCCATCCCATCCTCCAGTGTCAGTATTTACAAATAATCATTTTGTGGGTTTTAAGTTTGTACATTTTTTTCCCTCCCCTGTTGGTTTTTCAGCTGTTACAGAGTCTCCACAGTTTTTTTTCCCGCCTCTGTGGATTGTGGTTTAGTTTTGTGTTTGTTCCTCTTTTTGGTTGATAAATAAATTTATTGTTTAAGAAATCCTGAGGGTTTGAATAAGGTCTCATTTGATTAGGTCCCCCCTTTTGAAGAACAATTTACTTGAAATATTTTATACATTTTCTTCATTACTATTATTATTATTATTGTCTCAATTTTGATGTATTTTATCTCTTTATAAAAACTAACCTCTTTTTTATATTTAATATGTTGTATGTTTAAACTTTTTAAAGTTTTATTTTACAAACTTCACCACTTTGTACATTTCCTTACTTTCTCTCAGCCCCTTTAACACTCCTGCCTCCCCCATTTCAGAACCTTCACTCCCAACTTCCATAATTATCAGCTTGAAATGTAACTCACCTTCCCTTCTCCCTCCAAGAATGGAGGGATGCCTGCTGTCCTGCCCTGGGCAGAACCCAGGCTCAGTTTTAGTTCTGGACACCTCCAGTCCCACCTTTCCAGGCAACAAATGAAGCAAGAGCAGAATTTCTTTCAACTTTTAGTTTGGGACAAGTTCTTTTCACTTGTCTCTACTCTGGGCAACTTTGGTACACAGAGTTGAATTTTTAATTCTATCGTTGCCTTAAATTCTAAGAAAGCTGGAAGCAAATTTTCCTTGTCCCTGAAGTGTAAGATATTAGCTGAGGGTAACGTTAGACTTTTGGGTCTCTTACATCCCTGGGGAGGTTTCCCAGAAGAGACAATGTTTATTCCCCTTTTTCCTTTTGGTTAAGGTCGATCTCTGGCTCTGGCTTTGAACAAAGAAGGGTGCAGAGCTGTCTGGGGATGCTCTCTTCTGGTCAGTGAAGGTTGACTTAGGAGAGTTTGGGGTAAATCCCTGCTCTGAGAGAATTTTTTATTTTGTATTTTTTAGCATTACTGTAAAAGCACACTAAAAAAAATGATGTGACACTGTTTCAACCTTCAGATTCATCTCAACTACAAAAATAAAATTATAAGAGTAATTTGTATTTCCTGGAAGAAAATCTGCTTCTGCTGTCTGTTCTCAGGGAAACAGAACCCAACTGGGCAGAAGTAAAACTGCCGCCCCTTTCTTGTTGGTTCTCCAGCCCTATTGTCACATTGACATTCTGGGCACATTTGGCCCAGCCCCCGATCCTGCTTCTCCTAAGTATGAATCTAAATTACTATTAATAAGGGGCTGCTCCAAGTTAATTGGCATTAAAAGAATTCATTTCAATTTGTTAATATTAAATGAATGCTCTGCACTTTAGCTTCCTTCTTCACCCTGGATTCCCAGATGAGTGATGGGAAGAGGGGGTGGGGGAGCAGATGAGGATTTTATTTCTGGCTCTTCAGCTTCAACACTGCAGGGCCTCCCCTGGGGGTGTGCGATCAGCACAGTGGGGGTCTGATCGGAAAGTCTGAGGGTCTTTTTCCGGTGAAATTTATCTGATTAAGCAGGAGCTGTAAGGGAGGAGGGAGGGAGGGGAGCGGAAGGGAGGAACAGAAAAGGTTGGGAGGATCTTGAGGGAGAGAGAAGGCACTGGGAAGATATGGGAAGGGAAAGAGAAGAGGTGAGCAGGAGTCTGGGAGAATGAGGGCTGTGGGCCTTGGGGTAAAGCAGAATTGTGATAAAAGGTGCTGGTAGCGCAGAACCCCATGGAGGAGAGGGGTGGGTGGGGGGCTTGGGGAGAAACAGCTAGGAGTTCTGAAGCAACCTAGCCCGAGACAGTAGACAGATTGCTTAACTTTTCTGTCTGCCTTAGTTTCTTGGCCTGTAAAACAGGAATGATAATGACAGAATCTGCTGGGGGATTGCTCAGGATTAGGTGAAACACATGGAGAGTGCTTTGCTGCACAGTAAGCATTGGCTCTTTTTATGGCCCAGTAGTTAAGAGTGTGGATTCTGGGGCCAGACGGCCTAGTCTTGAATCTTTGTCCTACTATTTAGAAGTCATATGACCTGGGCAAGCTACCTAACCTCTCCATGCCATGTCTGTGAAATGGAGTTCATGGCATCTAGCTCAAGGCTGTTCTGAGGAAGGAATGAGTGAACTGTGCCAAGGGCCCAGAACAATGACAGTGCCATGGAAACACCTACAGAGTGTTACGTGGCGATGCTCAGACAGCATCAGTTATGGATGTTGTTGCCCTTCTGGTAGAGGAACGTTGGAGTCAGAGCTGCCTCTACAGGTTGAAAGCTCTCTAGGGTCTCTAAGACTGATCAGATCAGCCCATTCAGCCCTCCCTGGATCTAGATCTACCAGTCAGGCTGCACACAGGGAGGGGATGGGGAGAGCCTGGACCCCTCAAAGCCAGGATGCCAGTTCTTTCCTGACTTCTGCTCTGGCTCTTGGGTCAGTGATACCATCCCAGTGCCCACAGACTTCAAGGGAAAAGTCTCTTTTCCTTGGGAAGGGCTGTGATGGAGGACTTAACTTCTTGGTCTAATATCTCCCTGTGGTCAACAGGGAATCCCGGTGTGGGCTGCAGGAGGCTGGGTAGAGCAGAGGAGACTGACATTTACTAAATACTCATTTGCAGCTGCCACACGCCTGACCTGACTCAAGAGGATGGGAGAAACAGATCTAAGGAGGAATGACCCGAGGAGTCAAAAGCTAGAAGATGGCAGAGTTGGAATCTGAGCTCTGGTCTTTTTTTTTTTTTTTTTTTTTTTTTTTTTTTAATAGGAAAAAGAACACAGAATTTATTACCTGCTTAAGGTATGGGAGTATTATACTCACGGTGACAAATCTTAATGCACTTCCATGCTGCACACTTTCTGAATTGGAAGGTAAGACTTTCTGAAGGGAGGGGCGGGATACATGCAAACTTGGGGCAAGGATAGGGCCAGGACCATGGGGCAGCGGGAAGAGGGGAAGGTGGAGAAGGAACTGGGGGTTTTTCAGTCAGGAAAGACTTCCTGGAGGAGGAGATTATAGGTTAGGGTTCAGATGGAAAGAGAATGAGGGTAGGAAGTAAAGAAGAGGCAAAGGGAGGAATCATGTATTGAGAAGGAAGGAGAGGAAGAAAGTACCCACATAAAGGCCGAGTGAGAACAAGGGATAAATCTGATTTCCCTTGGATCTGCCATGCTGGCACCAACTAAAATTAGTTGCCTTTATTGAGGGTGTACTATGTGTCAGGTATATGTGATATCTCATTTAATCCCATAACAACCTGGTCAAGTGAGTTTCTTATTTCTATTTCCAAAGACTCAGTAGATGCTCAGAGAATTTAATCCTCACTTTGGGTCTCATGGTTGGTAACTGGGTTTTCCTGGCACCAGAACCCATTCCTGGGCTGTCTGCTGAGCATGGTGGCCTCTGTGTCCCCATCTCTCTTTCCATTCCTGGTTCAGGTCATCTTATAGGCCCACATTTGTAGACATACCCAATGACTGGGAACAGAGGGTTTAGGAGAGTGAGGCAGTGGGACCTGGGGACAGAAGCTCTTCTCACATCCACAAAAGGAAAGACAGGAAGGAATTCTCTCTAGAGGGAGGCCTCCAAGTCACTTTCCTGGGATGGATGGCAGGAACCTGATTGGGGTCACATTATTTTCTGGGCCCTGAACTTTATTTTCCTTCCTTTGAGCAGAGAAGAGGAAGAAGATGGTGCAGGCACAGGTGAGCCCTTGAGTAAGGCCGCCAGGGGTCCACCAAAGTCCCTCTCTCCTTGTTGGCAAGGACATTCTGCTTCCCAGCCAACACTGTTGCCAGGTGTGGCCAGCTGAGACTGAGATATATGTGGTGTCATCAGAGCCTGAGGACACTGGTGAGTTCTTTGGGATCTCTTTT
The DNA here is from genome assembly GCF_964194105.1 of Spermophilus citellus. Classification (NCBI taxonomy): domain Eukaryota; kingdom Metazoa; phylum Chordata; class Mammalia; order Rodentia; family Sciuridae; genus Spermophilus; species Spermophilus citellus. The sequence goes on along the minus strand of NC_138197.1, from coordinate 73,500,208 downwards.
TCATGAGCTGGACAGAAGTGCCTGCGCCTGAGGTTTGACGAGGCCATTGAGAAGAAATCCCTAAGAGAGGGAAAGGCAACGGCATGAAAGGAAACAGTCCTCCACTGAGAAGGTAGAGCAGACTGACTGCACAAGGCTGTGCCCTCCCAGACTGTGATGGATGTGACAAATAAACTGGTTTCTATACACTACTGTGTTTGGGGACCTTTTTGTTAGAGCGGTTTTGCCAGAACCCATCCTGATACATCTTCCCACGCCAGATTTACTATTTCAGACTCTCCAAAAGGACTATATGAGATCAGGGAATAATATCATAATAATATTTATTGATCCAGATTATATGATGGGGTCTTTAAGTACACTACTTAGTATAATAATCCTCGTAACCCTCCTCTGAGATACATGCGACTGTTATCCCAGTTCACAGATGAGTAAACTGAGGCCTTCAAAAGATAAGTGACATGGCAATGAATATATACTAGGTGGCAAAGCTGGGTTACACTCTTTTTAAATTTATTTTTGGTGTTGTTGATCGAACCTAGGGCCTTGTGCATGCAAGGCCAGCACTCTACCAACTGAGCTATATCCCCAGCCCCAGGTTATACCCTTCAGCATGGGTCAAAGCCGCTCCTGAGGACGGCTGGAGAGGACCTTGGACATCATCCTGTGTTAGGCCAGCCACCGACAGTTACCACTGGGGGCTAGGGATCTCCCATTCCCACCCTCAAGACACTCAGTAGCCCATTCACAAGTTGGGTTGCTACACAGGTTTTATTTAAAGAAAGGGCCCAACACTAAAATTGGCTTTTAAAACCCCTGATAAAGTCAATCTCTCTCTCTCTCTCTCTCTCTCTCTCTCTCTCTCTCTCTCTCTCTCTTTAACTCATAAGCTCCAGAGAGATGTGACTTGGTTAAGGTCACATACTTGGATTTTCTGTCAATTTTTCTGAATCTAAGATGAGTTCTTTTCCCATGACATCAATGAATAAGGAGGTACAAAAATAGCCAAATTCAGTGGGGTGGGTCTGTGTCTCCTCAACAGAACCTGGGATAGTTAAGCCACGTAGTTAAGACTCCCCCCCACACCTCTTCGGGTGGAGACCTGCCCCCTGCACTTGGAGGAGGAGTGGGCGGCACCTTTCTCTGCCCTCCTCATCAGCAGATGGTCAAAATACAGGAGGAAAGGAGAGCTGGGGCCAGAGCCAAGCAGGCAAAGGGACCCCTCTGCCTCCCCCTAGGATTCCCACATTTATATTTGGAATCTGAAACTCTCTCCTACCCATAGGCCCTTCATAGCAGCCCACCAGGGAGGAGAAGGGGGAAAAGTGTCATAAATTTCCCCTATTTACACAAGAAGACAGCATGTTTCTTGTGCCAGAAAAAACACAGAAAGGGAGCTGTCAGGGGAGAAGGGACCCAGCCTCATACCTTCTGGGATCAATTTATCTTTCTGAGTCGTGGCTTGGGGGCTTCCATAACACTGCCTGAAGGAGATCCAAGCTCTGAGTTGGGGGTCAGCCAGGACAAATGGTGCCTGGGCTTTGTTTTGGATCATGGCCTTTCACTTCATTTCAACTGCTCCCCCATCACTTCTCTTTTAAAAAACAATTTTCTGGAGGTAGAGTTCACATCAACATGCCTCCACTGGAAATGGACAATTTGGTGGTGTTACTGAATATCTGTGGCATATTCACAGATATGTTCTACCATCACCATCATCAATTTTAGAACATTTCATCACCTCAGAAAGAAACCTCAGGGTTGAGGGTGTAGCTCAGTGACAGAGCACTTGCCTACATGCATGAGGCCCTGGGTTGGATCCTCAGCACAGAAAGAAAGGAAGGAAGGATGGAAGGAGGGAGGGAGGAAATAAGAAACTTTATATCCTTTAGCTATCATCTCAGGTTCCTTTCAGACCTAATCTCCTTTCTGTCTTGGCAGATTTTCCTATTCTGAACTTTGATAGAAATGGCATTATATATATAATTTGTAAATGGGCCTTTATTTTATTTACATGTGGTGCTAAGACTCGAACCCAGGGCCTCACACATGCTAGGCAAGTGCTTTACTACTGAGCCACAACCCCAGCCCCTAGAAATGGCATTATTTAATAAGTGGCCTTCTGTGACCGGATTCTTCTACTTAGTACCATAAACTCAAGCCTCATCTATATTGAAGCAGGTATCAGTACTTCTTTTCATGGCTGAATAGTATCTTCTTCTGGTTATGTTTATTCATTCATCAGTTGATGGACATTGTGACATTTCCACCTTTTGGATATTGATTCCTCCTTTCTTCTGGCTCAAATGGAATGAGGACTGTGCTCAAGAACAGCTGTCTTACATTCAGGAGTACCCAGTACCCATGAGAGCAGGGCCTGGGCACATCTTCTAACTCCCCTGATCTGTTACGCAACTGAGGCAAGCTTCTCCCTCTTCCTCTATCAAGTCTCTTTTTATCATCATTTTTTTTTTTGCCACTTGCTGTACTCCTCAGAAGGAGGTTCACGCCCTTCTTCAGGGGCTCCAGAGACACAGAGTGAATGAATGGGGAGCAATGAATGAGCCTGGTCTCAAGGGACCCCCCTCCAGTGCCTCACAGTTGAAGGAAGGTTTAGGAGGCTCCAGGGTCAAGGGAAGGCTGTGTTTTTGGAGGTGTGACTGACCCAGAACCCAGGCCACCTGTCCCCATCTCCCTGCCTGGCCCCTTTCAGTCACCAGACCCACCTTGAGCTCAATCCTTTCTCCCTTAGCAACAGACACCTGTCCCTGTCCTTACAAACCTTGCAGTGCTAGTGGTGAGAGCAAGGTAAATACAGTGAACAAAATAGTCACATAAATTCTGTAAACATTTGTTGAATGGAAGAATACTTAAGTGCTTTGGAAATAAAATGTGAAAAATCTGAATTTATATCACTTTCTGCTAACACCATTATTGAGTCTAGAAGTTAGCATTACTTCTCCATTTCTGGAGGGCGTGGTGTGCAGATAATGCAAAACGTTGGCCATAATAGCAACCATTTATGGGACCCGCCATATACTAAGGGATTTATATATCTTATCACTCTTCACCTTTTGAATGAGGCACAACTATCACCCGACCCTGCCCTCCCCCCCCTTTTTTTTCTTTTTTGGCTTGCTGAAGATCAAACCCAGGGCATGCTAGTCAAGCACTGTACCACTGAGCTGCATCCCCACCTCTACTTATTCCCATTCTGAAGATGAGAAAAACTGAGGAGACTGAGAATTTAAGTAACCAGTCACCCTCCCCATCTTGCCTCTGCCAACCCTTCCCCTCGTGTCCAAGGCAGGGTGGGCTGGGCAGATGCTGGGCTCCTCTCTCCCAGCTTGCCATCCAGTCTCTGTTCCTGCCTCGTGGGTTGGGAGGTGGGGATCAGTTTTGCTGTCAGAGACTTTCCTTCTAGACCTTGCTGAGCTGCCCAGTATGTGTGGGAGGGACCAGGAGAGGACTGGATCTTATCAACAAAGGACTTGAAGGGGCCAGAGAGTTGAGGATGCTGACAAGCAGTAGACCTCGAAGGCAGATAATCAGAAGCTGACGACTGGTGGCCCCTCAGCGTCCCTCCACCCCTGCTCACTCAGGCCTCCTACATGATTCAATGACAAAGAACAAACTTTAACCTGTAATTTTCACACGTGTTACTTCACTCCTCACAGTGAACCTAAGACGTATCTGAGGCTCAGTTTATTTTTTACAGAAAGAAAAAGTTTGTGGGGCTACGACCCAAGTATCCTGCGTAATCTTACTTAATGAAATTAATGTAGGACTCACTGTGGACCATGCATCCTAAATATTCCCTCTTAACTCATCTACTCTTTTCTGACACCCCATGAGGGTAGGTATTAGTATTATCCACACTTTTTTAAGATGAGACTTGAGGTGACTTGCCCGAGGTCCTAGAGCCAGCAGGCAGTGTCCCAGAGTGTGTGCGTGACCACTTACTCCCCCAGGTGGGCCTCGTATGGTGACTACACTTGAGAACCCTGGTCTGTTGGCCCCACCTCCTGCTTCCTCCTGCCTCCCTCATACTTTATGGCCCATTGGAAAAAGCAAGAGAGCTGTGGCTCCCAGGGTGACGATCCTTCAGCTGCCTCCTTGGCACTGTCATCCTCTCCTCCCATCTCTTGCCAAGGGCTCCAGCCGGGAATGCCACAGACGTTCGCCATGGATCAAGATTTTCCCAGATGCAAAAATGTGGATGTGTAACCGATGTGATTCTGCAACTTGTATTTGGGGTAAAAAATGGGAGTTCATAACCCACTTGAATCAAATGTATGGAAGATGATATGTCATGAGCTTTGTAATGTTTTGAACAACCAATAAAAAAAAAATGAAAAAAAAAGATTTTCCCAGAGAAAGAGTTTACAAGAAGGCTGCTGTGAGAGATGCAGTAACTCCTGTTCCCCTCACTCCCCATCACGAGGAGCCAAATGAAGTCACTGTGCCATCAAAGAGCAGCCTCCCGCCACTTTGGAGATAAACACTGGCCCCTGTGGCCAATGACTGACTGGCTGCAAGGAAAGTCCAAGGTGGCAGGTGATTGAAATAAAACTTCTATGAGAGTGTTGCGCGCCATTCATTCCACAGTGCTTCTTGACACGGGCCCGGGCTGCGCACATGAGCTGCAAATGGGTTTCATTCATTTCCTCCAAATATATTTACTTACATATGCAATAAATTCCGATTATGTCCCCTAAGAGGCACCAGGCTTGGTGTTGAGGATGAACAAGAAAAATCCCTGCCCCACAGGGGCTCATGGTGTAGAGAGGGGAGGCAGAAGGAAGCCTCACAACGATTTGCCTCCTGCACTGAGGAAGGCGAGTCATTGCTGTTTGACCCCGTGCTGTCTGTCCTCTTTCTGTCCTTGCTGGGAGTGAGTACTCATGCCCAGATACACTTCAGACATAACTGAGGGCTGGGCATGGTGGCACAGGCCTGTAATCCCAGTGGCTCAGGAGGCTGAGGCAGAAGGATCGTGAGTTCAAAGCCAGCCTCAGCAACTTAGTGAGACCCTAAGCAACCCAGCAAAGCTCTGTCTCTAAATAAAATACAAAATGGGCTGGGGATGTGGCTCGGGGATTAGGCACCTGTGGGTTCCATTTCTGGTACCCAAACCCAAACCCAAACCCAAAAAACATAGCTGAGAAACCCTTTCTCCTCAAGCTGATTTCTGCCTGGAACTCACCTTCCGTGTGAGCAGGATCATTTGTGCCAAAGAAGGAATCCTGAGTCTCCTTCCCTGTCAGTCACTGACTGCAGGCAGCACGGAGGAGGTAGTGAAGCAGCAGAGTGGCCCCTTGGTGGAGCTGGAGAAGGGACTCCTGGGTGGGATGGCTTGGGTTATTTTTTGCTCACCTCCCTGTGCTTTCTGGGAGACTCCCATATGCAGACCACATCACCTGGGCTGCCTGATCTCTTCCTTCTGGTTGGGTTTGGCCAACGAGGGCCTGGCAAGGAAGGGAGAGAGGGGAGCCAGGGTGTTCATTTCCTCCATCCCCTGCCTCCTCCTTGCCTGCCTGAATTTCTGGCAGTGGCTGTGGCCAGTCAGTGGGCACTGCTTTGCTCTGGGGACCCCTCTCCCACGACTCCAGCTCACATCAGGCTTTGGTAGCATGATTCTGAGCTCTCTGGGGCTTCCTGTGGCCGCCATAGCCCTAGCTGGTTTCCCCAATCCTGTCTACACCTTTGAAAATTGTCTCATCCGTTCAACTCCTTGGTGAGGCCCTTTGGAATGTGTCATTTGCTTCCCACTGGAATCCTGGCTGGCTCACGTGGGTGCAGAGGAGGAGGGGTAGGGCAGTTTGGGGCTCCAGCTTTGCTTTACTACTCCCTTCCAGAGAGTTCTTCAGAGGCAGAGCAAGGAATTGACCAAATGTGAATGTCCAACTCTTTCTTGTGGGTTTCCATTAAGGGATGAGGAGTCTCTGCTGCTAGTGCTCTTGAAAACAGAATCCAGAGGTAATGGCAGGAAGAGGTGTGGTTAGACCACAGGGAAGGCAGCTGCTCAGGACCTGCCCTGGATGGTCACTGTGACAAGCTATCTCAATCTTCCAAGTCCCTCAATCCTTCCAACTACCTTATTCTCATTTTACAAGTGAGAAGATTCTGGTCCAGAGAGGTACAGATCCTGAGGAGCAGGACAAGAGCTTCACTCGGTCTCAGTTGCTTTGGCAAAGAGAAACCCTACTTGTGATCAGGGGATTGGGAAGGGTGACAGACAAATCTTGGCTCAAGCATCATCCCTTGGCAGGGCACTGGGAACCTGGAGCCAGACTGCAGCAACTTGAATCCTGGATCCACCTCTTACTGTGTGGTCTTGGGCATGTTGCTTCACCTCTCTGTGCCTCAGCTTCTCCATCTATACAAATAGAGCTGGCAATAACACCCACCTCAGAGGGTTGTGGTAGAGGTTAAGGGAGCTCATTGCTATGAAGTGTCTGGGCACAGCACACGGCACAGCATTGTATGCATTAAAAAATGGATCTTCATGACTCTTCCTACTTTTCATTTCTGGCTCTCTATTATCTGCTTCCTCTGCCTTCTTCCCAAGGTCCTGAAAGTGGGTGAGCAACCATGGGGAACTGCCAGGCCCTTGTGAGCATCCCCTGCCTGCCTCCTGAATTGAGCTCTCTGGGGCTTCCTGTGGCCACCATAGCCCTAGCTGGTTTCCTCAATCCTGTCTACACCTTTGAAAATTGTCTCATCATTCAATTCCTTGGTGAGGCCCTTTGGAATGTGTCATTTGCTTCCCACTGGAATCCTGGGTGCCGAGGAGGAGGGGTAGGGCTTTGGACAGAGCAAGGGCAGAGACACCTGGGTGGGCCATCCACTCTGGGTACCCACGGTCAATGAGTTCAGCCTTGACATGCTGCCTGCAAAATGGCCTCTTCCCTCTGCCCCCTCAACTTCCCAGAGCTGCAGGGGACCCGGGAGCTCTTGGTAACAGCACATTAAGCCCCTGTTTGTGGGAACTTTAATTTAAACACAAATTAGAGGCGGCAAATGACTCTGGCAGCCAGATAAGCCGTCCCAGGAGAGTAGAGAATAAGCCAAGAGAATCAGCTGAGATAAGGCTTGAATTTAAACTGCTGTAGACACTCTGAAGCCTGGAACAGGTAAGAGATGTGGGGTCCAGAATGAAGACCTTCAGAAGCCCCACACCCAGCTGCCTTGCTCTGGGCTCCGTGCCATCCGGCCCCCATTTCCTGCATTCTCTCTATTGCCTATCTTTTTTGCTAGATTCCATTCTGATTCCGGACTCCATCCCTCCCCAGCCCGCCCCTACTGCTTTGGAGAACTCAAATTTTGACTTTGTTTCTCATCTTTGATCAGCTGTTGTGAGAAAGTTCTACTTTCTCACTAACTCACATCTGCACCATTCTGGTTGGAGCCTAATGCTTCTGGCTTAGTGGTGGCCTGGGGATTCCTGTTCAGGAGGCAAATGTGGAGGAGTAGAAACGGCTGAATGTTAAAAGGCCTGGGCTGACTTCTCAGTGTGTGAGGAAGGATCTGCGAGCTCTGATGTTTCACAAGAGAATTTGAGGACAAGGACATTCAAGAAATCTCTATTGCTCTGCAACTGGGGGTTTTCAGCTGTTCTAGAAACTTTGCTGGCTGGGGAGCTGGGGAGCCTGCCTGTTGCTCTGGGGGAGGGGTCTGCAATCTGTGCTCCAACCTCACCTCCATCCAGAGGGAGCAGGTGAGTCAAGCCCACTGAGCGCAGCTCTGTGGGGCTGTGATGGCTGAGATGTCACTGTCCTCTGGGGTGGGAGTGACATATGTTCTCTCTGTCACAACACCTGTAAAGGTGGTTGAGAGATGGCAACCCTGAGAGGGGAGAGCTCCACCCTCTCCATCTGACCTTGAGAAATCTTTTATCCTACTTTTTTGGAGACTTAGGGTGAAGGAGAGGGGGCACGTCACCGGGGGTCCCCAAGTCCTCACCAAACAGAGAGCAACTGTCCTTCATAGTGTGTTAAGGACATACCTTAGCTATAGCAAGAAGGCAGAGGGTCAAGCCACAGGCAGAACTTTCAGGTTAGTCCCAGGCTAGGACCCAAGAGGTCCTCTATGGCCCTCCGTCTCAGAGAAAGTGGATGAGGCCTGAGTCACCAGCAGGGGTAGGAACAATGACCTGAGGAGGCCATGCCAGCCTGTAACTCAAGTCTGAAGTTCCCCGATGCTGGCCTAGAAGGACCTTGGCATTCTCTCTGACCCAAGGCTCTTCGACAGAGGTGGGAAGCCGCCATCAGGGGCCCAGGGCCCAGCTGTGTCCCCACCTTGCCTGCCTACCCCCTCCCGCGTGCCTGGCTGCCCCTAGAGCCCCAGGCCTGCCCGCCATCTGGGCAGCTCAGAGGAGAGCCCACTGCCAAGGAGTGCCAGCGTTGATTTATAGCCCACAACCTTGGCGAGCTTGGGCTGAGTGCCCAGAACCTCCTCTGCTCAGGGAAGAGGCGCTCCTCTTAAAGGGGCAGCGCAGAGGAACGCAGAAATGCCCAGGAGGAAAGCGGAGACATTCTGGGGGGAGGAGAAGAAGAGCCCACCCACCAGGACTTTGGGTGACTTCCATTCCCCAGGGAAGCTTCTCCCCCACCCATCACACCCTGCATCATCCACTTCTCCTTTGAGGACCTTGGCTCAAATGTAACATTTATGTAAAGTCAGTCTCTCTTGAGAGCCTGTAAACTCCATGAGGGCAGGAATGAGACCCACTGCATTCTCCCCGTGGATTCAGCTCCCAGCACAGTGACTGGCATGGAACAGAGATTCAATAAGAATATGTCAAGTGTAAGAAAAATAAAGGCAGGGGCTGGGGATGTGGCTCAAGCGGTAGCGCGCTCGCCTGGCATGCGTGCGACCCGGTTCGATCCTCAGCACCACATACCAACAAAGATGTTGTGTCCGCCGAGAACTAAAAAATAAATATTAAAAATTCTCTCTCTCTCTCTCTCCTCTTTAAAAAAAAAAGAAAGAAAAGAAAAATAAAGGCAGGTTCTGTCTGTGAGATCAGGGAGGAGAGTGGGCGCCTTCCCACTGCCTGCCATGGTGTGCAAGCCCCTGCAGCCCCTGCCCCTAGCCCCACTACCTCTTCCCCAGGACCCTTTCCCCCACCCCTGGCACATCAACCTGGGACCAATGGGCCCCTCTGTTACCCAGCCACACTTGCCTGCCTCTTCCCTTGGGTCACCTTTCTCTGGTCCCCACACACTGTGCTTTTCCTCCCATTTTTCTTTCTCCAAGAGGCTTTATCAGATCACCCATGGTCTCCATGGTCTCAGTCCCTGGGTCAGGTGCTCTTCCCCACTGCTTCTCAGCATGGAGGCGCCTCATTCATTCTCTCAGAAATGCTATCTGAGTGTCTGCCATGGGCTGGACACTGGGTGCTGAGCATGTATAAGTAAATAGGACAGGCATGATCCCCGAGCTCAGGGACCTGCATTTCATGGGATAAGGAAACAGTCAGCATATCAACTAGAAATACATAAATGCCACTGTGGTACCTGTTCTGGAGAGGGCTAAGGTAGTCTCTGACGGGGTGGAGAAAACTCTGAGGAAGTGGTGTTCAGGATGAGATTTGGAGGGTGAGAAGGAGCCATGTGAAGAGTGTAGGGCAGCATTTCAGAAGTGGCCCAGTCACCTAGGTGTGCACAGCAGAGTTTCAGGGGGTGGGAGGGGGTGGGGACGGGAGCTTTTCCAAACTCCACACCCCCTTTCTTCCACATCAGGAAAACTTCTACCCCTCTATCACAGGGAGGCTGAAATCCTAAAGAAGCAGCACTGGCTTCACCTGGAAGCTGGTTAGAAAAGAGAATCTCAGCCACTGCACCAGATCCACTGCAGGAGAGCCTGCATTTGGCAAGACCCTGGGTCATTTGTGCATATGTGGTAGCACTTTAAAGGTGGGACAAAGTGTGGGGACACCAGAAGACTTGAGATGGGAGGGGAGGGTGTTGCTGAAGAATTTGGACTTGAATCAGAGATGGGGTCTGAGAGTGTGAATGCATTTGCAGGTGAGCCTCTGTGTGTGCGCATGTGTGTTCAACCTTGAACTGGGGTGTGCTGAGGCTGTACATCCCAGGCCCCTTTCTCTTTGTGGGTGGGGATGACCAGGTGATCCTCACCATGATAATGTCCCCACCTCCACAGACAGCCGTGAGTCAAAGGGATTCTGCCAGCCTCTGGTGGTAGGGACACCTCTGAAGCAAGGCAAGGCAGGAGAGCCCTTGTTTCTGACCTCCGGCAATCCATTTATCTGACCTGAGTCTCATAAAGGCGTCTTGATGAGCCAATCGCTTGCTAATGGTTATGAGCTGAGACCAGGGGATTTATGGCTGAGGCCTCAGTGGCCATGCATAGGAGTAGGGCTGAGTGCTGGAGACCAGGCTCTATGTGGCTTCAGTTCACCAGGGCCTGTGCCCAGGGCCACAGCTCGAAACACCCACACCCAAAAGAGGCAAAGAGCACTGCCCTGGGTAGGAAGAAGAGGTGTTTTGAGGAGGAAAAGACCTTTGAATGAAGATGCCCAAGGGATGAGGGGTGAATGTCTAGGAAACGGCCCAGCCTGGCTTGGGGAGCAGGTAGGCACTGAAGAAATGTGTAAGAAGCACTGGAATTAGCACCAATTAAACTGCAGTTCAAATATCCTGGATCTGTTATTTACCAGTATGTGATGCTGGACAAATTCTGAATCTCTCTCAGCCACATTTTATTGATCTGTAGATGGGAATTATAATACTATCTCATAGGCCTGGGGGAATTAAATGAGATAGTGTTTGTGAAAGGTACTTAGAATATCAATTGTGTGTATTTAAGTTAAGAGATTGGGTTTTTAATTCCCACTCTGCTATACCCTTTCTGGGATTCTAGCATGAGCTCTGTCACCAATGGCTTTGGTGACCTGGGCATATTCCAGATCCTTCCTAGGCCTCAGCTGCCCCATAGACACCAAGAAGGGCTGGATCCAAAGTTCTTTTGGCCCCTCTCAGCTCTGATGTTTTGTGGCTCTGATGGGAGCTTTTGGGTTGGAAAGGGATGGGGCCTCATCCTGCCATTCAGAGAGCATCCCTGCAACTGTGGCCTCTGGGGCCAAAATGGGGACAAAGGGCTGAGTCAGAACAGCCCCTCCCTTAGTGATGCCATCCTGTGAGTTCTACTTCCGGAAGTGGAGAGGTGGAGCTAGCTGGGTATTTTGGGAGTACTTGAGCCTATCATGCCTTCTGAATGGGTAAATCTTCAAATAACCCCCCCTTCCTTTCCCCTACCCTTTTCCCAAATAATACACATAGATATAGATGTGTGTGTATGTGTGTGTGTGTGTGTGTGTGTGTGTGTACACAGCAAGTCCATGGAGTCTGATCTGATTGGGAGTCTAGATTGAATCAAATAGAGAAATACCCTTCCCTTCGCCCTTCCTCCAGATAATAAACATAAATGTGTGTGTGTGTGTGTGTGTGTGTGTGTGTACACACACACGCACACACACAGCAGGTCCATGGAGTCTGATCTGATTAGAAGACTGAGCCAAATCAAGCAGAGAAATATCCACAAAGAACCCATAGGGCAAATAGGGTTCCCCACCCTCTTCTCCCAACCTAGGAACACCCTGAAGTTAATCACTGTGGAAAAGAGTCATGAACTTAACACAGCCTCCCAGAATCTGCCCATCTTCCACACTGTGCCCCACTCTCCCAGGAGCCTATAGCCTAATGTTGAAACCCTGGAGGCCTCTAGGGGCCCAGACAGTAGCCAACTCAATGGCATTAACTGATCACATGGTCTATGCCTGGCACTAGGCCAGGAGCAAGGGATAAGGAAAGAAATTAGACCTGATACTGTCCTCAAGATGTCACAGCCCCATAAGACAGACTTTAAGCAGTCAGTAACAACACAATGTGCTAAGAGGCAGCAATGGACAGGACAGTAGCCCATATTTATGGGATAGGGAGGTACAAAGGAAGATGCTCAGAACTGCTTACTCAAATCTTGTGGAGGATCAAAAAAGTACAAAACGAGACAATATATTAAGCCCCTGCAACCTTTCCAAACAACTGTAGCCAGGACCACCTTGTGGTCAGACATGGCAGTTGGATTCCAGCCACTCTCCACCCCAGGCCCATCACTTGGATGGCGGTGGGTTGGTTTGGAAGGGGCAACAGTAATCCCCAAGTGGCCAAGTGCCGGAGGGACATTGCAGGCCAAGAGGAATGCTGGATGCAGGGGCATGAGGCAGAACCTGAGGCCTGTGCCCCAGGTCGGGCTGGAGGAGTTGGGCAAGGTGAGCGGTGGGTGACTCGGCCAAACTTTGCACTCTTTTCTTCGGACCTAGGAGTCTCCAGGCCGCTCTTGCTCTGAGCCCAGACAGCGCAGAGCTGGCCTTGGAGAGCACGAGTGCGCAGGCCCTGCGAAGGTGGCCTTGTGGGCCAGGAGCCCGGGGTCTGGCGTGCGCGCGGGCATTCTCCGCAGGGCGGGCTCCGTCGGGCCCTCCGCCCCGCGTCGGCGCGGCCTTAAATATTACCCCGGAGTTTTCAATTATCTCTTCTTAATGGATTTGCAGGGGCTCTTTCATCAAGCTCGGGGTGGCTGGGTGTGGGGGTGTGGAGAGCGCGCGGCGAGGGCTGGAGCTGGGAAAATGGCCCATATTTCAATATTAAAGCCCTTTACGATCGTCAGCAGCATGAAAGATGCTGCAAATAAAACGGAGCCGCCCGCGCCAGCCTCTCCATCTCGCAAGTTTTAATTAACGCTGAGGGGGAGGCAGCTGCGGGGCGGGGTCGGAGCCGGCCAGGGGCGGAGCGCCGAGCCTCGGGATCCGGGTCCTGAGCGCGGGCCGGGCGGAGGGGAGGCCCGGGAGCCCGAGGCCCCGGGGGGAGGCGGCGGACGGTCCGCGGAGGTGGGGGAGGCGGAGGGTGCGGGGAGAGGTCGGAGGATTTCTGAACATCTGACTAAGGACCAGACAACGCGTCACTGAATGCAAATGGCTATTGTCATTAAAGGGGAGGGAGCGTGTGGCCAAATGACAGAGCTCTTCGGCCCAACGGTCCTTCGCGTCCTTCTGGCCCACAGCTTCCCCCAAACAATCCCACGCGTTGATTAGGGACCCCCCCGCCCCGCACGCGGCTAGCCACCTTCTCCCCCAGGCTGGCGCGGCGGTCCCTGTTTCTGGGAGGCAGACGTGCTTCCTGTGACCCAGCGGCTCGGGTCCCCGCCCCTCGTGACTCCCGTTCCGGGACGTCTGCTTTCTCCATCAGTCGCTCGGTTTCCCGGTGGCCCGAGCCCAGCGCACAGAAGCGCCACTGTTCTGCCTTGGCAGCGGCCTGGACCGACAGCTTGTGCCTGAGCAGCAGACCCATCCGTCAGGCGGGAAGGGTGGAGAGACGTCCGGCTGCCCGCTCCGAGGGCTCCCCGGGGAGCCACCTCTGGCCTTGGCCCAGCCTCCTCTCTTTCCCCACCACCCCCAACCTACCCCCCAACTGCCAGCTCAGGATATGCTTTTTTCCTCCTTCTTCCCAACCTCCACCCCCAGCCTGGGAACCGAGGCCCAGGAGAACGTCCTCCTCTCGTGGGGCCTTCCTCTATCTACATCGACGTGGCAGGACATAACTCTTTGGCTTGAAAGTATCCAGGGGTCTCAGTGGACCACTATCCAAAGCTAAGTCAACCAACCAACACTCAGGGGTTAAGGCAAGAACTTGGAGCGGAGGAATTAGAAAAACAATACAAATGAAGGAAATGGTTTTTATTCTTGGACACTTACAGATACTGTAAGTATCTGTTTTGCAGAAGCCAGGGTCTCTTGGGCCTCAGAGCTTGCAGCACCACAATGACAATTTCTGTGTTAAAGCAAAAATAGAAAAACTCCTCTATTTTCTTCTGGGTGTGCATTTTTTCTTCTTATCAATTTATGATAACCATCTATCAAGCCTGGTTAAAAAGTAATGCATGCTTATGCATCATGGTTAGGAAGACAGAACACACTTCAAAAGCACAGGGAACAAGCTCCAACTGCACAGCACTGTGGGCATGTGGAGTAATGGGAGAAGGAGTTGAAAGTTAAGATATATTCAGCTAATAAAGGAGGTCTTCCTGGAGGAAAGGAGACTGGATTTAGAAGTAGAAGGTTGATATGAACTTGAAAAGAAAAGTTCCAAGTGCGGAAACCCTGATTGTAAGGTGGGAGAGAGTCTATATTTTGTTTCAGGCTGAGGAGCAGATACTCTTTGGCTGCAATGTATTTTCCTTGACTGTAGAGTAAGATAAAAAGAGGCTTATGGAATGGCAGGGAGAATTCAGGGTAAACAGTGGGATCTTAAATAATGCTGGATATTAAAGTGAACCAGGAGGAAGCCTGAAGCATCTTCTGGGGGGCCCTCCCATCCTTGGCTAGACCACAGGAAGAATGCCAGGACTCAGGGCCTGAGCACCTGCTTCTGTTGTACCATTACAAGGTTTGAATACATGGTGACTGAAGGAGGAAAGAGCCCCATAACATCAACCACCAATGCTAATGTGGTTGGGGGAGGAAGGAGAGAGAAACAAAGTTTCTCTTCTACTTACCAGGTTGTTAGGGGAGGAACAGAGGTCCATCTGCTCAAATCAATCCGTAATTTTACGAGCATCTATTATGTGGCACACTCTGTACAAGGCAAAAAAAGATCCAGAGGTGATGATCAAGGCATAGTCCTCATCAAAACAGTGCTCAGTGTAGAAGGGTAGATAGTTCACTCATTCATTCTATCATTCTATTAAAAACAACAAGTGTATTGAGCACTTGTTATGAGCCAGGCAGAGTGCAGTCACCAGAGTTGCAACTGTGAACAAGACAGACAGGGCCCATCCCCTCAGAGAGTACCCCCTGGTGCAGAAGACAGGACTCAAATAGGCAGTTGTCATTCAGGGTGAGGTGTGCTATCAAGTGGAAAAGAAAGTTGCCCCAGGGTGTTGCTACGAGGGAGACCTATCCTAGTCTGTGAAAGATGCTGTGAGGATAACACAGAAGAGGCATGGCTGACTCTTCCTCAAAGGGTGCAGAGAGGTCAGATAAGGGACAGCATGGGCAGGTGGCAAGTGGAGAGCGCTCTGGGCCCAGAGTGTGGGTGCCTATCCAGCACCTCACCAGGTCCGGTGTGTCCAGTCAGGTCCTGGCCATCTCTGGCCTCCAGTTACAGCAGAGCGTGGCCTACACTAAAGTGACTCTTCCAACTCTCCCAGGAAAGCCAGACTGCAGACAACCCTGATGGCCAGAGCCCCGGATGAGCTTATCTGTTTTTCGTGTTCTGCTGCAAAGTTTCTGCCTCAGGGCTGGGCTCTTTGGAGAGGCTTGCGGGTGGAGGGCACTGTGGAGGGTCTTACTCTTTCTACTCTCTCTCTCACTGATAATGGTTTTGAAATAAACCAGACTTTAAATAAAAAGAAACAGGTGATCTGTCTCTCGAGCTGCAGCTGGATGCAAACCCTGGACAAGAAGAAACTGTCCTTCCCAGAAACAGCTCCCTCCACCAGCCACCCTACTACCACCTCCTCGGGCTGAGTCTAGAAGGGTCAAGAAGGAGGCCACCAAGCAGAAAAAGGTACCCAAGAGAAGAGAAAGGCAGAGGCATTGAGGTCTCCCAGAGAAGAGATGAGCTTCTGGAGGAGGGTCACTATGCCAGGTGAAGGGGGAGGGGACAGAGAGGGACTCCTGTGATGGTTTAAATTCCAATATAGAAGACATAATAGCGTAGCACTCTTGTTCCACTCTCCAGACTTAAGGTTGTTATTAAGCTGCTGATAATGTTTTGTCAACTTTGCTCTTGAGTTTTGGAAAGAAAATAAAGTGATTAGAGATAAATATTCTCCTTTGTTCCCCCTCCCAGTCCCATGCCCCTCCCACCCAGAGGTACTGCCGTCATGAATTTGGGCTCGTTTTTTTCCAGCTCATGTTTTTATATTTTTGCCACATACATATATCCAAGAATAACATTGCTTCAGTGCAGTTTTTTTAAAGCCGTCTGTTATAATTTACAACATTATTTTTTTTACTCCACATTTTAAAATGCCTTTATTTGAGATTTTTTGGCCAAGTGTCAACAAGGGTTGAACTGGGTTTGTAAGATCACGCTGGCATCTGATCAGAGAATTCCAGGTGACAGGGAGGACAGAGGATGACAGCAGGCAGGAGGGGACAGAGGCTCAGAAGGAGAGTCCACACCACCGTAGCTGACAGCAAGCCCCGTGAGGGCAGGATTTGTTTTGTGATGCACCATGAACAGGGTGTGGGCCTCTTTGAAGATGTCCAATAAATATTTGTTGACAGAGAAGTTGAGAGGGGCTAAGAGATCCAGAATTTCCGGCCCCATGTGACTCACTGGATGATGGCTCCAGGATCCAAGATGAAGGTTCCAGAAGAAGAGCTGGATTTCAGGGAAAGAGGAGTCAGGAGGCCGCCTTTGTGGTCCAAAGCAAATGAAGCTTCCTTGTGCAGGTGGGGTTGATGGGAGGGGCAGACAAGACTCCCAATTCTTGGGACTGGAAATCCTGTAGCAGATTGTCGACATCGTTGAACACGCTGAAGGATTTGAAGGGACCCAAAGATTGCAAGGGGGTAAAGGTTTAGTCCTGCTGAGGGCAAAGGGATAGTTCAGATACAAACCAAATACAAGCACCAGTTTCCTCAGCGGCCAGGAGGGCAGGGCCCAGCCTGTGTATCACCCACAGCGAGTGTCTCGCTGCCCTTTGTGCACTGGGTACCCACAGCCCATTAGCCAAGGCAGAGGAGGAGGAAGAAGGTGTAATAAGTGATTCTAGAATCATGAAGACCTTGTCAGACGCCCACACTCCCAACTTTGCTCCCGCTCTATATTCATCAACAAGATAAACAGGCGGGTGCTCACAATGGCCTCCTAGGGACTTATTCTTGACCAAATCCAATCTCTCTATTCAGGAAAGGATGTGAAATATGACCTGCTTTCCTACTGCTAAGGTCCAAGGCTCTGGCCCTCACCTTGGAGCACTGCCTGAAGAGCCCTGCAAAGCCACTGGTGGCCCTCCCTC
Organism: Spermophilus citellus; assembly: GCF_964194105.1. Taxonomy (NCBI): domain Eukaryota; kingdom Metazoa; phylum Chordata; class Mammalia; order Rodentia; family Sciuridae; genus Spermophilus; species Spermophilus citellus. Next base: position 73,483,159 of record NC_138197.1, on the reverse strand, counting down.
CACTGCTCTGCCACCCCCTGCTGCCTGGGCCCAGCCACCATCTGCCCTCTGCTCTTTACTCACCTATGAGCGTTCCCAGCCTTGTGACTCCAGCCTGCTCTTCTCCGACACATTCTTCTGTCCTGCGCAAGGCTGCCCTAGCCTTCCTTTGCCCTCAGCCTGATTCCCTGAACCAGCGTAGCCCCCCACATTCAGTCCTCTGTCCCTACCTCCGCAGAGTTCTTTAGATCCTGACGATGGTTCTTTGGCATTTCCCTACGACATCCCCGAGTCTGGGGCAGGACTGCTTTGCCACCCCTCATGCCCTCTCCTAGGGAACCGAGGATTACTTTGGTTTGGTTTGGTAGAGTCAGGTACGCCCTCCTCTCAGAAATGGAGCCATCGTGGATCTAAATCATTTGGCTCCCTCTCCCAGCAGTACTTTCAATTCAGATTTTTTTTCAAGGCATTTTGAATATTGTGAAGCAGAAAAGTAGGTGGCTAGGAAAATGTTGGAGGGTAAAATCTTGGAGTTTCCCATAAGGTTGTTATTTGATGGTGTGGTGGGGCACATGGAGGTTTTCAGGATCCAACCCCACAAAGTCACCCAAAGAGCAACCTGAGGATCCCCACACCAGGCTGTAAGCAGTGCTGTCCCACATTGCACTTAGGGAGGTTTCTAATTTTTACCAGAGTAATACACCCTGCAGAAAACCCCCTCCCCGAACTCCACATGGAGCAGAGCTCTAATCAATCAGAGGATCAGGCGGTGTCCAATCCCACCTCCAAGAGGTGTAGACTCAACACACTCTCCAGTCATGGTTCTTCCTACAGGGAAACTACAGGGGCTCCCCCACCCACTCCCTGCCCTTTCCACTTATCTGGACTCCTACATTTCTTGAAACTTTGTTTTGTTTGGGTACTGGGAATTGAACTCAGGGAAGTTACTGAGCTATTACCACCACCCCACACTTTTTTTTTAAAATTTTGAGACAGGGTCTTGCTAAGGTGCTGAGGGTAGCCTCAAACTTGCAAAACCCCTGCCTCCCTAGTCTCTGGGATTACAGGTGTGCACCATGCACTCAGCTAAATTTTTCTATATTTATAGATGCTCTTAAAAAGAAAATAAAAGGGCTGGGGCTAGGGCTCAGTATCAGAGTGCCTGCCTTGCATGTGCAAGGCCCTGGGTTTGATCCTCAGCACCACATTAAAAAAAAAATATATATATATATATATATATATATATATATATGTAACTTCATCGGGGCTTGGAGGTATAACTCAGTGGTAAGAGCACTTACTAAGCATGTACAAGGCCCTGGATTCAATCCTCAGTGACAAAACAAAAACCAAACTGATAACTGCCCCCCCCAAACAAAACAAAACAAAAGCTTTAGAAAGAGCAGGAGTTGGAAGTACAGCTTCGGAGGGTGCTGGGAACAGACACAACTGACGCTGGTAACAGAGCCCTACATGTTAGTGTGTGTCCTAAGGCTTTTTTGGTTTTGTTTTTGGACTGTGGATGAAACCCAGGGGCCCTTAACCACTAAGCTACATTTCCAGTCCATTTTACCATTATTATTTCTTTTTATTTCGACACAGGGACTTGTCAAGTTGCTGAGGCTGGCTTCAAACTGGAGGTTCTCTTACCTTAGCCTCCTGAGTTGCCGGGATTACAGGTGTGTGCCACCACGCTAGGCTTGTCCTATGGATGTTCTAAGGAGTCAAGTGTTGCTGCAGGTCCCCTTGAAAACATGGAAGCCTCACAGGTACAGTGGTGCATGCCTGCAATCCCAGCAATTCAGGAGGCTGACACAGGAGGATTGAAACTTCAAGGCCAGCCTCAGCAATTTCGTAAGACCCTGGTGCAAAATATAAAATAAATAAATAAATAAAAAGGACTGGGGATGTAACTCAGTGGTATAGCATCCCTGGGTTCAATCCCTAGTACTTGAAAAAAAAAATCCAAACAAACAAAATCCATGAAAACCTCAAGCCCTGGGCATCCCCAAGGCAGTGCCTATAGAAGTCACTGCAGATGATTAGAAGGGGGATATTGGAAAGAGAGACCATCAGAAGCAAGGGGTAGTTGGTCAAATTCCCCACACAGTCATAAAACTTAACAGAACCTAAGTTACAGGCAGGTGTGGGGTTTTCCCTGAAGAATCCAAGTAATTGTAAGACTGCTTTGCAGCCTTCTGTAAAGTGTAATTACTCCCTCAGTCGATGACTCGAGTTCAGCTAGTAATTATTAAACAAGAAGGAATCAGAAATAAACACCATAAATTTAAACTGAGTACTGCATATTCTTAATGTTAACCTCAAAGACAAAACAAAGAGCAGGAAGGCAGAAACAACAGGTTGTTATTTGTTTGTTTTACTCTTTTAAAGAGGGAAGAAACCAGACCCCTGGCTCTTGTCCAGCCTCTGTCCTGACATAAGGATACTAGAGATTTTCTGCCAAAGCTCTTTTGATATAAAGGAGAGGAGAGTGAACTTGACTACACCAGTCTCAGGGCTTAGCCTGAAGAGCCATCAGCAGGACCCAACTCTTTCTTCCTCTTTTTCTTTCTCCTTTTCTTCGTCTCTCCTTCTCTCTCTTTTTCTTTTATAATGTTTTTATTAGTGTATTGCAGTTATACATAACAGTGGGGTTCATTTTGACATAATCACAGATGCATGGTCTTTCTTCTTTCTTTATGTTTTAAAGAGAGTGGAAGGTTTGCATGTTCATCATTTATGTTATAGAAAATTAGGAATTTTTTTATCAACAAGAAAAAAGTAACAGGTTCTTTTGAGGTCTTAAATTTCACCTTTAAAATGATGTAAACTTTGCATTTTATTATGTAGTAGGTTTAGTAAGTTTTGTGCTATATAAAAATGATGGCTTAAACCATTTGTCATCAGTCAGATGAGGTGGCAATGCAGGAGGCTGAGGCAGGAGGATTGCAAGTTCAAGACCACCCAGCAACTTTGCTGTCTCTAAATAAAAAATAGAAAGGGGACTGAGGATGTAGCTCAGTGATAAAACTGCCCCTGTGTTCAATCCCTAGTCTCCCCTGACCTGGGAAATAAAAAACAATTTGTCATAAAAAATCCTCTGTAGTTATGATAGAGGTTTCTTTTTTATTTTTTTAAGAGAGAGTGAGAGAGAATTTTTTAATATTTATTTATCAGCGGACACAACATCTTTGTTTGTATGTGGTGCTAAGGCTCGAACCCGGGCCACACGCATGCCAGGCGAGTGCCTACAGCTTGAGCCACACCCCCAGCCCCCGATAGAGGTTTCTTATATCTCCTGTGGCACCCCCGCATGCAGCCATCATAGTGTGCCTCTGAGGCACCTGTCCTAGGTAAGAGACATGGCAGAGTGTGGCCCCCAAATGAGGTCCCTTTTCTGTTTCATTTTTAAATTGGTTGAATTTCCCTGCCACTGGCCCAGGTTATATCTCTGACTACCATTTACTGAGTATGGACTATGTGCCAGGATCCATGCCGAATGCTTTTATTTGTGTTAATCATTTAAATTCTTACACTCAACTGAAACTCAGAGAGGTGAAGTAACTTGACTAAGGTCACACAGCTATAAAGTGGCAGAGTGAAAATTCAAATACCACTCTGAACTTTGGCTCCAAAGTAGACTGGGGCCCCCTGCTGCCTCTGGAAGGCAAAGGCTGGAGCACCTGGCTGAGTAGTAACCCCCACCCCCCACCCCCAGAAGGAGACTGTCATGGTACATCTAGAAACAGCATGAGTGTAATAACATAAGAAGCATCATAAAAGCTTGGTTTCATCTAGCTCTGCCTCTGACTAGCTGTAGGTTCTTGAGAGATCCCCTTACCCTTTTTCGTAAGGTGGGGTTGAAAGGGACAATGGGTAAAAAGGTGAGCACTAAGCTAACATCCTCGGTGCCTTTCTTGCTCTGCTGCTTACCAGCTGTGTCACCATAGGCAGGGCCCTGGGGCTCTACACCTCTGGGCCCTCACTTCCAAAATATGAAAAATAACCCCACTTTACAGTGGGGGTTAAAAATAACATGTTGCAAAGCACGTGGGACAGAGTTTGGTATGCGGTAGTTGCTCCATAAATGCCTATAGGATTACAATGGTAGTAATCCTGGTGATCATAGTATCAACAATAGCATTCATATTAAAAAATTGTGATTATTAAAATGAGAGAAAATCTACAAAGAAGTAAGGAGAGTCGTTAAAAATAAGGAGCTTGGGGCTGGGGTTGTGGCTTAGTAGTAGAGTACTCGCCTAGCATGCACGAGGCACTGGGTTCAATCCTCAGCACCACATAAATGTAAAATAAAGATATTGTGTCCACCTAAAACTAAAAAATAAATATTAAAAAAATAAGGAACTGTAGAACATCCACCTTAATGTACCCCCAAGTCACTGTGCTGGGTGAAGGCCTGAGTTGCCTTCAACAGGTAGGAGGGGCCTTGGCCTGGAGAAACAGTGCCTGGGGCAGGTTGACACTGGGCAGGAGGGTCTGGGACCCTCTTCGGAGCCAGTTTGGAGACAGCCTGACTTGCCTGAAGAAAGACTGTCGAGGTCTCTCTCAGATTTAACACTGGCAAAGTCCAATTCCGTGACTCAGCTGGCCTGCCCTGATTCTTCAGTGTGGGCAGGACATGGAAATACCACCCACCAGCACCTCTGGGAACTTGGATGTCCTCCAATTAGCAGCCACACGTGGATGTGTCTCAGAGTCCTCCATGATGGGGATTCTCTCTAAAGGGACCCCAGGCCTTGACTAAACCCAGCCTCTCCATCTTCCTGTTGGGGCCTTTCAGGCCACCTGGAGGGAGGTCCCCACCGCAGGTAGGCTCCCTGAGTGGCCACAGTGCTGTGGGTCGGGCAGAGTCGCCTCTCCCTTGGCCTTTTGCCCCTAAGCAGGTGTCCCAGGCACCTCTCCCAGTTTGGAAAGCAGATTATTTATGGTTTATTTTTGACACCAGATCATCGCTGCCCAAGTTTCATCAATTTGTCACTGTTTTTATTGTCAGCAATTGCCCATAACTGGAGCACATTTAAAATGTCATTGATCTTGGTATTACAGTGTCATAATCTGACAGTAATAGGTGTAGCCAGCACAGGAAGCCCAGGCCCTGAGATTGATGGCGTTCAGCACACCAATTATATTCTGTCCATCTAAGTGATAAAAGAGTACGTAGGAGGCATTCAATAGATAAATTAGATATCGCTCCCAATTATGTCCCTTTATTTTATGGAGTCATGTGCTCCCCTTAGAACTTTTTTTCTTCATTTGGCTTGTAAAGGGGCATTACCTGACCCCCAAAGACTGGGACCGCTTCCTCTGCCTCTCCTGCCTTGGGCTCCACCCTGAGCCTTTCCTACCTTCTTGTAGCATCTCGCCTGGGCTCTCTTTGGAACCCACCTAGAAGTGGGGAGTGCCACAGGTATGGAGGGAAGGAGGCAGATGCCTGGATGTCAGGGGAGTGGCCGAATCAGGCCTCTGGGAAGGAGCAGGCCGTTGGGCACTGCTTCTCCTTATTGCAACACTGGCCAGAGAATGAGCTGGGAAGAGGAGCTATGAAGTGGGTCGGGATCCTCCAGTCCTAGGCGCCAGCAGAACCTTTCAATCAGGACAATTAGATGAGTAATTGGCTACAGCTGGGGAGGACGAGGCTCCTAAGGAACTTTTCAGTCTCAGGAATTGAATTCATCCACTTCTGCTCCAGACAGAATTGACCAGTTCAAACTTTTCCCTTGAAGAACCTCCAGAATCTTCTGCACTCTCATTCCAATTCAATCTGTCAGAGGGTTCCAGCCTGAGTCCTGGCTCTGCCACCGTGGGGGGGTATGATGCTGGCATTCCTGGAGAGAGAGCAGCCCCGGGCTCAACAAGCCCCACAGGCAGCTCCCGGCCAAGAAGAAAGCTGCTGGAGGCAGAAAAGTGCCTGGCCGGGTGCAGAGGTGAAGTGAGGGGTCACTTTATTTGGGGCCTGTCTTCTAAGCACCTTAAATTCTGGTGACAGCCTTGACCAGGTCTAGACCCATGTTCCCCTACCCTCCATGCTCCCTGGAAGCCAGCAGGAAATCCAGAGGAAGCCGACACACCCAGGTCCATCCATTGAGCTCTGAAAGAGGAAGTGTCCAGGGGCCCGGCTGCTCCTGGAGCCTGTGGCCATCTCAATGTTGTAAATAATCCTGGCACTAAGTGCCTGTTCCACTGAAGGGAAGCAATTCTTACTGCATGAAACCTGAGAATGTGGGCCAGGGGAGGAGTAATGGGGGACAGGGGAGAGAGAAGGGGAGCCCTCTCCCCTAGGTTCCTCAAGTATACCCCCAAGCCAGTGATAGATGCATTTCTGGAACATTGGATGGCATTTGGAGGGAAATGTTTATAGGAAACAATTTAAACAACGTCTTGGCTGACAAACGCCACCCGATGAGGGGAGAGGGCAAGGCGAGGAGTGGAGGAATCAAAGGCCCTGAGGCCCCCGTGTTAAGTAGCTGTCTGAAGCTGGCGCAAACACACACACAGCAGCTTTGGTCTTAACATGTTTTTAAGAGCTGGTTATGATTTCCTCGAGGGCGGCTCAGATTAAGACTAGAGTGGAGCCCCCAGCTGAGTGCCTTCAATAACTGTCCATCATGCCCTCTTTAGAGACAGCAGCCTCCTCCCCTCGCTCAGGGAGTGGGACTAGGGAGGGCCGCTTGTCAGTCTGCTCCTAGGCAGCACTGGGGCCTGTCTGCCCTGCGTGGGGCCCTGCCCTGGGTCCTGGGGCAGACTCCAGACCAGGTACTGAGTGCCACCCTCACAGAGCCCTCAGCCTTCAAGGAAAGGGGAAACACAACTTAGAAAAGCAGGAAGTGACCAGAGCAAAAGAAAGAAACCAGGGAAGGGGAAACTCACCCCAAGGCCACAATCCAGGCCCTTATCATGTCCACTGCTGCCACTCTGCTCCAAGTCACCCATCTCTCACTTAGATGTGTGTGATCGCCTTTCAACAAGTCTCCCTGCACCTTCCCTTACCCCAAACCCCTGCAATCAATTCTCAACAACAACAAAAAAGACAGAGGGCCATTTAAAAAACCAATCCAATCATGCCTTTCCTGCCATTCCACTTAGAGTGAAAAGTGGAATCCCTAAGTTAGCCTACCCAGTCCTACATCACCTGGCTCCTCTGATGTCATTCTCCACACTCCCACTCTCCTAGCTTAATTTCTTACAGCTACACTGGTTTCCAGGTTCCACAAACCTGCCGGGCATGCTCTTGCCTCAGGACCTTTGCACCAGCTATTCTCTCTACTTGGAATACTTTTGCCAAGCCACCTGTGGGGTTATGTCTTTGTGCCAAGACCATATTCTCAATTAGCTCTCCTTGAATACTATGTTTAATGCTTTGGACTTTCTCTAATCCTGATCCCTCTTTCCTAATTTTCGTCTCTAACAATTGTCACTTTTTAAAATATTTATTTTTTAGTTTTAGATGGACATAATATCTTTATTTTATTTTTATGTGGTGCTGAGGATTGAACCCACGCATGCCAGGTGAGCGCACTACCACTTGAGCCACATCCCGAGCCCCACAATTGTCACTTCCTATATATGATATAACTTATTTAGTAAGTGTACTGTTCGTTATCTGTCCCTCCCCGCTTGAATGCAAACTCCACACAGGCAGGCGACTTTCTTTATTTTGATCACCAATGTATTCTAAGAACCTGGAATAGGCTCAATAATAATTGCTTAATGAGTCAGTGTGAAGGCTGAGGTTAACCAGGACAGGGTTTGGAAAGGAGGGCAAAGGGAAATCACCCCAAGCTTGGGGTTAACTTGTTCTTAGCACGTCTGTGTGAGGATCTGGCAGTTGGAGTGACAAACAAGCACCAGAGTTGGGCTAGGACATCATCACAAATGGGGAAGTTCAGCTAGCCGAGGGATAGATGGAATTTACCCCTGAATCCGGAGGAAGACTTGGCTTTAGGTTGGACTTTCATCATCTTCATGACAAGTTATACTTTGGTATAATAATACCAAAGGGATGTGCAGGGTCAGAATGAAGGGATTAGAAATGGCGGGGGGTGGGGGGGCGGGGGGTAGCCTGGGAATCCAACAGCCTTTAGGGTGGGGGAAGGGTAGCTGAAAGAGAGCAGAGAAGCATGTCTCTTCCAAGTCTGGATAAACCATCGAGGTGGAATTACCGGGCCTGGTGGAAGATTATGCACTCAAGTGGGAGGAGAAAACAGAGGACCAGAGGGATCACCTTCTCTACTGAGGGTGAGTAAGTTAGGCTAGTCATCAAGAAAGGCCTCCCAACAAGATGACAGGAGGGGGGCATAGTGCGGAGCCTTGTCCTCTGGAAAACTTGAGCAGGACTTGACTGGGTGGGCACCTCAGCCAGGCTAAAATGGAGGCCCTGTAGCTGTGCAGCTCTGGGCTGGAGTCTGGGGGATTAGAGTCGTGGTGGGGGTTTCTGGTGAGAGCCCACCCTCTCAACTAAAACTCTCCTGAACTCCTAAAGAATGCAGCCATTTGTGTTCTCTCCTGCTCTAGCATTTCTGCATCATACCAGGATGGGAAAGGGAAACTGAGAGTAGTTAGTTCTCTAACACCCCACCAGTCCAGAAGTGTCCCTTTACTACTATCCCATAAAACTTCATGGTGACTCCAGCATATAAGCCAAGAGGAAAAAAATCTCTTTGGAGGGTTATCTTATCTAAGAGAGTGGCTACTATGGTCACAATGGAGAGAGAACCCTGGTGGCCTGGAGTTCTGAGGATGGAAGGGATACCTACTTGTTATCATATAACTTTTTTTTTCTGTACCAGGGATTGAACCCAGGGGTACTTAACCATTGAGCCACATCCCCAGCCCTTTTTATATTTTATTTAGAGACAGGGTCTCACTAAGTTGCTTAGGGCCTTAGCTAAGTGATTGAGGCTGGCTTTGAACTCATGATCCTCCTGCCTCAGCCTCCCCAGTTGCTGGGGTTACAGGCATGCTCACCATGCCTGGCTTGTTATCATATAACTCTTAGTGCCTTTTGAGCTTTGAACTATGCTGCATATGCATTTCTTATTAAAAAAAAAACTCATGGGGGCTGGAGATGTGGCTCTGTGGTACAGCATATGTTTAGCATGTGTGAGGCCCTGGGTTCAATCCCCAGCGTGCGCGTGTGCACACACACACACACACACACAGTCATTATAATCAGATGAGAGCAATAAAATGACAACAAAGAGCAGATCTAGGGAAGTGGGAACTTGATGCCTCTGATTGTTACCCTGAGGACAATGACCTGACCCTTCTTGCCCAAATGCACCCTCCTTCTCATCTGGTCTCTCCCTTCACTTGAGGTCAGAGAGGGGCATCATTGGCCTGATGCCACACAGCATTTAAGACTAGCAAAGAAGCTGGGCATGGTGGTGCACACCTGTAATCCCAGTGGCTCAGGAGGCTGAGACAGGAAGATCTTGAGTTCAAAGCCAGCCTCAGCAACGGCAAGGTGCTAAGCAACTCAGTTGAGACCCTGTCTCTAAATAAAATACAAAATACCACTTCAGATATGGCTCAGTGGTTGAGTGCCCCTGAGTTCAATCCACAGTACAAAGAAACAACAACAACAACAAAAAACTAGCAAAGGTCTTGGTGTTGGATGTCCAGACTCTTGGTGTGGGCTTTGTGTTTTGGCATTCGCTATCCTGGTCTGCCCATTGACCTCCCATGCTACTTGCAGTACTGTGTATACACTGCAAATTGACCCTCCCTGAGTTATTTTAGAAGGTGTTTAGTCTTAAATGCCATATTTCAGGGAGTCACCACTTTATGGAGTCCTGTACCTAAGGGTAGTGTGTGATAATTTATTCACACCCTCCCTGCCTCCCTTTCTCCTGTCCTCCACCACCAAATGACTCTCCACTGAAGCTTGGCCTTGCCTCAAACAAGACATGTGACCTTGAACAAGTTATTTAACCTTTTTGTGCTGCTGTTTCTTCTTCTATAATTAAGGATCCTGACCTTCCTCCTAGGCTCTTCACTCATCCACTTAGACAAGCATGTATTTTGTGCCAGGTGCTGAACGTGGCACTGTGGGGATTGCATGAGACAATGTATGTGAAGTTAGTACAGAGACATGGAGAGTTATTGCCAAGGCCTTCTTCCTTATGTTTTTCTGGGCTGGGTGCTCCCACTCCCTAACCTGGCGTGCCCTTGGAAGAAGTGCTTCACCGTTGCTCCCAACCACTCCATGTCCAGTGCTTCTCCCTCAATGGAGCTGACATCCTGCTCTGGATGAAGTGTCAGGGGCTGCAGAGATATCCTATTTCCTAGGCTTTTCCATTTGGTTAGATTCCCAGGAGCATCATTGGGCCTGCAAGAAAGAATAGTGCTGAAATGTGTCTGTGGGTCTTTAGCCTGGGGTTTCAGGAGTGCCCACAGCTCTTGCCCTCTAGGGGCCCTGTTGTGAATTGGAAGCTGAAACATGAGAGTGGGAAATGGGAGCTGTTCTTGTCTCAGTTCTGCTCATTTCTCTTCTTTCCTGAGTCCCCCATTTCTGTACAGAGACCAAGATGCTGGGATTAGAAACTCACATTTGCTTCAGATTAAGTTGAGCCATGGAGAAAAGATAGCCCCTTCTTTAAGATAATCACAGACAACCATCACCCAGAGTAGACAGAAGCTTGCTTCAGAGGGAGGAAAGATGGTTCCAGAACTCTTGGAGGGAGACTGCCCCCACTCCCTGCCTGACCCCTGGGGACTGGGTGAGCATCACTGGAAGGGAGGGGTGTTAGTCAGAAAGAATCTGGTGCTTCCACCCTGGTCGAAGTGCTGAGCAGGGAAGAATTAAGTTTAGATAGAAGGAGGCACTTCCCAGTCATCAGGGAATGGGTTTAAGGAGAGAGATTGTGGAGGGCTAGATTTGAACCACTCAGACACAGTCTTCCAGAAGAAAGGAGGAAGGACGAGATGTTGTGGGGTTGTCAAGGATTCTGTGGTGTTGCACAGTGATGCAGAGCTGGAAGTAACTGGGGAGGAATCATGAGCACAAACCCCAGGGCAGTGATCAGGCAGGTATCTGGAACCCCTAGCACGCCCAACATGTGCCTCAAACAGAACTGTCTGGAGAGCCTGACTGAAGAGGACAAGTCCTTTCCCAGAAGATGGTGCCGGCTCCATACTCAGGGAAAGATAGCCCCTTCAAAGCTCCACAAAACAGTGATTCCAGACTGTGAGACCTGGAAGTACTTCATGTGAACCTCAGTCCTCAGCAGGTGTTGATTCATCCCAGAGGACGAGCTAAGCAGAGAATGGGCCTTGCTTTCAGGCTAGGCCTGTTGGATATAGGTTGGAACAACCTGGGAAAACCCTCAAGAACCTGTCTGGAGGGGCTGGGGATGTGGCTCAAGCGGTAGCGTGCTTGCCTGGCATGCGTGCGGCCCAGGTTCGGTCCTCAGCACCACATACCAACAAGGATATTGTGTCCGCCGAGAACTAAAAAAAAAAAAAAAAAAAAAAAAAATTAAAAAAAAATTCTCTCTCTCTCTCTCTCTCCTATCTCACTCTCTCTTAAAAAAAAAAAAAAAAAAAAAAAAAAAAAAGAACCTGTCTGGGAGCCAGGCATGGTAGTGCATGTAATCCCAGCAACTTGGGAAGCTGAGGCAGGAGGATTGCAAGTTCAAAGCCAGCCTCAGCAACTTAGCAAAGCCCTAAGCAACATAGCAAGACCCTGTCTCAAAATAAAAAGTAAAAAGGGCTTGGGATGTGGTCCAGTTGTTAGATCACCCCTGGGTTCAATCCCTGGTTAAAAAACAAACTTCCTTGGTTCCTGGGGAGCCCCATGGAAAGTAAGGGCGGAGTCTCCCATGGAATGGCCACTCCCCATGAGGATATACGCAGAACACAGAGGACAAGGAGGGTTTGCCAAGAGAGGTGAGTTTAGGGACCCCACCTATGGGGGGTGAGGGAACTTTTCTGGATGCCCAGCCCCTCTCCCCAAGATGAGATGCAGCTTCTGGAGGGAGGAACCCATTCTGCATCATTTCCACAGGCCGCGGGCCCAGCACAGAGCAGATGCTCAAAACACATGGTTTGAAGGAACACGTGTGCCTCAGGGTCAAGAGCTGGCTCAGCAAGCGGCTGGAGTGGGTGTGTGGGTGAGGGTTCTCTGCTCTGGGCCTCAGTTTCTTCATCTGTAGAATGAGGGCGTGGCAGTAGGCTATCTGTAAGGTGTTTGCCACCCCTGACCATCTGTGGCTTTCTAGTCCCCTGCTCACTCATCTGTCCCTTTCCAATTCTCTCCCCATCACTTTTTGCTCCTTAAATCCTCTGCCCCACTTAATCTCCAGCCTCTGTGCCTCCTTCTCAGTCTCTGCCCTCCCTGTTCCTGTTCCAGGTGTTTCTCCCTCTCTTTCTGCTTCTACTGATTTCTCCCACCGGCTGCAGGCCCCTCCCGGGAGCCTTCTGTGCTCTGGGCACCGGTTCTCGCGCCCCCTTCAACAGCCCCTGGCCCGGAGCGGAGAGACTGGGAGAAGAGGAGGAATCCTAAGGCAGCCTCTCCCCTTCCCCTGAGGTGGCCCCACCGCGGTGTCCCTGCCTGCGCCCAGCGTGGCCAGCCGCCTCTCCCCGGCAGCCGGTGCCGCACTGCGCCCTCGCCCCACGCTAATGCGATCTGGAGAGACCCGGGCGGGCGGCGGGCAGTCTGGCCCGAGCGTCCCGGGCGGCGCTGATGGATGGTCCCCTGACAGTAATCACAGAATGAGGACGCGCTGGCGACGCTCTCGCCCGAGGCCCCGCTGTTTGGCGAGCCCAGGATCCCTCCCTCCCCAGCGCCTGCCTCCCGGGCTTTCTCAACTCACTGGGCTTGGGGAGGAGGGAGGCCTCTGGCTTAGGCACCGGGCAGCCTTTCCCTGCCTTCTCTCCCCACAAACGCTGCTTTCTGTTTTGGAATCCTTGCACCCACACTGAGTCTCTGAGCAAACTACTCATCTCCCGGAGCCTCAGTTTCCTCTTCTGTATATGGGGAAATAATGGTCTTCTCCTGGGAGCACAAGAGAAAATCCTGAGGAAAATCACCACTCTTTCTTAAGTAGAATTGATTTTTACTTTTAGTTTGCAGAGCTTAGAGGAATCTGAGCTAAATATATGAAGCTGAATAGCAGCTGAATGGTAATTCACACAGAGAAGCTGTTTTTATACAGATACACATATTTTTAGGCGAATAAATACATCAGAGATATAAGAGATGGCAATATTAGTACTGCTTAGAAGTCTTAGAAGAGCCTCAACTCAGATCTTCTCCAGGGAGGCAATGGCCTCCAGCAGGACTCTCTACTCTTCTGAGGCCCACCTGCCTGTCTAAGCCCTCAGTCCTCATCCAGTCTAGGGTTCCCTGCATCCCAGGACTAGGCTGAGGTAGCCTGAGGAAAGACCTCCCTTGGGGAAATGTTCCTGGACAGTTTCCTAGTCCCTCATTCATTTTCAGGTGGTGTGAATTTCCAAGGTTCCTTCTTTCCTCTACCTCCAGTGCCCCTTGGGCAAAGCCCTGTGGAGGGGATTCAGATCCGTTACACTTCTGAGAGCCCACCCAGATGCCTCCTCCCTCCCTTTTAACCTTTCCCTCTCATCAGAAGCCAAATTGAGTTAGTCTTGAGTTTTGATTTAATTCCTGAAATGGAGTCATAATCTGCTTAGCATCCTTTTCCCCAAGTCCTGGGTACAGAAGTGGAGGAGGGGTGCATAATGAAGAGCAGCTCTATGGCCTCTGGAAGACCCTCACAAACACTTACCTCTCAAACACCAAAGAGCAAGAGACACCGTGGCCCTAGGGTACAGAGTGGTGTGATGATGGTGATAAAGATGACTCATTTATTGGGCACTTACCATGCACCAGGGCTGAGGCATGCACTGTAATACATCTCTCAGTTCTCACAACTACCTGCCAAGTAGGCATCATTTACATTCCCAATTTACAGAGGAAGAAGCTGAGGCTTATGTTGCATCCTACAGGTACAGGCTAGTAGAGCCAAGAGTTGATAATAAATAATTGAAAGTGGAAGGGTAATATGACATTCATTCTTTCCCCTAGTTTTTTGTACCGGGAATTAAACCCACTGAGTTTCAGCCCTAGCCTTTTTTTATGCTTTATTTTGACACAGGGCTCACTAAGTTGCCCAGGCTGACCTCAAAATTTTGAGTCTTCTGTCTCAGCCTCTGGACTGGCTAGAATTACAGGTGTGCACCACCATGCCCAGCTAGAGCCCAGATTTGAAACCACACAGTCAGATACAAAGCCTTTACTATTTACCACCTAGCTGTGCGTCCCCTGTCCCAGTTCCCTTGTTTGCAAAACATTGATAATAAACAGGGATTAAAAAATACTTCATAAATTTGTTGTGTTGATTAAATGAGATAAGGCATTCACCATACTCAGAGTAAGCATTCACTTATTTAGGTGCTATAAACACTTATTTAGGTTCTATAAAAGAAGGGATTTGATGTGATGCAATTAATTATGATCATTATTGTTGGTCATAGTCATCATGTATTGAGAGCTTATTGAACACAGTCAATCCTATAAGATAAAAATTGCTATGCCTCAGCTGAGTAATGTAGCTCAGTAGTAGAGCCCTTGCCTAGAATGTTTAAGACCCTGGGTTTGATCCCCAGCACCACCCACCTCCACACACATTGCTGTGCTTATTTTACAGCTGAAAAAAAAAACTGAGTTGCCTAAGCCCACCCTGTTAAAAAGTTAGAGAACAGAGCTTATTTTCAAATATTGGGCCCTATTGATTCTAAAACCTGCTGCTCTCAGTGCCCCCAGGGTCACCAGAGACTGGCCTCTCCTGGAGGAAATCAGGGCTGAGGCCACAAGCCTGAGTCACACTCTCTACCACTTGTGACCTGATTTGCTCCAGGTGGGCAATGTTTTCTTAAAAGAACAGGAGGAAAGTAAATAAAGCAGTAACCAAGACAGAGTTTCCCTCCCCCAAAGCCAAGGCAGAGCCTCCCCAAGCCAGCCCCCACCCTCTTCTCCCCTGGTTCCTCAGTGCTCAAGTTTGTGGCCATTAAATAGAAGAGGAGAAAGTTTGAACCAGGCATGAAATATTTATCAGTTAATTACAATATGCAGATTCTGTTCCTGGGGGTGATTTATCTTTTTGGAAATATAGGAAAAGATTCTGGAACTTGTATCCTAATTGCTTGGCCTATTATTGTAGCAACCAGGTAGAAGCTCCATTTACTATATAACTACAAATTTTCCCACTACTGAGGGGAGCTGCTTCTTCCTCTGCTGTTGGTGATCTGGGGACCACATGCTTTCAGATGAGCAAGGCCTCTCAGAAGTCAATTTGTCCATTCCCCTGTCTCTTCTTGGGGTGGACATTTTCTAAATCCTGATAGCTGTAGGAAATGGAAAGTGTGAGTCTTTCTGAAGTTCTGAGATCTCAAGAGAAGCTAATCCTAAGTGAACTTCTTCCCACTGAAGCAATGCAGCTAGAAGGAGGTACCCTATGTTAAGACGTCCTCTGGCAGAAGTAGCAGTCATCCTCATCTTGTATCCCTTCCTAGGGCTACATCTGGAACTCTGGCTGCATACTAGCATCATCTGGGGTGTTTAAAAACAATAATCAAGAAGCCCAGGCCCTACTTAGGCCAACAAATTAGAAGCTCTGGAGATGGAGTCTAAGCATCAGAAAAAAAAAAAAAAACTCTCAGGGGTTCCAATGTGCAGCCAAAGTTGAGACCCTCTTGGGCAAACAGAAGAGTAAGGCTTCCTGGTAAATGGGCCCTGCTTTGCAAGACTGCGTCATTTTTATCCTACCCTCTCAGATACTGCAAGAGGCAACTTCTTAACTTTTATTGGAATCCAAAGAGCCTCCTTTCTCTCTCCCCAAGAAGATTCTGATTTAATAACGACCATTTATCAAACTTCTGCTGAATGCTTGGATCTATGCAAATAGAATTTAATTTGATCTACACAACAACTCTACAAGGCCAGTGAGTATGTCCATTGTATGGATGGCTCAGAAAGGTTGAGTGATTGTCTATAGTTGCATATACCTCGAAGGTGTCAGATCTGGGATTTGAATCTAAAGCCATGCTTTTAACCACTGTGCTACCCTGCCTCTAAGTTTCTTGAGGTTAGAAGGATCAGACTTCAAAGCCACCATCTAAAGAGCCTCAGGAAGGTCTTGGGAGGGAAAGAAACAATAGGCAAGGGGAAGTGTCAAAGGCAGATGGGAGCTAGAAGCAGATGGGCCTGAAGGAAAGAACGAGGTTGGGTGGCCATGAGATAAAGTACCTGAAGGAGGGCGTGGTGAGTGGGAATGTGCACGGGAATGGGGCAACGGCTATGGGAAGAGCTGGGGAGCAGGGTCCAAGAGTATGATGAGCTGGCAGTCAGGACACCCAGAACAGAGAGTAGTGCCCACCATGGACTGGGTAGCTAGAGAGGGGGAGGGTCCTTGTGTCTGAGGAGAGATCTTTGTGAGGCACGCAGCAGTGAGGAATGCCCCGCCATGAATACTAAGGGCAAGAAGAAGAGAAAGGGCTAGAGCTAGAGGGGGCTGGGTGATGTTTAGCTGCTGGGGTGATTAATGGGGGTGAACGGAGGGTGAAACTCAAACCCTTCGAACAGAGATGGTGGGGAATGGTTGTTCAAGAACAACGGTGCACTGTTTCATCAAGAAAGCCAATGTCCAGAGGAGGGGCGGGTGGGGACATGCCAGGCACTGTTGCTCCTTCCTTTTTTTTCCCCCCAAGGTCTCTTTATTTACCATCAAACAGTACATTAAAATATACTAGCTAGCCCTGGAGAACCCTCTCAACAGGCTTCCTACCTGCGTCCTGACTTGAGCAAGATCAAGGACGCTGGGCTAGCTCTCAGGAAAAGCAGGTGAGTGTGGGGATCGTGGGTGAGGAGACTGGTGGGGTGTAAAGTGGCCACTGGCTTCCTTCTAGACAGGCACTGAGAGATACATGGAGTTTGGGTCCTCAAGTGTGCTTTGGAAAGCTGTAATGTTCTTAGAGCAAAGGTCTCAGAGGAATCCAGGCCTCAGGGAGGGAGAAAATGCTCTTTTTTCATGAGAAGAAAGAGTAGAGAATTGGCTACAGGGGGGTTGCTCCCTCTGGCCCTTGTTTCAGGGTGTTGATCTGGGTTTGAAGAATGTAGATAAAGCTTGTAGGAAGTAATCAGCACCCCTTCATTGCCTACTTCTGTCTCTTTCTCTAGGTTCAGCTGTGGTTGGGACCTGCTCATCCTGCCCCTAACCTCCATATTTCCAGAGGGTAGGAGAGGAGAAAGGGAACAACTATTTCATTCTGGGTGAGCTGAAAATAGGGATTTAGGTGGAAATTATCTCATGGGATAGGAGCAGTTTTCTCCTTCTCTATGTCTTTACAGATGTGAAACAACTGACAGATCCCACTTCCCCACCCCTAAGAACATAGGGCATTTTGAAGCCTGTGGCTCCATATTGTGTGTGTGTGTGTGTGTGTGTGTGTCTGTCTGTCTGTCTGTCTGTCTGTCTGTATGGAAAGGAAAGTCAGAAAAAAGGACCAGGTGTGTATTCAGGGGACCTAGAGGTTTGAGGGAGGCCCGCGTTTCCTTAAGGCAGGAGAGGCAGAATGTCCATTCTTCATCTCAGATTGCTTAGGTATTATGCCTGGGAGCCCTGCCACCTGGCCTTCATTCCTGACTCTAAAGTTTGACCAAGCTGCTTCTCTTGTTGGAGTCTAGTTTCCTAGTCTCCCCAGGAGCCAATCTTACCAGCACTTTGAAATCTGAGGCAATCTGAGGTTAGTGGGAGGTGGTCCTATTGAGTACAAATACTCTGTAAAGTACAACATGAATTGACTAGTAATGAGGCAACTTTTCCACAGATGGCCGAGTTCAAGGGCTGTCTTTAAGAGGTGCTGGGCCTCAGTTTGCTTGTTACAGAGGGCAGGGGCTAACTGAGGCTGCCTTCTGCCTCACAGAAGAGAAGGAAATAAACAGGGCTACTGAAGAGCAATGGTCACAATCAACAGTCTTAATATGAATTAAAATTTTATAATTATTCCAGACTTGCAGATAAGCAGGAGCCCACTAAAATTATTTCCCAGGGAGAAACATAGTCAGAGGTGGTGGTAAGGGGACTTGGGTGCAGTCATTATTTCCAGAGGCCATTATGGTCATTACTCTGCTTCCCAACCAGAACCTGGAAGAGATTCATTAGCTTCCTTGGCCATTCCTCCTAACACTACCCACCCCCAAACTTCTAAATACAGAACCACACTGCTTCTCTGTTCTTCTGGAGGCCAGAGGGTCATTTGTACCAAAGTGACCTCAGAATCCGGACTTTAGATTTCTGGAGTCTTTCTGTTCTCTGCTTCCCATTCTACTATTTATATATGGGATCCCCTGGAAGAAGGGTTGGGGGGTCCCAAAGAGGTGTGGCCATCTTCCTGGGTCTCCTTTGATAGGGAGTGCCTAGGCATCTTCCTATTGTGATGGAAGGTCTCTTTAAACTCTGTGTGAGAAGAGAGACTGGGAGCACCCTTTCTAATGTGAATGCCTTTGGTTCCAGGATCTGGATTTGAGGGACTGGCTCTGACATCTGCATAAGAGGGTTGGGAATATAGCTCAGTGGTAGAGCACTTGTCTAGCATGCTTGAGGCCCTGGAGTCTTATCCCCAACACCACAAAAGACAAACACACAAACACACACAAAACAAAACAAAACAAAACAAAACAAACCCTCTGACATCTGCATAAGAGGGTTGGGAATATAGCTCAGTGGTAGAGCACTTGTCTAGCATGCTTGAGGCCCTGGAGTCTTATCCCCAACACCGCAAAAGCCAAACACACAAACACACACAAAACAAAACAAAACAAAACAAAACAAAACAAAACAAACCTAAGTGGTACCAGTATTGGATAAGGGACAAGGTGCCTAAGTAGGAGTAGGTGGGCATACCCAACACCAGACTTGGTTCTCTACTTTTCCCCTCCCCAACATCATAATCCCAAATTCTTACACCAAGTGATTTAAAAATAGTTTCAGGGAGCTAAGAATCGCTCAGTCCCTCACAGCTCCAGGGTGTCTCTCTCTCTCTCTCTCTCTCTCTCTCTCTCTCTCTCTCTCTCAAAAAATAGGAGACTCCTGTTTTTCCAAATACACAAACACTTCGAAGACAAAGGACCCTAATCTTCTGACCATCCGGAGATCTTTGGTTACCATCTATGCTGTGACACTACCTCCTCCAACTAGAAGGAAGAGGGACCTGTTCTAGGGCCAAGGGGATTTGGGGTTAGAAAGGAATTCCATTCCGGATCCTACCTTCCTTCCCCTTTATTTGCATCAAATATACATGTTAAACTAAATCTACAGGACAGGAGGAAGAGAGTTGGAACACCAGGACCCAGAAATGGCCTTGCCAAATCTGAGGGTACAAGAGCACACTAAATAAAACCTGGCTTTCTAGGCAAGGTGGAAGGTCAGCCAGACACACCCGCTGGCACGCTGTCAGCAATACCCTGCCCTTGGCTCAGCTTTATCCTTACCTGGCCGGCTTTTAGTCTCCAGAGGAGGATGGGGTAGGTCTGTAACGCAAGTTACCTAGAGGTGGAAAACACGTTGTGTTTTTCAAAATGCCACTCATTTGGCCTTCAAATATGAGAAATCTCTAAACCTCTTCCCTAGCTTCCTCCTATTCTCTACCCTCCTCACCAATTCACACTCAAATCTTAGCTACAGAAAATCCTAAATGAAGGAGGACAAACCTTCCTGACCTACTATTTTGCCCCACCTGCAACCCCTGTCCCCTCCCCCCAAATTTTTTCTCTCCTGAGTCTTAGCTCTTCGCTTCTTAAAAAAAAAAAAAAAAAAAAACGAAGAAGAAGGAATTTTCAATAGTCCCACTTGTCAAGCGAAGACCATCTTTTAACCTTCAACAGCAGCGAAAGCCGTGTGAACTCTCGGTGAACCAAGATTGAAGTCATAAATCACGCGTACAAAGGCGGCTGCGGAGGCTGGCGCGGGCTGCTGCACCTTTAACGCTTTCTGGGGCTGACAGGCGGCGGCCCAGCTAAAGTTCACAGCGCCCAGGGAGGGCCCGCCCCCGCCTCCCCTCCCCCAGGCCCGGCCCGGCCGGCCCCGGCCCGGCCCGCCGCGCGGCCGCCTGCACGGCCCGGGGAGGCCTCTGGCTGTTCCCGCAAAGCAAAGGGGAGGAAGGCATTTTCGCTCCTGCCAGCCCGCTCCATCCCGGCCGATTATCCCCCTTGCCCCAGCCCGCCCCCGCTCTCCCGCCGCGGTCGGCTGTATTTAGATAGGCAGCCACATCTACACGGACAAAATAATTTCGCTGGTTTTGTCTTTCGCATTTTCTACAGGACCCCACGAGATGGACTTTCCTCCCCGTCCTCCCTCTAGCACTGGGCATCCTTCATTCCTACGCAGGCCCAATGACCAGGATCCTTGGGCTTCCAATAGGCTCTGAGTCATTGCAACTAGGAACACCTGGCTGAAACCCGTCCTAGAGTTAGATTTTATTTTTTCTTTACCTTCTCTTCCCCTTTTTCCTTTTCTTTCTTCCTTTCGTGTTTTTAAGAAGCTGTTAGGCCTCGACCCAGGGGTAACTGGGGTGGGAAAAGAACCATGCAACCACCAGCTATCAGCCCCCCAGGAGATGTCCAGGCTCTGTAGAGCCCGGACTTCCTTCCTTGCCTCGGCCTCGGCCTCCCCCTCCTCCTTCTGGATCGTTTTTCCCTCCTCCCACTGTATTTTCTTCGGTTTAATTAAAGTCCAGCGACTCCACTAGCCTCTCCTTCGCCTTTCTCTTGGAAAGAGGAAACCAGTCGGCCCATCCATCGACCACAGGCCGATCGGCCCCAGCACAACCCCAGCCTGCAGCCAGAGGGGCCTCCCCTCGCCCGCCTCCTTCACCCCCAACAGCCTTCTCCCACACCCAAGTCTCTGGCCCCTCAGTCTTCCCGCAGGTGTGCAGCTACTTGGCTTTCGGGTCTGAACCACCAGGGCTGGGCAGGAGGAGTGTGCTCATCTTTCTCAGACCCTCAAATTTACTCCACAAAGTTTGGAGGGTGATTAGACCCTGGCCCATTCAGCTTGCTCCCCCAAACCCATGGTTGACTAATCTGATATGACAAAAGCCCGTGATGGATTCGGTATATGTTAATTCACAATGCCCTTTCCTCCAGAATTTAACTATAAGTTAATATACACCGGAAACCACGCGCATACACGCTCGTTAATGGGCTTAGGTATTAGCGAGTCCTAACGATGCATACAAATGTGCTCTGCGCTCTGTAGGCCCCTCAAGATTTATGGGCCTTGAGCTCTCTGAAGCTGTAAACAAGGAGAAAAAAAAGAGAAAGCGAGAGAGACTAGGGGAAAGAGACAGAGGCCTGACTCGCCCCTCCAGATTGTGGGAGAGAAGGGATTCATACGTATTTTCTTTGCCTTGCGATCTCGGTGCGTGTGGGTTTTGGCATCGGTCTGGGGGTGGTGTTCTGCCTGAATGCTGGTGCGCGTGGGTAGCGTGCTGTTTGTGTGCTGGGGGATAGGAGAACGCCTGCCTCATTTGAATGGCTGTGCAGGGGCCCGAACCTACGAGGCATTTGTGGGTATATACATGTGAGTGTGTGTACCGTGTTAGGTGTGTGTGTCTGTGCGGTCCCCATTCACTTGTGACAGGCCTCCCTCTGGGCCAGGCTGTTGTCCCTTGAACCCGATGAACAAATCTCTAACAATCATAATAACAATAAATAACAATAATAAAAGCAGTAGTTCAGAGTTCCACCCTAGTAGGGTAACAATAAAATGCCCAGGAGATATTTGGAGGAGGGGGCAGAGGAAGGGGTCACTATCACAGGATCTCAGATGAAGACTAGAAAGGAAGTTAGCTTCTTTAAATGCCCTGGGGGGCTGGCGCTGGGAATCCTCTCCCTAGACGGAGCCCTCTGACCAGAGGAGGAGAGGAAGAGCCAGGAGGCCACTCTTTCCTGCTTCTTTTTCAATGTCTTTTGCTTTGAACGAGAAGGAAAGGGATCCCACTTACAGGGTGGTTAGTAGCTTTGGGGACTCTCTGGGATCCCCTGTCTTAATGAGAAGGCCAAAGGTGCAGGGTCAGGCCAAAGGACCGAGTTAAATGAAGCTCTGAGGGCAGCCTCGATCCCCGCGGCCCGGGCGGCAGAGGTGCCCAGGAGGACTAGCCGCGGGGCCGGGCAGGAAGCAGAAAAATATTTATGGCCGCCCGGGTCAGGAGAGTGGGGAGAACTGGAGAGCGAAGGAAGCCGGGGTTTCTGCAGGCCCAGGGAAAGTTCCCTTCCTAGAGTCTTTTTTAAAAGAAGACGAAGGGAAGAGTTGAAGCGCCTTGAATTTTCCTTCCGGAGCGTGGAGCCAAGCGGATTTCCGCAAAGGAAGCGAAGACCACAGTCCAGGGTCCTGCAGTGTCCACCTCATTCTCTCCAGGTACAGCTTTCTGAAAATTTTATCAATTAATTTGTTTGGGGGAGGAGGGAGTCAGAGGTATAGAGAGGTACGACGTTTGCGGGAGAGGAAGCCGCCATGCAGTTTCGGGTCTAACGAAATCCTTCCTTTAAAAAAATTCTCTTCCCCAAAAAATAAGATCAGAAAGAAAAATATATAAGAACAAATATCAACCAACTTTTTAAAAGAGAAAAGAAAAGAAAATGACCATAAACTAGGAGCATGAGAACTTCTAAAAGATTTCAATCACAAACCTTTTCAGAGGTTTGGATTCTTTTTCAACCGCCCTTGGCCCATTTGGTCTGAAAAGAGATACGCCATCCACTGAGTCACCGCTTTAAGACCAAGGCACACAAAGATTCCCGAGAGCGCCCTGGGCGTCCTCGAATTGGGGAGGGTACTGTGATTAACACAAAATAGCAATAAAATACAATTAAACAGGCTGAAGCGCTGCGCGCAGGGCGCAGGGAGAGCGCCCAGGTCTTGAGTTCCAGGCGGCCGCCGGCGAGGACGCTGCTGCGGTGGGGCGCCGGCCGGCCACGCGCTGGCTGCAGACAACGCTCGGCCTCGGCCTCCCCAGCCCAGCTTGCGGCCCCAGCCCGCGGCCCCAGCCCGCCAGCCTCCGCGCCTTTCAGGCTCTTTAAGCTCAGAGATAGGGTTGGGGCTTCCCTGGTGAGAGGGTTTTTGGTTCCTAAAGGGGACAAAGTGATGCAAGCCAGCTTCCGCTTTTCCATTTTTCTCCCTTAGGCCTCTCCACTTGCGCAGCTCTCAGCCACCCGGAGATGACCGAAGGGGCTTCTGGGCTGCGTTGGGAGCTGACACTGCCCCCCCCCCCCCCCGCCCATTCCAGCTTGGCTTCCCAAAGTCCAGCGACCTCCAACCCTCCTTGGGGGAAAAATTACCAGCACCCAGGCACATTAGCCCCCTGTCCTGCGTGACCTGGTTCCCTTCAGAAATATTTTACCACGAAGAAGAAAGAACAGCTTGGAGCCCTGTTTACATCTAGTTCTACTGATCCATTCACATCTGGAGGGTTTATTTATAACACCCTCTATAACTCTCTCTGTTTGGAAGCAGTGGTGGCTCTATTGACAGACTGATGTCTACAAAATATTGCTCTATCTCTAACCATACCTAAATGTGCTGTGGTTGTATTTACAGATTTATGCTTGAGGAAAATATAATTATTTCCATTGTATTTGTGCATACACAATAGTTATAGGAGCAGATTTATATATGGGAAAATATACGACTCTCTTATAGCCATACAGCTTTATGGACATTTGCTATTCTGATAGATTTATATCCCTGAGCAGCTATATAGATAAATGTATATCGTTAGAATTATGTATCAGCAGATATATACTTATTGATTGTGATATAGAGTAGTTAGAGCATTCACTTAGAGACATATATGGCTATGGAGATATTTCTATATTATTATCACTATATATAGGCATATCTATTTATAACCACATAGTTATAAAGATAGACATAAGTAATTATAGTCCTATATGTACATGCTGCTATCTCTCTAGAGTTATAGACACTTTTGAATATAACTCTATAGAGATATCCATATGTATATAAGGTGTAATTATCTCCTGATGTGTGTGTGTTGGGACTTAGGCCAGTCTATCTCTGAATAGACATATTTATGTGTAGGGGCTGGGAGAGACTTGTTCAGCGAGATAACTGCAGAGGGCCATCTGTATCTGGCCATCTAGGAAACTTGCTAGCAGAGTTCTTTATTCAAGGAGGGATGAAATTACAAAAGGATAAACAGAGCATAGGAAGTGCCCAGGAGGGGAGGGAAATGGAGGGTGATGGGGCTCCCAGGAACAGATAGACCGGGAGGAACAGGGTAAACACTGGGCACTCACCAGAAGGTGACAGCCGATTTTGTGAAGGGCTGGCTGTGGACAGGTGTGGACCCTGTTACAAAGGGTGAACACTCCTACCACCCCACTTGGAGGCACCCTCCACTGAGGGAGCAGCCTCCTGTTAGACATTTAGTGCACCAAAGGTTAACTTTATTCTTAGCTCTTTTCTCTTGAACCCTAATTTTTGAAAGAGTGGGCTTCAAACTGGCACGGTGGTGCAGGCCTGTCATCCCAGTGACTAGAGAGGTTGAGGCAGGAAGATCACAAGTTGGAGACCAGCCTAGACAAATTAATTACTGAGATCCTGCCTCAAAATAGAAAATAATTTTGAAGCTATAGCTCAGTGGTGAAGTTCCTGGTTTTAATCCTTAGTGAAAGAGGGAAGGGGGAGAAATGTTGATGAAGGGTGAAGAGGTATGGGAGGCACTGGGCAAGGAGGGGAGTGTACTTTTGCCACCACTGCTTTCTGGTAATGCAGCCAGGAAATTGAGGCAATCTGGTCAAATAAAGCTTGCTTTTATGGGACTTCCTGTGCCCCAGGAGCGACTGTGGATGAGACCAAGAGACCAGTGGATTTGAGGAGTGAATTTGTGAATTTTAGGCCTGTTCTGAGAAGACTTAGAGAGGTCTTCTTTACCACCTACCCCTTCTCCCAGGGCCTCTGTCACCTAACTCCACTGGCCTGTTCCTTCTTTGTTGCTTCCCCAGTTGAGGCTCCCTCTGGGTACAGTGGGGCCCATCCAGATCCATAACTACCCTGCCTTGGACCTTTTTGTGTAGAATTTGACTTTAAGAAGCAGGGGATACGGACCTAAGCCCCAGGGCCTCACTTGTTCCACTCATATCCACACTGCTGTTTCTCCAGCTCTCTGGCGGGTACCATTGGGCCAAGGCTGCACAATTCTTCCCCTGCTACCATCCATCCCAGGGGAAACACACACACACACACACACACACACACACACACACACACACTTTGGTTGTTTTTTGTTTGTTTTGTTTTGATTTAACCAGGGAGTCCCAGATATCTTTGCTGAATGGTTTGTGCAAAAGTTTTCCTGAACTCCATCTGGGTGGCCAGCTCTGCCTCCAAGATCTTTAGGATGTTGGGAAGGGAGTGAAGTCACCTGAGATGAAGTTAAATGCCACATACCACCCTCCACACACCCCTACCCACAAAACTGGGAACTCATCCAGGTCAAGGCCTCTTTCTGCTGCCAGGCACAGAGTGGATTCCAAATACACAATACAGTTAATACAGAACCTCACCCTAACTCTGCATGCCACTGACCACCACTGGCTAGCAGGCACTCAGGTACCTGGGCTGGAGGCAACTTAGACAGTCTGGGGAATAACAGGGTAACTGGCAGCAGTGCTTGTTCCACCACCCTCTGCCTGTGGTTAGTAGGATAGGAGAGTGGCTCAAGTGGAGGGGAAGGGAAAGTTGTGGGGGGCCAAGGCAGGCCTGCCTCCTCAGTGTACGTTTGCTCCATTCCCTGTCTTCTGGGTCCCTAGAATCCCAAATTATGAAAACTAAACCCTAACAAGACCTGGCCTGGGAAGGAACTGCCTCTCTGCCTTGAGGGACCCAAAAAGGAACCACCCTCCATCAAGAAATATACAAATAGGAGCTGGGGTTGTGGCTCAGTGGTAGAGCACTTGCCTACATGTGTGAAGCACTGGGTTCGATTCTCAGCACCACATAAAAATAAAGGTCCATCCATACCTAACAAAATATTTAGATAAAAGAAAAAAGAAAATTCTTTTTTAAAAAGAAATTCACAAATAAAATAAAAATAAGTCAGTGCAAGACAGTCTGTCAGAAGGAAAGCCCACTATTTCTCAGCCCTGCTCCAGGGACACCAAACAGATCAGACTTCATACTTTAAGTTTTTAATTTAGTAGTTTAAATATTTTTGGTAAAAAATTAACTTTAAAAATCTCACAATGGCCTGGGGGAGTGGCTCAGTACTCTTACACTTGCCTGACACATGCAAGGCCCTGGGTTCTATCCCCAGCAACTGCAAAATCAATCAATTGTTGAATCAATCAGCCAACCACAAATTTTTTCATTCTCAGATGCCCCCTAATCAGTTTGTTTTATATACACACACATATATGTATATTTTAGTTGTCACCATTATCCCCTCTTTGTTCCCTGTTAAAATTGTTTCTTCTTGGTGCTTGGGGCCAGGCAGTCACTGTCAGGGAGTGGAATGAGATTGCCAAGTTCCGGGTTCCCCATCTAATGATTCCTGTCTGTAGGGAAGGGTCAGTCTTCCTCTCTCCCACAAAGGCTGAAAATTGGGTGGAGCCTCCAGATTTGGTTCCTTTTATCCTTAAGGCTCCTTAGAGGCGCCCACCCTGTGTCTAAGTGGCACAGTGGTGCAGGCTAAGGTTACACGGGGACTAAATTAAACCTGGGATTCCATTTTCTAGCCCCCAGCCTTTGACAGTTTCCTCCTCAGACTCATAGCTTTATTCTCCCCTCGCCACCAATAGGTAGTGCCCACAGGGATGGTTATGCTTTTCCTAAAGAAATGCAGGGAGGGCTGGGGCTGAGGCTCAGTGGTAGAATGCTTGCCTGGCATGTGTGAGGCACTGAGTTTGATTCTCAGCACCACATATAAATAAATAAAATAAAGATCCATTGACAACTATAATATGTAGATTATATATATATATATATATATACACACACACACACACACACACACGTGTGTGTGTGTGTGTGTGTGTGTGTGTGTGTGTGTGTATAAATGCAGGGAGAACTGGGTGTTCTATATTTACATCTGTTTGCCTAAGATTTCAGGGCAGGTGTCTGGGCTCTGGACAGTATGGGATTGGGTGGGGGGCATTGTTAAAAACATTAAAAAACTTCACAGTTCAGATAAGGACTGTTCTTGGTCAAAATGCAGGAAACCAAGAAGTATTGGCCAGTATTTTTTTTTTCTAGTGAGTCCTATGTCCCTTTACCTGGGCTGGTGTGGCTCTTAGCTGGTTCTGGGTCCCTGACCCCTTTGAGAAGCTGACAAAAATTATTGGCCGTCTCACCAGCAAAATGCACACATACCCAGTGTCCTTGACAGTTGATGGGGTTATATGGAGTCCAAAAAGCCTGTGATCTCTAGGTAGAGAATGATCCCTGGTTTGTTTAATATCCCTGTCTTTCTGTGACCCCCTTCTCTCCCCACTCATCTGCCTTTACTTTTGCCCTCCCTGAGTTCCCTTGCTGTGGGGTTGGGGTGTTGTCAGGAAGTTCTTCCCTAGGTATAACCTCTGCCATTCTTAACAAATCACTTTTCCTTTTCTTCTTTGCTTGAGTGGGCACCTGGCAGAGGCTTCTGATCAGCTATTAACTGAAGACTGGTCTATATTGCCCAATTACTCTACAATTCCTGAGAGTGGGGGAGTGCCTGGGGGCATATTGGCAGCAGTGGAAGCCTGGCTGTAGAGGGACCAATTCCCATCTCTAGTGGAAACTTGAATGCCAGGAGCAAGTTGCAATTGCTATAATAATAGTCATAATAATAACAATAATAATTTATTTAGCATATCATTAGATGTGTATTTACTGTCTTCCCTCTGCTTTTTTACAAGTGTCTCCTAAGGAATTCTCACAACACCCAGGGGAAACAATAATAAGCTAATTACCACCCTTCAGCTCCTTCTCCTCCTCCCATCCACAAAGTCACCCTCTCTGAAATGGAGCTTTTACAGAATGCTTTCCGTGTTTTACACCTGCTTAGCATGTTCTCCCCCATTTCCGATCCTCCCCTCCCATTCCTGTTTTTCTTTTCATCTGTATTAAGGAATATTCTCCATAATTCAGAGGAGGAAAGGTTGAGGAAAGGATTGGTCAAGACCCCAAAAGATCTACTTTATTAATAGTTACTCTGATACCACAGCAATTTTTAAGATAATGTGGAGGGAACAAATTCCTTACTTCTCTTGCTGCTCTTTTTAGGGCAGGCAGTGTTACAGAGAAGATTGGAGCTGCCATGAGGCCAAAATGTCTGAGTCAGGTGTAGGAGGGTAGTCAGTCCTGCAAATTTAATATTCACTCTGGTGTCTTTCCTGCTGTTTTGGGTCAGACCTCAGAACTGCTAGGTCCTACATATCCCATTGGCCTTTAAGGAAGGAAGAAAGGAAGGAAGGAAGGGGAAGGGAGAGGCAGGGAGGGAGGGAGGTGGGTAGGAAGAAAAGAAGAAATTTAGATGTATATGTGTGTCTTCCTGGGTAAATAGCCATGATAGTGGTTACATTTAAAAAAAAAATTCAGGGCTGGGGTTGTGGCTCAGCAGCAGAGTGCTCGCCTAGCACGTGCGAAGCCCTGGGTTTGGACCTCAGCACCACATAAAAAGAAATAAATAAAATAAAGGTATTATGTCCAACTACAACTAAAAACTAAAATATTTTAAAAATATTCAATTCTTTGCATTTTCAAATGTAAATTCTTATCTTCTCAAGATTACAATCAAGACAGACCAGACATATGCATTTGGATGATGAATTCTGGGTAGACTTTTGGACTCTCAACTAAGAAAGCCCTGGGAATCCCAGTGATATGTAGGGAATATTCTTTGCTATCTTCCCTTGACCCCAACTCAGAATGGAAGACTGTAGCTGTTGTCATGATAATCTTGGACATAGACAGAGCTTCCTGGCCTTAGTCATTGAGACCCTGGTGTTGCTGCTCAGGTTACCCTGACACTAGGATCAACTCCACACCTCTCTCTGCACAAGTACACAATTACTCCTGGGAGGAAGCAAGTCTGGGCTGGAAGATACAAGAGCTCCCTAAATAATAGGTGGCATAGCTGACATTCCTTGTGGGTCTATCCTTATTTGGTATCTTTTCCTTTTTCTATAGTCCTCCTGTCTTTCTGTCACCCACACATTCCACTGCATGCCTCCTGGAAAGAAAAGGCCTATCCTCTGGGCCCTTTGATAACCCAGTCCTGTAAAAATCTACTCCTCTGAATTTCAGCCCATTCTCTATTGGGTAACAGCCAGATGGCAAGATTAGGAAACTTGCACCAATATGTTTACACATACATTCTCCCAGGGCAACCGTGTTTTTTGGTAGGGGTATTCAAAAGCCATTGCCCAGAAGGAGGGAAATACCTCTGTTGCCTTTGTGGCAGGTGGCATGATAGAAATTTGAGTGAAGATGGTTTATGGTTTTCCTTAAACCATGTCATGGGGCAGCCACCCATCTTCTCTGTGGGTAAGGCCAACGTTTCCCCAAATGTGAGGCTTCTAGGCTGTTTGGAGGGGCACAGGACTCTTTATCCCTTTATTGCCAGATCTTTTTAAAATATATATATATATATATATATATATTTAGTTGTAGACGGACACAATACTTTATTTATTTATCTTTATGTGGTGCTGAGGATCAAACCCAGGGCCTCACACAAGCTAGGTGAATGCTCTACCACTGAGCCACAACCCCATCCACTATTGCCAGATCTTGAAAAGCAAAATTAAATTTAAAAGAGACTGTCTTTATCCAGGGACGAAAGAGATTATGCATGAGTTTATTATGGTCCAACTTCTGATTTATTCTGATCATGGTGGTCATCATTTATTCTATAACTTAATTCCAATTTATAGATACTATCCTATAGTCTTCTCTGCTCTCATAATCATAATAGCCCCTATTTATAGAAGATTATTATATACCTGATGATTTATATTGGATTTGATGAGGAAATGTAATCTCAGAAAGGTTAAATCGGTTGGGCAGGGTAGTGCATGCCATCCCAGATACTTAGGAGGCTGAGGCAGGAGTATCACAAGTTTGAGGCCAGCCTGAACAATTTAGTGAGACCCTCCCTCAAAATAAAAAATAAAAAGGGGATATAGCTCAGTGGTAAAGTGCCCCCTGGGTTTAATCTCCAGAACCAGGAAAAACAAAAACAAACAAACAAACAATGTTGAGTCACCTGCCCTGGTCACATGGCTGGATGTGAGCCCAGGTTATCAAACTTATCTGCTAGGCTTTAACACTTCAAATATGCTTTATGAGTTAGGTAAACTACAAAAAAAACATGGAAATGAAGAGGGTCTTTTTTCCCCCCTAAAATGGTTTTACCTCCTCAGGCATACAGAAGGGGCTCCCTAAAGCACTTCTATACTGGCTTCAATAGTGGCTGACCCAGGTACATGTGTACTGTGGGAATTTTCATTTCCCTGAATTCGATTTTACTGGCAGCCCCTGTGATTTTTCAGCATGATCACTACCTCACTACTTAGAGTCCACCCATTTTCCCAAGATGAAGAATATACCCATAATTGCAGGCATCTGTTTCTAAGGGAGTCCCTGAATTCAAACTTCTTCAGGAAGAGTCCAGCTTTCCCACAAGGGTCAGCTTGTGAAACTGAGAAGTATCTAGAGATTGTTCTTCAGAGCCCCTCACCTCCCTAAGCCTCCCCCATAAGCACTCCTTTTCTGGCTCCCTCCTTGTTTGATAAAGTATCCCAGTGGTGCCTTTGTATTTTAAAGGATGTGATCTGCAGAGGGCTGTACTTAACATCATGTGCTCTAATGGTGGAACTTCAGGCATTTCAGTGGCAGGATAATTGGGGAGGAGGAAATAGAGCCTTCCCAGGGGCTTGAAACTGCATCACTACGTAAGGCTGATCCTGCATCTCATTATCCATTAACTTCAGATGAAAGCTACAAAATTGGATCCCTTTATTCTGATATTTGAAACTAAGCAGATAGTGGGATGATTTCTCTGTTTTCACCTGGCTGCTGGCATCATGCAGACCCCCTCCCCATCTTCCTGTCCCATCTTGTTTTGCCTCTCTGGCCTCAGGGGCAGGGTCCTTAAGGGAAACAGCTCCCTATGGTGTATCTGCAAGGGCCCCGTGGAAAAGGTTGAGTTGTCAAATGAGGAGACACCGCAGCAAACACCCCCACTCTCCCACCCCCCACCAACTCTGGAATGAAGATGGAGAGTCTTCTGTGCCTGGTTTGGTTCACGGAGACACATAGTCCATCATTTGATTTGCTACAAAGAGTATTCCTTCTCCCTGCCCCCAGCATCCACCAGTGTTTGCTTAGAGTCTCAGAGCTGGAAGGATCTTAGTGATAACCTAATCAAACCTCTTCATTGTGAGGAAAGGGAAACTGAGGCTTAGATGAGGACCAGAATCCAAGTGTTCGGATGTCAAACTAGTACTCTCCGCGATACTACACTGAATCTGGCTCTCTTTGTGTTTCAGCTAGGTATCTTTGGAACTGCTCCCTCAAGATCCCAGAATGCAAACTTGATTTCCACAGCAGAGAACACCAACCATCATAATAATGTGGGCCCTCCTTCCTGGTTGTGACCATTTTTTGGTGAATGCCTCATCAGACACCATGCTTCAAAATCCCATTGGAGCCCAGATTTGTGATTTCTATGACATTAGAGGGCCTCACCATTCCCCCTATTTCTACACTACATTACACATTAACCCACCTCAATCTGTTTCCTAAACTGGTCAGGGACTGGAGAGGGGGCTGAGAGGGTAGAGAGCAAAGGGGCGAGGGCAACTCTTTTGGCTCTTATTTCCCCCATTCCCAGCTAGAGATGAGAAAAGGAGACTATTGAAAAAAATATTCCCTAAGATATTGAAGTCTTAAGATTTTCTTGCTTGTAAAAAAGATGGTGGAATGAGATGGACAACATTACCTTAAGTAAATGTATGAAGACACGAATGGTGTGAATATACTTTGTATACAACCAGAGATATGAAAAAAATGTGCTCTATATGTGTAATTTGAATTGTAATGCATTCTGCTGTCATATGTAACAAATTAGGATAAAAATAAAGTTAAAA
This sequence comes from Spermophilus citellus, assembly GCF_964194105.1. Lineage (NCBI taxonomy): Eukaryota > Metazoa > Chordata > Mammalia > Rodentia > Sciuridae > Spermophilus > Spermophilus citellus. Next base: position 73,450,992 of record NC_138197.1, on the reverse strand, counting down.
ATGATATTGAAGACTTTTTCAAGCTTCAAGGAGGAAAAACCTCTTATTAAGTGGACTTTTCTTCCTGTACAACTCTGAGGACGAGAAACAAGGGTAGGGTTGAGCTTAGCATTAGTAATGCTTGTTATACTTAAGAACGAGTGCCAGGGAGGTGGCTGGCACTTACCCATCCCTAAGGAAAATGTACACCTCACATAAACAACAACTTACCCATCCCTAAGGAAAAAATGACCAACAAACCTGGACTGTTCCAAGTATAAAATCCACCTGATCACTTGGTCTGATATGGACACAGTGGCACTGGACTGGGGGTCCAAAGTCTGTTATTAGCTGAATTGTGTCCCCTGAAGATCCATATGTGAAGTCCTAACTCACAGTATCTTAGAATGTGACTCTGTTTGGAGATCGGGCCTTTAAAGAGTCAATTAACAAAATGAGATCATATAGGTGGAACCTAATCCAATATGCCCCGTGACTTTATAAGAAGAGATTAGGGGCTGGGGATATAGCTCAGTTGGTAAAGTGTTTGCCTCCCGTGCAGAAGGCCCTGGGTTCGATCCCCAGCACCACAGGGGAAAAAAAAAAAAAGAGATTAGTTCACAGACAGACACCTAGGGAGATGACAACTACCTTCAAATCAAGGAGAGAGGCCTCAGGAAGAACCAACACTGCTGATTCCTTGATCCTGGACTTCAAGCCTCTAGAACTATGAGAAAATTAATTTCTGTATTCAAGTCACCCAGTCTGTGGTACTATGTTATGGTAGCCCTAGCAAACTATTATAACATGTAAATGTGTTTCAGCCATTTACTTGCTGTGTGACCTTGGGCAAGTCTTTTAAAATTCTCCAAGCCTTTCCACATGGACTCCAAGGTCACTTCAATACCTAACATTCTGTGATCCCATATAAAGAGAAAACCCAAATTACACATGAATTTTCTTGCTTGCAATCGTGTATTAAAGTGTAGCTACTCATATTCATGCAATCACGTATACAGCCTATGCCCCTCCTTTACTCTTCCAAGGCATAGTCACTTACTGGACCCAGTAATGCCAGGAGAGATACAGGGTTGAACGCAAACACATTTGAGTCCCCCAACTCTTAGAAGCCATTGCTGCTGCTGCAATGGTCGAGATGAGAACATTTGGTCAGTTGACTCTTTTGCTGAACACAGTACCATGTAGCCCTGCTGGTTAATCTCTATTTTTTTTTTTTTTGAATTTTCAATATTTATTTTTTTTTTTTTAGTTCTCGGCGGACACAACATCTTTTGTTGGTATGTGGTGCTGAGGATCGAACCCGGGCTGCACGCACGCCAGGCAAGCGCGCTACCGCTTGAGCCACATCCCCAGCCCGGTTAATCTCTATTTAATGGATTTTTTTTCTTTTCCTTTTCCTTTTCCTCCCTCTCTCATTCTCCCTCCCTCCCTCCTTCCTCCCCTCCCTCCCTTCCTTCCTTCCTTCCTTCCTTTTCTTTTTTTTGCTACTAGGGATTAAACTCAGGGGTTTTTCACAACTGAGCTGCATCCCCAGTATTTTTATTTTGAGACAGAGTCTTACTAAGTTGCTGCGAGTCTCACCAAGTTGCTGAGGCCTTGAACTTGTGATCCTCCTGCCTTAGCCCAGTTGCTAGGGTTACAGGCCTGCCCCACCATACCTAGTTGAATTTTGTTTTTAAACCATCAGATCTGGGGCTGAGGAGATAGCTCAGTTAGTAGAGTGGTTGCCTTGCATGCACAAGGCCCTGGGTTCAATCCCCAGCAACACACACACACACACATATACACACACAGAAAAAAAAAACATGACAGATCTGTCCTTCCTTTTTGACTCAGAATTACTTCAGGGCCATGCAAGACCTAGTCAACAATCTGATTCAGCCATTATTCTTTTATTGGTAAGTTCACTCCAAAGAATCAACTTCAGACAATTGATACAGCCTCATTTAGATCCAAGAGAAAGCACCCTTAGGTCATGTCTATAAGAGCCAAAACACCCACTTAGGTCAATCAGTTCAGTGAAAAAGCAGTCCAACCTACAACAGTAGCACAGTGCAGGCAAAGCAGTATTCAGTTGTCAGCCTGTGGTGATTTGAAGTCTGTACATGACTTGTGCCCTTTCCCCTTCTCACCAGGCTGACTCCTCAGTATGAAGAAATGTGTGTCATATGAACACATGCACCAATATATATTATACCATGTCACACCACTCTATTCTCACCTTTTGGGGTGAGAAAAGACTGAGAGTGAAAAGTTGTGCTGGCAGGGGCAGTGGAAAACCTTTGGCATGACTTACGTGAGGTGTACCTTTTCATGACTGTGACTCAGATTGTAGCTTTGGTCAATATTTGGTCCATCTGATGGTTCGAGAGGGAAGAAGCCATCTAGATTTTGAGCTTATTAATTGGTAATAAGTTAAAAAAAAAAAGGGTGGGGGTGTCCCAAGGGTACTTCCATGTGTCTGGGCTTTTGTATTTGGTTTCAGAATTTTTGTGTTTGTATACCTGCGTGTTTGGGTTTGTATGCTTGTGTTGTCCCACACACCTGAGTTTGATGATAGGTATTTGTACATTTGCATCTATCTCTGAGTGTTTGCATGTGTTTTTACATGGCTCATATCTGAGCAGGTGGATTTACCGGAAGCTTTGGGGTTTCTGTATGAGGATGCCATTCCATGTATCTACACATCTCTGGAGATCAGGAACTCCCACCTGACCTAAGATATCTCTCAAATACTTGTCAAACCAAGAAAGTAACCTGATGCTGGAGAATGATTGTGTAGGCCCTTAATTCAGATTCTTTCTGGCTAAAGTCCTATTTTGTTCCAAGATGAGGTTTGTAGTATTTTCTAGGGGCCCCCTCTGGCTGCCTCTACCACATCTAGACCTCTAGGGCTCCCTCTCAGCCCTATTTGTTTCTTATTGGGGATTGAACCCCGGGGTGCTTCCCCACTGGGCTATATCTCCAGTCATTTTATTTTATTTCATTTTAGACAGAGTTTCACTAAGTTGCTGAGGCTGGCCTCAAACTTTGATCTTCCTGCCTCAGCTTCTCAAGCCAATGGGATTACAGGCATGTGCCAGCATACCTGACTCTGAGTCCCATTTTTAATGGACCTAACGAGTAAGGAAGGGAGAGAAGTTGGAGGTCTGGGATTTAAAGAAGGAAATAAAAAAAAAGAACTCCATCTTTTCTACCCATTGTCATTTTCTCTTATTGACATTAATTAACCCTGAGCAAGAGACACAGGGAAGTCCGATTATTAGACCTTTTTTACTCTTTAAAAACTAAAGTAAAATTGCTAAAAAACTTAGGTGGCTATTATAATCATATTGTTATTATGCTATTAAAAAGTCTATCTTTTAGTGATAGTCAATGAATTGCTTACAGAAGAAATGTTATGAAGAAATGTTATAATGTCTAGGATTTGCTTCCAAATATGTGAGATAGTTTTGAGTAGGGGAATAGAGGAAACTAGATTGGCTGTACATTTGTCATTGTTTAAACAAGGTGAGGAACACATGAGTATTTGATTATATTATGCTCTCTCATATTTTGTTTTGGTTTTTCCATAAAAGAAAAACATTGAGGGCTGGAGATGTGGCTCAGCGGTAGCGCGCTCACCTGGCATGCGTGTGGCCTGGGTTCGATCCTCAGGACCACATACAAACAAAGATGTTGTGTCCGCTGATAACTAAAAAAAATAAAATATTAAAATTCTCTCTCTCTCTCTCTCTCTCCCTCTCTCTTAAAAAAAAACATTGAATACACTTAGGAATATCCTACTATTTCTCCCCCATACTCCCATTCTGAGATGTAGCTGAGATTACAATTATTTCCCCCCATTATGTGGATGAAGAAATGGAGGCCCTCACTGGGTAAGTGATTTTCTCAAAGCAATTGGGAGCAGAGAGCTTGGCTAGAATTCAGGCAGAACTAACTCCCCACTGAAAGCTCTTCTCATTGGATCCTGCATAAATATGAGTCTCATACTGTCATAAAACATAGAATTTGTGAATAAATACCATCAGATTAATAAAAGAACCAAGACTCCAGTCGTTCATACATTTGCATAGGGCTTACCATAGGACACCTGAGGGTTCTACATTTGTATCAGCAGAGACACACATCCACCTCAGCTCTCATAGCTATACTTTCCTTGGTTGTATACTTGCAGGCCACTTATTCTGAAAAGGTATGGTAGACATGATGTATAGGAAAAACAAAAAAGATAAGGATCAGACTGCTACTTCCAGGTGTGCCTGTTCTGTATGATTATATGGAAAGCTGTGTTTTCTACATATTCTTGGTAAGACTGTATCTATAGGGGATCTGGAAGGAAGAGGTATCCCTAATATTGGACTTATTGAGTCCAGGACTATAGACATATGGAGAATTTAGTGAGGAAGGAAAGACTTTGGTAAATTGGTGCCTTGTACCTCTCAGCAAATTATAACTTTGCATGCAGAGGTACAAGATATTTCTCTCCCTGATATATAGTATATTCAGACAACTACAAACATGATATGCTTTCATAAATGGTTTGCATATGGCCCACATCTACCTTCCTTATGCATGTTATATAACCAGGCCTCTATGGAGACAGCAGCTAAGAAGGCAAGCACAGGACCAGAGACAGAGGACAGGGGTTACAATCTACTGCCCACACTCGCTGAGTGCATCATCTTTACAAGTCATATCACCCCTACTTGGCTTTAGTTTTCCCTTCCTCAAACAATGCCAAACATGTGAAAGGTACTTTATCCATTAATTTATATTTTACTATATATGCTTATATTAAAAAATGAAGAATAATGTACCTATGGCACAAATATATCTGTCTATATAATCTGTCTATATGGGAGAAAAAAATAACTTGCTTAAGATAACTCAATTTGAAGACATCATGGAATAGTGAAAGGATTATGGGTTTTTGGAGTCAAAAAGCACTATGAAAGAAATAAAAAGGCATCCAAAAAAAATTATTAGTGTGGCTTCTTCTGGGTACCTCAGCTGGTTAGACCAGTGGACTTTAAAGTGTGGCCCAATGCTGCATACCATTTCAGGAGCTCTGCAGGCCCTTCCACTCCCAGTTACATGTCTGTGTAAGGTGATGGACTTCAGATATTTCAACCAAAGCATCATACCAGAAAAAAATTGAAGGCAGAAACAGGCAGGATAATCCACCTGCCTTCTATGAAGCTAGACATTAAAGAGATTTGCAAAAGTATAAAATAATAACATTCTTTGCCTTAAATATTTTTTTGGAGAATATATTTTCATTAAAATCTAATTGTATTATCATTTAATTATCAATATTTTAAAGATAGTTTTAAAGTTTTAGTTTTGGGGGCTGGGGATGTGGCTCAAGTGGTAGCGCGCTCGCCTGGCATGCGTGCAGCCCGGGTTCGATCCTCAGCACCACATACAAACAAAGATGGTGTGTCCGCCGAAAACTAAAAAATAAATATTAAAAAATTCTGTCTCTCTCTCTCTCTCTTAAAAAAATAAAGTTTTAGTTTTAATTTCTAATAATATAAATATTGATGGATATAATCCATATAAATAAAACTCTTTAAAATTGTAATAATTTTTAAGAGTGTAAAAAGTTCCCTCTAGGCACAGTGGTGCATGCCTGTAATCCCAATGACTTGGGAGGCTGAGGTAGGAGGATCAAAAGTTCAAAGCCAGTCTCAGCAACCTAGTGACATCCTAAGCAACTTAGTGAGACCCTGTTTCAAAATTTAAAAAAAAAAAAGGTGTGGGGGGATGGGACTTAGTGGCTTAGTGGTTAAGTGCCCCTGGGTTAATTTTCCAGTTCCAAATAAATAAATAAATAAAGTGTGTAAAGGGTTTCTGGGACCAGAAGTTCTGAGAACCTCTGGTTTAGAGCCAGGTGTTAATGAGGACAAGAACTTGCCAAGGTGAAACCAAGACAGGTAGCAAAACCCAGGTTATTCTCCAGGTCCCACTTGCCTCAAGCTGGGGCTACCCCACCTCCTCACCATGATCCCTGCTGAACTGCTTATCCTAACAGCCAGTGACCATGTTCATTATGAGCAAAGAATTGGAGTGGTTGAGGAGCAGCCACTCTGGAGTCAGGTAAATCTGATTGGAGTCCAGGCTTTCCTTTTGCATTCTTGGCTTCCTGAGCCTCACTCAGTTTCCCCTAGTGTCAAATGGGAATATAACTTTTTTACAGTGTTACTGTAAGGCTTGAATGAGATAATGAATCTAGTCCAGTGTCTGGTACATAGCAAGTGTTTAAGTAAATGTCCGTCCCTGTTAATGATAATAGTAGATGGCACTCACTGACAGCTTATTCTCTGCCAAGCCTTAGTCTAAGTGCATTTTATGCACTAATCCACTGAGCCTTCCAGTGCTACTCTAAGGCAGTTCGTGGCTCTAGGAGATAGTTATCTGCCTGTTGCTTTATTGTTGTGGCAGTGGTTGTTGCCTAGATCCTACTCATGAGTAGAATGGTATAGGCTGAGGGTTAAATAAAGGTTCATGATTGTGATTTCACTTTGACATAAAAATAAGAATAGTAAGTGAGGAATCTGCTCTCCTAGACAGTCCTCTGAGTCCTGACTCCTTCCTCTTTAGCCACTGCCAACCTAACAAACCAAATCAAGAGACAAGAATGAATCTTCAGGCCATGCGGTCCTCAGCAAAGGACCTTTCCTTTCATAGCAGTTTATAGGGAAGAGGGAACAGCAAAAGCCTTTGTCACCAGTGACATCAGTGATAAGTCAAAGAAGTCACTTCTTAGGTGCATGGTTGGGATGTTATTCTCTGTCACTCATTGCCCCTACACACATAAAGACCCACATTGCCTTCAGCAAGGCCACCTACCCATGCATATATGAACAGGAGACATGAGTTTTAGATATTTGCAAGTATGTGTCATGTATATTTGAGGGCATGCCTCTAGGTAAACATGTTCGGAGAGCAAAGACTGTGAAATTGTTGACTGAAGAGAGACTGTCTCTATTGTCTTTCCTCTTCCTTCCTAATTGACAAGAGGTTATCATAAAACACAGGTTACCACCTCCTGTATCTTTTTTGAGAACATCCTGGCTGGTCCAGGTCTATCTAATCAGTGTGTGTGTGTATGTGTGTGGGTGGGTGTGTAAGGAGTGGTAGGTAGTTTAATTGCCTTTCATAACCATGGAAACTGAATGGCAAAACTATCTGGAACATGAATCTGAGGCTCTTGACCAACAGCTGCTCTTCTAGGACAGAGAAGGAGACAGGCAGGGGCTGCATCTCAGGAGGAGCTAAAGAGAGGGAAGTGAGAAATGGTTACTCTTTTCCACCAGTGTTCAACTGTGGGTACTAGGACAGGACTTTGGAATTATTTCAGTCTGGTGCCCTGGGGATGTAAAATGAGTTTTTGTTAGAGACAAATCTACTCAGTAAAGTTCAAGAACTTTGCACCTAAATTATCTGGACTCAACCCCAAGTGGATTGACTAAAAAAGGAAAGACAGGTTATTGTCTTCATTGAATTGATTTACCAGGTTCTCCTTCAAACTCTGGAGATCATATATTCTCTGGGAATGAGTGGAAGGAAGAAGAATGTAAGGGAGTAATATTTTGTTTCTTTTTTATTTTTTTAGGAAACAAAGAGGATTCCCAGTGTGCAGAGTGTGGGTACTGCCTCAGTCTCCTTAATTAGGTTATTAAATTAGATAATGGATTCTAGTAGGGACTGGGGACCTTTTTAATTGCTCAAAAAATGGCTTGGCAACCAAGGGAAGGGAGAAAAGGGAATGATAAAAGACATGGCCAGGCAAAGAGGTCAGAAAAGTCCATCTCCTCTCTATGGTTAGAATTTGAAAGTATGTCCCAAATTTAGAGCCCCAAAAGTCCCAACAGAGAACTGCAGGAGTTATCTAAATAATTCAGCACAGAGCCCTCCAACATGGAATCCTTGTTTTTACCTGAATTTAATGGGTTATTGTTCCAGCGAGAGGAGACTAAACCCTGGTGGCAAAGACCCAAATTGTGCCATTCCAGGAACATTTCCAGCCGGGAGATAAAAGTGATGGGAGTTAGGAAGGGGTCCCAAGTTTTGGTCCAAAAGGAATCTGGACCATGTTGTATCAGACCAGAGGCCAGAGGCCTTTCATTTGGGTTTTTTAAATTTGACTGCTGTGAGGTTGGGAGAGGAAGAAAACAGAAGGAATAATGGTGTGGGGGAGGGGCAGACAGGAACAGATGCTTCCAGATCTAAAGAAACAATTTGGGGTGGGGGCAGGATCAAACAGAGGAAGAGGAGGAGGAGGTGGGACCGGAAAGAGAACAAAGGTAGAGAGGAGATTGGAGTCTCTGCAGTGGAGGAAAGATGAAGGGGAATCTGGTGAGATGGCTGAGCCAACATCTGCCCCTGCTATAAAACCTTGTTCTTTGCTGCCAGCCTGGGGCCACTCTGGAATGGTCAGATCAGGCTTGAGGTGGCCAAGCCTCAGGGCCCAGCCAGGAACCTTTGAACCTCAGCAGTCCCTCTGAGATTGCCACCCCTCCCCCTCCTTTTGGTTTTTCTTCCTCTTTTTTACAGTGGGAAAAGAGTCCTGGGGGGGGGGGGTTAGGGCAGGGGATTGTCCCAAAGGATGAGTGAGGATGGAGAAGAAAGAGGAGCAAGGACATGGGGAAATGTGGAACACAGAAGGGAGTAGAAATGCTAAGCAGAGACCCTGAAACACCCAAGAAGACAGACAGGACTGGAGGCAGTCATATTTCAAATGGTTTGAAATCCTGGGAGAGACTGAATCCATGAGGGGAGTTTCCAGCTGGGAGGCCCACACCCCCCATCATACCTGAGCCAGGTCAGATGGGATAGGGGTGAGGTGAGAAGTGGGGGAAATTCAGGTCAGTGCAAAACAAGGCTACACTGGGAATATTCCATACCTCCCCATTTTTTTAAAACTTTTCCTAACTAGCTGCCTTTTTGTTCCTTCCGTTAGAACTCAAGTTCCTTTCTGTGACCTTCTTTTCCAAAATCTGTTCCAGCTGAGTGGAAAAACTCCGCACCTACAAAGGTACAGAGAGAATGCCGCCCAAAGGAGGAGAGTCACAAGTGAGAGACAGGCTGTCATCCGGGTGTGAGGCATCACCCCCACAAGAACAGAAAGGCTTGGAGGACATCTTCCAAGTGGCTCACAAACCCCGGGACCCCAACCCCTGCCCATGGATAGCTGAGTCCTATTCCTGCCCATTTGATTTAAGAACATATTTCCTTTTTATAAAGTTCCAATCCTAGTCTTGGATGGGACAAGGCCAGGGGACAGAAGAAGGCAATTCTTTCTATGGTTGGGGCAGGAAGTGGACATTGGCCCGGAATTCCTCTGATGAAGGGGATTGTTGATTTGATGGACTGAGATTTTTTCTAGGCGGTCCTAAGAGCTGGCTCGAAGCATTCCTACTGATAGCTAGATCTCCCTTCACCAACTTCACAAAAGTCTTGAGAAGGAACCTTCCATTTTCTGCTCATGTAACTGGGAGAAAAGTATCCTTTCATTTCTAAGGAAAATGAAATTTCATTTGCTGGTGATAGTGGTAGGGTGAAGCAGCCATTAAAAGTCCACTAGACATTCCAGAAAAAAAAAAAAACTGTAAAGTGAAATAAGGGAAAGAAAGGGTATGTTGGGTTCTAAAGGGTAGGACATTCCAGGCCGGGCAGAGTTCACCGTTCACTGAACCCACCCAGCCGGCCACGCAGCCCGCGTCCCCCTCCTCGAGCCCTATTGTCTGCAGCCTGAGCCCTGGGTCGTGACCTGGCCGAAGGCAGCACCGCGACCTGGGCAAACGCGCGACGTGGAACCCGGAGGAGGAGCTGGGCCGCCGCCTCTGGAAGCTCGCCTTTGCCCTGGCTGGCCCAATTTCTCCATCCTTGAGACCCCTGCTGCTCCAAGAAAAATTGCTGAGACACCCTACTTCCCCCGAAAACCATCGGATTTTACTCCATTGTCTCCCTACGATTTCCCAGGAACCAGAAGAGGGGAGCAAGAAGGAAGCGGGAACCCACGGTTGGGTTTGGCTGTTTGACAGTGCCTGCGACATACTCGACATACTCGGTTTCATGGTTTCTGCCCCGCCCCCCTAAATTCAAGTATACTTCCCTCTTCCAATTTCTATTGCTGGGAAGAGAGGGAGTTCCAAAGTGAGGAGTGAGTAGAGATGACATTTCTGTAGGCTTGACCCATACCCCCAGGACAGTCAGAGTAGACCCAGGAGGACTCTGCTTATTAAAGAATCTGGCAATTGTTGATGGGGACTGGAGATTTAAAATAATCTCTTTTCCTTTATTACACTCTATAACCCTATTCACCCTTAAACACACTCGGAGACCTCCAGCCTTGTCTTCCGTTCCTCCTGATTCAACTGGGGCTGGCAGGAGTGAGAAGCAGGAAGAGGGAGCTGCAGAGGCCCTTATCCCTGCTTGCTTTCATCTGGGTTCTGCTGGATCCGCCAGTGTTTCGAAGAAGCTAAGAGCTGACACCAGAGAGAAGAGAAGAGAATCTCCTAGGAGTGGAGGGAAAGCCAGATCTGAGAAGGGGCTCCTGGACTTGGAGGGCAGACAACAAACCTCCAGACCGGCTTCAGTTTCTGTCTGCTTCCCAGGTCCAAAAGGGAATGGAGCTTCCTGAGCTGCAGGTTTTAAGGTGTCTGAGGGAGCCCTGCAAATCTCTGGTTCAAACAGTGCATCCTACCATTTTTCTCTAGGAGCAGCTAAAATTCGGATACTCGGAGCAGATACATGCTGCAGGAGAAAAATTAAAATGGGGCTAGCAATGCTGGGTGCAGAAAAAGCAGGCTGCCTAGAAGAGTGGTCAGTTCTATTTGAAAGATTGGTCAGAGGCAGACTCCCCCCACCACACACCAAATTCCCCAAATGTTTATTTTGGGCTTCTGCCCATCCAGATAAATCAAGCCAACAGATTAGGAAGTTCATAAAATTGTATTCTTAGGTAATGACATCCAGAAAGGTAATAAATATTCCCTCTGCTCTGGTGGCCGCTGGAGTTGGGATCCTCCATTTCTTTTTCTAATCATAGAAGGCTCTCTGGGAAGGGGAGCATTCTAATTAGCTCTCCAAAGGTGGGGTATTAGATAAAAACTGGAGAACCTGGAAAATAGGCTTTGTGAGTACAACACCATGCTCCCTCAGGACTGGGAAAAAAAGCTGCGGGGCTTGGGTGGGGGTGGGGGTGGGGGTGGGGAGCGTGGAACAGCCCCAGCACACCGATCCTCCTTGTCCTGGTACCCTCAATCTCAAGGGCCTCTTTCCCAGGCACTCTCCCTGAATCCCAGGAAAGCAGAGAAACCTAACAAAATGCACCCTGACTCCAAGCTCCGGCAAACCACTTAAGTATTACACATTCCCCCACATTTATGTTCTCTCTCTCTCTCTCTCTCTCTCTCTCTCTAACACACACACACACACACACACACACACACACACACTTACACAGAGTATGAAAATGTCTCTGGATTTCAATCTTCCAAGTCCACCCAGGAAGAAAGCTGACACATGGATTGCAGAGAAAACTTTGTAGCAAACTTAATACAAACAGCAGCAAGAAGCCCTCAGAGAAAAAAAGTGCCCAGTCCTTTCCCCCTAAGTCTCACTTTTGGGGGGGCTCTGTCTTGTTCCTTTTTGAACCAAATTTCTTCACCTCCAGATACATGAACTCAGCACAGAAACCCCATTTTTCCCCAAGAAGAATCTTTCCATTCACGTTCGGATTTCCCGCCTTCCCTCCCTAACACTGGAAGTTAAGACAAAAATCAAGGGACGGAGTTTGAACTTTTGTGCTCCTCAGCCCAGAGCAGATCCAGTGCTAACTACTTACATGTCAAGGGGATTTGGGGTCTGTGGGGATCTCCTGATGCTTGGAGAGAAGGACCTTGGAAGATTGGTGTAGCCGCAGATTCACCCCTTCGTTTTACTTGGCCATTGAAGAGAGTGATACAATGCTGCGCTAGCAGGCATTCATGCGCCTTGCCTCTCCCATGACTCTGGGCAAGAAATCTCCAGTTCTACAAAAGCAGTGGCATCCTATCTGGAGACCCAGGGCTGAGCAAGGGCTGGCTTGGGAGGGTTGAAGATGGGGGTGGGGGAGAGGTCAGAGGCGCTGCAGAATATAAAGGCAATGGGAAAGAAAATGCTGTGTCCTCCCCGTGAACCTGGGCTGTGTCCTCCCCCAAGCCTTTCCCCACTGCTCCACTCAACTTCAATAAAAGACTGGCCCTCAGCCTCCCAGTGAGAATATAGCAGCATTGGGCAGGCAAAGTATGGGGACCAAGACTGCTAGAACTTGGGGCTCCAGCCTAGGTTCACATCCCCCACCCACCCATGCCTGGGCAGCCTGAACCCCGATCTGGGTAATGAGGTCCAAAGCAAAGGAGAACTTTTGGGAAAGAAAATGGATCTTACTGGAGGGAAGACCAGATACAGAAATCTTCAAAAATTCAACTGTAAAAATTTTTGTTTCATTTGTCAAGATTTATGGATTTCTAATGTTTCCCCTCTTCGGACCAAAAGAGACAGAGGGTAACTTTGTGTGTGTGACAAGAGGTGGGGGGAAAGCCACACTTGTACAGAAGGGGAAATAAAATAAACACCCCAATCCTTTTAAGCTGCTTTTCCTGAGTTGAAGAGTGTTCCTTTAGTAAGTTCTGGGAGAAACTTAAGAAATAAAATGTAATGATTTCCCCCTACTTGTTCTCATTTCTTCAAATGGCAAATTTAGGAAAGTACTGTTGATCTGAAGTTATCACCCCACCTCCTTTTCATTTCAGCTTCATTACAGACTTAAAAAGACATCCTGACCTCAGAACAACCTTCTTTTTTTCCAAAGCATTCTTACATGTCCCCCCCATGCCCCAATACCACTGCTTTCCTGTCCAAAGGCAATTGCCTTAAGATGATAGGGGCTACAGTCAGATCAGGCCTCTAGTTCACTTGATTACATAAAATAACTCCAGATAATTGTTGGCCCTGCTTCCTCACACTGTAGGCAGCATGTTTTGCTGTCTCCAGGGTACCATGGAGGGAGGAGAAAGTAGACCTAAAGGACTAAGCAATTCGCCCCCAACACACAGATACGCTTGTACACACAGTCTATTCCAACTGCCAGCCAGCAAGTGGTTCAAGAGGAAATAAATTTAGTGCACCCAAAACAGATTTTCACAACTTAGTCCCACTGTTGCCTTTTGATCCAGAATTTGGGATAGAGGAAAGGGGTATCCCTATATACCCCAAATTGACTCTCAGTCTCTCTTCTACTTCTGATTGCCCTCTATCCTGAAATTTTGGATACATTGCCTAAGAAGTTTGCCAACTGCCTTGCCTCCACTTTCTCCCAACAAACAAGTAAAAACTTGACTAGGCCTGGTTTAGGGCCTGGACTCTGGGACAGAATTTATCTGGGAGCTTGAATTAGTTTTTCAGGTAATCTAAGCTGCTTCCTCCCTCTCCCTTAGCCCCAAAGAAACCATTTTATTTTATTTTACATTCAGAGAGCCTTATCAGGCTACTAGGCTAAATCCAAACCCTGCCAGAACCTGGGAGGTTGTAGGAAGAGGGGGTGGTACTTGCCTCTCTTTGAGTCTCTTAACACCTGGCAGGTCTACGATAAAAGTTAGGGGAAAACATAAAAGTCCTTCATTATCTCCAGCCATCAGCCTTTGAGGTGTACCCAGGCAAGGGGGCCTTCCAGGCCTTTGGCCTCCACTTCACCCTTTTCCCCAAGTCTAAACAAACAGAGAAACCATCCTGACAGGTTACTTTGCTGCTTCAGAATCACTAGCTCAAAACCTTTCCTCTTTTAAGGAGACTTGCTAATGTGGAGGGGACATCTTTCTCAATCTCCACCCCCAAAATATTCCTAAAGGATGAAAAGTTTTCTCTTTCCCACTCCCCTTAAGTTCCCTTCTAGTCTGTAGATTAGGCAGGCCTACTTGATGGAAGACAGAATGGAGAAGAGGCAGAGGAATAGACAAAATGAAGGGATTGTGCCTAACTATAGAAAAGTAGACCTCCCCTCCCCCCCCCCACCCCAGCTCCACTGTAAGCACACCCAAGTTTGGCTTCTCTGAAGATTCAAAAAGAAGAGACAGGAGAAATCAGTCACAATCTCCCATATCCCTTACCCCCAACCCCAAACTGATTCTTCTAAGGACATTGGAAACTGGAGTTGAGAGTTAAGGTTTGTGTGTTTGCTTAGAGTAAACTTAAGCAACTATAGAAAAGGTGGGATGTTACCAGGCCAGTAGGAGGGGGATAAAAAGAAACCAACAGACATTGACGTAAAACTAATTCACATCCACTGGTTTATTATTGATCATGGGGCATTTCACATCAACACTAAAATTCTTTATTGCAAGTTTTACAATAATCAAGTAAATTCAGTCCAAAAACACAATAACCACGATGGGGGTGGGGGGAGATTCTACCTATAGACTGCCTCTTTGAACTGAAAGTTCATTTTGATTTTCTTTTGGCTCCTCAAACTGAACAGCTCTGAGAGGCTCTCCAGATGCATTTAGCTTTGTCTGCTGTCCTCCCCCCTCCTCCCACCCCCCCACAATAATACAAAAGAACTTCATAGCTTTGTTCTCCTTAAAATGACTTCCCCCTCACTAACCTCCCCTGGTGCATTTTCAATGCAAAAGGCCTAAGGAAAGAGGGGGGAAGGAGGAGGAGAAGAAGGATGAGAATTGGCTTAAAAATCTCCCTTTCCTTTTTTCTTTTCCTCATTTCCCCTGAAATTCACCCAAACCAGACCATCGCACCTTGCAATATATATTTTTGCAGCTTTTTTTCTTAAAAAATAAATAACCCCCCAAATGACCTTTAAAAAAAACCCCAGCAGGTACCATGCTAAGACAACATCACATGCTTAAAAGGGTCCTAAACAGTGGAAGGGAGAGAAGGGCAGGGGGCTTGTTTGTTTATCTGTTTTGTCTGTTTGAATTGACAAGGGAGGAGGTGGGAGAAAGAAAAGAACCAAAATATATATATATATATTAAATTCTATAAATAAGAGTCAATTTGTGTGTGAGGGCAGGATGGGGGCATGGGGTGGGGGCAGGGGTGTGAGTTATGTTTTATAACCTGGTAATGTCCTCTGCCCGTTGCTGCTCCGGCGGCGTGGCGCTCTGGGAGTGGTCTTCAGAAGTGCCCGGGGTGGCTGCGGAGAGGGTGCTGGGCGCAGCGCCGGCCGGGGGCGCTGACCTGACTTTGGTGTTGGGGAGTCGGTGGTCCTTCTTCCATTTCATGCGACGGTTTTGGAACCAGATTTTGATCTGCCTCTCAGAGAGGCACAGCGAGTGGGCGATCTCGATCCTTCTCCTTCGGGTCAGGTAGCGGTTGTAATGAAACTCTTTCTCTAATTCCAGGACTTGCTGCCGGGTGTAGGCTGTCCTCGAGCGCTTGGGCTCCCCTCCGTTATAATTGGGGTTCACTGAGGGGGCGGGGGAGGGGAAAAGCAAATAGTGGGGTTCAGAGGCAAGTGAGGCTCGCCGCCCCCCACCCTCACCCCATCCTCAGCTTTGAGGAACAGGAGGAGGGAGTGGTGGAAATAAAGTCATCAAGCTAAATGGGTTATAAAGAAGTTGAAGGAAGCTAGAGACTTTGTAGTGTAATAAGAGGGGAATCCTCATTGTAACGACACTGAATTATTTATGCGCCCTTAGAAAGCGAGCATAGTTTTCACACATACATAACAGATCGTAGCACATGGCTCGGACTGCCCAGAGTAGCTAAGCCATAAAATTTATGGGGGATGTAATTACCCATTCTCGCTCGTAAATCCAGTTCAATTGTGCTAACCCAGAGTCGCTCCTGGAGAGAGAGGGGGAAGGAGAGAAAGGAGGACGGGGGCCGGAGGGGGCCAGGGAGGGTGGGGAGCGCCGGGAAAGAGGGAAGGGAGGGGGGAGCAAAAAGCAAAGTTGCCTACCCGTGCTAACGTGAATTTTTTTCATCCATGGGTAGACTATGGGTTGCTTGCTGGCGGCGCTGGAGGGATGGTCGGGGGCTGGCTGGCTGCAGGCTGGCGGGGCTGGGGACGGGGAGGCGGAGGCGCCTGAGAGAGGCGCCGGCTCGCAGAGCGGCTGCGATTTCTCGGGGTGATGGTGGCCCGCCTGGGCCGGCCCGTGGCCTCGCGAATTGCCCGGCCCCTGGAGACTGGTGCAGCTATACTGGCGCTCAGGGTAGCTAGGGCGCGGAGGCGGTGGTGGGTACAGCTCCTGGTGGTGATGCTGGAATCCCGATTCCCTGGTCCGGCCGTAATATTCCGGACTGTGTTCAGGGATGTAGCTATTTTGCGAATATTCTTCGCATGGAGGAAATTTCGGATCGATGTAGTTAGAGTCCATCAAATACGAGCTCATGATCATTAATTTCTGGAGTGGAAAATAATTTTTCTCGCTTTGTCGTTTTTCTGCTCCATAAAGCCCTCCTACTAGCTAGCGACCCTGTAAAGTTACTTTCACCATGTGACTCCGCCGGCCAATCACACGGAGCAACCCAGTCCCCGGATAAGGAACCGAATCGCTTTATTCAAAATGTATCCAATTTTTTGTGTGTGTGGTGGTGCTGCTGCTTGTGGGGGGGTGATGGGGTGATAGCTGGTAGGGGCTGGGGTGCCCCCCTAGCGCACGCCCCGCCAGACATACAACTGACCCCTGCAAAAGGGATTGGGAAGCTTCAGCTCCTCTCCAAAGCCTGGGCATTTGGGGGCTGCCGGAAGGCTGTGTTTCAGCCCCCGCCCAGGGTCTTCTCTCCGGCCTCCAGTTGGCCCAGTGGGCCTCTGCTCCAGTGCTTTTCCAGCGGTCTCCATTCATGGCGATCGTGTTTCAATCTGTGTAGGTCACCAGGCAGCGCCCCTCTTTCGCAGGAAGAGGAAGTTGAATGAGGACTGGAGTGGAGGTTGGATGGGGAGGGGCCCAGGCTAAGCCGAGGAGGCTGGAGAGCCTGGGGTGCCACGGATCCAAGGATCCCAAAGTCCAGCCACCCTCCCCCCTACACACTCACCCAACCCTCTGGCCACGGGGACGGCGAGGCAGGGTCCCCAGCTGGACCAGGCAGGTAGAGGCAGCCAGGATGCAAATGATTCTGACGTCATTTCTGGAGGTCTTGGGGTTGAGCCCCCCGCTGAAGAGAGACAGGAAGTGGTTGGCAAAAGCAGAGTTCAGAAGCCTTGCCCTCCCCTACTACCCACTGACCCTCCCTGTCCCAGACCTAGAGTAAAAGATCTCTTCTACTGCTGGCTCCTGTTTCCACTCTCCATGCTGCTGGGCCTTCTGTTTTCTGACAACTACCTCCAGACTGGCCCCTAAGGAGCTCTGGCAAAGAGGAGAGCTTTTTGAGGAAGAGGTCAGTGTCCCATGATGGTGCCCAGTCAGCGTCCTGGGAAGTCTTCCTTCCCCATCCCCACAGAGAGTAGACCTAGCTTAAAAAGGAGGCCTATCTGTGTATAGCCTGCTTGCTTCCGGCCAGGGACTGTATCCATGTAACACGTGTGTTTACATGTAAACACATATTTCCCAAGGGCCATCTCTAGGCTGCCTTCCAAAAAGGAGGGATGGGGTCACCCAGCTGGGGAGGTAGGGCAGGTCTTGGGGGCTCTCCAGCCCATTCCCAGCCTTACTGTCCCTCTGCCACCCACCCACAGGAATACCATGATGTGGGGGGTGGCAGGACCATAGAGGAGGGAGGGGCAGGGAAAGGCTGCTTTCCCAGCCCCCCTCCCTCAGCTAGGGTGGCCACATCATACCACCAATTCCAATTAACTGATCATCCATAACTCAGAGTGGGGGGGGGCGGTTGCAGAAGGGAAAGCCCAGGGAGGGAGCCGGGTCCCCTTGTTGTACTTGATAACAATTATAGTTTAAAATCATAGCTTGCCGGGGCTCGGCTATATTTTACTTGATAACAATAAAAGTGACACATAAAGTTAACTGTTTATGTTTTATTTATTAGACTAAATCTGCCAGCGGTGGTAGGAGCGCTTGCCTCGTCGCTACAGCTTTTATAGGGCTGTAAAACGTCATAAATCAGTCTCGCGGAATCGCCCGCACTCTTTGTGTCGGCGGCGGCGCAGGGCTGGCGGCCGCTGGCTGCCTGCTCCTTCCTTTCCACGAAAAGTCGTAATGTGATTTTTTCCCTCTGATTTTATTATTATGATCGCCGCCGTGATTAGTCAATCTACCTTTAATTCGCCGCCCTATGCTGCCTCCTCCCAGCCCAGCCTGGTTGACACTTGAATAAGTACCTTTTAAAACGGCATAACAACTATTTGAGGGTTTAATTAGAACATCTGCAATTAAGGGAATGAGGAGGCGAAAGGGAAAACAAAAATAAAGCCCTTGTGAGAGGGAGAATGAAGGTAGGAGATTCCCAACCTTCCCTCACCAGCTTTGGGATGTGTGAGATGGTCCCCACTTACAAATTAGGGCTCACCTTGAGGGCTGGAATGAGAGGGAAGATGGGCCACAGGTAATGCTCAAAGGGGCCAGTTCTAGCCTGGGACCCTGGCCACCTGTCCTGCTCCAATGATTAGACTCCCACCCCAGCCCAGGTCCACCCCCGACCAGTTCTTGGTCCTGTGGGGGCTGGTGCTTGGGGAGGTCCCTGTATACCATCACTCCCCAGGAGGACAGGTCCTGCCCCCACTGTCACCAGCTAAGTGAGGGAACAGGAATTCCCTGGAGGTATTGCCTTCTCTTACAGGAGATTCCCAAATTTCTGAAGTTGATGAAGAACTCCTGCCCACATTGTGCAGGACCCTGTGAGTGTGTTTGGTTGGAAGTGGAACTTGAAGTTGTGAGTGAGGGAGAAGCAGTTACTTGGTTGTTGGTGGTTGGGAACTGTGTGAGGGTTTTCTGTTTTTGTAATTGTTGTGGGGTGGGCATTAATTACTGATTGCTGGAAGAGGGCAAAGGAAACTAGTTTTGAATCTGGAACTACAAAAGTTTGAACAGTAGCCTCAGACCGCCCCCATGGGAAGGTTCAAAGCTCCAGAGAGCTCTAGTAGAGTGGGGGAAGGGTTGGAGAAGGGAGAGAAATACTTCCATCCCCACCCCCAATCTCCCTTCTAGGCCTGCACCTGGTTCCCAGATCATCTCAGCTGAGAATATTCTCTTTCCCACCTGAAGAAGTGAGCTCTCTGCCTGGTTCCCCTCTTTCTAGCCTTCACATCTACCTTCTACCAGTCCTGCTCTCCATTTTAACCCTCTTTTCTTCAACCCTCACCCTCCTGAACTTATCCTGCTACACTGCTCCTCCCAGGTTTCTGAGCTCTAGTAGGAGGGTTGAGGAGACCTCTTGGGCCAATAAGAGTAAGTAGACACAGAGGGTTCAAATGCTTCCCATTGAATGTCAAGTCTATCTTTGGTTATTAAGGTTAACTATATATATAATATATATATATATATATATATATATATATATATATATATACACACATATACACTATTAATACTTATTAAAATATTAAATGTCCTTTATGCAGCCATAAATATGTTGAGTTCTCAATCCAGGTTTGCACAGCCAATGCAACCCGAATATCCAGAAAGTAAAAGCCAGGAGATAGCTCCAAATGAGCCCACACTTATCTACATCATTACAAAACCAACTCACTAACCCCCAACTCTCTTTAGGCTCCTGCAGCTTAATAGTAAGGAAGTCACCTATCATATAAATAAAATACCTCACCAAACATACACATACAAATATTTTTACCTGGAATTATTATTATAAGTATGGAAATAAAATCCTTTTGGAGGGCTCCTGCACTTAGCAATAGCTAAAATGGGATGGGAAAGGGGTACTAATGCAGCTCTGCCTGTGATGAACCTTGTATCTGGTCCTGCCTTCTTTTGTGCTTCCCCTCCTGCCTCTTGCCTTGCCAGCACAAGGACCTCCACCTCCATCTCTGCTCTGCCCTTCACCTCGCTCTGCCCCAATTTTATGTTTTATTTTTTTTTATGTTTTTCTGACTACCTTTTGCCAGAATCCAAATGCTCTCTGCACGCCGCCCCTAACCCCATCTCCTTTTTAAATCTCGATCTGGTTTCTCTTTAGGAAACATGTTTCAGTACAAAGCGCTTCCCTTCTGACACCACTGAAGAAAAATATGTGTCCATTGTGTGTGAGGCCTTATTGTGCCTGGATTACCATACTGACCGTTGGATAACCCATATTCCTCCCCTCCCCAGTAACAAGCTGCTGGCTGAGAGACCTCAGCGGCTCCACAGATTCTGTGCTGCATTAAAATCTCACCTCTCACGTTCCCTGGATCTTCCAAGGGAAAAAAATAAATGAGAGAACCAATGCAGAATTTGGAGAGCAAAGAGAAGGAAATCGAGGGTCATTCCTTTCCCACTCTCAAAAGTGCAGTTTATTTTTACATGTATGTGTTTGGTTTTACGTTGTGATTGTTGATGTTTTAGGGATTAAAAATTGCATCGTGTCTTTTTCCTTTTCCTCAAATAAATAGACTTTTAGATGATATGCAAGCAGGCAATTAATTCATTTCATTTAGATCTTTCTAACCCTTCCCCCGCCAAAATTTGAAAACCCCAAATTGGAACAAGACTCTCATACCATTTTTCTTTTGTGTGTGTGTGTGTGTGTGTGTGTGTGTGTGTGTGTACACGGGCAAGTATGTGGATATATGTGTGTTTTTGTCCCTTTCTAATGCTAGCAGGCCAGGCTAATATATGCAAAAGAATATGCAAATACTTAATTGATTTTTTCTTAAATCTCTTGTCAGTAAAAGTAATGAATTGGTCTAAAATGATTTTAATAACCCGGACGTGTCACCAGAAAATACTCAACCTTCTTTTTTTTTCCTCCTGGAATCGTTTATAGTCTCAAAAAAAAAAAAGCAATCATGGAATGTTAATTTGCCCCCCTTTAAAATATTAAAGATGAATTTCTCTTGTTTGTTCTGAGACCATAGGCAAGGTCCTCCCGTGGATTTCCCCCGCCTTGCCATGCCTTCCTTGAAATTCAATTTTCCTCAAATCTCGTTTAAAGTGGCTTTTTAAAAAGTGGCCGCATTTTAATATTGGTTAGACAGAGTGACCTGCATTTCACCTCGGGTGTTTGACTTGTTCCAATAGGTCACTGCCATGGGGTTATTGATGGGGAAACTCCATTGAAATTTGTCTCTTCGCAAATGGCCTTTAGATCTTCCAGCGAGTTCAATAACTAGTTATAATGTGGAAGGGGAAAAATGAAGGCCCTGGGCTAACGAATTTGATGTTTCATTTTTATGCTGGAGAAATTGTTATTTAGTGATTGGGTTCCCCACCCCCTTCTTTGCTCATCCCAGCTTCATTGACCCCCCCACACACTCTCATCCAAGGCTGCTGGATTATAATCCCTTTAAAACTTGATTTGGGTTGTCTCTTTCTCTCTTGGGTGCAAACTTTACTTCTTACTCTAAATATTGTTTTTGTTGTTAAAAATTCTGAAGTGTGGATGCAGAAAGCTTGTTCTGCTGGAGGTTTGAAACCTCAACTTCTTTGTTAGGAGAAAGACTTTTAAAGGACCCTAAATGTTGCTTGAAAAGATCTAAAAATTAGTCTGGCCTTAGTTTACCGAGTACTCCCTGGCCCAATGCTCCCAGGATTGTGGAATGGAAAGGAAACTGGAAACACTTTTGGAGTTTGATGAGGATATCTTAAGGTGTCCTAATCTATTCTTGGCTGCTGACCTGCCCTACTGGGGCAGGCACCCAGGACCAAAAAAGGCAGATGCTGGAAAAAGCTAAGGATAAAGGGAGAATTTCATGGACCAGAGAAGGTAATCCTAGGTTCCCTCCTGGGTTAGAGTCAGAAAATGTATGGGGACCCGGACGGGTAACAGCTTGTCAAACTCTGCTCCTTCACAAGGAGGGAGCTCCCGGAAAGCTCTAAGACGTGCATTTTAGTGAACTAAAGAGCAGAAGAAAATGACGGGGTTGATGGAGATTTATAAGGTTCTCCCCTTTCCCCCCAGAATTTTAAAGAAATGAGAGAGGAAAGGGCAGAGGAATGGAGGGAAGATCTTTATTCTATTCTTGGAACCATAACCAAGCTGGGGAGCCCTTGGCTCCTCCAGAGAAGCCTCTGTGCAGATTTCCCTCTCTGACCCAGACACAGCAGATCATCACCATTATTAACCTCAGTAATATCAAGAACATCTTCCCCTCACAAAACAGAGCTCTCTGTGTGCTTTATTTTCTCTTCTTCCAGGAACTGTTCTTCTCTTTCCCTTCCCAAAGGGGTCCAGTTTCCTTATCCCGAAGTTTCCCTTTAGTCCACTGGCCTCCCTCTGGCCTCACACCGGCCTCCAAATCTGGCCCATACATCAGAGTTAATCCAAAGAAACACCTTGAATCCCGGGATGGTGGGATCAAGGTCAAAGAAAATTTAAGTGCCTGAAACTAGGGTGCTACCTCCCTCCGTCCCCTCAGACCCAGAGGCCGCATCTTGGTGCCAATCTGGGTTTTCAGACAAACTTGCCTCGGCAAATCCGTGGCACCAGTGGGATCTGGGGAGCAGCCTTCAACTGCAACTGTGCATCTCAACCCCGTGAGAATGGGGAAGCCGGAGAAGAAGCTATCCGCGACTTGAGGATCTGCTTGGGAGAGGGCAGTCTCTGCTCTTCCCAGTCAAGCAGGAATCAATAGCGATCTGCTACAAACTTCCCCGCAGCCGATCAGCGCGCTCCAGCCGGACGGCAGACATCCCCACGCCGCTCGCTCGCCTCGGCCCCGCACTTTGGCCGCCTCCTCGGGAACCCAGGACCCCAGCCTCGGGCCTCGCCCCCTCCCTATTTTAATTACGTGACTGATTTTCGGTTGGGCCGCTTCAGGACGCCTCTGCCTCCGACTATTTAAATCTTTGGGCTCCCTTTTTGTATTTCCAAGTCCTCCCGACCGGGTGTAATTCAGAGACTGCCCGCCCCTGGGGCGAGCGGCGGGCTCGCACGGTGCGGCCTGGGTCCGGGTCCCCGCGGCGGCCTCGCCCTGCAGCCCTAACATCCACGAAGTGGCCTGGCCACGCTGTTGGGTGCGGCCAGGTCTGCAGCCGCCCCACGGCGCGCTACTCTGATAACTGTAGTCTTACCCATTCGCCTTTCTGAATTATTTTGTGCCCCATTATGTTCTGATAGAAAAAAAAAATAATGCTCCCGGTTTGGGTTATCACTTCGTGCCTGGCCTCAGAGCTGGGCTGTCTGCATTTTTGTCGTCACTCGAATAAAATGTGTACCATATAGTCTGCGTTAAGATCTACAGAAGCAAGGACGCCTGACTCCAATCCCTAAAGGAACTCGGGTTCCTTTCCCTAAACACCTGAGCTTCACCCTGGCGGGTGATAAACGCCAGGAGAAGCAAATTCGGCCACAACTTCAGGTTACTAAGCGCCAGTGGGACCGCAGAGCTGGCGATCCTGGCCGCCGTCCTTAACCGGCACTGCGCGGCTGGATTTGATTTCCACTTCATGGCCCCAGACAGAGGCCCCCTCACCCTGGCTGCCCCATCGGGCACAGGACGGCAGCCTCCAGGGGTACAGGAACCAGCGGTTCAGCCCCCTCCACCGAGGGGACTGAAGGTGAGGCAAGGAAGGGGAAGGGGGGATTTAAATTTAGAGAAGAGTAGATTTAGGTGGGGAGAGGAAGGGGAAGACAAGAATATAGAACAGGAGCCCTTTCTGCCCCTGAAGCTGACCTCTTTCCCTTTCTCTCATCCAGGAGAAACTCTTTGCCCCTACCAAACTGCTTCTTTTCCCCTTACTGTTTCATTTACGTACAACTAATAAACACTTCTCTGCTTATTTTACCATGTCCTGTTCATTCTTTGATCCTTTCTCATGAGGTAACAACAATGAGCTGCCAGTAGCAGTTTTTAATGTATGTGTGTATGTATGTGATATATATGTTCATGTATATATATTTTTATACATTATTTATATACATATAAATATATTTATTCTCCCCTAGGGGAGAGGGGGGTGTTTGGAATGTCTTTCTCACTGCAGAAGTTCAATGAGGCTCAAGTTGGCGGCAACCTTTTCCCAGTCCCCTGACTTACAACACCCAAATTCCTGCCCCCCAATCCCTTCCCCCACATCAATGTTGCTGGGTAAATAAGAGTCCGCCTGCCTGGCTATTAGGATTCTGGAGACGTTGGCATCTGTAGCAATCATTAGTCAAAGCCGCAGAAGCCAAAGGAGCCGAGGAGTTGGACAGAAAAAATCTTGGAAATGATATACAGGAGCCACGGAGGCATCAATCCCCACCGATAAGAGCACAACTGCTGGGGGCCCGCTTAATTGGGCTTGAGACACCAGAAACAACTGGAGAGGGGGCACCTATGGTTTGTACAATGACCCTGGCATCATTTGGGTACCCTACAAAAATAGGTGGGACTTACCCTTTCCTCCAAATTTCAAAAACCCTGTTAGGGTGGCGGGTGAGGGAAGGAGATCTATATGCCCCTCACCCTGGGACTCATTAGGAACTGCACTGGAGGGCTCTCCACTGTCCTCTTTGCCCCTTCTCTTTAGTGGCTGCCTTTGCAGGTTCTGCAAGCTGGGAACATGGCTTGGGACTTCCAACTACAGAGACAGCCTAGAGAGAGGCAGTTATCTCTAGAGTGGGTTTCATGGGGGCAGATAACAGTTGGACTAGAATTGGAGTTAGCCTTGATGATAGTGATAGAGTCACTTATTTTAATAGGCAAAACATCCAAAATATATTCATTCCCCACCCCCACTCACCTGACATCTTTATAGATCAAGAGAGACAGAGACAGAAATGCAGTAAGTGTAAGTTCTAGAGAGAGATCTACACCTACACCCAGATATGTGCATTATGGAACTATCTCTAAACATATATTCAAACATTTTAAGTTTGCAGAAAAACTGCAATAACTATAAAGTTTCCCAAATATGTAGCTTCAATATATAGCTATTTTATGGGCTAGGACCCTTGAATAAATCTAGATAAAATTTCAAAATAAAGATTGAACAACACATACATAGTTCTTTCCAACTTAGAAAAAACCACCAAATATTCATTTAGATGTTTAGAGAGAGCTATACCAATACATCCTATCATATAAACCAACCTTTATAGGAAGAGTGGTAATGTTCAAAGAGGAATCCAACAGAGGACTATGTTCACTATGGATGTATGCATCTAAAGATGCGTAGGTCTGCATTTAAATGTGGAGCAGAAAGGGATGTGAAGCACACATCCTAATACACACATAGAACAATCTATAAGTGGCATTTTCATGTATACAATTATAGGAGTGCTCAGATCTCTACAGAGACGCATGTATTTGCTGGTGTACTAGGAATTGGGAGGATTCCCTGGTGTTTGTGGGTTTAGGGTGTCCCAGCCCAGACTTCTCTGGGGAGTGGTTCAGAGAAAACGGAGGCTTCTCAAGTACTAAGGGGACCTAGGAACTCAAAGAATTTATGATTTCCTGCATATAGGAGCATGTTACTGGCAATAAATATGAGCCCTGATGCCTGCCCATACCCCCCAACACACAAAGGGTCCTGATCTGATGTAGACCACACTTAAGAGCAGGATTCTTCAATTCTTTTTCCTTTAGTTCCCTAGCCCTTGGATGAGAGTGGGTAGGGACTTGTGGAGGTTAGGATATCTTTGGTAGGGGAAGGCTCATTATAATTACAAAATAGAGCCATCTGGGTAATATATATTTTGTGTGGAGACAGCTTGGTAGAGAGATATGTGAGAAGGCTGTGGGCTTACACACACATACACACACACACACACACACACACAGACATACCTCTTAATTACATGAAACACAGTCATAGACTTCAAATAGTTTCCTCCATTCCTACAATAATAGATGAGGTCTCTATATTCCTCATTCTTATCTCTTTCATAGTTCCCAGGAGTTCTTTCTCTTCCACACCCAAGATCCCTACTTGTTAAGAAGCTGCTTAAGGCTAGGAAAAGAGGTTACTGGGAGACAGCAGCCCCAAAAGAGTTAGCCCATAGGAGTCATGGTATTTGCAGACAGGCTCTGAAGTCTTTTGCCTTCAAAGTTAGTTCCTTTGTGATTAAA
The DNA here is from genome assembly GCF_964194105.1 of Spermophilus citellus. Classification (NCBI taxonomy): domain Eukaryota; kingdom Metazoa; phylum Chordata; class Mammalia; order Rodentia; family Sciuridae; genus Spermophilus; species Spermophilus citellus. The sequence continues at coordinate 73,424,882 of NC_138197.1, read as the reverse complement.
GTTTGAGGGACAGAGATCTGTACTGGCAAAAGAAGAACCAAGGTTGCACAATTTCTACATCTGGAATATTGGAGGAGGGGATCACCAGCTGGCCCTGTTCTTATTGGAAGCAGAGGATTTGGAGGACTATGAACATTTTTTTTTCCCACTCTGGTTTACTAGGGAAGGGAAACAAGGAGGAGCCTCAGGTGGGCTTGGGGACTTGAAATCCAATCTAGTTAGCCAACTTGGGGAAAGTGATTTACAAAGCAAAAACTAAGATGCTACTTCCTGAGAAGTCACCAGATCAAAACAGCCTCCTCTAGGTGTTTATGACCCCATCTCTACTCCCAACAGGAAAATCACCCTCAATAAAACCTTGGCCCACGCCCCTATTCTCCACCCAAGGGAGGAGGGGGGAGACACAATCTGAAATGAGGGACCTGACCTTTATTCCCTTTAAAACACACACACACACACACACACACACACACACACAAACAAACTTTTCAGTCAGAAAGTTGACTGTTTTAAAGAAGTTTTGTTGTTGTTGTTGTTGTTTTCTAGAAAAGATTTTTCTCCAATGTTGGAGCAAAGAAACAGCCCTGAGGGGTTTGGAGTTGAGCCTGAAACAGCACAAAGGGTCAATTACATAAGGGTCTAGCTTCCTAGGCCCCTATGGCCCTACAACTCAGTCTGGGCCAATGGGACACTGAGGGTCACCAAAATCCTAGCTGCTACCAGCTTGGGGAGGAGGGAGAAAGAAGAAAGCTCAGCACTTTTTCAGAGCTAAGGGGCTGGAGATGGGGAGGGCAGGACAAATGTTTTCAGACTGAGCTGATAAGCAGAATAGAGTAGGAGAGGATTGGGCAGTTGGTTGAAGGCTGGTTTACTGTGTCCAGCTCAGGCTTTTCACCTCTATCAAACCATACTTTCATACATACACTAGTTTCTACATGTTCAGCTATTCTGGTGTTTAGGGACAGAGAATGAGAGAAGTAAGGATCTCTGGAGGGTAGAACCAGTCTGCTTTACCTCTTTGAGACCTATGATGCAATAAGAAAAGATCTCAGGAAAATAAGTTCACAAATTTTACCTAGACTAATTTTTCCTAGAAAAGAAAAACCATAGTAAAATGGTAGAGTTGGTAGAGAATGGCTAAGAATCATGGTAGAACTAGAGAGGTAGCCTTCTTCCCTTACCAGCTCTCTAGCATACCCAGAGCCTTTTCTATGCTACCTCTCATTATACCTTCTAAGGAATGGTCATCAGAGCTGAACAAGGTTCTGGATAACTTAATGACCTAGTTCAACTGTACTAGGCCCCACACAGTACACACACACACACACACACACACACACACACACACACATACAAACACCCTTTTTCCACTCACTGAGCCTTAGGAATGGAAGAGGGAGATGAATCCCAGGGTTCTGTTGGGATCAAGGACAAAGAGATCTCTATCACCACAATTCCTATACTCAGACTCTGTCTTGTGATTCCTTGGGCTCCTGGGGTCCCATCAAAGTAGCCAGGGAGATTTTTATCAGGACAATCCACTAGGAGTTGTAAGAACCCAATAAAGTGGGGAGGGGAGGAAGGGATATAACTTTCTTGTCTCTCTAACAACCTAGTCTTCTCCTTTTATTGAATCCCTAACCCAACAAGCCCAGCTTAACATCCTGATTTCAGATTTTCTTTTTTCTCCACTTCCAAGGGCTTCAGAAGTTCTAGTTCCACTGTAGAGGAGGCTCAGAGTAGCAATGTGATGAGTAAAAGTGATTCAGAACATTGGAGGAGGGGATCACCAGCTGGCCCCTCAGATTCCCAGAACAATGATGTTTCAGCATTCCTCTTCTCAAAAACAGCTGAAGCACTTACAGACCAAGTGCAACAAAGAAACAGTTTGCTTGACCATTAGGAGGGTTTGAGGCCCTCTGATGAATCTTCATCCCCAATGCCTGTGTGGACAGAGACAATCTCTTCATGCCTAGCTCTCCTCCTTCATCATGGGATCTGGTAAGCCCAGTGTGAGAAGTCTACACTGAAAGTGAAAGCCAGTCTCAGAAAAGGCTACCACACCTTCTACTAAGGAAAAATGAGTCTGGGCTTTAATTCTACACATAAAAGAGGCAAATGGAGCAGTGTGTTTGAAGGTGATTTAGAAAGTAAGGGATCTCGATGATTTCTGATAAGAGTTTCCCTCTTCCTGGTTTTTCATCCTAATCCTTCCTACCTGGCCTGTGGCATTGTCCCCAAACCAGCCCTGCCCAGAAGACAAACAAATAAGCAGGAGTGTTGACAGAGGCCAGCTCAAACCAGCTATCACTCCTATCCTATCCTTAATGCCTTCAGAGGAGGGCGTAAAGGTCCAGGTACCATAGCCTTTCAAAACTTCTGCCCCTTAGCTTAAGGACTACAGGAGACCAGGAAGAGGAAGGGTAGGAAACCAACCAGAAAACTAACCCTGGAATAAAGTCTTGATGATGGAGTTAGTGGAAAGAATGCCCAAGTCTGGACCTACCAGTGGATTGGCTCAGGACCAGCCTAAGTATTCAGAAAACGCAAGCATTTCTGTCATACATATACATTCTCTATGCTATCAGATGCTCTTGCCCAGAAAAAATTGTCACCCTTTGCATGCTCTGATCTGTCTCAAGTAAATACAACAACAAATTTTACACTTTCAGAGACTGTGTCCTTTGATAGATATTGGCCAGGACACAGGATCATCACCTAGTCTATCATCACTACATACATATTTGTTATTTGTTGCTAGAGATTGAAACCAGGGACTCTTACATGCTAAGCTCATGCTTTATCACTGAGCTACACCTCCAGCCCTATTATTACATCTTGTTAGAAGAAAAGAAGGGGAAAGGGCTTAAACAAATCCATCAACTCATTAATATGGAAGATAAAGAGGGTTTTGATTCTGTGTCTACTCTTCTCCAGAATTCTTTTCTTAACTGATTGAAAGTTACTTGACAAACTATAAAGATACCCCACACAATTTTCAAAATGAATCTCTACTTTTGCCCCCTTCCCCAAACCCTTCTCCAACCATACTTGAAGCAATTTAATAAAACTAATGGTTCCTGGAGCACTTCCAGAAAGGTAAATTAAAAGGGGTATCCTTTAATTGCCCCCACCTGCCCCCTGAGGATCAGAAGGGAATAAAAACTTCTAAAAGGTAAGTGTATATATAGAGAGTAATCATGGTCACAATTTGAATTCAGAGTTGGAGTTCATTTGCACTATAGACTAATTTATAGTTGACTTCTATAAAGCCCAGAACATTATCTGGGATCATGCTGGCAAACATGGAAATGCTTCAGAGTGTACTCCCACAACTTCAGCTCCCTGAACAACTGAGATTGATGGTTAACATTCTACTTAGTTAGAAACTGAGGACACAGCCAAAGACTCCGTAGTGCTGGTGCAAGGACAGAGGAGGGGGGCTCATATCACTCTTCCCCTCCAAATCTGAGATAGAACAGAACCAGGAGCTAAGGGCATGGTGAGAAGGGAGAAAGGAAGGAAAGGAATGGAGAGGAAGAGCTAGACAGAAACCAAGCACTCTTTTGCTGATTGGTTGGTTGCCGTGTGACCCTGCTTAGCACATTTCTCATTGGTTGCTTGCCCTCTTCTAGGGTGAAAGAACTAGGAACAAAATTAGAAGCCTTTTGGGTTGGCTGGGGCACACTGGTACCTGATTGCCTACCCATTTCCCTCTAGGGATGATCAAATGCAGATACTTGAAAGAGGGTGGGAGAATCTCAGACTCCTTTTGTGTTTGTTGTCTTGTTTCCAGGTGAAAACAACAAAAGAGTAAAAAACTGACCTGAGGCAAATTATTTAAGGGGAAGAAGATCTAATTTGTGACAGGAAGAGGGATGGTATTTAAATGAACGTTTTTAGCTTAAAAAACAGAAAAGAGGGTGAGGAAGTCATTTGAATACCTCAAGAGATTTTGGCTATGTAATTCTGTTACATAGAAGCCCACACAGCCCTCTACACAAAAAGGGAACAAAACTGAGACTTGGCTAGGAGTCAGAGAAGGTGGTGAAGTCTTGCCAGGGTGTGAGACTTTGGTTCTGGCTAAATTCCTGGCAAAACACCATTGACCTCTATGCTAGGGCCCTGGGGAGGCTTATGGGAGTGCAAGAGTCAAATTATAGGCCATGGAAACTCCCAACTCCCCATGCTTGGATGGGAAAGTTTCCAGAAACCTTCAAAATTACAGACTGGTGGGGAGGAGAGAGTTGAGGAGGATAGGTAAAATGGGGAGGAGAGAACTCAGGATCCAAACACTTCCCAAGGAAACAAAGATCTCAGGCTGGAGGATGAGAAAGGCCAACTCTTGGAATACATTCTTCTCACAGTGAGACTCTGCTTGATTCCTGCTTTTGGGTCTCTGTCTTCCCAGAGTCTGCCTAGCTATTTCTACTTGATTCTCTCTCCTTCCCTAGTCTCTTGGGCCTGGGCATATGAGTGTGCTAACAGCATTCCCTCTTCATCACCCAAATGCACCTTTCCACAAAGCAGGTACCCAGACCTCTCTAGCTCCAAGGCAGCCTCCCCTTCCGGAAGTTTGTTCCCTCTTCTCCACTCCCCTTTCCATCTCCTGTTGGCCTTCTGCCTGCTTCTGGAGGAGACTGAGTTCATATGTTGTCACTTTCCTGGCTTAGCTTCTGGTGACAGTGACGCATGGGAGTGAGTATGCACTCTCAGGTGTGGAGGACATGTGCCTCCCATGCCTGATTCTTCTGCTACTCCTCCCCCCGGAAAACTGAAGGGAGCCCCTCCAAAACCCACTGAGGAGTGACCCCAGGATACAATGCCCAGATTGGGTCCTGTTACCTCTATCCCATATAGATCACTCCTCAGGATGGAAAGCTTTCTAGTCCAGCAAAGATATTGTCTCCATTCCCTCCCATTCAATACACATTGATATTACATTCACAGAGAAAAAACCTCTAGGCCTCCTGGGGCCTAAGTTTTACCTGAGCCAAGGACTAAAGATGCCAGGAAGATCCCAGCAGCTAGAGGCAGGGGGAAGCATGAACTGCACTGGCCCCAGACAAAGACCCCAGACTTTGGAGACTGGGACTGCTGCCCACCCAGGCCTAGTGGTGAGGGGCGGGGGAGAAACTTTGGGAGCAGTCCAGGCAGCAGCCTTTGGGTCTGAAGCCACAAAGCCCTCCTTCCCTGCCTTTCTCCCCAGCTTCCCTTTCTGCCTGGATTCTGGGCCACTAGCCAAGGACTGAACTGGCCCCTCCCTGGAACAGAAGACCCCAGAGGCACTTTGCACTTGTGTCTAGAGTTTACACACTCGTACAAACAACAAATAGAAACAACCCGTGTCTCTGCCACTGGCTTTCTTCCCAACTGAGAGGGAGTGAGGAGGACCTTGCAAAACTCTAAGGAACGGTGGCGTCTTTCTGGTTTACATTCAGAGACAAAACGGGGTAGGGAGGAGAAGACTGGTTTGGGGAGACAAGTTCCCCTCTTCCTACTTCCCAGCCGCTTCCTCTCCTCTCCCACCCCAGCATGGGGAGGCTTCCCCCCCTCCCCTTAATGAGTAGGAACTGCCTGCTTTCAAGTGGTGGAGGCGGGGGAGTTAGGTAAATGGGAGAAAGAGTCTGAGAGAAAGAGAGAGAGGGAGAGAATTAACTTACAGCGTTCGCCTGGGATTCATTTGCGAAGATGTAACCTCTCTCGCCATCATCCCCAGCGCCGTAATCCCCTCTAACTGCCAGGCCCTCTGTCCTAGCATTAAACCTCACCAGCAGCTGCGTGGCTGGACAGTTAAGATTATATATGATGTAAATATATTGTGGGTTTGTCAGCTCTCCCTACACCATAAAACTTGGTTTAATGACATCACGTGGTCCCCCAAGAGCCACTCACGGGCTTGCCTTCGGGCCATTCACATAAATAACCTCCAAAAGTTTCAAACTCCTAAATTCACATAGAAGCTGTGCCTATTTTTCTAATGCTCAGTTACACTAAAAAGCCCTCGTGCTTCTTTTTTGCCCCACCCCCACACCCCCCTTGCAGGGTGGGGAGGGGAGAGAGGGTGGATACTTATTTATTTATTTACTTACTTAGTTACTTGCTTACTTATTTCCATAAGGACCTGTCGCCTTCGTGGTCGTGTTGATATTTTTTCTTCCTATTTTTTTTCCTCCTCTCTCCTCTAATTGCTCAGAGTGGGCCGTGTCCCCTCTTCCCACTCCCCCGGGAAGGTAAGTCATGCTTCTTCCCCTTCTTTCTGGCTGCCAGAGTGGGTGGGTTCCAGGGAAAAGTGGAGAGGCAGGCTTGATGGTCTCCTTTTGGGACCCAGAAGCCCCTTCACTTACTCCTCCAGAGCAGTGCCAGACCCTGGTACCTGGAGATTGTTCCAGGAGGCTGGCTGGTGGGGCAGCTTCCTCTGGACCCTAAGCAGAAGCTTCTGCTCAGGGGGAAAACAAGGGTCTGGGCCTCACCCACCCCCAGTGCAGGGGAGTAGATCCAAGGCCTGTGGCTCCTCTGCCGCTGCTGGAGCTGCTGCCGCTAAAGCTGAGGCTGGGCCTGGTTGCAGGCCTGCAGGCTGTGACAGGAGGGAAGAGAGCAGGCGTCTCCCCAAGCCTGGCCAAGCTGAGGCAGTCCTTCAGCTCCTTCAGGGAAGGAGAGGCCCAGACCCTGCTGGGAAGAGGCGGACAGTGCCAGAGGGACCTGGTGCACCTTGCCTGGTGGGTTTGAGCAACATTGTCCCCAGTCCCAGTAAAACCCTTGGTTCTCCTCTGGTCTATCTCCTGGGGAGAAAGCACAGGCCCTCTGCAGCCTGGGAGGCTGGTGTGGGTGAGTGCAGGCGACATTGCCTCTTTCTTAGTTAACTGTTACCCACCGGAGACCCAGTGCTTCTTCATGCTTCACTGCTCGCCCAATAGTTTTACTCAGCATGGAGAAAAAATTAAAATAACTCCCTGAAGAAAATTACACATTTTATTTCAGAGAGTGGGGAGAGGGAGAGGGAGAGAGAGAGAGAGAGAGAGAGACAGAGAGAGAGAGAGAGAGAGAGAGAGAGACAGAGAGAAGAGTAGAGTTAGTGCTGGTGGGCTGGGCTGACCCTCTGTGCAAGTTGAGGAGAGATATCACTGGTGCTCTAACCAGGCCTGAGTGCAGTATGAAGGGGAAGGGTAATAGCAATGGGTGCTAATCATGGGGTAAATAAAAGCTCTTGGGTCTTCTAAAAATGATGGACTGGTAGCCTAGACAGTAGGATGCAGCAAAGTCAGTCCTTATAATAAATCCAACGAGCATCAGCATTACTAATCATAAATATTCCCCCTGCCCCTCCTCAGAGCGCCTCTGCTCCCTTCCTTCTTGGCTGTCAGAGCAGCCCCTTAGCCCAACTCCAGAACCCCACCCCACCAGTGCGGGGGGCCTAGGCTAGGCTCCAGGAAATCACCCCATTGTGGGAGGTGGGAGAGGAAATGCAGTAAAGTTTTATAGACCCTTTCACATTTGTTTCTCCTATAAAGTGCTTCCTCCCCCAGTTCATCCCAGGAGCCTGGAGGAGAGAGGAGCAGAGCCTAGGCCCAGACCAGACTCAGAGACCACCTGAATTAACTGCCTTTCCTCTCCCTAGAGGCTACTCTCCCTCTTCACACAAAATCTGAGCCTGAGATAAATGATGGCAAAAAGACATGACACTGGCACTGGTCTATACAACTCTTATCCCACTTAATTGTTCTGCATAGCCCTAGACCTCCTAGGAGGAGAGGGAAACCACTTGAACATTTCCTGCCAGTCAGGTATACACTGCATATTGCTCTCCCTCTCATCTCCCCAGCATCTTAGAAAGCTGAAGTACACCTAAGTCAATTTCCCCAGCACCACTTTGTCCAGCAGTACCAACTCTCTGGGAGGTCCTTCTGGAGCCAAGTGGGTCCTTAGACTAGGGGCTCAACCCTCTTATGTCCAGTAAAGCCCCAGGACCACCTAGCCCTAAGGGAGATCTTCAGTGCCCTATAAGGGCCTGAGTCTGAGCACGGCGGAGCCACTGATCCTCCCTACACATCAGCTCTGGTGTGGAATGAGGGATACTGCCAGTCTAGAAGTCTCAGATACACCCAGCCAAGGGGGGAATGAACGTAGAGGCCTGAATACCCTGGGTAGCCACTGCATGGGAAAATGCCAGTATGGGAGTACCGGGTGCGCTCCTCTTCCCTGGAGGTCCTTCTTGGAGCTAAGAATCAAGAAAAGAACTCACATTCACTTCCCTCTTCTTGCTGTCCCTAGAAGCACCTAATATATATATATATATATATATATATATATATATATATATATATATATATTTTTTTTTTTTAAGGAGAGGCTTAAAGACTGTAGGCCTCCCCTAACCCTCACAGCTCATTTTGACACTTTGCCCCAGTAATGCCCTAAACAGACAGGAGCCACTGTGTCTTTAGTCCTGTTCTCTCTTGGTCTTTATTTGATATGACAAAATATAGTTTCAGGAAGAACCCCAGAGTCAATAAATAGTTGGGCAAGAGCGATGGAGCAGGAGGGAAAGAAAGTCATGGCAGGAACTGTGGGATGGCATGGAGCCTCTAGGATCACTTGCTGGGGTCCTGTGGAAGGAAACCCCAGTAGCTGAGCTAGCTAGGGGGTTGGGGCTGCGGACCTGAGAGGGCATGCAGCGGGCTCGGATTGGGTAGGCTCCCAGTCTTTTTTTTTTTTTTTCTTCCAGGGGAGAGGTTTGGAGAGGATAGGGCAACCAAGAGGACCCTAAGGCCATGTTCAGTCATCTCCCCCTTTCATATGCAAATCATTAATAAGTGAAGACCCAGTTTAGTCGCTATAAGGAATCGCCCCGATTCTGGCAAGAGACTGCCAGGCATAAGCACTCTCACACCAGCTTGCAGCCGCCTGGCCCGCCTAACAAGGAACAAAGGAAAGCTCAAGGCCGGAGGTCGGGTCGAGGGTCCTGTGGCCGGGCCCACCTTAACTCAGGCGGGCCACTCTGGGGCAAAGAGCTGAAGAAGCCGCCCAGGCTGAGGTTTGTTCAGCACCAGCCTGCGGTGTGCCGCAGCCCTCTGGGGAGGCCCTGCAGAGTTTGCCCTGGGCCCTGAATGTCCAGCTAAGCTGAGCTCTGAGCTGAGCTGAGCGAGGGGAGATGGGGCAGTGCCGGCAGCCTGGCAGGAACCCTGGGTTGGTGGGGATACAGAATGCCAAGGAAAAAGCGCTTGTCTGTGAGGCCCGGGAGCCAGTACTCCAGCCCCTGACCCACCCAAAAATATAGAGAGAAAACCGAAAGAAAAGGCGCGAGGAACCCAAGCCGGCTGGGGTGATCTCTGCGGGCCTCCCCACTGCCTCTAAAGAGCCTCTTTGCTTTTCATTTTGGAATCTTTCTTCCACTTCATCCTGCGGTTCTGGAACCAGATCTTGATCTGTCTCTCGTTGAGACACAAGTTGTTGGCGATCTCTATGCGCCTGCGGCGAGTGAGGTAGCGGTTAAAGTGGAATTCTTTCTCGAGTTCCAGAGTCTGGTAGCGCGTGTAACTGGTTCGGGACCGCTTGCCGTCCGTCTCTGGAACATAAATCCCCCCAAGCCAGGAAGGGGTGAATAGCGTGCAGCGCCCCAGCGTCCCATCCCAATCCCAGGCCCCCACCCGCGGCCGGAGGGAGAGGAGGCGAGAACCGCAAGACAGGCCCGGTGGGCCGCAGGCGGGCCGACCCAGCCCAACCTAGCCCCGGGAGAGGCGCCTCCGCCCAGGCAGGAAACTTTCCACCGCAGCCTTCACTCAGCAGTCGGAGGGGCTGAGGGGGGGTGGGGGGAAGAGGGAGACCCAGGCTCGGACCGAACAATAAGCACCCTCGAGATCCGGGCACCGGGGACCCCCCTCCCGCCCCTCCCGAGTCGCTGGAATCCGCCGGAGCCGCGAGCGCCGGCCGAGCCGGCTCCGCAGGGGAGGGAGGGAGGGAGCCGCGGGGGGATCCCCGCTCTGGAGCCCCGCGCTCCTCACCCTTCAGATCCCTCTATTTTTTTAACTCCCTCCCTCTCCCCCAAAAATTGAATATTGCCTTTTATACACGTTTTGTTCCTATGATCCAATTATGTCGTCGTAAATTTGGGCGCACACAGCCTCTAAGCCTTTTAGTGGACAGTTTTACGAGCCATTGATGCCTGGATCGTAAAATTTATGGCCGCAGGTTTTTTTTCTTTATTTGCCCCGCATGGCCTATAAAACCCAGGCGGACCCGAGCGCGCAAAATGAAGTCCTAAAGTTTACCGTGGCTCATGTGCAGTTTGGTCATCCACGGGTAAATCTGTGGCGGGGCCGGTGGCTGGCTCAGTCCGGCGGGTTGCCCTGTCTGCGCCTGCTCCTCTTTGATCTCCCCACTGCTCTTAGCTCGCTCCTCCAGCGCCGGGCGAGCTGCCTTCTGACTGTACATCCCGGGGTTCAGAGGAGCCGCTTCGTCTCTGCCCAGAGCGTGTCCCGGAGCGGCCGCGGCGCTGCAGGCGGGGCGGTCGGGGTGAGCCCGGGGGTTGGCAGCCATGTCTACCCCGTGGAGAGAGTTGGAAGGCGCAGGCGGTGGGAAAGTGATGCTTAAGTCCAATCCGCCGTAGCAGTACCTGGATGCCTGCACCTCTGAGGCCGATCCATAGTTCCCACAAGTTTGCATGTTATAGGCAGGGATATTGGGGCTCTGCTTATAGAATGAATTGGCTACGTAGGAGCTCATGGCGGGGAGGGCCCAAAAAAAATTTCTGCACCCTTTTTGATTAAGGGTGATTTGTGACTCTTTGAAGTTGAGGGGTTTTTTGTTCTCCAAAGTGCACAATTTATAGGTGGAGATATCTCTTTCTTTATCCTATGCGCTCTTCCCAAATAAGGGAGCCTTAAATAGAGTCACGTGACTCGTACGGCCACTCATAAATTTGGCTTGATGACCTCCGGGAGGTTAGTGATGGAAGCCGGCGAAACGCATCTTGATATGTTGGCAAAGCCCAAGCAAGGGGGAGAGGGAGTGAGAGAGAGAAAGAGAGAGAAGGGGGAGAGAAAAAAAAAAAGGTTCTTGGAATTGGGGGGTAGCCGTGACAACGAGCCCACAGCGACACCTGGTGTCTACATGGAAGAATTGCATCCTGAAGCTCTGGTCGCCTTCTGGCAGCTGGATTTTTCTACCCTGTGGAGAAGCTGGTTGTAGCTGCAACAAATCCCTGAGCTGGCCTTTTAAATTCTATTTAAATTTGAGAAAAGATAAGGTCCCATTTAAGATACACAGAGGTGCCTTTTTAATAGATAGTCCCATTCTCCCTTCCTCCAGGGCCTTCCAAACTTTAAAAATGGATGAGGAAAGGGGAATTTAGGTAGTGTGGCTGGCTCCTGCCTAGGTTGGAGAACCAAGGGGGCTTATCTCAAGTTTCCTAGACCAAAGGTCGAGGTCCCTTGCCTCCAAGGCCCCAAGGCCCCAAGGCCCCAGTACTACTGAGGAGGTACCTATAAATATGGGAAAGTAGATTCCTTGGGAAAGGTGGACAGAATTCCCAAGAGGAAGGGTCCTGGATGGGCAAAACTAGACAGGAAGGTCATGAGGCTGAGAGTTCTGGAAATTCTCTGGAATGAACCTGGAAGTAAGATGGTAGATAGACTTGGGTAGACCTCATCATGCCAGGGACCCCAAAGTGACAATAAGGCAGTTTTCAAATGTGTGCCTGTGTGTGTATGTAGAACCGGACACAAATGGGTGGGAGGACTTTTCCCTGTGTGTGATCCTCATGTACTACTCATGCCAGATATTTTAGAAAGAAAATAGATGCTACTAGAGAGCATGGAGAAGCAAAATTCAAGCCTCCACAATTATTATCTAAGCAAAGAGATCTTTCCTTTGGTGCTTTTCCAGGCTTTCCAGGAACCTGAATCCAGAAGGCCCACAGGAGAGCAATTTCTTAGCTCTTCAGAGGCATGGAGAGGACCCGGCTGAGGGGGCTGGCAGAGCAGATGCCTGGGCAACATTGGCAGCCTTTGGCCAAGGTCTCTGTAGCCCTTCTGCCCCTTCCTCTCCTCTCCTAGTCCCAAGTCTTACTCTTTCCTGCTTGCTCTTTCTCCCCAGGAAATCTCCGCCTCTGTCAGGAGAAGCCCCCCTTCCCGCAGGCGGAGGCGCTGGCGGGGATTTGGAGAATCTGGAATACTCTGGTGGATTTTTTTCTCTTCAGGAGACCCCCCTCCCGACCCCAAATACACACCACCTCTCCACTAGGCCCACTCAGGTTTTTCTGACTGGGCTTGGGGAGAGAAGGCTGGAGCTGAGAAATGGTTAGGGTCCTGCTGCGCCCCTCACCCGCCAGGTTTGAGAGAAGGAGGAAGGAACCAGACAAGCTGGGGCGGTAAAGAAGGAGGAATTTTGTTCCGGCCACTTCAGGAGTCCCAGCACAGGCGAGAGCTCAGTTTCCAGGCTTTCTCTTTCGGGATGTCCTTGAGTCGTTCAGTCCCGGCCGAAGGACTCCAATCCCGCGGTCTGGTCTTCTGGTTCTCCTAAACTCTCCGCCTCCGCCACATTTCCCAACAGCGGGCCTGGTTTGGGCCGGGGACTGGCTGCCGAGCGTCCCCCTCCCCACGGTCCTGGGAGTGGGGGGGAGGAGACCCTGGTGCCTGGAAAATGCTTCTGCTATAGCCTTTAAGGGGTTCAGACGCCGAGGACCCCATGCTACCACAGGCAGGAAAGAAAGGCCTGTGTGGGGCTTGGAGCCCAACCCTACTAACCCGGGCTCCTCCACCCCCACCCCCACCGAAATCCTAAACGGCTTTTTTTTTTTTAAATGGGTGTGTGTCGGTTCGCGTGGGGAGCCCTGAGAGACTTCCCAGCCCCCCCAGCGCGGTCACGAGGAAAATTCGGAGGCCGGGACTCGGCGCCCGGCTCCCGAAGAAGGCGAATGCAGAGGACTGAGGGCTTGCAGGCGGCGGGCAGACGCGGGAGTGCTTGGAGCCTGCTCCAAGCCGGCGGCTGAGCGAATTAACAGAAACGCAGATATAAACTTTTAAAAATAATATGTTTTATTAAATATTCGAGAACGGATCCAGAGGTCGGATTTATACAGGAGGGTAACACGAGGGGATTTATTTATTTATTTTCTCCTACTGGCTAAACAAATGTCATTCACTTTTTTTCTTTTTTTGTAATTTTCCCTCTTTTTTCCCTTTTTTAAAAATGAGATCGGAACACTGAGGGTTCTAAACATAAATATAAATACAGAGACCACAAATACAGCTAAAAATATTCACACAGAAACGGTCACAGTTTGTAATATGCCATAATGACCCCCAGGAATATTTAAATACAATTTGCCTGGGCTGGGCATTTGCTGGGGCAGAGGGGCCGGACAGGGGTTGCGGGGAGGCCCTGGGGGTTGCTGTGGGGCCCAGGCGCGCCCTCCTTGGGCCTCCGGCTCTCCGGGCTGCCAGGCCGGGCCCTAAGACCCGGGAACAGAGGCCCCAGGCCCGCGAGCCCGCTCTGGGCGCGGGGGCGGGGGTGGGGGACGTAAGCGACTGGTGGGGGGAGTCAAGTCCTCAAGTGTAGGGAGATCTGTGGAGTCTGAAGCAAGGCTCAGGGCTGAGAGCCCCCAAGGCCTGGGCGGGGAAAGGGGCCTGCAGACAAGCCGAGAAGGAGCTAGCGAGGGAGCTAGGAGGAGGAGGCCAATGGTGAAGAGTTGTGCGGTGAGGGAGGGGGTCCAGAACTGACTTTCAGGTCCACGTTTGACTCCCTAATTTTGCTTTAGAGAGTCAAAACACATCAATTGTGCCAGTGATAAATACAGAGTGTGTGATTAGGGGAGAGTTGGGGTGAGCAAAGGGAGAAGGAAAGAGAGGGGTGGCAAGGACAGTCCTGGTCACTCTTTCTGCTTCTCTTCTTCTGTCTCTTCCCGCTTTTCCTCTTTTCCGCCCAGGCTGTCAGCTGCGGCCCCTCCGCCGCCCCCTGAGAGCGTGGACGTGAGATTAGATTCTTTTTTCCACTTCATCCTGCGATTCTGGAACCAGATTTTGATCTGCCGCTCGGTCAGGCAGAGCGCATTGGCGATCTCGATGCGCCGGCGCCGTGTTAGGTAGCGGTTGAAGTGAAATTCCTTCTCCAGTTCCAGGGTCTGGTACCGCGAGTAGATCTGGCGGCCGCGCCTCCGGTCTGCTCCATAGCCGACCCCTAGAGATCCGGGCACAAAACACACTAAAAACAATCAGCAAGGCGTCCTCTGCAGACGATTCCCCCTAGCAAAGTCCTGACCCTCCCAACTTGGCCTGCAGCTCGCGACCTCTCTAGGTCTAGTCTTCTGCCTTTTGCCCTGCCCCACCCCCACTGGGGGTACAGCCTAGGGCCCCAACTTCATTCAGTCCTCCCATAGGGTAGGAGATGTGTGTCCCAAAGAAAGGTGGGGGGCGGGGCAAAAACCAGGCAGAAAGCTGCCAGTCTAAAATCTGATTTTTATAAAATCTCAAATACTGGGGATAAGGGCCCCATTTCTCAAGGACTGGGCTCCACACCTCCTAAGCACCCTAGCTCCTTAAAAACTTCTCCCCACTTTTCTGTCCTCCCCTTTCCCCCTCCCTTCTCCTCAGCCTAACTCGACTTTGGGGCCCCCCCACCACTGCCCCTTTCCTCTCATCCCCTGCCCTGTTCCTTCCCCCCTCAGCTCTCCCTGAAGCCCTCCAATCCACCAGGGGCTGAGGGGGCCTGGCCCCTGTGAGCCAGCGCGGGAGGCAAGCAGAGGGGGCAGAAGAGGGGGCCCTGTCTCGGCGTCGGCGAGGAGACGAGCGTGATTGTTTTTATGGGGCCATAAAAAACTCTCTCCGCCCGTTCTTCTAGGGAAGCCGGTCATAAAGCCAGTTCAGTTTATTTAATTTATATCTCGGAGCTGTAAAACTCACCACTGTGCGAATTCATTCGCTGCATCCAGGGGTAAATCTGGATACTGGCTTTCTGGTCCTGGGGCGCAGTCCTGCCCTGCTCAGAACTAAAATCCTGAGCGATTGAGGTCTGTGTGTTATGTCCTAAGGTGTTTTGTCTGCAGTTTGAGAGCATGTCTTTCTCCTGGTAAAAGGAATTAGATCCATAGTCATACGGCCCCCGGCTGGAACTGAACACGACATTCTCCTGTGGCGAATAAAAGGGAGTCGAGTAGATCCGGTTCTGAGCAACGGCTGCTCCATAGGTCGAGAAATGCCTCACTGGATCATAGGCGGTGGAATTGAGGGCGACGTTAGGGAGGACGTCCTGGCCCCCGGCGAGGTGGCAGGATAAGGAAGGGTTAGTGAAGTAGGAATTCATCCCTTTGCCTTTACCTGGTCGGGCTATGATTTCTTTAATATTTATTTCTGTCTCCAGTTTGTACTCGGAACTAGATGGTTATAGGGACGGCTCCAATCCAGGACAGACAAAATGACAAAGTCAGCTGACCCCCTTCCAGCCAATCGCAAGCCAGATGTCAAGAAGGGGGAAAAAAATCGCTTCTGCTTCTGTTGATTCCCTAGTTGAGACTAAGTGTGTGATTTGAAAGTAAGACTTGGATTTCTTTTTAAAAATATTTATGTGGAGAACTGGTTTGGGGGTGAAGCAGGGGGTGCATGTTCATAAACAGGACCTTAGGACCCAGGGAAGGAGAGATGTACTCCCAGGAAATCTCTCAGACCCAGATAACTTTGCTCTGCTGTGGCCAGAGCCTGGGCCAGAGAAATCTCTGTATTTTCAACCTGATTTCATCTTTTATATCTTCCCCCTTCTAAAATTACATTCTGTTTTCTTCATGGGAGGAATTCCCTCCCAGCTCAGAGAAGGCTCTCAGAAATCCTACAAGAAATCTTGGTTGACACTCCATGGGGTGAGTCTCCATCACTAAACTGCTATATTTTTGTCCAATAATTTTAAAAAATCAAAAGGAAAAAGGAATTTCATAAAACATGGTTCCCAGAGGAAAGAGAGAGTGGCTGAGAGTCTTGGGTTAGAGGAATGTGGGGAGCAATTAGGTTTAAAGAGGTGAGACTGAGATTGCAGGGAACAGTGACTGAGCTTAAGTTGGCAAAGGGAGCACACATCTGTTCTCCTCTGCCTCCTATCCCCCTTCTGCCTCCTCCACAGGACCCTTTCTGAGGAAATACTAGCAACATTTTTGCTTAAAAAGGAAAATGTATAAAAATACAATAGGAAAAGGAAATAAAGAAGTAAAAAGTGGGAGAGATGAGAGAAGGGAAGAGAAGAAAGAAAACTCCCGAGTCTTCTTTCTAGAGACATCAACTCCTGTTTATGTTGGTGAGAATTTATGATTTGAAGCCAGTGAGGGCCGGTGGGGTAATTCACACAGGATCCAGTCTGGAAGAGGAGAGAAGACTGCTGGGGCTCTGATGAACAGTTAGCTTCTTGAAGCTCAAGCCCCTGCACAAGTCAGAAACCCCTACCCGCTCCGGATTCACTGCCCTGCCACGGGAGGCGCCCCTGGACCTGAGTTCTGATGCCTGAGGATTCTAGCAAAGAGGTCCTGGGGAACTCTTTCCCAAGTGCCAGTCACCCCAGACTCTCAGCAGGCTTTCCCTCCTTTTTCTCCCCACCTTGGAGCTGAGAGGAAGAAAGAGATGGTTAGAAAAAAATGCAGCTGGGTCAGAGGCTTGAGACAGCCGCAGTTGGCGAACTGAAACTACGAAGGTGTGCAGAAGGGGGTTTGCCCCTTTTTAATTCAAACCTAATTTAATATCGAGACATAGGCTAAAACTGCTTTCAGTTGACAAAAAAGTGGGTGGTGGGCGTATGCAGGAATCAGTGAAAGCTTATATTTTCCTCCTCACTTTTTTTTTGGGGGGGCGGTAACTGGCTATAACAAGAACCCGGATGTCGCCGGATTTTATGATCTTTTCCTTCTGTGTAACAAAGCGAAGTAATCAATGGGTAGCAATAAAGCCATAAACGGGACTACGCTGGGAAAAAAACTCATTTATTCATCTTCTGTAACGTTAAGGTTTCCCTGGAGTGTCGCTAGGGGGGAAAAATAAAGTTTCAAACCCAAAAGCAGACAGTGTATAGGAGCTGGTGCAGACAACATGTTAGTTAATACATGAACCTCGTTAGGGGGTTGAAGAGTCTTACTACAAGACGATTTGTGTTGGCTGTAAAAAATATCCAGACCCCATCTTTCAGAAAGGAAGGAAATTGGTTGGCATTTAGAAGGGTGGGTAGGAGAAAGATCCCCATAATTATAAAGGTTTCTCCCTTTAGACTACACTTTCTTCTTCCCAAGGAGAGGAAGGTGAAAGGATAGAGGAGGATGCTCACATTAAGAAAGGAATTTTAAGAGGAAGTTATCTCATTTTGGGGTTTTATGACAGGTACACATAGACACGAGTGTGAGTTACTTTTTTTTTTTCCCTTGAATCCAGCTGTCCTCGAATTCATGGCATGCCTGGGCAGAGGTTTCCAACAGCTGGCTGGGGCTCCAATTTCCCTGGAGGGCAAGAGGTAGGGGGAAGAGAGAACAAGGGGAGGGGGTACCCTAGAGCTGGAATAGGAAACAAGTCAGCACCCCTGGATGCAAGTAGCCTCTTTCAGATTTGCCAGCCTCCTTTCTGCCCTGAGGGTAGCGGTGTAACAAGTAGAAGAGGCTGGAAGAAAGAGTAAATCCCCCCCCCCCAATTTCAAAGCAAGATTGCTAGAGGGATAAATCATGTCAGTGATATTTCCTTCAAGATATTAAATTGTTGCAATGTACAACAAATTGAATGATGGAAGATAGGATGTCTTAATGAGGTTTCGCTTTCAATGAGTGTTGATTTTTCTATGTATTTTAAGACCTCTTTTATGGATGGGTGGGAGGGAGGGAGCTGGAAAGAAAGAAGGGGCTTCTTGGGGAAGCATTGCTACAGTCCCCCAGCAAAGATGCTTAAGTTTCCTTGAGCCTCTCCTTAAGCAGTTCTGGAGAGGAAAGGGACCCCAAAGTTGGGGACATTCTCTTTTGGGGCCTAAAGTCGGTGGGCTTGGGGGGTGGTGATCTGAGGAACAGAAAGTAAGTCTCAGGCCCTGAAAGTTAAGTGTTTTATTACATCCCTAAACAGAGGGCAGAGACTGAAAGGTCTCGCGGATTTATAATGAACAGAAACCAGCTGCTGGGGAAAAAAAAAAGGCAGAAATGCTGGAGGGGGGAGAAAAAGGGAAGCAGAAATACAAATACATTCCCCCACTGCTTAAAGACTGGAGGCAAAAATAATTTCCAACACAGTTTATTCCTCCATCACCTTCCGATTCTGAGAAAAGAAGCCTCCTCCTTTCAGTTAGATCTTTAATTATGCAGCTGAAATTTGCTAGAAGGATTCGCTCCAAGGGGGTAGAGTAGGTCAGATTAGCTCGATCTTCCCTATATTGGATTATATTTTCCTTTTCCCATTTCATGTTAATTTTATTTTTTGGCAAAAGCATGGCTATCTGGAGGGGAAGAAACTGGAGCTTGGATTTTTCTAAATATATTTATATTTTTCTGTTAAATTTGTCTGAAAACAATTATGGAAACTCATCAGCAGAAGCAAGAACAGATGTTTTATTAAAACTGCAGTTGAGCTCTGTAAATATGCACAAGTCTTGGGAAGGAGGGAGCGAGCAAACTCATTCTTTGTTTCTATAAAACAAGCCTAGAGAAATCAGAGAACACCTCCCATTAGACCGGCAGGTTTAGGAGCTTCTCTGGCCCCTCAGCTTTTAGAATTAGCCATTCAGAAGGGGTTTGGTGTCAAAAGCAGGTTTTTTTTGCTCTCAGAGCTGTAATTAGTGGATTCAAAGACAGAATTCAAAAAGGCAGAAAAGGAATGAAGGGGGAAAGTTGGCACTCCATGCTCCAGTCTTCCCCCTCCCCAATCCAAAACACATGCTTTCGGTGAGTACTAATTATAGGAGAGGAATTTACTGCTGGCGCCTTGGGCCTGAGTGGGGTGCAGTCACCGCCCTGGACTACCCAAGGCTAAGGGTCACCTTAGAGCTGGGCATTTGGGGGTTTCCTAGGGTGCCTTAAGTCACTCCTATTTGAGCCCTGTCCCACTGTAGGCCAGGGAAAGGCTGGTAGCTCCCTTGATGGAACTGGGAAAAGAGTGGTGGGACTGCCCCCACCCAGGGCCTGAAGAGGTTCATGGGCAGGCCTTGCTCTGCCTGCCTTTTCTGTCCACTGTACTCTGGGAAATAGATTAATTTCTGGTGGAGGGACACGTGAAATGAACACGATGAGATCTGGAATTTTTATTTGGGGAGAATCTTTTCCAAAGGTCCTCCTTAGTTTGTGTTCTGCAGGGCTCCTCTCTCTCCCCAGATCCCCCAACTATGTCAGGATGTTTGTGACTCACCCACACTCATACACAGATACAACACAGTCCATTTCTGGCTGCCTGCACCACCAATTAGAGCTTGGTGCCTCCGAAAGCTGCTCAAGGACCCCAACACTGGAGCCACAGGACTCAGCACTCCCTTGGCCTGGGTGCTTGGCTGCCTGGAAGCTACTACAGCTGCCAGACCCTACTCTTCCACCATTCCTAATTCTAGTTTTCCAGAGCCAGAGAAGAGCGGTTGCCCCGCCGGCCCCTTTTGTGCCACTGGGCGAGGGCTGAAATCCCTCTTACAGAGAAAGCCGTTTCAACAATTGCTCAGCTCACCTCACAATCGAACTATTTGGTTAAGGCTTTGCTGTTCTGGAGTGACTGCTCAGCTGGCCCCAGTAGCATGTGATTAGATTTTTTTAATTTAAAATTTTAAAAAATAAACCCTACTCAAATGCTTAATGTTTGGTGTGCAAGCTCCTTTGATCTCCGTAGAACCCTGAATAAAAGGATTGCAAAGAGAGCTTCCAAATCTGTCAGAGGAGACGGGTCTCTTAGGGGACACCAAAGCAAACTCATCCAAGGTGTTCCCAGTTTCTCATAGATATTGTAGTTTTCTGAGCACATAGCCCCTCCATACACACACTGCATTCCAAAAAGGAACACTCTCCTTTGTAAGTTCAGGCTTGGAGGCTCTTGGAGAAAAATGAAATTCGACACACCCAACCTGGAAATGGATCCCATTTGTAGGTGCTGATATTCTAGGAATAGGGTTCAAGCTGTCCAGCTAAAGGGAGTTGGGGGTCGGCAGGGAGTGGGGGAAGGGTCCAGATGAGGCACATCAAGCTTCTGAGAACCGCCTCAAACACCTCTGAGGCCTGTGTTGGTGACTAGTCTTCTGAGGACTTGAGAGACTGCCTGAGCTGTTTTTGCTTTATTGTAATTCAACAGAGAAGAAAGGTATATGGAGGGGCTCTGCTAACTTAAGTCATATTTCCTTTCCTCCCTCTCTCTTTCCATATTTCTGCCTGGCCTTTCTTTATTGGCACCCCACTTGCTGCTGCTGCCATGAGCAGATAGGCCCCCCCACACACATTGGTGTTTGTCTGGCCTTTCAACTTACTTTTCTGGCTTATAGTTAGAAACTAAAATAGGTCCCAAACATCTCTGCC
Organism: Spermophilus citellus; assembly: GCF_964194105.1. NCBI lineage: Eukaryota > Metazoa > Chordata > Mammalia > Rodentia > Sciuridae > Spermophilus > Spermophilus citellus. Next base: position 73,404,403 of record NC_138197.1, on the reverse strand, counting down.
CTATCACACTCAGTTCTGAGCCCCCTTCCGGTTCCATCTGGAAAAAATCATTTCTGGCTTTTTGGGGCCTGGCCCTCAAGCCTCTCACCTTTATCATAAGCAGCTGAATATCAGCTGAGGAAGGGGCTTGGGGGACTTAGCACCTCAGTCCCATTGGGAATGGGGAGGGAGCTCAGATGCTTAGGGACATTTCAGGAGGGCAAAGCAAGTGTCCCAGCTCGGCCCAGGAATAAAAATTTAAATCCTGAATATTCAGAATATTTTAGGGCCTCAAGAGGGTGTCAGACAAAGAGGGAGGGGCAGTAAGGGGTGTGCTGCTCTGTGCCAGCTCAAAGGAGCCCCAACTTCTGGTTTCTCTTATGCCTCTCAACATCCAAGCTTTGCTTTGACCCGTTTTGGAGGTTTATGAGAGTTGCAAAATTCAAGAACTAGGCACTTATGACATCACAGTGAATTGTCATGTGGAAATTGTAAATGTCATAAAACAGGATTTTTGTGTGTGGGTGCCCAATCTCCCCTCACTTTTCTTCCTTTCCTCCTCTTATTCCCTGGTCTAACTTCTCCTGCTTGAAAATAAAATATTATTATGTTCTGGAACAATAAGCCAACAATAAAACATCATCCTCTTTTCCCTATAAATAATTTTATCCTTTATTGTTTGCAGTCTGAAAGAACCATTTAATATGCATTGGTGAAAAGAGGGAGAGAGATGAGGAGGGGGATTAATTTCAGAAACAAGAATATTACTTACTTCCATGATACTCTTTTAGATTTGATAGCCAGGAGCAAAATTAAAGGCGAACAGCAGCCTCTCCTACTCTACACCTGGCGGGATTGGAGATTTATAGGATCTTTAGCAAAGGGGCAATTTAATTTTGTAGGATTTGCTTAAATTCACTGCTATTTTGGGGGGCTGAGGAGAACGAAGTGGGAAAAATGATATGCTTTGTCTAGCTTTACAAATCTACCAACATTACCCTGATTTAAAAACCCAACAACCTGTGTCTCAGGGAAACTCCTGCAGAAAAGAATGGAGGAGTGCAGCGAGGGGAGCCCAACTTTGTTAATGACTGTGCCCCCCCCTAGCCAAGAGGTTACCAGGGGGAAGGAAGAAATGCTAGCTGGAGGCAAAAGAAGGGCTGCTTGTGAGTCTCTGCCACCAGGACACCCGGAGGTTTATGGTGTCCCCATAATTCCCTGACCCTTTAAACAGCTGCCCTATTTTAGAACAATTTCTGCTTCCTCCCCTCGGAAAGGCAGGATGAGGGAGAGTGTTAGGGTGGGAGAAGGGTGTTGGAAAGGGGAGGGAGTTTGGGTTAGTGCTGCACTTTGTTCTTCTAGGCAAATTTGCTGGTTTGGCGGGTTTCTGACGCAGGGTGGCAGCAGACAAAACAAGTAAACAACTCACAGACACAATAAACAGGGGCGGCTGCAGCGCCGTGGCAGAGGACAAGGGCTGGGTGAGGGGCACGGTCCTGGGGTAATGTCACCCCAGCGCCCCAGGTGGCCAAGGCTCAAAAGCCTGAGTCTGCCTGCAGTAAGTGTGGAAGGAAGGTGGAAAAATAGCTGCTGTGGGCCTCCGGCACAGCAAGTCTAGACAGGAGATTCTTGGGAGGAACCTGAGTGCCTTGGGAGTAGCAGAAAACCCCTCCAGCCCTGCTCCTGTTCTTACTTTCTTTTATAGGGCTTTCTACTGACATTTTTATTCCCCTCTGCCCTTGTCTTTTCGTGGCCCCAGAAGCTGGAAAGGCTGGAAAGGAGGCAGATTAATTCCCAGTAGCGGCCCATGCTGAGTGCTCCAGGCCCGGAGGCGGCAGGGCCCAGTTTCCACTCCTGAAAGTCTCCATCGGGCCTTCTTTCTTAGCCTGGCTTTGCTTTGGTCCAGGCTGCAGTCAGGATTAAAATGCAATCCCACCAGTAACCAGATCTGCACAGACAGGGGACCTTAACTCTTAATTGGGCCCCTTACACAGTCAAATCTGGGGTAGGGTGGGGTGAGTGGACGGAATAAGCAGAGGGAGGGAGAGATGGTCACAGAACCCCTAACCCTTCTGGTTAGCCTTCTACACCAGCCTCTCCAAACACCCTGGTCTGGGCGGCAGTCACCCCAGACCACTGCCCAGTGGAGTCACCTCATTAACTACTCCAATCCCTTCACCGCCCCAGTGAGGCTTCTGGCAGCCAGACTCCAGTTCTGACTGCTGGGAACTGCTCAGAGGCCCACAGTACCCCCACAAGACGCCCCAGAGACCTCACTTTCAAGATGACTGGGTTCCCTTGTAACAAAGTCTGTCAATTGGAGGAGTATTCGGGAAGGTGAGGAAGGAAAACAGAAGGGATTTAGTATTTCCCCAGTCCAGCTGCATAGACAGCAAAAGCAGTAAAGTCTGAGAAAGCTCTTGTAGCATCCGTTGGTTACTGGACCCGCATACTCCGATTCCAGAGCACACATATTTCCAGAAAAACAGCAGAGAGGGCCTCTTTGGTACACCAGGTGCTTCCATGAGCCCACTCTCATCTAGTGGGGGCTAACAAAATTTTGCACGCACATAAAACGGAGTTTGAGCGAATATAGGCATGGTAATATACAATTAACCACCAAGGAAATATGAGACTGCATATATTCATGCATAAGTCTGAGTCTGTACATTTGAGCCTGTATATACTAAATGCATAAAGTCACCACAGCTGGTTTCAGAACACAACATTCAACCAAACAAGGTTGCCTTCTCCAAACAAGGTCGCATTCTCCGTGGGGATCACAACTGACAGACCAAGGAGAGAAAGTGTTTGCTCTGCCCATTTCCCCTTAGCTAGGAACCCTGGATGTAACACAGAGGATGTGATTGCTGAACTAACAAAGCCCCAGAAGGGGCAGGCCTGAGGGTGCCCAAAGGGTGGGTTCAGAGGAGAATGGGATGCAGGGGCCCTGGGCTCTGGGGAAAGTTGCCAGGCCCTGATCCAGAGATCAGTGTTTCTGCCCAGCCTCAGCACTAGGTTTGCAGAGTTCTTTTGCCAGATTCTATTATCAGCCACTATGGCTATTATTAGATAATCACAGAAGAGATCTCCTGCAGTGAGGACCACATCCACAGAGAATTTGGCCTGCCAAGAGCTGAGGGCTGCCACTGGGGGATCCCCTGGTGCTTTCCATTTGAGCACCAGAGAGGAAAAGAAAGAAGGGGAAGAAAAAACGAAAGTAACTGGGAAGCAGAGGACTAGCTTCTGGTTTCTCCCCTAGCCAGACCGGAAAATTGAAAAAACAGGGCCAGTGCCTGGTGCCCTGCTATCTCTGCATCCCTTTATTTCACGAGGAAGGGCATAGGTAAAGTGGGGGCCTGCAGAACCCTAGCAATGAAGAGACAGTAAATCCATAAACACATATAAGGATACCTCAGGATGGTGCTATTAACCTGTCAACCTTGCATCCTAGCACCCCGAAATCTCGCTGTTAGCACATTCAACTAGATCCCGGTAGGCCTAATAAAATATCCCTGCTTTGCTCAGGACCGCCCCTCTGATGGGAGGGGGGTCCCGCTAATATCCCAGGTGAATAACCACTGGCCTGAATAGCCTTCTCCCGAAACGCTTTTCTTTCTGTGATAACAAAGGAGATTTGTGCCCCCCACCCCCCAACGTCAGTGCGGCCATCCACAGAGGCCAGGGGCGGACAAAATACAGGCGAAAGAGAAATAGAGGCCTCACCGGTCTGCGGTTCCCACAATACGCCAAGAGAAAGGCTCCCGTTTTCGGGCCTCCCGGGCCCCTCCACAGTCCCACTGTACTCCCCTTGCCCTTTTCAGGTCCCACAGACTCGAGTCCCAGCCGGCCGCTGCCTGGTTCCCCGGGCGCCAGCCCCTGGGCCGTGCCTGCGCCGCGGGAGAGTGCGCGGCAGCCGGAGCAGGCGGCGGGCTGGGCCCATTTGGGAAGAGCCAAGCGCTTTTCTCGATCGTAAACAAGGAACGCGAAATTAGCCCCTCGGCAGACGCCTCTGCCGACACACCAGTCCTATTGGGGGTGGGGAGTGGGAAGGGGGAGAGAAAATGCCATTTCTTCCCCCGGGAGAATACCTCCGAGGCCTTTATGTCGACTGCGAAAGGGGAATTTTGGGGGGGCAGGAGAGGAAGGGAAAGGGATTGTGGGGGGAGGGGAGAGAAGATTCACCGTCAGCTAGGGCCCAAGGGGTCTGATTTGATTGTAGTCGAACCTTATTTTTTAACAGTTTGATAAAAACGGGTTCCCTCCCCCTTCCTAACCCCCCCACCTCAGGCCACCGGTCAGGGTTTAACAGGAAATCGAGGAGCGCTCCCCTCCCCCCACGCGGGCTTGGCGCAAAATCCCAGTCGCGACCCTGGGAGAGAATGGGGGGGAGCATGTTGGCCCACACTGAAGGTGAGTCTGGCCCCCAGACTCTCGAACTTCGCCAGGAATACGTCCCCTCCCCAACTCTGGGGTGTGTCTGCTTGGTTGTGTAAGCATTTGCATATGCGTCGGGCTTTATAAACAGAAAGTCAACAAATAGGGCTGCCTTGGACCCAGGCTGGAGAGCGGGGCGGGGTCATATATCACAGTGCAACACATTCAGGGCCACGTACATTTGGAAGAAATTAAGCCACTGTGTTATGAAACCATATGTGTCAGGTTAAGTCTACACAACATGCCATTAGCACCAATTATTAGGAAGATCCTGAGCGCTCAGGACTCTCCTGACCACCCTATTCTGACGCCGCTACCGCAAGATCCAACCATCCTCACTGCCTCCACAGCACCCAGGAGGCCCTGCCATCGAGGCCTGTCCAGTCCCCCCTCAGCCTAAGGCCTCCTGAATTCCGACCTCCGCCCGGGAAGGGGCAGATCCTAGCCTAGAACAGCTATGTGAGGTGGGTGAGGCTGTTCAATGGGTACCCCGGTGGAATGGCCGCGGTTGGGGATGGAGGGCGCTGGCTCCCAGATTGGAACTCGGATAGGCCTCTTTCCTCCGAGCACAAGATGGCTTTTGAGTACTGCATCCCCAACCCCCACCCTCTACCCTCCACCCTCCACCCTCCACCCGCAGTGCAGGGCACCTCCCATCCTTCCATCCGCCAGGGTAGGGGCGGGAGCAGGGGGTGGGCAGACGCTCTCCCTTCGGCTGACGCGCACCAGCCACTAGCCTCCCCCTTAATTGCCAATTAACAGGCGCTGCTGCCCGCCTAGCAGCGCTCGCTTCCTGCTCTGCGGCCCAGCCCTGGGCCCACACTGCGCATGTGTGAGCTCTTTTGGTCGCTCTCTGCGGGAGGGAGGGGGCTTCTGGACAGGGAGGGGGCTCTGGAAAGTTTGTTTGGAGGTTGGGGGGGATATTTTGCTCTGGGGGCAATGGGCGCAGCCTACAGGTTCTCGCTCCTGCCCTGAAGTTTGAGCTTCTAGACCCCTCCGTTTCAGTCCCATTAGCCAAAGTAGGCAGATCTATAATAAACAGGTATAGACACAGTGGGCATCAGGCGGCCGGCGCCCTAGACCCCAGCTTGCTCCCCACAGGAGAAATTCTCGAGCCCCCGACCCTCAACTCCGGCGCACAGTGACATCAGGACAGCACATTTGCCCCTCTACCGGTTACCAGTATTCCAATTTAACCCCATCTACTCCCCACTTTTTCTCCCCATAATTACCCACGCGCCCACCCTTCCGCCAGCCCCCTAGCTTCTCTAACCAAGACAAGCCGCTGCTGCCCTTATCTTAAAACCGCCACCCAGCTACGGACCATTAGTTACATATTTGAACCAATAAGAAAACACTTACCGGGCGCTGCTGTCACTCTCCCTCTTTCCCTCTCTCTCTGCCTCTCTCTCTCTCTCCCACTCTCTGTCTTTCTTGTCTTCCCTCATTCTGTGCCGCTGCCGAGCCTGTTTCAGCTCCACACACACACATATACTTTATATAAATTAAAATAAAAAAGAATAGTCCTGATCATCAAAAAGCCAAATAAAATTAAGGAGAGTTGCAGGAAGGGTCTGGAGAGAAAGCCTAGGAGAGGGGAGGGGGAGAGGCATCTGCAGCTCCCTATCTCAACTCCTGCTCCTGCATTCCTCCTGCCCCTTGGGGGCCAGAGGGTCTGGGTAGGGAGAGGGAGATACCCTCAACTCCTGCCTCTCCCCTCTCATTACCGACCTCCCTAGGTGCCCCCACCTTCCGGCAACTCCACCTGGGAGGATAAAAATTAAATGGGGCGAAAATAATTATTAATCAGATTAATAAAAAAAAATACTGATAATGAAGGCAGCGCCCAGCGCAGGTTTCCCTGGCAATGGTTAGGCTCTTACAGGGAGGACTGTTCTGCGGAGCGCTCGGAACGGACAAACCACAATAAAAAGTTCACGTTCATGGATGGAATCCACATGACTTCTTGTGGCCAATCCAACTTGTGAGTCGATCGTAAACTTTTATTACTCAGCTGTAAATTTTCTGCAAACAACCGGGAATGCGATGCATTTGTGTAGCGTGTGCAAATGGGCGCCGCGGTCGCCATGTTTACCCAATTCTCTCGGAAAGGGAGCATCCCCCCGACCCCCATCCCACCCCCACTCACCGCCCACTCCCCAAGGGCCCGCTGCTCCAGGCGAGTACAGAAAGAGCGGGGAGGGGAGGCAGGGAGGAAAAAGGAAGGGTTCGGAGCTGGGGGTCTGCTGCCTCCTCCTGCTGTGCCGAGTTTTAATATTTTAATATTTTCCTTAATAAATGGAGGTAATAAGGTTGGATCTGGGGGAATCAAAGCTTTGCAAAGATTTGAAGCCTTGAGGCAGTGAGGGTTGGTAAGGGTAAGGAACTGAAAAAGCATACCCTCCCTAACCTTACCATTTTTTCTAGGATGAGACCGACATCATTCCTACTGGGGTTCCCTCACAAACACCCACTCCACCCCAGACAAGAACAGTAGTTCCCAGGCCACTGACAGTCTCCCAACCAAGCCTGCCCTGGATGTCCTCTAAAGAGCCTAGAAGGCTAGACCAGCCCTGGACAGTCTTAGGAAAGCAGCAGGAGAGGTGAGAGTTTGGGGCTTCAGAACTCTCAAAGTAACCCTTATCTCCATGTCCATGTCTGAGACAGAATGACATTTTCCCCCAAGACCATCCCTAACATCTGTCTCCTCATTTCCTAGGTCCTCAATAGCAGCTTAATCACAAACATTTTAGAGTTAACAACAAAATCAAAGCCCAAGATCTTGGTCCCCATTTCCTTTTTTTTTTTTTTTTTTTTTTTGAGGTGCAAGGCAAATTTAAGCCTTTTCAATTTTGTCAGTTTGCCCACACCCATCTGCCTTTTTCAGAAAAAAAAAAAATCTGGTTCTATATCCTAGCAGCTGGGAGGTGCTTCTGAGGCCTTGAAAGAGAAACATTTTACTGCCCTGAATTCTACCTTTGATACTAAAATTCCTAGCACCCCGTTTCTCCAGATCTCTAAATTTGGTGGTCGACCCTAATGTGGGAAATCCAGAATAAATTCCCCCATATAGACCAAATTCTGCTGCTGCATTGCAGCCTAGCTACCTCTCTCCAATCACTGGAGATTTGAAGGCCAGCAGCTTTCCCCTTGGTCTAGCATGGAACTGACCTGGGAATCTCAGTGGCTGGGTGTCCCCACCCCAACCAACAGGGAATCCTGCATCCCTTCCTAAAACTTCCCCCACAGTAAGCAAAGCAGTTCCCTCAGCCTCAGCCGGATGCAGAGACCTCGTTTCTTTTTACAAACCCACCCATAAATTTTATAACAGGTAGTTAAAAATTACGAGGAGGAAGCACTGGCCGGGCTTCTCACAATGGGCAGCCTGGAGAATGGGATAGCGCTGCGGGCAGTTCACAGGAAATTTTACCTCTAGTCTGTGGCACAACCTGTCCTGAGTTCTCTTTAATTGGGGCTGGGGGTAACTTTCCTAACCACCAGGCAGGCAGACGGTGGGGCATCTAATTTAAGGAAGATAAGACTGGGAGGCCAATCTCACCCTCCCACTAAAGGATCCCCCAAAAGGTCTTTCAGGGTCCTCACTAAATCCCGTGGTTCCCCTGATTTCTCCAAGGCCGCACCTCCCTTGGCTTCTGCAATAAGGTAGTGAGGAGGGAAAGAAAATGTCGAGAGAATTTTTTTTTAATCCAGAGAAACGAATTTGCCCCCCAACTTAATAGCTACATTATCCTGTCTCTACTGTTGAGATTAGAATAATAAATTCAAGGCGAAATGAGCGAGATGCTTCAACTCAGCATTTTGAAAGATACTATTTTTCACAAATCACAAATAGCTTTCGGAAGCCAATTTGATTGGCTAATAAAAAAAGTAAAGAATGGGAGAAAGTCCTATCTGCAGCAGCCGAATGGTCCCCATTCCGGTAATGGGATGGCGGGAGCATTTGGGAGGACGCGTTTCTAAAGAGAGAGCATCCCGCTTGCAATTATGGTTCCCCCATAAAACGGGTTTTTACCTCCTTTTCTTTCCAAACGAGAAAACAGAGGCGGTGGGCAGGAGGAGTGGGGAACGAGTGCTGCTTGAGGGGCCGGCTAGGGCTCCCGGGGTCTGATCCTCTAGTTGCCCGACTTTTTGAGTGAAACCGGGCGCCAGACACACCCCGCCCTCCGACGCGACAGGCTTGGGGCCACGGACTTGCAGAACACAGAGCCAGGGATGAATGGGGCATTTGGTGTGGGGAAAATGCGGCAAGGCCCTTCGGAGTCACTTAATGCAGGGCTCATCCCGTTTGGCTACTGGGCCAGACATTTTTATTAATAGCAATCATAATTCCACATTTAAAAATGAAACAGCCCTCGGCCATCCCTGGGAGTACGGAGGGGACGCCTATGGGAAGGCCTGCGATCCGGAGCAAAATGCCCTCTATTCGGGCCTCCCTAGGTGGTAGCCGGGGTTCCCTGCAGCAAATGGGGTTACCTGGATGGCTCATCAACTCTCAATAGGAACCCCAGGTTGGGGCAGATTTTCCCCGGAGCTTCTGCTTAAAGCTGTCACCAGCTGCACCGCAGCCTGTGCTTCCAACCCGAAGCCTGTCTCCAGGCAGGAGTCCCCTATGAACATGGCTTGACCCAACCCTGTACTCAGGACCACTTTTCCTAGGAGTCAAGGACGGGGACTCCAGTAAAGCAACCAAAGATTTGGCCTGAACCTAGATCTGTGAAAATCATTGACCAGGGGAAAGGGGTGGGTGTGTGAGACAGGGATAGCTGGCCTCAAAATATTTCAGTCTTTGGGGGTCTGGTATGGAAGACCAGAAGATCCTCTTCCCTCCCTATCTCCCCCCAGCTCCTGACTGAGTCAGAAGTTTTGCATCTCTGGAATTTGGGATTATTTGACCAGAATCTTATTGGCATAAACAGACTTCTCAGTTTAGGACCCTCCAGAGAGAAGAGAGAGACTCTTTTGCCTCCAACTCTTTATTTTAGGGAATGGAGATTCCAATGGAGACTCCCCTTACCCTGCAGTGGTTGGGGTGGAGGACTGTCCACTGAGTAGCTCCATCCCCCCAGGCCAAGGGGTACACTACAGCGGGGGGGGGGGGGCAGCAAGCTGCCCAATTGCTAAGGTGAAGCCTGGAGCTGGCTTGAAACAGCCAGAAGAGAGGTGCAGTGAACATAAGAGGGCTGAGTGACAGTGATGACCCAGTGCTGACTGAATTTGGATACTAGAATGTAGACCCAAGCTGGTTGATCTACCAGCTCATCCATTTCTTCTTCCCCTCTCATCTCTCCCAGACTGAAGCATCCTTATCCCCCACACTTAGCAGCATGTCTTTAGGCATCTTGCCCTTCAAGCCCTTCTGACAGGTCAGCGGCCCTGAGCCTCACACTTCCCCCACCCTGTTCACTATTCCAGTGCTGGGTGATGGGTGCCAGGGACTGGCTGCAAAGGACATGTGAAGATCAGAAAGAACCTTACTGCCTCATCCTCAGCCCTAGCTCCTGGGGGAAAAAAAGACATATCCATGGGAGGGGCATGGAACAGATTCTTTGTCTGGGCCCAGACTATAGCTGAGGAGGAGAAAGGTGAATGACTGAGATCTTTCTTCCCATTGGGGTCCTAACACCTAGAAACCCACTTTGGAGCATACTCAAGAGCATACTGATGTACCCCTTCTTCTTTCTACTAGTGAACTGTTCTTCTTCCTCCTCCTCTCACCCTGGACACCAGTCACCTGCCCTTTCAGCCCAATCTGTTCTCTCCATTCTTACACTTTTCCCCAAGCAAGTTCCCCCATCCCAAAGTCAAATCAGTGGAAATCTTTCCCAGAGTGTTAGGAAAGGAGAAAAAGGAGGGAGGGAGTAGAGAATGGGGGAAGAACTGTGAAGAAAAAGCAAGTCATTTCAGCTTCAAATATTTTCTCCTTTTTTTTTTATTATGACTCACGTATACAATACAAAGTACTTGGACCAGGAACAGGGCTGTCGGGACACAAAATCTACATTCATAGCTGGACATAAAGACAAATGACCAAAAATTATTATTATAGATATATTTTTAACGTTTTTTCTTTCGAGCATGTTGCATAAACAGAGAATTCAAGACAGAGTTAACTATACATTCAGTGCAATTTAGTTCTACTCTACTGGGGTTAGAAGCACAATAAAAGCGCACAGGACCGGCGGGCTAGGCAGTCTCAGTTGTTGGGTTCTTCTTAGTGAAATAAGCAGCAACAAACGACAACAAAACCGCATTACGAATACTCTCAAAGCAGGATTTCTTTCTATAGGTAGTGATAAAATACGTTGGAGGTTTCTTTCTTTTTTTTTCAGTTTTAATTTTTTTTCTCTTTTTTTCCCTATAGTAGGATTTTTAAATTTTCTTTTTCAAGGTTATTGCAGGTTCCCTTTAGGTAGTATGTTAAAGATTTATTGTCAGTATTACTATTATTGTTATTATTATTTTCATGATTATGGTGATTTCTGAGCGCTAGCACTGCTGCAGCTCAGAGGAAGCCGGGCCCAAAAGAACAGAAATCAAACAGCGAAGGCAAGGAAGGCATGGGCCCGAGTGACCATGGGATGGCTAGGTAGGATTTCAGAGGTGACCATAGGCCTCTAGTGACCCCTTAGAAAGGGAGGAGGGAAGAGACCCACATCTCCTTCAGTTTTCCATCAGGTTCCTAGAGAAAGTCAAGGGGGTTTTCTAAGTAGGGAGCCTCAAGGAGGGGGAAGGAATATTCCTTGCTATCTTTTCCTGTTTCTTTAAATTTTTTTCATTTATTTTCCTTTCCTTCCTTTTATTACTATTCCTTTCCTTTCCTTTTTTTAAAGTAAATCTAGTACACCAATCCTAGCATAAAAGCAAAGCCAGGAGTCCTCTTCTGCATTTTTTTTGGGGGGGGTTCCCCTCTAAAATAAATACCAGAGAAACAGGGAAGTGGGAGTATGGTGAGAAGGGGCAGAAAGAGGGGGTAAGAAGGCCATGTCATAGACCTTAAAATTCAGGAAGGACTCAGAAGGTGGGAGTAGGGACAAGTGTGTGTGTTAGGGCAAGGAGTGGGACAGAGTCCAAACTTTTTGCTGCGTCTGGATCTCCCCCCTCCAGCCCCCAAACAAATAAAGAGAAGGGGGAGTCCAAAGGTAATAAAACCAGAGCTGCAAGTATCTGACAGGTAGTTAGAGTTGTGAGTGTCATTCTATTCTCTATAAAAGCAAATGACAGTCGTAAACTTCTCAATTTATCTGCTACCATAAAACGAAACTTCAAGGGAGTTGCTAAAAGGAGGGAATTTTTCTTTTTCTCTTTTTTGCTTAGTCCTTGTTTTCTTCCTTTTCCTCCTCCTCTTTCTCCTCTTCCTCATTTCCTTCTTCCTCCACCTTCTCCTCATCTCGGGCCCCAGGCAGTTTATCCTTGTTGTTCTCCTTTTTCCACTTCATTCTTCGGTTCTGGAACCAGATCTTCACTTGTCTCTCGGTCAGTCCCAGGGCGTGAGAGACTTCAATCCGGCGCTTTCGTGTCAAATAAGGATTAAAGAGAAACTCCTTTTCTAGTTCCAAGGTCTGATACCGGCTGTAAGTTTGCCGACCGCTGCGCCGCCCCGGAGCTGGACAGAACAGAACCCCAGTCTGGTTATGTCTGGGTGGGGGCTCAGTTTTATTTACCCTGATACTCTGCCTCTCAAAGTCCCCACTCTGGTCTCCTCAGTTCGCCTCCCTCCTGCGGAAGAGGACAGAGCAGAAGGCAGGCAAGGGCAAGAAAGTCTGGGGGATTGTTTTGGTTTGGCTTCACCTTGGGAGATGGGGTGAGAGTAGGGGCAGGGACTAGAAGTATCTGGAAACTGGGGGCTTAAAGGGGCCAGGGGAACCCTTCAAAGTCCCCCAGGCCTGCAATCCCAGGAAACTGGCTTTTGCAGCTTTGTTTACAAGTGCAGAATGGCATTTAGTGAGATGGGCTGGGGACAGAATCTGTTTCTAAAAGAAAGGAAAAAAGGCTGGGAGTAAGGGAGAGGGGCTCTGCCCACTGCCCCCTCATTGCCTCTCTCTGCCTAATGCTTTTCCAATAAGGAAAATAATTGATCTCCTGGAATGTATCACTGCTTCGCCTGATTGCTAACTGGAGACCAGCAAATAAATCAAGGGCCATCCCTGCCGGAACTTGTCGCTTTATCGCTTCCCCCTGTACTTCGAAATTGGGCTGTGAGGGGCCACCCTTGGAGGGGCTCATGACCTGAGAAGCTCTGTAGGTTTCAAGAAGACCCCACAAGTCCTTGATTGGAGGGTAACCTGGCAGGGTCCTCTGGACTTCAGAGCCCCTCAACCTGAATACCCCTTTCCTTTTGAGCACTTTCCCCCCTTCTCTTTTCTCAGGCTCCCTGTCTTCTCTTCAACTGGGGGAAGTACAAAAAAGTTGAGGTAATGGCCCTTGGGTTAGTTCTCTGAAAGGAGGCAGTGGGGACCCTAGAGAGCCAGAGTGTCTATCCTAGGGGTTTTCACACTCTCTGGCTAGGGTCTGGCTAGACCCAAGACAGCTTGGCCAGTGTCTTGGACTGCAGACTCTTTGCCTTTGGAGAAACTGGTTATCAGCTCCAAACACTGATAACCTCAGGGTACTCAGGGTACCCTTCCCAGCCACCTCCCCAACTTTGACTTTAGAGATGGAGAGAGGGAGAGACAGAGAGACAGACACAGACAGAAATGGAGGAAATTATTTTTAACCCTTTGTTACCCCCACACCACCTTTTCCCCACCTTCACCCCAATTTCCAAAACGTCCCAGGCACCCACCTCCCAACAACCTCCAGAAACCCACCCAGGCATGGGGGTGGGGTGGGAGAGACCCCAAAGCCAGGAGGGAAAGCGAGGACAGACAAAAAGGCGAGGGAGGGGGAGAAGACCCCGGAGCGCGGGAGACCAAGGGGGAAAGAGAAAAGGCTTCTCACCGTGGGGTCTCATCCATGGAAACATGAGGCTGGGAGACGAGTTTTGATTTAAGTGGCCTTGTCCTTCGCTACTGTTAGTGTTGGCGGAGGATTTACAGTCGGGATATTGCACCACGCTCGCCTCTTGCTGAGCCCCATAAAGGGACTGTCTGGGGAGCGCCTCGTAGCCATAGAATTTGGAGGCGTCTCCGTGGCAGCTAAGCGAGCACGGGTTCTGCTGGTAGCCCGAGTTGGAGATGCCGGAGGTGCCGTGGTGGAAGAAGTCTTGGACGTGGTGCGAGGCGTGCTGGAAGCCGGGCGCCGAGCCGCCGGGCCCGTACACCAGCGCATGGCTCCTGCCCACACTCTGAGGGAACCGGCAGTCGTAATAGGCCGGTTCCAGGGACTCGCCGCCTTTGTATTTGGAGAACAGGGGGTTGACGAAGTAGGAGCTCATGCTGGGTACATGAAAACCCGCGGCCCCCTCCCCTCTAGCTCACGGCTCCCCCGCCCGGTACCCCCGAAACTCCCCTCCCCCCGGGACCGAACCCCAGGTCGCCTGGCGCCCCGGACTGGGCTGGGCTGGGCTAGTGGCCTGGGGGCTGGGCAGGTGGGGGGGCTTCGGTGCCGAGCTCCCGGGTCTGGGGCGCGGGCGGCGGCGGGCGGCGAGCGGGCGGCGGCGGCGGCGGCGGCGGCTCTCTTCACTGTCGGTAGGTAGAGCTCGCGCTCTCTCACTTAGCTCTTTCCTTTAACAGCCCAGGCGAATTCCTCAGACTCCCGGCGGTGGCGGCGCTTACACGCGATTCGCGTTCATCAATCCACGACATGAAGACAGGCGAGAGAGAGAGAGAGAGAGAGAGAGAGAGAGAGAGGGGAAGAAGAGAGGAGAGATGGCGGGGGTTGAGGGGTTCAGGGCTGGGGGGGACCTGAAGGAAGGGGAGGGAGGAGGGGGGAGGGATGGGGGGTGTGGTGTGTGGAGGGGGTGGCCAGCCAGCCCCAGCTAATGGCTGGGGCCAGCTTTTCCAAGGTACGCATTCAGATTTGAAGGTGCCCCCTCCCCCTTTTCTTTCCCTTCTTCTGGGGGAGGGGGCTATACCTTAGCCCGCAGGTCAACTCAGGTTACCTCAACAGGTATAAGAACTGCCCCCTCCCCCAGACCAGCTTTGAATATCAGCAAGCCAGAGCAGAGCCTCTAACCCAAAAGATGGTCTCCTTAGGGGGTCCTTAAGTCTTCGGACTTTAAGGAGAAAAAAGATAAACCACATCACAGCCCCCAGGCATAGGACCCTGCAGCCACTGGCCCCTCCCCAGAGTCTGAAGCTGCCCCCTCTTCCTAAGACCCTTAAGACTCTTCTAGAGAAGAACACAAGGGCTGGTTATACCAGGTACCCTATCAGGGCCACACTGTCCCTTCAGACACCAGCACCTACCTGGAGCAGGGAACCCAGGCAATGGCAATAAGCTTGGCTGGGGTCTGAGAGGAAAGCTGTTTATGGGGACTAAGAAAGGAAAGGATAGCTTGTGTGTTCCTGGCTTCTGGCTGGGCTGATCCAGGATGTTTCTTTTCAGGAGACTATTTGTATCTGAGGCAGAGGGGACTGGAGCAGGCCTCTTACTTGTCCCCACATACTCCCACCTCATAGGAAATGCCAGCTCAGCCTGGCGGGGGGGTGGGGTGCTCCTTGGCTTCTCTGAATCCTCCTCTTCCCCAGGCAAGCTGCCCAGGCCAGGATGTGGATGGGAACTGTCAACAGACACTCTTTAAATATTTACCCACACTTTCTCTGTGTGTGGGGAGGTCACTTCATCCCCAATACTGGGCAAATTGAAGTTAATTCTAATGGATAAAAGAATCTTAATCCATCAGCATCCTTCCCTGGCCCTAAGTGGGTATAGTTATATGGGTCGAACACAGATAGAAAAAGGGAAAAAGTGAGAGAGCCATGTATGTGTGCTATGTGCATATGAATAAAGAAGATGAATAAGAATGTTTTCCCCATTTCTCTCTCTCTCTCTCCAGTGTGTGAGGTTGTTACACACAGTGCAACCCTGGGGCACACTGTGTATAGGAATACACACAGTACATGCTACCTTCTCATCCTGGGACACATCAAGTGCATGCTCACTGTAAACTAGCATGTACATTCCTGGAAGCATCCCTTTCACCTCATAGATACTACACACACGTGCACACCAGGCTCACATGCACATAATGCCTGACAAACACAGATGAATCTTTAGGTCTTTCACATCATGGGGGAAAAAAAAACACACCAAACCCCCAAACACTGCTACCTGTTTTCCTTCCATATCCTGGGGTTTCAGGGTTGGATGAGGAAGGAGGTGATTAGAAAACCAGATCTTTTTCTTCCCCATCCCCATCCAGAGTCAGCTCTGGGGATGGAGAAAGGAATAGCAATACAATGTAGGATGGTTTGGAGAGAATAACCACCACCATCCTATTATTTGAATAATTGCTGGGGAAATGGTCATTCTCAGCCAAATTCCCAACGGAGGTTCACTGGTACACCAGCAAAAGATCCTTCCAGGATCCCTTGCTTTTGGGAGACCCACTCCTATCTCAGTTAGGGACTGCCCCAACTGTTAGACACTCAGAACTCTGGCCCTAGGGCCAGGAGGGAAGAAGGGTCAAAAGAGGCAGTTCCAGAGCTGCAGCCCTCCCAAGGGTCCAGAACAGTGCATGGGCACAACTAGGCTTCCACCTACCAGAGCCTGCTGCATCCTTGGCTCCAGCCCTGCCTTTTTCCAAGCCTGCTCTTCTGGTGCCGGGTTGAACAGGGTGGACTCTGGGCTCCCAGCATCTGGGTCACTGGGGACTGTCATAAATACTTTCTCTTCTCTGTCTGGAAAGAGGAGGCCCAGAGGGCAGGATCCGCTCTGGGGCCTGCGCCTTATCTTTTAGGGGGTGGGGGGATATTTCGACATTTTATGGTCCAGCGAAAACCCTGCCACAGAGCTATTCTTCTGGGCCTTTGTGTCTTGGAATGCGACTGTCCCGAGTGTGCCGCCACCGCCGCCTGTCCGGAGAACCCACCAGTCCCGCAACCCCTGGTCGGACTTGGTTTCCCCTTTGGGGGAGATATTTCATCTTCCTTTCATTTGATTATTTTATTTTATTTTATTGCTTTTGCACGTATCTGGTTTATTTCGCTTCCTGAGCCTGGAAATAAAGGAACCGAAAGCAGCCATCCTCGCCGGGGCCATCTCTATTCCTCTCCCTGAGGCCTGCACCGCCCTCTTAGGTATCACGGATTTATGTTCGTTTGTCCGGGTCATTCCGCCTTTTTGTGTTAATTACGCGCTGCCTGCTTCGCACTTATCTCCTCCGCAAAGCGATTATTTTTGATGCCTACCCTCCTGCGCCTCATGAGCCCCCTGCCAGAGCGAGGGTCCATCTCCCGCTGCCACTCGCGAATTATTTACACCTCGCAGGTGAGAGGATTGATTTGCTCAGAGCCAGTGGGGCCGGGCCGCGCAGAGGCGCGGGGCCTTCTCGCCGCGGCCCTGGGCCAGGCCTCAAATGTCAGTGTGGCCAGGCAGGTCGGGGGGCACCGCCGCCTCTAACATTGAGCAACAGCGCCACCTCGCGTCCATTTGCTCCAATGCAGTCCGGCCGGCAAAAAGCCAACGGAGGTCCTAGGCTTGGCCCAAAGGTGGGAAGTGGAAGGAAGCTCCAATTGGGTGCAAAAGAAAGGGATTCCCCGGAAGGGTGTTGCCTCGGGACTGCTGTTCTTTTGTTTTCTAAGTTCTTGAAATAAACCTTGTGAAAGGTTACAAACTGTTCTCTTTTTGTTACCCTCTTTTCTTGCATTAAGAGACATTGTGCAAAGAAACTGTAGCTATTCTCCCCGCCCTCCACCCCGCCCTCCCGCACCCCGCAACACCATTCAGGCGCATTTCTGACCTCGGAAAACCTCCGCGCACGCGGATGCACGAACCGAAGCTCCCGGGACCTCCTGTCCGCAGCGCGCACCCTAAACTCCTCCTTCCTCTTATCCTGATGCTGGACCCGCAGGGTCTATTCTGCCGCCGCCTGTAGGATTTTAGGGTGGGCTATGACTTCTCCAGGCTGTTTGCCCCCTGGTTTGTAGCCCATCCCTCGTGCGCGCGCGCGCGCTTTCTCCACCTCTCCCTCCCAGCCAGTGAGGTCCTGTTCTCCGTGGGCCATAGACAAAACATTCCTATAATCCGATTTCAAAGGAAAGAGTGTCCACCTTATTTAAACCATAAAACAATTAAGCCCAGACGTCTAGCCAGCTCTGCGCTGCTGTTTTGTTCGGCCCCATTCAGAACCCAGAGCAGGGAGACAAACAGCGCCATAAAAGTGGCATTTCGGGGCTGCGGAAATGTACCTATCCGCTGCCTTCCCAAGTGGAACAACCTTTAGGGTTTTGTGATTTCTGACAAAGAAGCAGAGAGAGGTGGGAGGGGAAGATTAGGGAAGGAGGGCATTTGCTAACCTCTCTCTCCACCGCCAGCTTTCATTTATTTCCCCAGAAGTGTGTCGTGTTGTTTTAATTAATAAGTGATAATGAATAAAAATCGAATCCATTCCTGACCTGAAGGCTGAAGGCTGGGCTGGGATTGTATATTGAACCGGGCGGTGGGCCTGTTCTGAATCCCAAGCGCGCCTCAGGGTCTTCCAGCCCTGCAGCCCTCCTTCCTGCCCGCAGTAAGGCCGGCTCTGGCGGGCAGGCTGCAGGAAGCAGGCCGAGCTGATGGACACCGAGGGGAGGCGACAGGGCCTTCGAGCAGGGGCGGGGTGGAAGCCCGGAAACACCGCCGAGCTCGGGCTGGGAGAGAAGCCCTCATCCCAGCGGTCTCAGCTGAGGGAGAAAGGGGTGTCTTGGCTTCCATCAAGTGAGGAACTGAGGCCAGGGTTACAGAACAGCAGAGGGCCAAAGGGAGAAGTGAAAAAACCTTTCCAAAATACCAGGAAAACAATGCTTCTGGAATTGGGGAGGAGGTCTCCTAAGCAGGAAAGAGGAGCAAATATTTCAACAACAACTAAATTTGTTGTTGCAACTTGATTGTTCCCCAAAATATTACCACAACAAAATTTTCACCCCTTTCCATTTTCCTCCAGACCTCAAAATTGGAATGTTTAATGGAAGGAGTGGGTAAGAGATTCAAATAATTAAGTAGAGACTGGTCCCTACAAGTGTATCAACAGTCCTGCGAGGTGATGCTTTGGGGGAAGCAGCATATGGACTGGGACCCCCAATTATTGTCTTTTATGGTGGTATCCTCCAAATATTCAGAGCAACACCCTGCACCCTCAGCAAAATGGGCAGCCTGAGATATTAAAGGGCTATATTTCAAGCAGTCTGATTTTAATAGTTTCCAGATTGGGGGATTTCCGAGAAAGGGGGCGCCCAGCCCAGGCATATACCCAGCAGCTTGTGTCTGCTTCTGATTAGCAGATGAAAACTGCTGGTTTTAGGGAAGGCGCTCTGGGGTGCAGCTCAGTCAACCAGCCCCACTAGGCTGTTACACACACACCCTCACCTTTGTGCTTGGGGTCTCACAGCCACCAGGGAGCACCCCACTCATGGCTAATCTCTAACCAGCTTCCTTGGGCCACACCAAGCCCTAGGAGTGCTGCAGCTGCTTAGCATGACCCTGGTTACTCCCAGACCAACATGCCAACTCAACACCAGAAAGAGGGAGAGACTGACAAGAGAACTAGGAGGAGAAGAGAGCATAATGATTGAGAAGTAGAAAGTAAATTTAATTCTGATTATATTGGCTTTGTCATCTCCTTCCTCTCCTCTTTCCTTCCTCCTCCTCTCTTTCCTTCTTCCCTTCTTTCATTTCTCCTCCCAGACCTTCCTCCTTCTCCTCTTTCTCTCTCCGTTTTGTTCTCTCTCTCAATGCAGTCCCCAATGCTTGTCCTGCTCCCTGAGGCCTGCCTGGTCTTCCTCCTAACCGAACATCCCCCGCCAGCCTTCTTTTCCTAGTCATCCCTGAAAACACCAAAGCACCAATGCAGCTGGGCAAGAATCCAGCCTGGGCCCTCACCCAGCACCCAACTTTCATCTTCACCTATCTCTCCTCTACGATCTCATGTACTCATAAATTATTACAATTAATTACAGCCAGGGAAAGCCATTCATGCTGTGCCCCCCCCCCCCATCTAGCCACCAGGAAACTTGTAGGCTGGGGCAGGCACCAGCCAGGCCTCTCCCTCAGCAGCTTCCACTGCCACTGCTCCCCTGGAACCCCCACCCCCACCCTGCCCTGCCCCAGAGAAGCCACAGGCATTTGCCCCTCCGAGGTAGCCAGCCTCCCCTAGAGGATCTGAGCACTTGCCTCCTCCACAACATGAGCCTGGTAGCCACAGGGAGGAGAAATAACGAGAACTGGATGCAGTTGGGTTTCTGGTTTTTAAAGCAACTTGGATATATTAACACAGAGCTGTTCTACCATAACAAACAGAAGCACATTACAGGACCGACGCTGGGGACAGACGCTGAGGGTGAGAGGGAACGCTGCTATATACACGCTTGAGGCACCGGCCTGCGCCGACCGACCCAGCCTGCGCGTCCTGGCCCCTCAGCTCCTGGGTTGGGAATCATTGTTGTGTGTGTATGTATGTGTGTCTTTTTTTTTTTTTTTGTACAAAATCTGCACACAGAATGCCCCAGGCCTGGGAAGGGATCGCCCAGATCAAATATGATACAGGAAAAAATAGAAATATAGCAATTCAAGTACTGGCTTCTCTGAAGAAAGGAGGAAAAAAATCACATTTGTGTGTGTCATTTATTTCTGTTGCGCTGGGGGGAAGAGAATTCAGTTTCTCTTCTGCCTCTTTATCGCTGGGTAGAACTAACTCTAAAACACCAATTTTTCAACACTTAACCCTCCCAAATCGCGAGTTTTCCTTTTTCCCTTTTTTCCTTTTTTAAGCTGATTGGCTTTTCTCTATCTTGCTCCTTCCTTTTCTTTTCGTGCTTTCTTTCTCCCGCCTGGGTTGGGGTATTTTTGTGGGGTTTCTGTTTTTCCCTTGGCTGTGCTGAGGCAGCAGGCTGGGGCAGGGTTTAGGATTGCTCCTTGTCGGTTTTCTCTTTATTCATCTTTTTCATCTTCATCCTCCGGTTCTGAAACCAGATTTTGACCTGCCGCTCAGTGAGATTGAGAACCCGGGCCACCTCGTACCGACGGTCCCTGGTTAAATACATATTGAAGAGAAACTCCTTCTCCAGTTCCAGCGTCTGGTACTTGGTGTAGGGGCAGCGCTTCTTCCTCGTGGAACGGGCGTGGATCCAGTTGGCCACGGGGTTGCCTGGAGGGCCAAACACAGGCAAGGGTCAGTGGAGCCCCTTTCCAGCCCAGGACCTCTGCCACCCCAACCCCAGGCTTAGCCAGGCTCCCCAAATCCAATAATTGAACCTGAATTTGGACACGTTTTGCCTTAGGAATTTACCTCCTTCCTCCTTTTGCATTTTGCCCCCTCCCATCTCCCCTCCCTCTTTAGTTTCCAGCACCTAAAACTGTAGGAAATCCGAGGCTATCAAAGCCCCTACAGTCTGGTCCTCAGCTTCAAGAGTAGTAATTCGAGAATATCCTCATAAAAAGTCCAAATTCCCAACCGTTTCATAGGCCCATAAACGCTTCTCTCTCTTGTTTTTTATTTTTATAGCAAGGTCTCTCTCCTCCCCACCTCCCTCCTCCTCTGCCCCCTCCCATCCTCCCAGCCCACGACCAAGTCCTGAAATTTCAGCACTTCTGCTTCCTGACCCTGAGAGTCCCTAAACCCCTCACCACTCTCTCCAGTGCCTGTCTCCCGCTCAGAGTTCAACCCTGCTGAGGCGAATTCTCAGGACGATGCTGAGATGGGGAAAGTCTTTCTCCTCTCTCCAGAGAGCTGCTGGACTTGGGGACAGACTCCCCTATAGCTTGGCCTCCAGTGTCCCCCTCTTGCCAGCCCCAGGACAGGCTATGCAGGAGCTAAGCCTCCAATTTCAGGTTTATGGGAGTAGCTAAGGGCAGGGAGGGAAGCCTTCAGAGGGGTATAATTAGGCCCTGGCCCCTTATGGGGATAGAGAAAAAGATTTCCTGCAGCCCCCTCCTGGGACTCCCCCAGACACTTCCTCACACCCAGGGGACTGCACCCCCTCTCCTGCTGTTTCTCCTTATTTCCCCTTTCTTTGGCCCTGCAGTTCCCACCTGCCCCCCCACCTATCCCAGCCAGACCTCTTTTGCAATACTCTGAAGGTTCCTATCTCCTTGATAGGAGCCTAAGAGTGTGAGTGAGTGTGTGTGTGTGTGTGTGTGTGTGTGTGAGAGAGAGAGAGAGAGAGAGAGAGAGAGAGAGAGAGAGAAATTCTCTAATCTGGGGAGATGCCTTCCCCATTTCACATCCCTGACACCCATTCTCTACCCTTTCTCCTGTAAACCCTCACAAGAGGGTTCTCAAGTTTAAGGAGACTCAGACCCTACTTCTCTCCCCAGTTCCCTCTGGAAGTCTTGATCTCTCCAAGATTCTATGCTACAAAATCCCCGAAGACCCCTCAACCAATGCTCCTGGGGGAGGGCAATGGACCTTCTGTTTTTATGAATCCATAGTGGGGTGAGAATTCCCATGCTGACTGGGAGGCAAGGGTGATTTTTCTCCCAGGGGTATTTCCTCTCTACCCCTAGTGTTCTCCTCACCTCTTCCTTGTCCCATCTCAAACCATAAAATGAATCTCGCCCCCCAACCCAGCCCCTGGCCCTGTCTGCATTTCTTGGAAAGTGGCGATTGAGCCAAAAAGCCTGGGCAGGGAGAGGGCAGGGGTCGCTTTCATCAAGTCAGCCTCTGGGAGAGGAGTCTCCCTTCGACCCTCTCCCAACCTGGCTCCCTGGGCCCCCTTCTCAGACCTTCCTTTCCCTGAAAGCTCCCCAAGGTAATTCGCTTTTATTGAGTCCTCGCCCCCTCGCCCTCGCCCCTCTCCCGCGCTCCCTGGATCGCTCGGAGGGGCTGTAATTCGGCTCCCCCCGCCTGTCCTCCCCTCCCCTCCCGCGCCGGTTGTAAAGGAAAATTGCTCCCAACTTACTGGGGTCCAGGTCGGCCTTCTCCTCTTTGTGCTTGCTGCCGGCGAGTGCGTCCGCCTCGGGCGAGGGCAGTGTCTGCGGGGCGCGGTCGCGCAGCTCCCCGGGCGAACCGTACATGTAGTCCGGGTAGCTGCGGCCGTCTCCCGGGCCGCAGTCGGCGCGGCGCCCGGGGTAGGCGTCCGGCTTGAGGGCGTAGTGACGGCCCCCGGCCGGGAAGCTGGGGAAGGAGACGGCGCCGGACAGCGGCTCGAGCCAAGTCCGCATGTAGCGCGTGTCGGCGCCGAGGTGGGGCTGGGGGCCGTACGGGTGATATACCACGGACGACTGCGAGGGCACGGGCGCCCACGACGTGCTGAACACTGCCGGCTTGGGCGCGAAGCTACAGGACGGAAAATCGCTACAGTCCGGCACCAAACCGCTGGGTCTGGCGGCGGCCGGGTGAGCCCCTGTGGCCGGAAACCTGGACGCTAGGAGGTCTTCATTGTCGTGAGAGATGAGCGAGTCCACGTAATAGTTACTGATGGGCCCCGTCGCCGACATCGTAACAGGGTTTTACATACATAAGATTATTGTATGAACTGTATATGTACTTTTTATCTGCTCACAGAACAATCAAGGCAGGTAATTATTTTTCCAGCCTTTTCCCGGCAGCTCATTGGTTCCCCAGCCCCCACGTGATCGTATTTACCCAAAAATACGGCGCGGATCAATGCGCAGGGGCTTTTTTTTCCCCTTGCTTTCCCCCCCTCCCACCCCCTCTCTCTGCTGATCCCCGCGACCTGCGATTTCCTGGGGATCCGCAACTCTGGACTCCAGGCGCCGGCCCCCCCCCCCCGCAAGATCGCTGATAATCAGAGAACCCCCCCTTGCCCATGTCCGCTCATAAACAGATGGCTCTCTCCAACCATGAGGATTTTTTAATGGGGTGAAAATACCAATCCCCGAAGCAAGGGTTCCCGGACCCCCAGGGTTGAGCTGGGCGCAGGAGCCCCATAGGGGCGTGGAGGCTGGTGGAGGTAGGTGGAGGAACTATTTCTTGACGTAATCTGTCTCTGTCGGCCCCGACGCTCCCGCAGTCTCTGAGCAAGCCTAGATCAGCGATTGTCAGTTCGGAACGTGGCTTTTAAAAATGTGTTTTTAAATAGTGTGTATGTATGTATTTCTTTCAGGAGCTGCAGCAGTGAGGGAGGGAGGGTGGGAGGGGACTGGAGAAGCTGGGGTGGAGGGAGGGAAGGAGGGAAAGGGGAGCATCCTTCTGCCACTGGCCAACTCAGCCCCCAAATCTAGGGTAGGGGAAGCTTAGGGAAGATGATCTGCGGGTGGGAGGGGAAGAACTTCGGAATCTCATACACCTTTAACATCAGCCTTGGAAGTCTTCGCTTTGGCACAGATATACAAGCGCCTTTATTTTAAATTTATTGTCTGTATCTATTTATGTTTCTTTGCCAGCTTGAAGAAGTGGAGGAGAGATCTACACAACTTAAGTGGGGCATCCCCATCCCGTCTGCCTGCTCACACTCTTTTGCCCCCAACTTCATCTCTGCGTCACCCTACCCCCCCCAAAAGAAGTCACTCACTGGTTCTGTCTGCAGAGAGCCAGGGTGAGAACGGGCAAGGCGAGAGAGCGACCTCGGTCGTGGGCAAGTAGCTTGTTTTTACGTCCTTCAATAAAAATTTTATGAGGATCATTTGATTGTTCATAAATGTGTCTTTCATTAAATAAAATTGTAGGCTGTTTTTGGAATGGGAAAAAAGCAACGGAGGAATGGGAGAAAGCAATTTCTTTGGGGTCGGATGCAGGAAATCTGGAGGGGGCAGTGCGATTGTAGGTGAATATCAGAGAACTTGGATTAACCCCCCAATAGTTGGTTGCTACCCTCCTTAAATTTTGGGTTCACTGCACAGCCCTAGGCTTTACATCAGACTGTCCCATGGTGGTTTAGTAAGGGGGAGGGCATTAGGCAATCAGAAAACCCTCAGTGTGTGTGCAAGAGGGGGGTAGGGAGATTGACTGGGGGCAGGAGAAGGACAGGTGATTGTCCCTAGAGGTGGTGCACTTAGGCAGGGCAGAGAGAATTTGAAGGAAGGGTGCAATTTCAGGGTCAGAGGGAAGAGTCTCAGTGTGCTCAAGGGGAAATAGGCAGGAGCTGGGGCTGAGATGCTGGCTCTAAAGGCAGCAGGGAAGGAGGCTTCCCAGATCCATCCATGCTTGCCCTGCTTTCCCTCTTCTATCCCCAGGAGGGGACCAAATGCCAGGGGTGGGGGTGAGTGCTGGATTTCTCATGTATCTGGATTGCTCTATCTCCTCTGGGGTGATAGAAGGGCTGGAGAGTGTATTAGGTGTATTTGGTGGCGTGGAAAGTTGGGGGGAGGGCACAGCTGCAGCTCCAAGCTAGGACCCCAGCTCCATAGGTCCCCTCCCCAGTCCCTGCTCCTCCCCCTCTTCAGTTCTTTCCATTTCGGTCTAGCGGGGCTGGGATTTCAATGCACAGAGGACATGAGGGAAATAATCTGACTGGGGAGAGGCAACGGGGGTCTGCAGCCTTGTCCCCCTCAGCTCCTACTGTCTTCTCCCTCCATCTGGATTGGCTGGGAAACCTAAATTACAACAAGACAGAAAATCTCTTTGGCCTTGATGGAGTCGGGTTAGCTGTCAATCAAAAATCTTCCTCACTAGTTCAAGGAAAAGACGGAAGGTTCCAGTCCTTCTGCGGAGGCTTTCTCCAAATCCCCAGTGCAGTCAGCACCTCCCCCAGCCCTTGGTGGCTGGGGACCGGCCTGGCTCTTGGGCGGCTGCTGGCAGCGATAAGCAGAGACATTTAGCCTTCAGCGGGGCCCCGGGCCAGACTGCGACCAAGAGGACACCAGGGGACAGAGCCTGAGAGAGACTGAGACCCAGACAGCCTAAGACAGACCAACTGAAACAAGGCGCCAGGCCCAAGAAAGGAAAGAAGGAAACAGAGGATTAGGATAAAAAGAAAAGAGGTGGGGGAGAAGAAAGGAAGGAAAGTAAGCTAAAAAGAGAGGAGGGAAAGGAAGGCATACAGATAGCTAGCCCAAAGAAGGGCAGTGATAAGCAGGCAGGCAGGCAGGACGGGGCAGGGCGAGAGCTGACGGAGCAGCCGTGGCATTGTGCAGTCCGCTTGCTTGCCGGGCCTTTGCAGTGGGACCGACTCCGGGCGCAGCAGCCACTTCTGTCTGGACACAAAGGAGGAAGAGGCCTCTTCTCCTGCCCCTCCTGGGGGACCAGCTCGGGTGGGTACACTAGGCCTCTGGAATACAGAATCCCATATTGGCCCAGGCAGCCTCCCAGGCGACTGGAGGCTGAGCCATGCTCTGGTCAAGGAGCGAAGAAACAGAAGGAGAAAGAGCTTTCACGCCTGCTCCTCCTTTGCGTTTTCGCCAGGCAACAGGGCCTCTCTGCCCCAACCCCAGCTTTCCTGCAGGAAAGAGTCTTTAAAGATCCTCTCCTATGGACTTCTGCTCTTTGGGAGAGCCCCTCAACTGGACATCGTGGCTGTAAAGAGACGCCCCCTTCTTTCCTATCCCCTTTGAACACAGCCTTCTTTTCAACTCTTGAGCTGCCTGAGCACTGGCCTGCCTACCCTGCGGAGTCTGCAGCAGTCAGGCGTCAGGATCACCATCCAGGGATCTTTGCTGCCCATTAAATCCCCCAGGAAACCAAGGGGGATTGTTGCCTTGCCTTGCTTTTGGGAGCAGGAACTCCAACCCTCCCCACTAAGTCACAGGCACAGCTGTGGATCAGGAAGCAGGCCTTGCCCACAGCGCCCTCCTGGCCAATGTCCCATTTTCCCTATGCCTCTCAGAGAGAGGCAGCCGTGGGGAGGCCTTGGAGAGCCTGGGAGTCTTGAAGTCCAGTAGGCCCAAGTAAGACAGGTTCCACAACTACATTGTGAGTTGCAACCCCTTTTTGCCATATTTGGAGACAGGATGGCAGGTCAGGACTTTCAAGCAGGCTTTCAGACTTCCCCTAAACCCAGGTGTGGGGGGCACAAGGATATGGGGGCACCAAGAAGGACAGGGTTATCTTACTGGGGTTCAGTTACTCCTGCTGAATCTTCCATTCATATTTCAAGGCTCCCTCTCACCCACACCACTCCCTTCAATTTTCCTTAGCACTGCTGGGGCAATTTGAGAGACCTGGGGGCAGCTGAGAGTCCCTGTTGGTGTGTGTAGAGGGGACCCAGTTCTAGCTAGCAGTTCTGTGAATTCACTTGGATTGCTTAACATTCTTCTCCCCCCCCCCCCCCGCCCCAAAGATTTCACTGGGCACAGGAGAGTCCCTTAAGGGGGAGGGGCACGCTTACTCTATCACCTCAAACCTGGGCAGCTGAGACCATAATCAAGCTAGCACCGTGGGAAGGACAGACAGACAGGTTACAGTCATCCCCTCCCCCCTGTCCCGCGGCTCCCTTTCAGTGATTTAAATTCCCTCCGGTTCAATCCACACCGTCAAGTTCGGATTAAATTTAAAACAGGCTTTTCCCTATGCCCCCAGTGGGCCATCCCAGCCGCGGCAGGCAGGGAGCCTGCTCACCGCTCCTTAGCACCGGCCCTGCGCGGCGAAGGCCTTGCTCCATTTGCTTTCATTTTCCTTCTCCCCCTGAAATGGGCTCATTTCCCCTCTCAGCTGTCCTCTCCCCTCCCCGCCCCCTCCCGGGTTCCCTTCTATTTTCCCCCCTTCTTTTCTGATCCCTCTTTGTTGGGAAAAACACACCCACACACAACTCCTCCTAGCTAAGGCCTGCCTGCGCTGGAAGCAGAAACTGAGTCCTCTTCGCCTGCCGCGAGGAGACCCGCGACCTGCCCCCACCCCAGGTGGGTATCTCGGATCCCTGCACACCCGGAGTCAGGCCCCCAAGCCCAGCAGGAGTGAAATCCCCAGGGCCTGTGAACGTGGCCCTCTCAACGCCACGGCCTGCCGCCCGGCCTGCATTCCCGCTGACGCCCCCGCCCTGCCGCTGCGCAGCAAACGGGGCTATTTCCGGCTCCCCCAACACATTCTGGTTTTCCAGCCTGGGGAGTGGCTGGAGGGGGAGCCGCCCCAGAGCTAGGGCTGCCCTCTGCCTGGAGCCCCAGTGGCCCTGAGCGCGTTGTTACCTGATCTTTTGTGTGATGTATGTGTCGCAAAGAAATTTGCAGTGACTTTGGAGCCCAGACTGAGGAAGCCGAGGTAGCGAAAGGAGAGACAATACCGGCCCGAAGTACAATTAAGGGGCTAGAGCCTCTGGTCTCTCCCCCGCCCTCCCTGCCCGACTGAGAGCTGTCTAGCTCAAACCTCAGGGCGACTCAACGAACCTGGAGCCAGAAACTCAGCCCATGGCGGGGAGAGCAAGAGGACTCCGCATCAAGAAACCAGAGGAAAGCTCCCTTCCAAGTTGGGGGCGCCGTAACCCGCCCTGCTGAGTTGCAGAGAATCCAATGAATGAAAGTGCACATTCCGACGACTAATTTTCCCGAATTGTCTCAGCCTTTAGAAGGAGAGCCTAGGGTTTGGGACTTCTCAGACAGACAAACCGCATCTCCCGAGACGGACAGACTCACAACATGAGTGTGAGCCTGAAATAATATACAGGTTCAACATTCCCCGAGGCCTCCTTGCCAGGCCTGGCGGGCGCCGATCTCCCTACCTTCTCTCCCGCCAAGGCCTCAGGCAAGAGACCCAGAAGACTCCGTCCCTCTGGCTTGGTCCAATCCCGCCTCGGGAAGTGCCTTCGTTACCTGCTCCTCGGCTCCCCATGGCCACAGATGCAGGGCAGCAGCCTCCCGCCGCCGGGGGAGGAAAGCCCCGGCCACCGCAGCCCGTCGCCACCCGCCCTCCTTCCCTCCCTCCCTCCATCTCGCCCTCCCTCCCTCTCTCCCTCCCTCACGCGCTGCCGCTCGCGGGGCCCTCCCGCGGGCAACCTGCTCTGGACCAAATCCAGGTATCTCCGAAAGAGAAAAAAGAAAGGACCTCTTCCATGAAAATGGAAAAAAAAGGAAGACCTTTAACTGCATTTATTTTTTCTGCTCTGACCATTGGTCGGCCTCCGTTTAGATGTCCAGGACACAGCCCAGAAGCCGCAGAGGTGTGCCGGGCCTGCTGCCTCGCCCATACTGACCGCCGCGCCCCCAGCACTGCACGCTGCACACCCTCTGGGCCGCCGCCCCCGGCAGCCCAAACACGCAACAGACCTCAAGGTCCTTCCTACAGACTCAACATCCGGTTGCCGGCCTCGCCGCTGACCACAGCCCTAGAGCCCACTTTGCTCCGTCTGCGGCCGAAGTCCACACACGATCCACCTTGTTGGTGCTCTAGCACCCTGCCTGGACACCCTTCCTAGTCCAGTCGCCAGCTGAGCTACACTTGGGCTGCGGCGCTGCCCAGGACTTCAAACCTCATCCCCCGAGTGGGACCCACACAAAGCCCGAGAAAAGCTGGCGTTCCCACCGTAGCCCCAGCCTCCGGTTTCCGCCTCCCCCTTCACCTGTTCCCAAGAAGAGCTTCTTTCATCTCCAAGCGAGCGCGGAGGCAAGGCCGATGGCAGGGGAGAGGTCTCAGGGAGGCCACAGAGATCAGTCAGGCTGTGCCGGAGCCCCCGCAGCCGGCGAGATATCTGAGAGACCAAGGCTCTCCTTGGCGAGCTCTTGCCTTTTCCGCCTTCTCCTGCAAGTCTCAAACACTCACACGCGGAGAGTTCAGCTCTATAAATCCTGCTCCTCTTTCTCATATCATAATTAAAAAAAACCAGTAGGGGAGGTTTTAACTTTTATTGCGATTTCTAGAGTTGGGCTGAGGAGCATATATTAAGTTTACGCTTATGCGCTCTCTGCGGGGAGGGTCCTTTAAGAAATAAAAATCCATCTTAATATCCGCAGACGAGAGAGATAATTTTTCCCTCCTCTTCACGCTGTTCCTTCTGAAGACTCCCTTCCAGCGAAGCGAATAAATAATTACCATCGCCTTAGCCATGATCCACTGTCCCAGGGCCCTGAGGTGGACTCTGATTACCAGACTGGCCCTCACCTTGGCCCTATGAGACCTTGCTCCATTTCTTGGGATCCAGGGAGGAGGACCCATTGACCCCTGGCTCTGTGATCACCCCTAAGAAGCCCACTAGCTTTGAAATGGAAATGGGAGCAAAGGGACCCAAATCACAGAAGTCTTTCATTGGTGAATTTCGGCCCATCAGGGGACACTATCTCCAAGTCAAGCGTTTTTGAGCACCCTGCTCCAGCCTGGGACTCCCCTTACCCCAGTCGGCTGTGTGCTTGGGTCAGACTAAAGACTCAAAGGCTGCTAAAGGATCCCAAACCAGGGGAGTCCCTTGCTTGCCTCCCACCAGCTGGCCTGTCTCTCTGGAAACCTCCCCATTTCCCTGGGAGCCATAGAGATTTGAGTATATCCCTCCAAGGGAAGATTTTTTTCTCTCACAAAGGGATAGAAGATAGACTGACCATTCAGTTGGGGGGAAGGAAAGGCTCTATTTCCATTTTCTCCAGTTTCCTTGAGGTTCAAAATAAATCTCTTTGTGTAAGAGAGAAGAAAAAACTGAACGAGTATGTGTATAAATAAATACAGGGGATTTGAGAGAGCCTAAAGGAGACAGAGAGATAGAAACAGAGACCTACATTCATGCAAGGGTGCATATATCTGCCCCCCCTCAGCAAAATGACTGGAAGAATATAGAACTCTATGTATATATTTTGTTACAGAGACATGATTTTGTCCCCTATTTGAAAGTTTATGTTTTAATAATCATTATTATTCCAAAGTAAGAGAACTAGCAATCCAAACTCTTTTTGGCTTCCCTTATCCAGTATCTCTGAGAACAGGGGTGTATCTCCCCATTCTCTCTGACCCCTCCCCCATTTTTCAAAGGCAAGGAAACCTCTTTTGAGACCCTTCTTTCTAGCAACCAGGGCCAAAACTGAGGAACCCATTTCAAAAGGAGTGGAGGAAGCTTTACAAAGTTTCTCATTACTCAGATTTCCCCCTACCCCATTCTCCTCCCCTCCTCCCACTGGCATTAGCCAACAACCTTCCCAACAACATGGTAATGGTGGGCGCTGGCAGCTTGTGTTCACCCAGACATTTCCATGGAATGCAAAGATAGGTAACTGCCTGACAGCCACAGACTCACAGATACACAGACCAAGGCCTATGGGCAGAGACTTCTAGACAGACCAGAGCCAGGTTTTTGCCCTGATATTTCCCAGTAGGGTGTTTGTGAGGGTTTCTACTTGGACTTGGTAGCTTTTCTAACCTGCCAACACCCCACATATGTTCTTCCCTTGGAGATGGAGCTATAGAAGGGGAAGAGGAGGCAGCTGGGCTGTCGTTCATAGTTCCCCAACTCTTAGAACCTCCAGGCACCTCGCATTTCTAATGAGAAGCTCCAGCCCCAGCCAACTAGAGGCATTTTCTCTTTTGGAAGTGGTAGGTTCCAGAGACCCTTCCTCTTTCCCCTAATGATTCTGCCCCACCCTGCTGTCCAACTGAGCTGGCCCGCCAGGCCAAACTCAAAACTCCTGAATTTCCTTGGAATTGGCTGGACCTTCTTTGTCTGTCTCCATCAGCTGGGCCCAGGAGACAATAGCTGCAGGAAAAACTCCTTTCCCTCAGTCACAGGGATTAGGACAGACTGGGGAGGGGACAGTATAAAGCAGGGTTCTCCGGACTTGTCCTGCGGTCCCATTCACAGCTTGCACCCACTTTGCCCTAACTGGGAGGGGGCTGTGGGGCAGTCTCACTGGGGAGAGAATGGGCAGGAGAGATGGGTTGGGGCCCTCGACGAAAACCGACTGATGTAACTCAGGCAGTTTCTTGTTGCCGAGTTCAAAACTCAATCCCAACAACATGAAACTACCTAAGCCACAGATCAGCTGAGCAAGCAGGGCGGGAGATTCAGCTTTGCATCTATCCGGAGGAGAAGGGAAGGGGGTTGGGGAAGGAAGAAATTCAGCCCCGTCCCCCTTTCCGCCCCCACAACCTCCCTAAGGACTAGAGAGAAGATTTTGTGTGGCTGGGTGAGTAGGGAGTCTGCTTTCATCAGTTTCTGGTCTAAGCAATCACTAAGGGAAACTCTGGTGAAATGGGACCGCTAGCCGCCAAATCCCTGCCCCACCCCCAGCACCGCAGTGGAGCTATTTCCCTGCATCTGGCCCTGGCCCTGAGGGAAGCTGGATCCTCCTTCCACTCTTGAGCTGGGTCCTCTGTCTTGTCCATCTGGCTCTCCTGTACTCTCCTACACTCTGTGATCCTTTCCCTCTTCCAGCTCAGTTTAGGCTTCCTGGTGAACATGAATCGTACCACAGCGCCTGTGCTCTGAAGCCACTTCCAATCAGACCACTTGCCTGGCAAAGTCCTACAGGCAGGGAGTGTAAGGACCAAGAGCCTGGGCAAGGCTCACACCCACACCAGCAAAAAGCAGGAAAACCTAAGCTTCAAGCTCCAACCTACTCTACCTCTCCCTCCTCCCTCCAACAGACGACCAGACTGAGAGACACCTAGACCAGTGCGTGAACCTCCAGGCGATTCTAAGTGCCCAC
Source organism: Spermophilus citellus (assembly GCF_964194105.1). Classification (NCBI taxonomy): domain Eukaryota; kingdom Metazoa; phylum Chordata; class Mammalia; order Rodentia; family Sciuridae; genus Spermophilus; species Spermophilus citellus. The sequence continues at coordinate 73,372,441 of NC_138197.1, read as the reverse complement.
AAAGATAAAGAAGCCAAAACCACCAATTTACCCCTTTAACCACCGAACCCCATAGCAATGGGCCGGGGAGGGGAAGAGAGGGAGCTCAAGGCTGCTGCCCTCCGCTGCCAGTGCCCACCAGGCAAGCCTGGGCTCTTAGCAAGCACGGATGCCTGAAACACCTTCTTCCCGGCTTGCCCACTGCATGCCAAGCACCTGGGGACGCTGCTAGTCCCCACTCCGCCGCCAAGAGAAGAACAAGAAACCGCTTCTCTTACCTTGTCGCTGCTTCCTCCTCCTGCTGCTGCCGGCGTTTCTGTTAGCTGCTGTCGATGTGTCTGTGTGTGTGTGGGGGGGCTGAGCTCCTCATGCCCCTCGGCGGTTAAGTTTATTCCTCTCTTTGGATGGGTAGGGGGCTCTTGGGGTGCCCCCCAGCAGTGGTGGGGTGCGTCCAGCCCAGCACCCCAGGCAATCAGATCCGTCTGCTCCTCAAGATTGCAGTTTGCTCTCTGCCTCTTTCCCTCCTCCAGTCACCTTTAAATGCATCTTTTACTGCAGCACCACATTATATTTGCAGATCATAAAATCCACCTCTCGCGCGCACCAAGACCGTCCTGACATTACTGTTTTATGACCTTGACTTATTGTGGTCACCTGGATAATATTTAAATCAACGTTATGGTCTCTCACTTACATTAAACCCGCCAAGAGACGTTCTAGAAAGGCTCTAGGAGATGAGTCAAACACAAAACACACACATCCACACACACAGGTTCTTTGGGGGAGGGGGGTGTCGCTAAAAAATACTAAAAACAAAAAAACCACCCATTTGAAGCTTATGATTCCGGAAATTTATTAGGATTTTTTTCTCCATTAAGGAAGCTACATGCAAAAGATACAACATACAGAATATCTTTAAATAACACAACTCCCAGACAGGGACAGGGCAATTTTTTTTTGGGGGGGGGTCATTCTGCCTTTGCTTTGCTATGTTCTATTTTTAATTTTTTTTGTTCCTCTGCATGGAATTTCTGAGATGTTAGTGGATAGGGGACGTGGGGTGCTGGGAGGGGTGGGAGAAAAGCAGAAAGCAGTACAAATACAAGACTTCAAGCAGATTCTTAGAGCGATTGGGAGGTAAAGACACAGAGAGGGTTTGGTGGAGACGCTGGGTGCTACGACAGACACACAAACACTAGCCGAACTTTCCAAAACGTCTATTATTCTAAGGAGGAAATGCAGCAAGGAAGAAGCGATTCTGACTGACTGTGCTCTGCGAGATTACAGACCCTCTCTGTTTGATTATTTTTCTTTTCTTCGCCTACAATTGGGTGGATTCGATCTTAATTTTGCACAGAGAACAGAATGCTGTGTGTGAGTGTGTGAGTGGGTGAGTGAGGGGCTGACACACACACCAGTCACACTCCCACCCCCATCTATGAGGGCATACACCACACCCCACACCCAAGCACCCCATTTCTCATGCTTTAGGTAGAAGCATCCTCGCAGCACGAACCATAGGTCCCTTGGAAGGAGAGTCTGAGGTCTTTGCCTTTTTTGCAGGCGCGTTGCATTTATACTCAGGGAGGAAAAAAAAAATATCACCAGGCACAAAGGGAGGAGGGGCGGGGAAAGGAAGGAGGAGGGAGGGGGAGGGGAGACCGCGCACTCAGGTGAAATTAAAATTGGAGGTCAGTTCCCGGATCCGATTCTCTCGGTTCATTTTCTTGAGTTTCATTCTGCGATTTTGAAACCAGATTTTGACTTGTCTGTCTGTAAGGTTAATGGTCTTGCTAATCTCCAGGCGGCGCTCTCGCGTCAAATACATATTGAACAGAAATTCTTTCTCCAATTCCAGCGTCTGGTGTTTAGTATAGGGGCACCTCTTCTTCCTTCCGCTCTTTGCTGTCAGCCAATTTCCTGTGGTGTTTTCTGCCTTTATCTCCTCTGTTAAAAATAACATTATTTACATAAGTATCCCTGGAAGATGCAAATCCTCCCAGCAGGGCTGCAGCCTTTGCCAGCCTGCTGTTGGGGCGATTGAGGGAGCAGAGGGGAGCTGCTCTCACCCCACAGGCCTAGCCAGTGGGATCCTCTTGGGGACAAGACTTTTAGAATTTCTTTGGGTCTAGACTTACAGGGAAAAAAGGGTGCAGGTTCTTGCCTTTCAAACATTCATTTAATCTAAATCACCCAAGTCCACATTAATCTATCAGATCCTGAGTATTCTCACTTTTCTCAGCTTGCTGACCCTGGTGGGTTCCTTTAAGCCTCTCCAGGGCCTCCCTCAACTCTGTTCTTCTCCAGCTCTGGAAAATTCCAACCAAACTGAATAGTATTTTCCAGGCCCCAGACCCAAGTGCAGAGTCCACCCCAGAGCCCAGAGTCAATTTCCAAAGAGCTTTGGCCTTTCAACTCAGTGGAGGGACTTTGTTCCAGTCTCTGCAGCCAGAGGCCACTGCATTGTCCCTGCACCAGGCTCCCAGCTCTAACTCCCACCTGAGTTGCCATAGAGTGACTGTGCTCTATTAGATCTCCCTGTTGCCATCTCTTCCTCTCCTGGCCATTTCCCCTAGGTGTGTGTAGCTGAAGCAGGGAAGCTTGTTGGAATAGTGAAGGTCAGGGGCAACAACTTTGTGGCAGGCCTAGGGGTCCTCAGACATATTCCCTGGCCAGAGGACCTAAAGTCAAGGAAGAGAGGAATCCCGAGATATTTTAGCCTACTAAAAATTTCCTGCCCAATCTGGGTGTAGATAGGTACATATGCTTGCAAATATACATGTATACCTGCAGAGATACACACTTGCATATTCATATGTACACATAGGAATGTACACATGTCCATTTATATGAGGAGATACTGTAGTGTAGTGTGTATTTCCTATTATCTTATTAACAGCTTCTCTCCCTGGCACACATTCTTTCTGAAATGGACCAGCCTTGCTCTTCAAGCAGCAGAAGGGAATTTGGCCATTTATTAAGGGAAAAATGTAGTCCAAAGACCTAAGAGGAGGCACCCAGCAAATAAGTCTGCTATGGTTCTGTGCTCTCTCTCCTCCTTATGCCAAAGGAAGCTGCCAGGTTCCAGGATCTTATCTTGATTGGGAGTGGGAAGGGAGTACTAAGGGAACCAGAAAATACCAGAAAGATGCACACTGGAAACTGCAGTATAAAAATATCGATGTCTTTTGATTATTCTCCATCATTTGCACCTGCCCCATCCTGCCAAATTGTGTACAGGCTCTATGCATATAACCCTGTCTTGTTTATTTTTCTTATTGGTGTTGGGTTTGGGGGGGAGGAGAGAAATTATAAATGGGGAAGTTCAGCCACAACCTGTCTTTGCCTCTGGCCTCATGGAGACACCAAAAAGGGAGGGAGACCAGAAGAGCACAGGCAGAGTACAGGCTAAGGGGATTAGTTGGAATAGGAGGGTTTAGGTTGTGGTGTGGATAGCAGGAGAGAAAGAGGAGCTTATAGGGATGGGTGCAATTTGAGTTGGGAGATGAATTTGTTAACCTTGACTTTGCTTTTGGTGGGGCTAGGATACAACTTTTTTCTATCATAAATCTGTGTCCCAATCAAGCTTAGTGTCTGTGGAGAGTGTATAAAATTAGACCTTCACAATGCATATGTACCACAAGGAAGGTTTCATGTGTGTAGCTGCCTCACTCTCCCTCTTATCCTCACAAACACACCAGTGGTCATCTTCTGGCCAGGATCTCTGTGGACTCATTTGCCAAGGCCACCTTTGTAAAGCTGACCAAAGAGAGTGAGGTTCTACCCATTCCTGAAAAAAGAGTGCAGATATCTATGTGAGTGGGCATGAGTGAGTGTGTGAGGAACATGTCAGAGGGGTGTGTGTGACACAAGTCGCCATCAGCAGGCATGCGTGTGTGCGTCGCTTCCATATACAAAGCACCACAAGATCCAGCCCCCCCCCCCAGTCTGCTCCACTCTCAATATTTCATCTACCTTTACACCCAATGAGCCCTTCTTATATACTGCTGCCAGTAGCCAGTGTCATAGGGAGCAGGTTTATTCCTCCCCGTTGGGCCTTTTCCGATGCTTTTTGCTCCAACTTTTCAGGGAAAGTCATTACCCTCAGCCTCCCTCCCCTGCTTATGTGTTTCCTCCACATTCTTTCCCCAGGTGTCAGAGAAAGATCCTAAAGGTCCCCATTCCTAGAGCAGAAATGAATCTTGAACCCTGAGCTTGAACTCTAGCTAGGCTTTCTCTCTCTAACCAAAGTCACAATGAAATCCAACCAAAGCCACACTCCCTTTCAGGAGAAAACCGCTTGCCACGCACACAGAATTTTCCAACCTCTCATTTGTAAGCTGCTTTTGAAAACCAATGGGGAAAATGTAATTTAGCTAGGAAAACAAAGCCAAAAAAAAAAAAAAGGAAAAGAAAAAAATTTAAAGGAGGAAACCACCACCAACAACAACAACCAAAAAGAAAAACTTAAAACATTCCAAATGCCCTGTTTCAACGCCATCTCCTAGCCAAGCATCTGGAGGAGAAGGAGAGATGTGGCGGGCAGCCCTTCACCTCCACCTCTTCCGGCCTCAGCCCTCCAGTCTAAGGCCCCGGGGCCAGACAAGCCAAAAACCCAAGAAACCCAAACCCTATGTACAACTCAAACCCACAAACAACAAAACGCGTTTCGCAGGAAACAATTTTCAACTGGGAAAACGCAGTAAAGAGAAATCCCTCATCTCAAAAGCCTTCCCACTTCCTGGCCTATGATCGCCATTTTAAGCTTTTTGTGAGCTTTTGACCTAAGTGGGGCACAATCAGCCCCCCACCCCCAGGACACCAGTGTTGAGAAAGCAAACCAAAACCAGCACGCGCCCAGGAGCCATCATCCGTACTGGGCAGCACGGGGCGCCTGCAGGCTGCCTGTGGTGCGCACCGCCCCGCCTTAGCACCCATGGCCCGGGCTGGCCCGGCACCTCCACATCGCCGCTTACCTTCCCAGCTAATGACGCGCTACCAGCCTGGCGCCCTGCAGACATCAGTCGCAAACCGTGGTCGCCTTCCCAGGACCTCCGGTTTTCGAGGCCTCAGCCCAACCCTCCCCCCTGCCCCTGTCCTGGTCACGAAGACCAAGTGCCAGAGCGTCCCAGCCCGGCCCGCGGCCCAGGCGGCCTTACCTTTCGCTTCGTTATCCGAGGTATCTGGGCTGGAGTCCGCAGTCTTGGCCCGCTCCTTTTCGCTCTCCGAGGGGCTGCTTTTGGGGCCCGCCAGGCTCTGCTCGGTCTTGATCTCATTGGGGCTAGGGGTCTGGCTGTCGGACTTGGGCGTCTCAGGGAAACTCACTTTGCCCCCGAGCTGAGGCGATTCCAGATGTTCGGCGCGCGGGTTAAGACTGGCCCGCTGCTCGAAAGGGGCTTCGAAGTCGTTGGCCCCGGCGCAGTGGGGCGTCTTGTCCAGCGCCGAGTAGCTCGGGCTGGCGCGGTAGTAGCTGGGGACGGGCACCTCGTGTTCCCCGAGGCAGGACTCCGGCAGGGGGTGGGAGTAGAGAGCTGCCTCGGGGCCACTTTTCGCCCGCTTCTCTGCGCTGTACATGCAGCAGACATTCTCCTCCTTGACACTAGGTGGGTAGGAGCAAGAGGACAGCGGCCTGCCAACAGGTTGTTCCAGGCGGTAGGCGGCTTTAGGGTCGCCCCAGGAGTCCAGCTGAGAGAGGTAGGACGGGTAGGTGTTGAGGGCGAGGTTGGGACTGCCGCCCTCGTCCCTTTTGGAGAGCGAGGGCGCGAGCCCGCAGCCTCTCATCACCCCGCAGTTGAAGTCACTCCCAGATTGCATATACATGCCTGCGCTCCGGCTATAGCGCTCTCCTCCGCCCGGCGCAGCCAAGGGCTCCGCGTACGAGTTCGGAGTTACATTGCGAGGGCATGTCATTTTCAGAGAGAGGGGTTTTTAAGGAGCAATACTACAGCGGAGGAGCTGACATCTTTTTTTTCCCCCATCCGGGAAGGGGGGGCGGTTGGAGGGGCGGGAGGAAAAAGAAGGGGAGGGGGGGAAATATCAGCTCCATAATTATCCGCGCATTCGGTCCTCACCATGTGACGGCTAGACCAATGGGATTTGAAAATGGCCTTGATGATTCAGACGGCCGTGACGTCAGCGGGGTCAAGTTGTCGGCAGGCGGAGCGCTCAGCATGGAGTAACAGCGCCACCTAGCAGCTGCCTCGGGGTAGGGGCACTGGAGCCCTTCCCCGTGAACAAAGGAAGCGCCCCCCAGGCGGCAGGGGCGGTGGGGGGGGGGTGGAGGGAGATGGGGGCGTTCTGGGTAGAGTGGGGTTTGTTTACCCGGGAACCAGCCGGTAACTCCTGGGGAGAGGAGGGAGGAGAGGGGGGAAATGAGGGAAAGTGGGAGAGAGAGGCAACGGGGCTCAAAACAAATTCAAATTAAAAGGTCAAGACACGATTCAGGTACTTCTTCCCTTCTCTTCACCTCCCCTTTTCCTTTTCTCAGCCCCCACCCAATCTTCTCTTGGGGTGGGAGCAGGATGAAGTTTTTTGGGGGTTTGGAGGGGAGTTGGGAGGTGAAGGGTGCTCCTGCGGGCAGAGAAAGAGAAAGTTAAAGAATCCCAAACAGGACTAAAGTTTCAGCTGCCTGTGCTCTGCTTTCTCGGGCTTGGCCTTTTGGGTCTGGGAGTTCGGGGACCGACCGTCTGGGAGGTTGGTTGAGTTGCAAGTTCCCTGTGGGAGTTGACTGGAAATCTCCAGTGTCTGGGGTGGGTCAGGGAGGGGGTCACGGTCACTTCAGGGCTGCTGGAGAAAGGAGGTTCCTAGTGGATGTAGGGATCCCTGGAGGGAGAAGCCCAGGACCCGAGGTCCCCGCTCCCTCACCCCGGAGCTGTGGCCTGGGCCTGGCTGGGCGGGCAGCTCCTGGGTCTCAGGACTTTGGCCTTGGAGCTGGTTCGGCCGCTTTGCTCCAGGCACTAGCGACCCTTGCTTTCCGCTTGAACTTGTCCCTACTAAAACAGGGAATATTTCTGAAGAAAAAGACCGAACCTGCAGGGACTTTGATCGGATTCAGGGAGTCGCATATCAACACGAAAAATGAGGACACCGGACGTAACCAAATCCGACCCAGAGCGATTGGGCTGGAAGCATTTTTTTTTTAAAAGGAGAAGTGAGGCCGGTCTGTTTTTGTTATTGTTGTTATTGTTTAATAAAGGGAAGGAAAAAAGGGAAATACATGTTTCAAATAGTTCTTTCCGTTTCTCCATCGCTTTTCTCCCAAAGCGAACAAAACTCTCCACCCCTTCCTCAGGAAACGGAATCCGGAGAATAACTTGTCTTTCCGGTAGCCCCGCATTTTTCTCTGGACAGAGCCTGGGGTTTCGACTTTCCGAAGTGCTGAAGCCAAGCCGGGAAAGGACCCTAATGCCGAGCGCCCTGGCGTGGTCGAGTAAGGAGGCTGGACCGCTTCTAGGGAGGCCCAAGCCAGCGCGGCCAGAAGAGGACTGTGGAAAAAAATCTGCTGAATTCCCTCACCCACGGACTGAAAGACAAGGCGCAGGGGTCCCTGAACCCCCAGAAAATTGGAAGGAGATATGGAGTGTGTGACTTGCTTGCAGAACGGACAGGGGAGATTTGAAATTAGTTTTGTGTTTTCATTTGCAGGGGTCGCCTGGCCTCAGCATGGGGGTTGTCCCGGGCAAGGTTAGGCTGTTTAGGCCCCAGACCAGACTTGGGACAGCCTGGGCAGTAGTCAATCCAGGGAGCCATTTGTCCCACCACCCTTCCCCCGGGAAACAGCCCAGACTTTATGGCCACTCTGTTTGTATTATCTGCATAAGTCTTTCCCCACCAGTTTGATCGAAACCGTTCCCTTTTACGAGGACCCAACGAAAATTTCCCGTCATATTTATCAGCTGAGGATAAAAATTTAGTATGGGAACTGATATTTCCTCATTTATGGGACGATGAAATTAAAGACCAAAGCAATTGAGAATTATATGGCTTTGGGGGGTTCCCTCCCCCCTCTTTCATGTCTCCTTTATTTTCCTGCCTGGTTTGTCTGTCCCTGGAGTTTGTTTTCCCAATCCCCTGCCCTTGTCCCCTGTTTTGGAGTCTAATGGTCCCTTTCCCCCATGACCAGGTGCTGCCTAGCTACCTAAGATTTTTCTGGCCTTTTTCTCTGTGTTAGTGGCTGAGGGCTGGAGCAGCACTCTCTCTCCGATCCCCTACCCAGGCCAGGCTAGGACTGATGGAAGGTGATGAGGGAAGAGCCTCCAAGATGAATCCAAGCCCAGCCTGGGAGGGGATGGTAGGAGTCCCAGAAGAGGGTGAAAGAGATAAATTCTCAAAAACAAGTCCCCAGGCAAAAGCTGAAGAGCCGGCAGGAGAGGAACAAAATCACTGGGCCTCCCGTCTCTCTCCCCTTACCAGCCTGACCCCCATCCCAAATCTACCACTACCTCAGCCAGGGGAAGGGATAGAGTTGCTTCAGAATCCTTGCTATTATTAATGGAAATAATACCCTTGGGAGAAAGCCTCCCACCTCCTCACAAGAACGGATAGTGTTTAAAGTTGAAATAATTAGAAGTATGATAAACACGGCCCATTAATGGAAAAAGAAATCAAATTCATCAGCTTAAGTGGGACCCCCGGTGGGACAAATGTTTGCCTCTAATTACTCAAGATAAACGAAAACCCAGAGCTGTTAAACAAGAGCCCGCTCTTGCTCGGACAGTCACAGACTTGAATAACTTGTTGGGTTTTTGCAGACTTTGGGATTCTACCTCAGTGAAGGTAAAAGGAAGAAAGAAGTGAGAAAGAATGGGCCAGGCGAAAGGAGTATTTGTGTGGCTCCAAAGAAGTCCAGCCTGGTCTGGTTCCCAGCCCTGCCCCCTTGGGCTCGGTCTTTCCCGAGGCCACGAGCAAAGGCAGTTTCCATCCTATTGTCTGGGCCTGGCGTTCAAAGGCATGCCGGCCACCACAGTCACCCCGCCTGCCACTACTGCCAGGTGCTCACCAGCTCTGCTCACAGGACCAAGACTCTCAGCCTGCACCCTTGGCAACCGGATTGGGGCTTAGGAGAAGTCTGTGTCACCCCTGTACCAATTCTTATTAAGCCACTTCTCCAACTTCCCGAGAATGCGGAGAGACCTGCACCTAAGACTGACACTGGGATTCTTCTTACCTCAGCTTGGGGACTCAAATATCCATGGGTGCAGGCCAGAGTTGGGGCTCAGGCTCTGCATGTTCTGGATAAATCTCACCCGCCCCAGAAGCCCTGGCATCTTTTGCTCTTCATGCCTGGTACCCAGACCCTGAAGGGGCAGCAAGGACGGGCCTGGGCCTCCTGCCGGCTGAGGGTTTCTGAGTAAGGGAGACAAGGAGGGTTTCCAGAGCTCCTGGCATGCTCCAGGAGGATGCAGTGGTTCCACATAGCAGGCCAAGGGCTGAGGCATGAGGGGTCCCCATTAAAAGCAGAAGAAAGTGTCGTATTCAACGGACAGAAAGGAAATTCGGCTGTTTTCCGGCTGTAGCCCTCAGGTCACCCCAGAAGCACCATGATTTCTCCAGTGAAAATTGTCCGTTTCCCCAAGTGGTTAAGGAAGTCATCTGGGAAATTTTAGAGATGAAATGAAAAAGGAAAGGTGTCTCTTCCGTTGGGATAAAATAATAAAAATAAAATGTGTGTACAGAAATCTCTTCAAGCGAAACAGAAAATAAAATCACACCAGAGATTGCAGAGTTTTTCCACTTGTTTTGGGGGCTGAGATAAATCATTCTCTTCCCAAGTCTTGAAGGAAAGGTTGACTTTTCTTCACTTAGCACCAGGCTCTGCCCCAGCTGAATCGAGGGCCAGGAAATTCCAGGCAAAATGTGGCATGTTCGGAGGTCCAGAAAAACAGTTTTCAGACAGGTACGGAGGTAAGAGGCTGAGGACAATTAAAGGGGCCTTCGGTCTACTTCGGATCTCACAGCCAGGCCGGCGGGCCCAGCCAGCCAAATCCCTCTCACATCTGGATGTTGTACACACTTGCACCCAGATGCTGTGGACTTTAGCATCTACACACATGTCCAACTTGCACTTAATTGAGTCTACACAGCCACAAATATTCACTTTTACCCCAAAGTGCTCCCTGAGAACCTTGAATCCTGGAGTCTGATAACCCGCACCAGCCGGGCTGCTTCTGTCTTGCCGAAGCCAACCAGTTATTTAACTTTGCTTCCTGAATTGAAACCAGACTGCAAATACCGCCAAGAGAACCTTTGGGAGGAGGAGCTGGATGGGAGGATATCTTGGGGGGAAGGCCCTGGTCCCCACTTTAATGGTTTGTTTCTAGGTTGCCCCAGTAGGTCAGGTTTCCAGCCAGTGTAAGGACTGTGGTTGGGCGGGTTTGCTCTGGAGAAAAACCCGATCCTCCTTCTCGGGGGGTTAAGTTCCATTTTCAAGATCTTGATTTCTTTCTCTTTTTCTTTTTTAGTACTTTTTTTGATTTGTTCATTCTGTCTTTCTTTTTTTCATCCTCCTCTTTTTTCTTTACTTGCTTCCTTTTCTGTTTTTCGTTTTTCGTTTCCTTTTTTCTGCAATTCCTTTTTCTTTTCTCTTTTTCTGATCCATTCTCTCTCTTAATATGTTGTCTTCCTTATTTCACCATTTCTCTTTTTCTTCTTTCTTCATTATACAGTTTATTTTTTTGTTCTTTTCTTTCCTCCTCAATTCTTTCTTTTCCTTTCTTGACTTTCTTTCCTAGGCTTTCTTATTTTTCTCTGGTGTGCTGGGCTCAGTTGGGGTGAAAACACTAGGCTCAGTTGCACGCCTCCCCAGCACAGCTACTCAGGCTTGGAGTTGACCTTCTCCCGCCTTCAGCTTCAGCTCGGCTCCTCACAAGGCGAAGTGTAGGACAGCCAGCCAGCGACCAGCAGCCAGGCCTCAGCAGTCGCCATTAGAGGAAAGGAAAAGCTGGCTCTGAGGCACGTCCCCACTAATGCCTGATGGTTCCCTGAAGTGCCAGGTTCTGGGGGTAAGGTATTTTAATTTCCATCACCCCAAAGGAGCTTTGTTCAGCAGGCCTGCTGTTTTTGTCCTGACTTTCAGAGCTGAACATTAAAATGGCCCAAAGTTGAGCCCAATTGGTGCCCTCAAGGCTGGAGAGAAATGAAGGAGGAGGTTGCCTGTTACAGGTGGGGGTCAGGTCCAAGGAGTTATTCTTAGGCTTGGCAGCCCCAGGCCTTGTCCCCACATGGGTATCTTTGTTCTCTGTGGTTCTGGACAGCAACCCTAATGGACTTCTGTCCTCTTTAGTCTTGCAACAACTGCAACCCCTGGGCAAGAGATTCTGGGCATTTTGGGTACTGTCTTTCTTCTAACCCATTTTTTTTTTTAATTTCACAGGCAGCAGGGATGCAAGATTATGTGAAAAGACCATCCCTAAGCAGCAGTTTGAGTCAAGGTTATGGGTCTTCTCTGCTTTGTGCAGTGGTTTATGGGGGGCATGAGCAGGGCTGTGTGTGTGGCAGGGTTGAGGGACAGAATGGTACCTGGAGGACAATAAGAGGGTGTGGTGGGGAGTCTTTTGTCCTGGGGACATTATCCAAACTTTGGAGGTCTATAAGGTTGTATCTTAAGAGCATAGTGAACAGGACTCTCCCGAAGTCCTGCAGCCTCTGTTTGCTGGCAGCCCCCAAAGGCAGGTCCAAGGTGGGCCTTTGGAAGGACTGTCCCCGACCTTCAAGCCTTTTTGCCTTCAGCAAAGAAAGACAGCTCCCCCCCCACACACACACACCCAGACAATGGAGTCCCAGAGTCCTTTCCATCTCTTCCACTCTCAAAGATCTTAGATGCCAGGCTATGGCAGGACCAAAACTTTTAAGTTTTTTTTTTTTTTTAAGGGAGGGGGAATCTTGTAAAACTTTTATGCCAAACAAAGTTATAAAAACTTCCCAGGCGTTGCCTTTTCCAAAAGTTTATATGAATAATAAAGAGTGTAGTCGCGTGCACAGAGTTCTGGCCTGCCCCTAGCAGGCAGGATTTAGCAAACTGCATTATTTAGCCTTAGGGCACAGGAAACCCCAGGGGCTGCCCTCTTCAGGGAATATTAGTCCCGAAAGGAATTGCCCTACAGATTCCAGAGAGGGGAGGGGTGGGGGGAGAAGGGGTGGTGCCCTTGACTCCCTTGAAGTTCAAAGTTCTTCTTTGCCCTAATGAAAAAAGTACTCTCTGTCCACTCAGGCCACTCAAGAAATTAGCCCAAGGTTGTTTCTTTTCTCTTAGTGAGGACTGACTGCAAGTAACCCCAGCTCTGTTCACCTTTCAGACCCTGGTCTACCCTTTTTTTGCTTTCCCCCAAACAAGGCTCCTCAGCTTCTCCATCTGGGAGGCTCAGAATCCATGCTCTCAGAGGTGCTTAATGGGGGTTGTCAGTCTTCTTCTAAGGGACCCTTGCATTGCCATTCCCCACCACCCTAAGTGTCTGAGTGACAAAGAAACCCCAAACCCAAGGCTACCCCCAAACCCACATCTCCTTTTGAGTGCCTCTGGCTCCTCTGCACCCCCAAAGCCCATAGTGGGAGGGGAAGGGGCCCAGAGTTCTCTGTCAGCCCACACCACTTAATACCCTTGTAAACTCCCACGTGCGCTATAAACTTGGATTTTTACAACCAACATTCCTCCTTAGCTCCGGGAAACTTTGAACTCGGCCTCGGGTTTATTTACTTGGGCAGGGGGGAGCTGGGAGCTGAGAAAGGATAGTGAAAAAGAGGGAAAATGTGGGGCAAGGAGATGATGGGGTGGGGGTCTGGGGTGTGTTGGGAGAGCTAAGATGGTCCACTTCGGGTTTGTTTACTATTTAGGGCGGAAGCGTTTTTTAACACAGGCCAGACTGGGTCGTTAAGAGCGAAATGAATCTGGGTTTAGAGGCGCGGGGGCGGGGGGGGGGGCGCTTTATGGCGGCGTCTAGACGAGGATCTTTTGTTCCCGGGCAGCGCTGTGGCTGGAGGGGATTACCCCAAGAGGTCGCGTCCACAGTGCCCCTAGTTGGCAAGGGGGGTTGGACATTCAGGAGTCTGAAGGTGGGTTTCTTGGGGGCCAGAGACCCCTGTTTTTCCTTTTTAGAAGATCACCAAGGCAGGTTCCTGGGCCTGGGTCACAGAAGTCTTTGTTTTTCTTTCACAAAGACTCTCCTCTCATCCTTCAGAAATCTCTTCTGGAGTTGAAAATCTTTTCTGGGTTGCACGTTGCAGAGAAAGTGGTAGCTGACAGTTTTGAACTTTTTTTCCTCCAAAATCAGGAGCCATTTAAAGGTTAATAGTTTGCTTTATAAACTGTTCATTCTAAAGAGTTCTCTCCATCCTCCTTTACAGGAAACACGGCCAACAGGCTGATGGTCCCTGATATAGCTAGTGGACAAATATTATACCTAGAGAAGTGCCACACACACTCAGTTTGTGCTCCTGTCCACACTCATTAAACACTGCCAATGGTTACACACTATGGGTGACACACTCTGTACTACAGGTAAAAGTGTACAGATAATATTCCTTCTCACATTCATTCATAGGCACCCTGACTTCAACAAAATGTGCAGGGGCACATGAAAGAATTGTGGGCCACATACACACAACAGTTGTCTCAAGGACCCACATTTACAATTAAGAGATTCAGACACCTAAGCTGCAGGGTCTCCTGCCATCAACAATAACAGCAAACTCAGGTTTGATAATCATGGTGCTTTTCCATTTCATTCAACACATGGATAATAACATTTTAAAATTACACAAGAACAGAGAGTGGAAAGATGAGAGAATTGGTCCTGAACCTTTGCTCCCAAGTAACATATTTATAACAGAGATGACCAAGTGGTTTCACTGAAAGTGTTGAAAGGACCGTGATTATAAGAAACGTGCATACTGGGTGTGGTGGTACATGCCTGTAATCCCAGCTACTTGGGAGGCTGAGGCAGGAGGATTGCAAAGTTGAAGGCAGCCTCTGCAATTTAGCAAGACCCCATCCCAAGATAAAAATAAAATAAAAAGGGCTAGGGATGTAGCTCAGTACTAGAGCGCTTGCCCAGTATGTGCCAGACCCAGGGTGCAATTCCCAGTATCAAAAAGAATGGAGGGAAGGAGAAAGAGGAAGAAAAGGAGAGGGAAGAAATGTTCAGCAAATACATATGGGTGTGGTGACTAGCCCCATGGGTCACTTCCTTCCTCAGTATTCCATCCATGTCTGACATGAATGTCAGACGACACAGCTGGAGGCTTTCTACTCTGGGACACCTAAAATATAAAACATCAGAGTGGCTCCACTCTGGGTATCTGGTTGTGTCTGGAGGAGCCTGGCCATTTGTGCCAAAGGGGAAGGGGCCAGAGTCTACCTTCCCATCCTCAGAGGCTGTGGAGAGGACAAGGAGGGGGATGGCTCCTCTTCCTCTCCCCTCATTCCTCCAAAACTGTATATAAAATTTTCTATACCATCTTCTCATAGAGGGAAAAAAAATACTTCACAAAAGCCCTACCCTCAACTCTACACATTTAACTGAGACAGACAGAGACATCTGGCAGGAGGACGGTGGAGCCAAGAAAATTCCTATAAATTTAAATTTGATGATGGTTACAATTAACTCCACAACGAACGTGTGCTTGAACGGAAAGCATTGCTGGGTGTTTGGACACAGCTTGAGCTTCACATGAGAAAGGAGATCTTAAGAGTAGCCCTGGAATGTCCTCTGTTTCAGAGAGGGAAGAAGCCACTGCCACACTCCTGACTCTGCCAGTGGAGAAGAGCTCTAGCATGGGCCTGCCTTGCCTCTGCAGGCTTGTGCCCACGGGTGAGGATCTCCTGCATTTTTCCTCCTCCTCCTCCTCCTCCTCCTCCTCCTCCTCCTCCTCCTCCTCCTCCTCCTCCTCCGCCTTGAGAGGATGGAGGATTTTAAGAGGAGAGGGGTTAATAAAAAGATCAAATAAAAATCATAATATTGAACAGAATGAAATATCTTTATTTGCCACCAAAAAAAAAAAAATTAACAGCAACCCCTTTGGGTCGGGAGCAGGGTGGGGATTGCACATGTACACACTCACTCACGCACATGGAGGGAGATGGGTGATTTGAATTTCCTTCTGGCATGTCCTTTCCCATCCTCTCTCCGGTAGAAATAAAGGCTTGTGAAATTTATTTACAAAAATTCAGGCCCCAGCAAGGGGGAGGTGCCCAATTCCATTCCTATTGCCTCCTCCACCCCAATTTTCTCTGTTTTCCTCTTTATAAAAAAGAAAAGAAAAAGAAAAAAGGAAAGAAAAGAAAAAGTAAAAAAGGAGGTAATAACTGCAAAGACTACCTATAAATCCATGGAGTGGAGGGGGGCACTGCTTGGAGAAAGGTTAGGACACCTCAGTGTGCCAGTTAAGAAATTCCAAAGAAGGGCTCTACACATTTAGGGGGAGAACAACTAGGCTTGGGAGGAGCCAGGGCGCAGACGGAGGTAGGACACGGACTTTGCACACCTAACACCAGGTCGAAGGTACAGGAATTTCACAGCAAGGCAGGATCACATTTAGTTGCCCCCTAACAGTGGGGCAAGGTGGGGTAGGAGTGGGGAGCCCGAGAGGTCTCCCCTTGCAAACAAGGTGTCTTAGTGGATCTGTTCACTTGGGCAAGGGAAGGCTTGTAGTTCAAGGATTGTTCAGCTCAGACGCCCTTACGCTCGCCCCTCCCTCCACCAAATCCGAGCAGCAAGACATTGTCGCGAGGTGTGTTTTCTTTTAAATAAAAAGTCTTGGGGCCTCGGCGCCAAAGGGATCCACTCGCCGTGAGTCAGACACTTCCCTTCACCTCCTTTTCCAGGCCGGTCTCTATCTCCACAGCGAGAGTCAGACCGAAGGTGAAGGAGGTTCCGGAAGGAAGTGCCAGCAACGGCGGTGGGGGCCAGCCCTGGCCAGTCCAGTTTTCCACCCGCGGAAAAAAGACGAGTTAGAAAATAAAAAATAAAAATAAAATAAAATAATTTCCCCCTTTCCCTCCCTCCCTCCCCCAAAAAGGGCCCCCGGTCTGCAGTTACAGCAGCGGATTTCCCGAAAAATACTGCAGCCGGTCTCTGCTTAGTTTTTTTTCTTTCATCCTCCTGTTCTGAAACCAAATTTTCACTTGTCGGTCCGTCAGGTTCAGCATCCGAGACAGCTGCAGCCGCTTCTCTTTGTTGATATACACGTTGAAGAAAAACTCTCGCTCCAGTTCCCGGATCTGGAATTTCGAATAAGGGCAGCGCTTCTTGCGGGTGCGGGGGGCGTCTGGAGGGAGGGGAGGAGGCAAGTGCGAGGAGAGGGGGAGAGAGACACGTGAGACCAGGGCGACCCCAGCCCAGCCCGCTGAGCGCTCAGCGGCCTTTCTCCCAGCCCGTCCGCTGGGCAGCCCTCCCGCCTGGCCCGCGGCTCTCCTCTTGCAGGCCGCAAAGCAGGGGTAAGCCTCGACCCCCTCGCCTGGTCTAGCTCCGGCCACTGAGCGACTGGCGCCCCACTGCCCTTCAGGCGGGAGCCTTAGCTGACAGGGTCTGGGGGGAAAGGAAAGCCTGCTGGGGCACGTGCGTCTCCGTGAGCCCCTGGCCTGCTCTCAGGCAGCCCTTGGCGGCTCCATCACAGAGCTGCCCTCCTAAAGGTTCTGAAAGTCCACTACCATCTCCCCCAGAAATCTGGGGGAACCGCGGAGAAAGAGGCGCACAAAGTATGACCTGGCGAGAACAGTGGGGAAGCCGAGAGGAAACTGGGGAGCAGGCACCTAGACACCCTAAAGTCTCTTCCGGGGGTGCCTTGGCGCCCGAGGCCGCCCGCCGGGCCGCGCCTGGTCTGCTGCCTCGCTAGGCCTGCACCGAGGCCGGCCAGAGACCGAGAAGAAACGCTGAGACCCCTGCCTAAAACAGCGGAGCCGGGATCTTCCTCTCCTCAAGCCTCGGTCGCCGCTAAGCCCCTGGTTCTTTGGGTTTCTGCTCCAAGATTCGCGAAAACATAGTTTGAACATTTTTTTTTAATTGATTTTAAAAAGAAGCAGAGCAACCCTGGCTCTCCTTCTCGGGTCCCAGGTTCTGCTCCATTGCTTCTTTCCTCCACCTCTCCCCCTCTCTGAGTTTCTCCCAGTCTTTCCCTCGCCCTCCCCTTTCTCCCCCTCCACCCCTCCCCTCCCTCCCACCCCCCGGCAACCGGCTCCCCATCCTTCCTTAAATGCTCCTCTAAGTTCACGATCAAAGTTAATATCGCCCGCAATGGTGGCACTTTTAAAATTTTCACAGACCGAGGAAGATAACGGGGGAGGGGGGTTCACCCGGCTTTTCCAAAGAGTCCGTTTCCCTCCCTCCCACCCCTTCTCCATCGTAAAAAGTCGAGTCGTTGGGAGAGAGGGCTTTGTAGGTTATAATAAAATCCTTTGAATGCTTATAAAACTCCACATAAAATCGGACTGACCCAAAACACGAGGCTGTCCCTGCTCCCCTGGCCACCCCCCTACTCTAGCCCTCCCTCTCGTTCCCTCCCTTGCTGCCCGCCTGTTCCCGGCCGCTGCTACCTACTGGGGGCGGCTCCCTTGGCCGGCTCCTTGGTCGCCGAGTGGGCAGAACCGGACGAGCTGGGATTCGTGTTCTCCTCCTCGGCCTCCGCCTCGACCCCCGCCTCAGCCCGGGACGCCAGTCCCGAGGCCGGGGGCGCTTCTGGCTCCCCCTTGGCCTCGCCCTTGCCGGAGCAGGGGGGCTCCGCGGGCGCGTCGCCGCCACCGCAGTAGGCGTTGTCGAAGAAACGGTCGAAGGCTTGAGGCAGGACGCTGTTCTTGTTGACTGAAGAGTAAAACCCGGCGGGGGCAGCATGTGGGGCGCTGGGGTGGTGGTGGCTGCCGTAGGAACCTTCGTTTTTCATGAGGATCTCAGTGACTGTGGAAGGAGGAAGGCACTCCCGGTGCATAAGCTCGTCGGCCGCGGCATAGCAGGAAGAGTAGCTGTTCCGATGGTGCCACTTGCCGGATGGCTCCAAGCCGTAGGAGACCTCCCGGACCGGGGGCACTTGGGCCGAGTAGGGATAGGAGATCTGACGAGAGGGGGCTTGGGGCAGGAAGGAGGAGACCGTGGAGAACTCGGGCACGTAGTATGTGCAACTGGGTAGATAGAGGTTGGAGGCGCAGCTCCCTCGCTCGCCGAAGTCAGCGCCCCTCTCTTTGCGCGACGGCGAGCAGAAGTTGCCCAGGTTGACCGAGTTAAACATCGTTCTCCTCTCCTGCCGGCTCCGGATGGAGGTTTTGGACCCGGTCTAGTGAGGGGGGAAATTTTGGGAAGGCGAGATGACGCGTTATCCGTCTTAGTCTCTCTCCCCGAGCACGTGATCCAAAGTAGATATTGTCATATATCAGTTCGGAGCACTTCGCAGACGTAGGAGGGGTTCTCTCTTAGGTAAGATCGGGGACGTTCAGGCGATTGGTTTGCAAACACCGCAGAAACATTATGAAAATCAATTGCAGATTTGTATTCGTTTTTCTCTCGTCACTCCCCTCCTCTCCATTCCACAGAGCGAGCAAAGGAGGAGAGAGAGGTTGGGGTGGGGTGGGCGGTGGGATGGGCGGGGGCGGTGGCTGGGAGGGGGCAATAGTATTTTTATCCCTAGCTGCTGCTCCCCACCCCACCCCCAGGATTGGGGAAAAGAGGCGAGCTTTCAATATGGGGGTCTTGCTTCTTCCCTGTGATCAGCAGAGACCAGAATGAAGACTTCTTTCCCCATTGCTCATTTCCCGGAGAATAGTGAATCCTTTCCCCCCAAGTCTAGGAACTCTTACCCCTCCAACCCGCAGTCAGCGCCTGTACAAGAGTTTGAAGAAGTCCATTCTATTATTCTTTTCTGGCCAGAGCTGGTTGTCAAGACTCCCTTTTAGGTATTTGGAGAAGCTCCCGGGAAGAGTATCTGAAGTTTCCCAAAGGTGAGGCAGCCCATCTAGAAGCCAGTGTCCCAACTTTGTCTGGCTTGCTGTGCTGTTGCCAGCTAGGGACTCCGATTAGTCATAAACGAGTGGTAAGCGAAGCGCCAGCCGCCCAGCCGGTGCCTGGTGAAGTCTGGGAAAAACCTTCTCTAATGTTGTGTTAAATATTTAGTATGAGAGAGTGGCCCTGGGTGAATATTTCATGCTTGCCTTTATTGTCAATCAATGTGCAGAAAGCTCCATCCACTGTGGATTTTTAAATCCCAAACCCCAAAGAAAAAGATTGGAAAGAAAGTCATGCATCTTCTACGTTAGGGTCCTTGGAGTTGGGGGCTCAGCTCAGCTAGTAGGCTGAAAAGAAGCCTAAAGGGGAGTGCAGCAGAATATGGTGGGAGAATTAGGTTTGGGGCTCCTATTCTTGAATGATTTGGGAGACCTGTGAGGTGGATAGTGGGGCCAGGTACAGTACAGACCAGCTGGACAGTGGTAGAGAGCTGTGGATCCTAAGGCAGGCAGGGTAGGGCCAGGGGCCTCTCTCTAGAGGGAATCTCCAGAACCTCAACCTTGGTGAAAGTCAGATACCACTGCCTCCTTGTTTCTCAGTCTGGCCTTGCCCTGCTCTCCTCCAAGTCTGTCATCCTCCTGGATGACTGTGGCCCAAAGGGTAAGCTCGGTAATTTTGTCCTCTTGTCTCCCATCCCTTTGGGCACAAAAAGACATGTCTGGGAATCAGAAAATCACTTTATTGAAAGGTTCTGGACTGGGTCAAAGGGACCTGATCAATTGGCATGAGCAGAGAGCAATCTTGGTTCCAAAGAGGAACTGCCAGTGTATTATTTGTTAAGGAAGGAGAAGAAGAGCTGAGACCCCAAGGACTGAGCCCACTGAGCTCTTAGAGAAAGAAAGAAAGAAAAAAAGAAAAGCTAGAACCCACCTTACATCCCTAACTTTTGGTCAAAATTGGTTTTCACTTTAAATTTTTTTATCATGATTATATTTTCCTTGCTGAAGCATGATGAAGTACGAGGCCCCCAGATCAGGTAGGGAAGACCTATGGTAACTTCTCTAAACACTACCCTGCCAAATCCATTCCTCCTCAACTTTTATTCCTCCCTAAATTTGCTCAACTTTTAGAGTAAAACTTGGGTGGGGTCTGCCTTGACCCTAGGTCCCATTCTTTAGATTAGAGTGTTAGAGTACTCCTATGCCCTTCTACCTACTCAGTGCTGGGCTTTGCTTCCTGAGCCCTCCTTAAGTCTGGGCTAGATCTTTACTGAGGGCAAAGAGGAACTAGATTGGGGCTTTGCTAAAGTGTGGGACTTCTCTGTGTGGAAGGGACCAAAAGGAAAAATCTGTTGTGTTTCCTACTTCCTCCAGCCCTTTTTATAGGGTAAACTGGGGGCAGCATTTTAAATTATAATGGTGGGGAACTCAGAACTGTGGTTTTTATGGGGTTCACACTGACCTCATTAAACTTGAGTTTATTAGAGGCAAAATGCTCCCCAAACAGTGATAGTAATCAAGGAGAGGGAGGCAAGAGGTACCCCTATCCCTTGTAGAGGTGTTGATGAGGGTAGTGTTTCACCTTCTGCTTTCTTCCCTTCCCTAGGAGAGTCTGCTTCCTTCCCCCTTCTGGCCTCCCAGGCAATGAGGGGCCCAATCCCCCAAGGCACATTCTGCACAGGCAGGGACAAGGGGGGTGTGGGCTGCTTCCTGTGAGGAGACAGCTGTGGGCCTGAGCACTTGAATTTGACCACCAAGTTTATTCCAGGACCATCATAAAAGTAAGCCAGGCGGCTGCAAGGGGCTGCTGGCGGCCTTATTTCCTTGAAACAAACAAACGAACAAACAAAAACAAAAAGGAAACGCAAGAAAGAACATCAATGACTTAATATCCTGGAAACTTGGGGTCTCCCAGTACAGACTTTTGAGAGTTATACTCTGCTTCCTAAAAGTAAAACACCAACCTTACATTTTTTCCTATTGTTTCTCTGACTTTTAGTTTTTCAACAGTTAAAAAAAAAAAAAATCCCAGCAGCTGTCAGTTGCTGCTGGGATCAAGGAAAGAAGGCCCTAAGGTCAGCAAGATGTTGATTGGCAAAAATACCTAAGGTGTGGGGTAGTGACTTCTCTGCCTAGCCTTGGTTCCAGACCACCCATAAGCATGGTCTGAGCTTGCTTGTCCCAGGCTGCACCCTCTCAATCAGCAGTTTCTGGCCAGGACAATAGTTATCTCCCCTACAGGGAGCCATCTGTGGCCCCAATCCTTTCCCTGGTGGGCTTCACTCCAGGTGGCTATTTTTTTTCCTCACCTGGTAGGTGGGGAGGTCTCTCCAACCGCCCAGAGTCGGATCCTTCACCTGAAATCCTCCGCGGGAGGGCCATCCTGCTCGCTCTTGTTGGCCTCAGTTCCCGCTGCCTGCCTGACCGCTAGCAGGCGGCTGTGGTCCGGGTAACTGCCTTGGTAGTCTGACCAGGGCCACACCAGCGCCCTTCCCTCCCACACAGGGACGCAGAGAGCTTCAGAAGGGGGCAGTATCTAGCGAATTCTGGCCTGAGCAGCTCCCAGCGGCCTCCCACACACAGCGCTAGGGTTGCCTTGCAGCTTGTCTACCCTTTCCTGGGTTTTACAGATCTTGGTGGGGAGAGGTGACTACCCCACAGATCATGACTAGGAAGAAAACCCTGGGAAAAGAAAAGGGGTGCCTAAGCTCTCCTATGGGCTTTGGTTGTAAATTCAGTCCTGTATAGAGTCAATGAAAAGATAAGGGGAAGGAGTCCCATGCATGGACACCCACAGTTCTTATCCTAGGAGGATGAGGAGGAGCCCTCATAAAAAATCAGCTTGCACCTTTTTGCACATATTTCTGTCCCTTAGAGCAATATTGTTGCATTGAATAATCCCTTTAGAGTGCTTTGGGATTTTCAGACTAACAGCTTATTTTTCAAAGGAGACACCCATACCCCACTCCACCTCAGCCAAGAAACTGGAAAGGGTGGGACTGCTGGTTTGCAGCTTCTGCCTAGCTTCAGCCTTGGTCAGAGCCCCAAGCCCAAGGCCACAAGTCAGGCCACCTAAGTGATGGACTCTGCTCAGTTTCCTCCGGCATATGGAAGAGGTGTGTGGTAGGAGAAGGGCAGTTTCTCTACCCCTGTAGCCCCACCCAGCTTTCTCCTGAGAGGTATTGTCCCAGGAGGCTAGCAGTGCAACCCCATTTCTCCCCATAAAAGCCTGATTTTATGAGCCAGTTTCACTGCCCCCCATCACCAAATGCTCTAAAATGAAAGAAATGCCTTAAAAGTAGTCTGGAAATGGAGCCGAGCCGCTGCCCTGAGCCTTAGTTTCCAAAGCCAGTTGTGGCCCCACAGAAAATATCTTTTCTGGGCGAAATTGCCCGCTTGGGCCACCCAAATCTCCCCCCTTGCTCATAGCAGAGACTGGGTTGGCCCAAGCCGCCATTCCCAGGCTTTAGCGCCTACTTAGGCTCGGACCCAGTCCTAGCTGATCAAAGTGAGCTCGCGGCATTTTTATGAGATCAACTTCAGTGCCTCTTTACTTGTAATCAGACGCCTGGATCGAAAATGCAAAAGAGAACAGCCCATCAATCCAAAAAAGAAAAGGAGAGAGAGAGGGAGAAGAAGAAGGTAAGGGAGAAGAAGGAAAGGGAGAAGGAGAGAGAGCAAGAGAGAGAGAGAGGACAGAAAGAAGGATCTGAAAATTCAGGTGTCACAGAGCAAGAAGATTCCAGTCACCAACAAAAAAAGAATCTTTGCCCCCAGCAAGAATGGTTTGTGGGTCTGTCCCAGCCTCTAGGCCCTGTCTTTCTGCCCGCACTTTTCTGCCGGATTTCCGGGAGCCCTGACTCGCCAGGGCTTGAAAGCTAGATCCATCTGATAGCTTCCACAGTGTGGACGCCTGCGTGGGTTGAGTGTGCTGGCCTCCATTTTCTTGCCCCTACAAGAAAGCCTCCTTCTGCTCACGATTTAAAAGTCTCCCCCATTTTGCTGCCTTCTGTGATCTCCATGGTTCTCTCTTCACTCCAGCCAGAAGTTGAGTTACAGGAAGATTCGCCAGAGATTTATCGCCCAGCCCCAAACTTGGAGAGCCTCGTTGTCATAAACAGCCGTCTATTGTCTAGACTTTTATCTCCCGGTATGGATCTGGATCATGCATTAGCAAGGCTCAAGGGACGTGGGCTGGCTCTGTGGGGTGTGCAGTGCAGCCATGCCTGCCCAAGACCCTTAGGGGTTTCTTTGGATCAGTTTAGAAGAATGCATAGATTTGTGTGTGTTCTTGGAGTTGGGCAGGTATACCTGAGTGTCCACGGGTGGAGGCCAGAGGTAGAAAAGGTCTCTTTCTCTCTGTGCCTGGGAACATTCCGGTGCATGTACTTGTGTGTTGGGTGAGAATTTGTCACGGTGTGCTTTGTTCTGGGGCATTTTAAGTGTTCCTGTCTGGGCTTTTGCAGGTTTTATTAACCTGCATCCGCTGAGCCTGTTTATGTCCCTTCGAAGCAGATCATCTGGTGTTTTTCAATATTGGAGTCCATTGTGTGGATTGGCTTCTTTGAGGAAATGGTTTGGGGTGATACCTTACCAGCCTTGCCCCTTCAGATTCCCCTATCCACCCTGAATCACACTTTAGCTTCTGCCTTCACCAGGGTGTCTGGCCTTGCCTTTCTCTGTGCAAGTCCCTAAATCTCCGAAGTGCCTGCCAATTTTCTGTCAGACATAGAGTACATTTTTGCAGGGTGAAGTCTGGCTATCTCTATCATTCCCACACTAGGGGGAAGCATCCCAACTAGTAAACCTCTTCACTTCCTGGGACTCCCCTTCACAGCTGAGGGAACATTAGAAAGGGCCTCCCCTGTTCATTTTGAACATTTAAATACTTTCTGCAGAACTCTAGATCTTGACAAACAGGGCCCACCATTCCTTTTCTGGGACTTCCAGGTAATGAAAGCTCCCACCCTGGCTATCCCCTAACTGCTTGAGCCCAAGCACTTTGACAAAAATGGCACTTTTACTAGATTAAATGACTACGGGTGAAACACTTATCACTCAGACCTTAGGTTTAGAAGCTCCATTGAACGCCAGGATCCTTTAATACAACCAGAAATAATCAAATCCGGCCTCTTTGTTTTTTAGTATAGGAACACAGGGTAGGAGGAACCAGGCCCAAAGGCCTGGGAGCCCTGGTGACCGTACCCATTGCTTCTGTCACCCTGGCCCCACTTCAGGTCTCTGCGGTATTCCCAACCAGGTAGGCAAGGTGGGAGGGGGTTGATTCCAGAGGCCAGCTTTCAGGTTGAGGAGGTGGAGGTTACAGCAATTAAGGGCTTTGGAAGCATCAGATTTAAACAGAATCCCCTATCCTTGCCTTCTGAACATCCTTAACATTAGAATTCCAATTTAAAAAGAAATAATTAGACCTTAAAATCGCTCCAAGAAGAGGAGAAAACAAGCTGTGAAGTCCAGGAAAAAGGAGGTGAGCCCTTTGCAGATACCACCACTCCAATAATACCTTCTCTCCACACCTCAGTGATACCTTGGAGGAAAAGGATCAAGGATCCCAGTTTAGGCTCCTTGCCGCAAGCACTTTCAACTGAGCCTCAGGCTCTACACCGCCAGCTCAGCCGGCAAGGCTGCGGATCTCACTTTCTGTCTCACAGGCCGGCTGTGACTCCGCCTTACTCTTCGTGTCTCCCTGCCTTCCTCCATTCTGCCGCCCAGCTCCCTGAAACCAACAAATACCGAATATACTTGCTTCTCCGCACCCAAGGCCTGGACTGAGCAGGCTCAGCGCTATGGGATCGCAGCGGGAGTACCCGGTCCTTGCGTGGTCACCAGCTGCAGCCTCTTTCTTCGCTATTTGCTGGGTTAAAACGCTTCTCTCTCACTTCCCTCCTTTTCGCCCCTGGATCTGAGAAATAAATCCAAGTCTCCTACTGCATCAGCCCTCCCCATCGCTGCTATCTCACTTCTCCTTACCGAAGATAATCTCTTTGTTTCCTGAAGGAAACCGTAATATTCAGACATTTGAGCGGTAAATGAATTTTTCTTTAAGATGTTTAATTTTCTCTCCATTTCTTAACGTCCTGCTCCGCTGGACGGTGGAATAGAACGACTTTAGAAGTCTGCAGAGGGGAGAGGGTGAGTGGAGAGATGGAGCCCAGAGTTAGTGGTCATAGATGCGGAAGACCAGGAGAATTTAGGAGGGGAAGAGGGGGGAGGAGAGAGAGAGAGAGAGAGAGAGAGAGAGAGAGAGAGAGAGAGAGAGAGAGAGAGGCGTGGGGGTTGGGGGAGAGAGGGAGCCCCAGCTGGCGGGAGCCTAGCCAGAGAGAGAGAAAAAAGAAAAGTTTCCCGGAGTCTTCGTTAGTTGACTTCCCTATCCGAAGCTTTCTCCGGCGGACAGAACTCGCCCCCAATAAAGGAAGGAGTGGGGGTCTTTATTTTTTTAATGTCCCATAGAATCCAGTGTTTACAAGATGAGGAATGCCACTGCCAGCGTCCTTCTGGAGAGAAAGGCTGAAATGGAGGACCGACGCCTTCCTTATAAGGTACGATGCTAACTTGACCTTCACTTTGTCATGGCGCCCCCGCCCACCCAGACTGCTGAAAGCGACCAGGCAGAGTGAGAGAAATTGCTGACCCTTGCCTCTGCCTCCCTCCTCTCTTTTTCTTTTAATTTCTGCCCTTTTCAACCCTACCTTTTCCTTTTAATTTCTTCCTTTCTTTGTTTTCTCCTCCCGTTCTTGCTGCCCCCTTTCTTTCTCTCATTTGTTTTAGTCTTGCCTTTGGTTTCATAGTTCGGTAGGATTCTCTGGGCCTTGCTCTCTGCCTTTGCCTCTAAGGCAGTCTTCCCCTGTCTCCCAAAGGCTTCTGGACTCTTGACTCCTGGAAACAATTTTTTTTTTTTTTTTTTTGGTGCTAGTGTGCATGCTGCTGGGACTTAACCGAGGGTCTCATATATGCCAAGCAAGTGTTCTACCCCTGAGCCACAAACCCATCTTAAAAAAAATATTTTCAGTCTTCCCTTCATCCCCACCATGAACTGACCTCTGCAGTCCCAACTAGGCTTTTACCTCCACTCATGTGTCCTTTGGGAGGAGACTCCAGGAAAGAAAATAAATTTGGGATTAAAAGGGTGGGGGGACTTGCTCTGGGCCCAGTGCCTACTTGGGGTTGACTATGAACTTGATTGAGATAAGCTCCTATCTTGCTCTCTCTAGTCTCACCTACCAAGTCTCCACAACACTAGTGGCCTTGCACTGAGAACTGAGAGCTAAGTCCCTGACTGTGGAGGCCTGGGAAGAGCAAAGTCCACTGCTCCCTAGACTAAGAAGGGCAGAGTTCAAGTATCAAGTTGTTCTTTGTCCTTGTCTGAGCTTTATGACCCCTAAAATTCTAGAGATCTCCCTCAAGACACTCAGATAAGAAATTTAGAGTATTAACAATTTTTGAAAATTTTCACTCTTTTAATAGTAGGAAGGAGAAAGACTCTCAGAGCCTCTCTTCCTTGCTTCATGCTGCCTCCCAGGCTCCAACAGAGCTTCTGACATTAACTCTAATCATATCTTGTGTGACTATAAAATAATATTATCGACACCCCTATAATTATCTATTATCCACTTACTTGTGATGATTACAATACTAGAGGAGGCAGGTCTATGCTGACAAAGTGAAGCCAAGTGAATATTGAAAATGAAACTGGATCAGAGGCCTTCAAACTGGATCTCTT
Source organism: Spermophilus citellus (assembly GCF_964194105.1). Classification (NCBI taxonomy): domain Eukaryota; kingdom Metazoa; phylum Chordata; class Mammalia; order Rodentia; family Sciuridae; genus Spermophilus; species Spermophilus citellus. Next base: position 73,345,805 of record NC_138197.1, on the reverse strand, counting down.
ACTTATTTGAGTATGTTTTCAAAATCTGTAAGCTCCTGTCTAGACCCTTCTTGATTTAGGAGTAGTCATTTAGTAGAACTTAGGGTGGTATTGAGAGACCCTACCACCTCCTTTTCCTCTGTATCCCAAACACCCCTGGCCCCTCCTCCTCCTTCTTCTCCTCCTCCTCAGCACAGACACCAGAGAGGGTCAAACAATAAAAGGGAAATGCTTTCTCTCACTCCCCCTACAATTATCCAGATAATTGCATGAATTCTTCCTTGAATACCACTGTGTACTGAGGGTCCAGGATTTCAGCAGGAAGTGTAGAGGACAGGATTTCAAATGGGGGAAGCTGAGAGTCCTGGGTTCTTACATTCCCGGACTTTATAGTTCTGTATAGTGTTACATTGTTTCTTCAGGCAAAGATCTTTGTTCCCCTTCAGTCATTTTTTCTCCCTTTCCCCCTCCCCTTCCCTCCTCCCCCCCCTTTTTGGTCCCTTTAAAGGAGACTCAGATCATCTTCTGCTCTTAATAGATGACTATAAAAGTAAAATTAATTCCCCCTTGCCCTTTAATATCAATATCTCTCTGTTAAGTATGCACATCGGCGAGAATAAACAGAATTAAGTGCTACAACCCGAACCAGCAATTACACCCAAGGTGTTTTTCTCCCCCATTGGATCTGGCTTATCAGGGGCTGTTCGCTCTGGTGCAGGATAACCAGCGGGTATTTGTATTTTTTTATAAGCTCATTGGACCCTGAGCCAGCACCGACCTGGTAGAAAAAGCAACCACGAAGCCAGAGAGAAAGAGAGCCAGAGGAGGGAAGAGAGCGCCAGACTGAGATGAAAGGGAACCACGCAGAGAAACGCTGGGAAAGGAACGAGACGGCAGGTCCCCGGAACAAACGTGGCAGAGGGCAGGACAAGCACTCACTGGCTCGCGGACAGAGGTTTATATATTTTTATTTTTAAAGTCTCATTTTGGGCCCGATGAAGAAAAGGGAGAATTCAGGGAAGGAGAGAGGAAAGAGTCCTAGCTCGCAGCATGAACGCCCAAGAAGGAAAGAGCGCTGGATAAACCCGAGTGGGCGCCAGGGCAGCTCAGGCTCCAGGCAGGCGTCGTCCCACACGCAGCTCAGCTCGCGACCGCGGCCCTCCAAGCCGCACCCTGCCCGCCCCGCGGTGGCTGCCGCAGCTTCCTTGCACTTCTTATCATCTCCATCTTTATGGTGAGGCTTGTTAACAAGACCAGCGAGCTGGCCACTCACATCTATCTCAGCCGCGCCCGCTCAGCCGAGTAGCGGCCGGCGGGGGGACTGGGAGGCGCTAATTAATTGATTCCTTCGGACTGTAAAATATCGCAGCGTCTACACGGAATCCGTGGACTCATAAACAATATCTCTGCTGGGTGTGAGTGAACTGTCTCAAAGAATTTTTTTTCATAGGTATGTCAGACAGCCCTGAATTTTTAGTTGCTGAGACCTAAGTGAGACTAATTTTTAGGGGGCCAAATCAGGGAACTCAGTGCCTCTCCAATAATTTTGTTGGGAAAAGGAGAAAAGAAAATTTGGGGTTATGAGATAGCTTTTTCCTGCTGCTTGTGTAGGCCCAGCCCAGTTTAAAAATGGGAGTCCAATAGCTGGGACTGCTGAAAGCATCTCTTGTCCTAGCTGAAAGGGAGGCTAATCCCAGATTTGAGGCTACCAATAGAAGCCCAGGTCAACTTTTGTTTCATGTTGCTCTCTAGACTCGATATTTAAAATAAAAATTTTAAATTAAGCAAATATTAGCCTTCAGGAGCCCCCTTACGCTCAGAGAACACCTAGAAATCAACATGTCTGTTAAACACACCAGACCAATTCGGCCTCCTTTTTCCTACCTGGCAGAACAGAATCAATCTCTATTGTACTTACATTAGGTCTAGAAGAGAGCATCTTGGGACACACGGGGTAACCTAATCATATAATTCTATGTAGGAGTGATTATGCAGTAGATCCTGCTGAAGACAAGACTTAATCCTGTTCTAAATACCCAGCTTCAGACAAGAGAGATACAACAGGCAAATAGATATTGGCGACCACTTACATAATAATGCTTGTAGACATAGAAGGGGATTTTAGGAGATAAGAATAATAGAAACACAAAAAAGAAAAAATAAAATTCAGCAGATGGAGACTGTCATTACTAATGCCTGAACTTCTTCTTGTTCTTACTTTTAAGATCACCAGAGAAATATGTACTATAAAGATGTAAGTCCAACAATTGTATTTTCAATATATTTGGTATACATACACCATGCGGGCAAACATAATTTACAGTGTGTAAATATGCACTTTGTGTATGTACAATATTTTTTCATTAAATTTTTGTGTACATACAGCAAGATCTAGGTAAAATTAATGCACAGATTCTATGTGTCCTGTGGAGTATATAAGCATGTGGCCAAGTAGACTCAGGACTATACATTCCCCATGTAGGACATATTCACTGTAGTATTTATATATGTAAATAAATTTTACATGTGAGTACTTATGCTATGTGATCTTTTCTCTATACATTGCTTTTCCATGTAACAGATAATAGTGCCTCTGTGTGCATATTTTATATAAAACTGTATTTAGCATGCCCAGAAAATACAAGTAATATAGGTATCTAAAAGATCTATTAACATACATTGGTCATGGCCCCAGCACGGCCAGGGCCAGGTGTATATATTAGGGAATATCTTTCCAGGATTCCATGTGGACTACATGCCTTTCAGAAAGCTTTCCAAGCAAGGACTCCTGGTGGGTTGGATCCCTACAGACCTGTCCTTGAAGGAAGTTTTCCTCTCATGGTCAGACAAACTGAAGACTTGTCTCCAAGTGCCCAGCAAACTCTTTGGCTTGAAAATGAGAAATCATCCACTGGCACTGAGCTGGTTCCCACTGGTCCAGCACTATAGTCTTGTGGTGGTTCAGTTTCCTGGCTTCTGTGCTAGGATTCAGCGGGTAGCACAGGAGCCACCGGGGGCAAAACCGCCAGAGATAAGAAACCCCGCTGGAGGGCTGGCTGCCACTGTGGGGACACTGCGTGCTGGCAAAGGGAAGGCATTTTGGTAGAAATGTCTGGTTCCCGCAGCTCAGACAGAGCCTCAAACTCCATCTGCTTTTCAAGGCTTCCCACAAACTCATGGTGTGTGCCCTCAGGCCCAGGGTGCTCAGGGAAGAGGAACTGGGTGGGACGCGGTCCAGGAGAGACAGACTCCACTGCTCCGGCCAGCAGGGGTCATCCCGTCCTTCGCGGGGCCCGACTGCCCTCGGAAAGCGACCAGAGCCTCTGGCGCTGTTGGGCGGTGAGCTACTCGGATCTGCCGAGGCTTTGGGCGCGCTGAGTTGCCTCTTCCTGGGCCCCTGAAATGGACCAGTCGGCGGGATCCGGACCGATCCGGGTCTCAGGGCCCTCTCCACTGGGCCGGGGCGCTGAGGGCTCCAGGCGTGAGTTGGGGAGTGGCCCAGGCGCCCGAGTCCTCCGGCAGCAGCCGACCCGCCTTTGTCTTGGGGCCTCCCCTAGAGCAACAGCCGCGAGCACGGCGCGGGCCTGCAGCGGTGAGCGGCGGCGGGAGAGACTGGGGAGTCTTGTGGCTGCGGGCGCGAGCCCCCGGCCCATCCGCGGAAAATCGGCAACTCTGTCTCCATGGAGGCAGATACAGAAAAGCGGCCGCTCAGGCTTCAGACTAGGCCTGTGGGCTGCGGGATACCGGACCTTCTGTTCACCTCGCACTGGATTACACCAAAACCTTCTGGACCTCCAAATGCCCACTGCGCAGAGAGGTTTGGAGGCTCCAGGGTGCGTTTCTCGTGTGGCCTGGAGCCTAAAAACCGGCCCCGCTTTCTTGGATATAAAGGGGAGGGAGGGCTGGGGCGCAGGAGAGTCGTGGTCCGAGCTGGCCGGAACCCAAGGTCCCAAGGGTTTGTTTTGTTTGCGGATCTGGGCCCCTGGTCCCAGCTCCGCCCTGGGTCTGAGCCATCGATCGCTCTGGGTTTCCGGTTGCATTAGCATCCACAGAACCCAGACTGCCGGGTCCATCTCCTGCCTGCTCGCTGAATAGTGGCTTTAAATACCCAGCTTTGGTTGTGCAGATCCGAGTGGAGCAGAACAACTTCGTAGATAATCAGGACCAAATAAATACAGAACTCATTTGGGTGATATAAGCTTATATATGTAAGCAGAACAGAAGAATGATTTTCTTCCTAAATCTTTTTTTTTTTAAGAGAGAGTGAGAGAGAGGGGGACAGAGAGAGAGAGAATTTTAACATTTATTTATTCTTAGTTCTCGGCGGACACAACATCTTCGTTTGTATGTGGTGCTGAGGATCGAACCTGGGCCGCAAGCACGCTAGGCGAGCGCGCTACCGCTTGAGCCACATCGCCAGCCCCCCTAAATCTTATTTAGGAGAAATATCTTGCTCCTTGAGACCCAGTTTTAGACACAGGGTGTTTTGTGTTAAAGTCAGTGGAGTCCATTGTAATTTGGGGGGTTAAACTAGACAAATAGTTGTGGCACAGACACAATCCTCACTCAGATTCAGAGCTCAGCCTCAACCTGAATATTGGGGTGGTGGGTCCACCATGACCTCCTTTTAATGAGAGACCCATGGAATTCCTTTTCAGTCCTGAGGAGAAGGCTGTAGTGTTTTCCTTCTCTGACAACTTCCTCAGTTATTGAAACTGGAGGCCTGCATAGACGCCACCCAAGAAGGTGCTTTCTCTTTCAGATTGGAAGCAGTTTTGGAATAAATTAAGGGACAGTTATTCATGATCTCCCTAAGTTTCCTCTTTTTTAAAAGCCATAAACTCTTACACTGTTGGCCTTTCCTGTATAGACACATCTTAAGCAGTGGATAGATAGTCCTTTGCCTGATCTCCCCACCTTTACTCTTTATTCTGGTAGTTAACTGGCCCCTCTCCCAGCTCATGGCTTCCAGAAGCTGGTTACCCCCAGCCTCTCCTGCACTCCCTGGGGCCTCAAGGCTTGGAGTCTCCTTCCTGCCTGCACCCATAGGCTCTGCCAGACAGTTGGGAATTAGGAGTAAAGGGAGAATGGGATTTAATATAAATTTGCTAGTTTCTTTAATTGAGGAATGAGGAAAGGAGAGAAAGATTTCAGGGCAGGAGGCTTTGACTCTATGGTCAGTTCAATGGGAGCACCTGGTATTCCTTCAGAAGCCTGGGAGGGTGGAACAGGAATTTGGAAAAGACTGTTTATTATAGCTGAAGCCAGAGAGTTAGAAAGGGTCACTACGGGGAGCAAAAGGAGTAAAGGTCAAGGAAGAGGGAGGGCATTTCATAGGGCAAGAAGGGATAGTAGAGGTGGAAAGGGCTCACGGGTACATTGCATCCTACTGGGCCACTGGCCTGGATGTGGGCTTCTCTCTGGAAAAGCCCAGAGGCGAATACTGGCTTCAAGGATGGAGCCTACTTCACCCACTCCAAGGGGTCTTTAGTTTCCTGCCCAGTTATCTTACAACACACAATGTCCTCTCAGAGTGAAGTTCCAGAATTAGGACCACAGAGCTGAAGCTCCCGAAACACCAACCCCTATTTCAGGGGCACTCTCATCACTCCCATGTCCCAGCTCAGCTTCTATTATTGAGTTCCTGCAATGTAGACCTCCTTTTTTGAAACTGGTTTCTGCTTCTTCTGAGCTGTCCACATTATTTTAGTCCCCATGACTCCTTGGAGCTCTCTCTCCTCCCCCTAGTCTACAGCTCCCTAATTTTCTCTTTGCCAGTAATTGCTGGAGACTACAGATGGCAGTTCATCAACATTTCTTGGTTGACTATATATTTTTGTTGCTTCTTCAACTGTTCTTCCTTTATTATCTATTATACATTCATGATTTTTATTATTCACCTGAATTGGAGAAAATCAAGTGGAGAACAGTTAGGAAGTTGAAGCTCTCATTCTTTGTGGACAGAGGAGTCCATATGTGGGGGGCCCAATTTTAAAAATTGTTCCAAAAATCATACTGTCATACATCCATATTTTAATTATTAATATTAATATGACAAAGCAACTCTGTACAAGGACCATATAAAGGAGAAACGTGCTAAAGACAGATGTTTGAATAGGAGGATATACTACAGAGAGCTGGGAAGGAAGTAGGGAAGGGGTGACTATCCAGGGGGACTATACTAGGTACTAGCAACAGACACATAGTACAGGACATAGATTGACAGAGAAACTCACGGAAGTCAAATTTAAAGTGAAGGAAAGAAAATATTGCATATTTGTCCTCCCGCCCCCCACTATTTTTGAAGTGTTCTGGTCTCTCTGATAGGTTGTAAGAGTCAAGTCAGAGTGGTGAAGCTTGAATCCAGCACTGACCAGGCTGGGTATGGGTGTGCCTCATTTCCAGGACCAATGCACAGGAGATTGAGTGGACAGCTGGAAAGGAGGTGCACTCTAGGAAGGAGTACCTAGGTGAAACAAGTATAGGTTGGTGGAAAGTGTGTCAGGTGTCAGGTGCCCCGTGGGGAATGAAGGCATGTGATTGTATCTCCTCTCTATAGGACCCTGTGAGCACTATTAGGCTGCCTGCAAGTGCAGTAGTGGGCTTGTAGCGGCCCCAGTGGTTTGCTGAGTTCAACTGTTTGCCTGTGCCTCAATACAAACCCTTGCAAGGACTTGAAGCTGTGCTGTTGTTGGGGATGTCTGGTGATCTGTGAATTACCCTCAGAGGATGGGAAGACTTTGCCCTGGTGGGAAACACTCTAAGCCAGCAGGCCAGTTTCATACTGTCCAGGCAGCACTTAACTCCAATCAGTCTTTGCTTCTCATCTCTTTTGCTTCTATAGGGGTGGGACAGCAGATGGGAGACTGGCAGACTCTTGGAAGAGGAATAAAAACTGAGTGCAGGAGGGCTAGTGGGCTCTCTCTCTCTCAACTGCTCCTCTTTGGAGAGTCAGCCCAGGGTCTACTCCACTGGGTCTGGGGCCTGAAGACATTTATGGATAAAAGGCTTTCCCACTTGGAGAAGCCAATCTTTGGCCTCCAATGGGTTCTAGGGAAGTGCCCCTCCCTCTGCTGTGGTCCTTATATTCCAGTGGTTCGCTGGCCTGGGGACGAAGCAACGGAGAGACAAAGGGCAATGGGGGGGGCGGTAATGGAGAGAAAGGAGTTGGGTGGGGAACTGTAACCTCCTTCATTGTCGCCAGCCTGGGAAATAGGGGCTGAGCTGGGCCTCCGCAGCCAGTAGCCCCTTTAAGGGCTGATTCTCTTCCCGCCTCGTAAATTACTCCGGTCCAGCCTCTTCGGCCATGACCGTGAACGCCAGCGGGAAAGGGAGAATCAGCCACTGCTGCCTTGGATGCCAGAAACTCTCCCCGCCAATCAATGCTGTGCTCGCCAGCCCCTTCCAAAGCTTCTTGAACTTCCTGGAGGGCTAGGTGGGGGTCCCTGGGGTGGCTACTGATCTTGTGGCTGCATCCGATTGACCCTCAATTCCTGGCTAGCTGCTGTCCATCCGCAGCCCCATAGGCCAAGATATCAGGTCACCTGTGAGCCAGTGTTGGCCAGGGCAGGCAGGGGACTTCTGAGAGGGCTGGGGGCCAGGAGACTGTTCTGGAAACCTGTCCTAGAGGGGGCATAAGGCTGATGATAGCCTTGCTTGTAGCTCAGTATGCCAAACCCTGAAACTTCTGCCCACACTATGCCCAGGCCTGGGGAACCCAGACCTGAACAACTTTGGGCCTTGCTGATCATTCTCTTCTTCTAAACTGCACTTCCTCCTTGGTTTTGCCCACCCTCCAGTCCTGCCAGAGGTACCCTGACTCCCTTTAATGATCCTCCCCTCTTGCTCCCTCCTCCCAGCCGGTTCTAATCCCACCAACTGTGTGTTTGGGCACCTTGGTTCTACAATCCACCGTCATCTGCTCCTCCAGGAAGAGAGACTAAAGACCACAGAATGGAAGTGGAGGAAGGGACTGTTTCTTCAGATCCTTAGCCTAGGTGCAGCCCCCCATTCCTGCCTCAAATACACCAACCCCATGCAGTGCCCCAGTCTTTCCTGCTTCTGCCACCCAATGGCAGCTGTGAGCTTACTCTCCCTTCTCTCTGGGACCTGGCAGGGCCTGCTGGATGGGGTTGTGGGAGGGAACCGCAAACAAAACAGACAAGAGGATGTCCAGGGAGGGCCTGCCAGAGAAGCCTGGCGATCTAAGCGAGAACTGCGTCCCAGGCAGCGCCCTCTCTTACTCTCTTTTAGTACAGGCTCAGTCTGGGGCTGGTGCCGGTATCCTGACCCCCTAAAAGAAGGAGAGCGCTTGCTCCCTCAACAGAAGTCTTTTCTTTTTCATTCTCCGGTTTTGAAACCAGATCTTGACCTGCTGGTCACTAAGATTCAAGCGGTCCGAGAGTTCCCTCCGGCGCTGGCGTGTGATGAACTCGTTGACCAGAAATTCGCCCTCCAGCTCAGCCAGCTGCAACTTCGAATAGGGCTTGCGCTTCTTCCGTGAGCGGCTGTGGATCGGGTACCAGGGCGCGCCTGGGTGGAGATGAACCGCAGGGTTGGCCAGAGGATCAAGGGGTGACCAGCCCAGTGCCCTCGACCCTTCCCCAGATCCTTTCACTTTGGCTCCACATAGGACCCTAAACCCTTCCTTTCCCTTCTTGCCTCTATGCATCCCAATACCCTCCTCTACCCAGACCCCACCCCCAACAATTCCTCATCTCATCACTCTTTTTTCCACTCTCATTCCTTGCCCTTGACTCCTCAACCCTATCTCTGTTCTATGTTCCTATTCCTCACTTCTCCCCAAACCTCTCCGATTTCTTCTTTCCTATTCCTGCCTGGCCTGGTTCTCCCACATTCACCACCACTAGGTCCTCATCTGTTAGAACAAACATGGACAAGTGGTGAACAGCCTGTGTCCACCGATGTTTCTTTTTAAAAAAAAATGTAGATAACGGGGGTCAGTGGGAAGGCAGAGGGAGAGCCAGGTTCTCCTTTCCCACCTCCTTACCCCAGGCCTAGGGAAGTCCTAGTCAGTATCCTCCTTCTCCGGAGCTCCAGTTCCCCTCTAGTAGCAAGCCAACAAAAAAGGAAATCTCACCAGTTCTTTTATGGGGATATTTACAAGTTTATAGGTCTCTCCCCCCACCCGCACTTCTTTTTAAAAGAAGTGCTTGCTCACCACACATTCTGTCACCCCAGGCAGCCCTAGCTCAGTCCTACCCTGCCCACCCTAGTAGGATGTCAAATCTGAGTAAGTCTCAGAAGCGGGCTGGGGTCCTTACCGCTGGCTGAGAGCCCGCTGCCGGGGTTCAATGGCGATACCAAACTGCCGGGGTCGCCTGTCCCGGCGCCCTTGTTGCCCTCGTTGAGTAGGGACGAACTGGAATCGGATTCCAACGACTGACACGAGGGTGGGTCGTGTGGGGGTCCAGTACTGCCGTCCCCACCGCCGCCGCCTGCCGCGTAGTCGTACTTGAAGCCCAGTGCAGGGGGCCCCGACGGCTCCAGCGGCAGCAGAGCTGCCCCGGGCCCGGGTCCCGGGTCGCGCCCGCGCTCCTCACGCTTCAGACTCCCGCCGCCGCCCTCCGCGCACGGCTCGCGGTAATAACCCTTGCTGTCCTCCACACGAGCCAGCTCGCACGTGCGCCCGAAGGGCGGGTTGAGCGACACCGGGCTGCCGAGATAGGGCTGCGGGTAGCCATTGCACGGCTCAGCCGACGGCCAGGGCAGCGAGCACACGTTGTCGCGGCGTGGGTAGGACAGCGAAGGCAGCCCGGGGAGTTGCGCCCCGGACGCGCGGAAGTTGGGGAAGTAGAAGGTGTCTCCTGTATGGATGTTCACCAGCGGCCCCACAAACCCAGGATTCAGGAGATTATGCTCGCCCATTTCCGCGGGGCCCGACCGGCAGCTTCTACTTTATTGCTATCTGACATTAAACATAGTTAAACCTGCACCAGTCACCCATTGGCCGCCCTGCTCACGTGGGCGCCGCCGCCAGGGGGAGGGGTGGGGACAGCCGATTCCCCCCCACCACCCGGTACCAACTCGAACTTCCCCCTTCCCCAATCGCAAGCAGAGGTGGGGGGGGTGACGGACGAAAGGTGGGGGCAGGTCTATTCGCTGGATTCTGGTTTTTTAAAAAAATCATATAAAACCTGGGGCAGAGAGTGAAGCGATCGCTGGATACGGGGGCAAGAGGGAAAAAGCTACACCAAAAATACCGGCACATACACACCCCTGCACCCTGCAACGCCTCCCCCCATATGTATTATCTTATCCCCAACAGCTGGACGAGTACAGCCTGTCCCTCTTTAATTAGCTCCTTTATTAACTAAAACCGTTGGAATTTACAATATCTCCCCAATAAATTACTATTAGATATTGTGTCATATAAAGTTTACTGGCTGTTTAAGGAGACGGATGAGCCCTTTGGCTCGGAGTTTATTTACAGTAGAGGCGAAGTGGGGGTAAGGACAGGTTTCCCTGCAGCTATCTCTCCCAGCTCTGCTGCTGCTGCTATGCTCATCTTCATCAGCTCTTTCTTAGGAATTTGGAGATATTTGGGGTCCTCTCATCAAGAAGGGCTGCAGAGAATTGGTAATGCCAGTTCTTTTCCCCAGACCAAGAGCCACCCCAGCCTCACACCTCCACTCACCATTAAAGGAAGGATGCAAAAGGAAACCAGAGGAAGCAAAAAAGGAGCTGCCTGCCTGCTCTTGAAAATCTGGGGGCTTTGGACTACTATTCCACTGCAACTTCTGGGGATGAAGGGTCTTCTGGGAATCTCCTGAAGTCTTTTTAGCAGGAGTCTATGTGCCCCTACCAAGGCTTGGCCGGCCAGAGAGATGCCTGACTTCCACTGCAAAGGAGATACCCACACACAACCGCGGACTTGCCGCTGGGACCATCAGACAGCAGCACACAGAGGCCGGCTTTAGGTTGCCTCCTGAGGTGGGCTGGGAGTGAGGGAAAGAAACCTGGAAAATTATCTTGTTGGGGTTTTCAATTTTTATTTATTGTGCAAGTCTTGGAAGCTTCTTCCTGAGAAGTCTGAGAACCCAAAGCTGATGGGCGGTGAGTTAATCAACATCAGCAAAAACATAATTGGATTCTCAACTAGATGCACAGAGCACAGTCAAATGGATTTAAAGGACAAGAAAAATATCCCCCCCCCCAATCAGATTATCTTATTGGGGCCACAGTTGAGAAAACACTCAGACATCTATGTGATTATTTCGAACTTTGATCGAAGCCACAGGCTTAAGTAGTACAAAGTTAGATAAATAGTTCAGCAAATGTACAAATAAAAATAATCCGCTGGAAATTTACAGAAAGCCAGAGGGACCGAGACAGTCCGAAAATAAGAGAGAAAGAAATCCATGTAGGTAAAAGTTAAGTATCTGAGAATTATCCAGAGCTACAAAGGACACTGAAGTGGAGGAGAGTCTCATTTCCCTCTTTTTCTCTCTCCCTCCCCTCTCTCCTCTGCAGGACGCGGCAGAAGAAAACACAGATTCCTCGAATTCCACCGCTCCCTGAATGATTTCATATCCCAAACTATAGCTGCTCACTCCGACAGAAATGTGTCCCCGCGGGCGTCGCCCCAGCAGCTCGCAGCCGGTAGCTCGACGCCCTCCTCTTGCCCAGCTTGGCGGGTTCCGCTTCCCCGCCCCGGCCAGCCAGGCCGCTCGACCGGCCCCTCCCGCCCGGAAGCCGGTCCTGCGCCAGGCCCACTTGCCCGAACCGAAGTCTAGCGGTGGGATGCCCCTCTGTGCAGTCAACCTACAGTCAGATCTAGAGGCGCCAAAGAATGTGCGGGACATTCGGACTGGATTGGTCTTTTTGTGCTTAATTGATTAAGGGGTCTCGAAGCTGCAGAGAGGAGCATCCCTCAGCTGCAAATTCCGTATCACAGCATTTCCAACATCTCATTTCCCGTCTTCAAGATGCATTAATGAGCTCTGTTGAAATTTTAATTTTTATACTTTTTATTTGGGGGTTACTTTGGTCATAAAGATAAACAGGGTGTGACTTTAATATTGCTGATTTCAATCAGAACACTATGCTGGCAGCGAAGTCTCCGCCCAGGCTCCCCAGGCCTCGGCGGCGCTCAGCAGCTATTGTTGGTGTGAAGGATGCCGTAGCTGGCTTTGCCGAATAATCACTAGCCTTTATGGGATAGAGTCTTCTCCCCACTCTCTTTTCCCTTTCCAGATGACTCTGATCTCCTAGAAAAAGGACTCCAGGACAAAGGTCTCGGCCTCTCTCGTCCCTCCCCAGCTCGAAAAAAATCTCAGGCTAGGAGCTCTACTTGCTGCCCTCCTGGGCCAGACCACTGAACGCTGGAAGCATCGGCCACAGGGCGGCAGATGCAATGCTGGGGAAATGCATTTCTCCCAGCCCCTATTCGGCTCCATCAAAGCAGGCTGTTTTCTGCAGGTTTCAGACTCTGGGCACCGACGCACGCACCAACCCGCTTCCTTCTGTGGAACCGGATATTGGTTTCTCTCAGGAAGAGCTGCCGAGAGTCATCAGTAAAATTCGAATCCTCAGGGTTCTGCTCCCTCAAGTCCACGGTGAACCAACCTAGGGATTTTCAGGACCTTGCGGAGGACTCAAGCAATCTAAGTATCCATAGCGAACCACAGTGGCTCTGTTTGCCTCTAAGTAACCCCTCCACTGATGCAACTTAGACACCCCTTCCTTAACCGGGCTCAGACAAACAAAACGCGGCTCCCAAACTGGATCCCCGGGGCCGGCGGGAGGCTAGGTTGTGAAGCTTCAAATTTTAAGTCCAGCCTCGGTAAAACCTGCTCCCTGGGAACGAGCTGAGGCTAGGTGAGGAGATTAGGAGGGACTTGCAGCCCAAGCGTTGGGCAGCTGCGTTTAGCCGGGTTTAATCCGCCGGCACTCCACTACTCACACGCAAAACTATGGCTAGTCAACAGCGGAGCAATTGGTGCGTCTCAACTCTCCTGCACATTCATCAAATCACGGTGCTAGAAGGGGTGGCTTGCCTGCTGGTCCCTAGGCCACTGGCTGTCGCTGCAGCTGGCCAGGCTCAACCATGCCCCGCTCATTAACTCGGGGGTTAATTAAAGCTGAAGGCAAGGATACAGTCCAAGGCTTTCCTTGAAGACCCTAGGCAGCCGGCGTCTTTCAGCGCATCCACCAGCTGGATGCCCCTCCATCTCTTCCACACTTTGTCTTTTTTTGTATCCCTCCCGCATCCTCATGGCCTCTACTGTGACTAAGATCGGGGACAGGAGTTAATGATAAAATTTAAACCGTCTTTGGTGACTTGGGCAAAGCGGCTGTAGGAAGCTTATGCCTCCGGAATCAGTTTAAGAGGCAGCTGCGCTCAGGCCCTCCTGCCAACGAGGTCGGGAAATATTCAGCACAGTGCTGCCTTCTCCCTGGTGGGTGAGAGGCCGGAGAGGTTCAAGGTCACTGTCTAGTTTGCAGAAAGCGGTTCTGCCACGTATGCAAATGAGTCAGGACCTGGACCCCTGTAGGGATGCAAGCAAGAGATTTGAAGGATGGGGGAGGGGAGAAGAAGAGAGGTGGTTGGGGAGGGCCTGAACCGCGCCCAACTCCTTTTCGGTGGTTCTCTACATCTCTCCAATTTGGTATGGCTGGGGTTTGGGACTGGAACTTTGTCAAGTTCAGACAGGGGTGGGGGTAGGAGTAGTAGATTTGTTCTCCTCTTTCCTCATTTCACTGGCTTCTCTAGTATTGGAGCCCACCTGGCTCCTAGCCCTCCCTGTGAGTGTCCAGGACCTAGATCAAATCGGAAGATCCTTTCTTCAGTGCCACTTTCTAGGGATCTGCAGCCTGGAGGAGAGGGGCTTGAATAAACCTTGGGTGAAGGAGCCCAGACAGGCATTCAGGTTCAGACTCCTCCCCTGGCTCCTCTGGGCTCCCTCCTGCCAAAAGACCCCAGTCGAATTGCCACTCAGAAAATGGGAAAGGGGTAAGGGGAGAGAGACATCTGGGAGACCATTTCTTCACACACCCCTCAACTTGAGCATTTTCAAATGAGCCATCTTCCCTCATTTTTCTGTCCTTTCAGTGGCGGGTGGCGCGCTAACAGTTAAATAGAACCGTAGCTCTGACATTTTCCGCCTCCGCCAGCAGAGGATCTCCTCCGCCTAGTGAATTACTGAATGTCAGAGAAGGTGTAGGGACCAAGTTGAAAAAAAAAAATCATCAAATGCCACACCCACAGCCGCCAGTAATGCAGCCTAGTCCAGGTCTGCATCCACCTCCAAGCTGGGTAGGGGGGATGGTGATGACTACCCCAAGTGCCCTGGCCCTTCAGCCCTGCAGGCTGACTCTGACCACATCCACTGGCTTGGTCCAGCTCTGAAGAGGGCTTGAGATCTGCTTGGGGTCTGCTCAACACAGCTACCCAGCTGCTTCCCAAACCCAGGACCCCAGTCCTGGGCGAAGGGGGGCCAAGGATTGAGGTTGGAGCAACCAACCCAGGAAGCTGATGGGGGTGGGACAACGAGCTGACAACCTCAAAGCTGGCTGAGCTTGGAGAACAGGGGTTCACTTACCTTTGGAGACTGAAGAGGCTTAGAAGGGTGAGGGGCAGGAGTTCTCAGCCTCTAGAAACCTTCCGCATCCCCCCTCCCCAAGGCCGCCCGCAGGCCCAGCCGAGGTATCCAAGGGGCGGGGCGGGAGAGCCGAAGGGAGCGGCCAGCGGCAGGCGCGCGGGAGCTGAGTTGCCAGAGCATCTCTGGAGAAGCCGCCTTTTATGGGCGTTATTAGCGCCCCTGTCTAGACTGGAGACGACACCTCCTCTGTGTGTAAACAGAGGCGGCGGGCTCCGGCGCAAAGGGGGATGGTGAAGCAGCCCTCCCCTTCATTGGCCACCGGAAGATCAAGGCCTTTTCCATCCTCCCCCCCTTCCCCTGTGCTCCCTGTGATGTCAAGGTCAGAAAGACCTAGTCATGGTCAAGGCTAAAAGAGGAAGAGCCTGGTTGGTTGCTAAAAGAGTCTAGCCCCCTCCTCCTTCTCCCAGAAGCCCCTCGCTCCTCAGGGCCCCTCAATCCTGCACCAACCAAGGAATGTCTAGATACACATCTGCTAGAACCGGCACTTAGAAGTTTTGTTAAGGGTGGGCTCCAATACCACCTAAGACTGACTCAGGAGGATCCTGGGTGGGAAATTCTCTTTGAAACAGGATGGAGCTACAAAGAGGTCAATTGCAGGGACCCCAGCTGGAACAGGAGGGACTTTTTAGAGAGATGTCGGCTTTGCACCCACAGTGAGTGCTCACCTCTCTCCCCACTGCTGACCCAGCCGCCTGTGAATCAATCTCAAGAGAAGATGGTCTCAAGAGCAGACAGCCATGAAGGGATCTGCTGAGAGAATTGCTGGCCTTGCTTCCTCAGGTGGGTTCCTGACTCTGGGACTACTGACCGAAGAAAGGCCAGTAGTCCCTTGCCAACGCACCCCATGTTAATTGTGGTAATGCTGGCAAGGAAATTTTGATGCGTCATTTCTACTTGGTAATGGCCCTCAGCAAAGGCCTATCTTGAGAAGCTGAGTAAGGAAGGATTTTTTCTCCAATCAGAAAAGGATCTAGCTGAACCATCCTTGGCAGCTTAGGAGAATGACCTCCATAGGGTGAGTCCTGTGAAGCCCCAGCTCACTAGGCACACTTCTTGGCCTAGGGCAAGTGGGGAGTGGCATCAGGCTATCAGAAGGATACAGCTCTTCAGACTAACCTCTTGTACCCTCCTATTTGCCTTCACTCGCAGCCAGCCTAATTCTAACACCAACACTAGGAGACTGGCCTTGGAAAGAAAGACTTTTGGTGGGGAAGGTACTGAGGATTGAACCCCAGGGTGCTTTACTATTGAGCTATGTCCCAGCTCTTTTTAACTTTTTGAGATAGGGTCTCATTAAGTTTCTTAAGGCCTTTTCCCATTGCTGAAGCTGAGCACAAACTTGTGATCTTCCTGCCCCAGCCTCCAAAGTCACTGGGATTACAGGTTTGTGCCATCATGCCTAGCCAAAAGATTTTTATTGTAGGTGTAAATAAAAAGGAGAAAATGCACTCTACACCTTGGGGTAAGTGTGCCAACTGACAACACTTTCATTTCTACACTTCCATACAAGCAGCCAGGACATTCTCAACTGCTCAAAGGCTCTACACACACACACACACACACACACACACACACACACACACATCCCTTCAAGGAATATCTCACACAGTCACCGGTGACAACTCTTGGATGAAGAAAAGGGACCAATATAATTGGGAAAGAATATCCATTTCCCAACTTTGCTTCCCCAGAACCCCCCGCTCCACACACACACACAATATTTGCTTACTGTTAT
The DNA here is from genome assembly GCF_964194105.1 of Spermophilus citellus. Lineage (NCBI taxonomy): Eukaryota > Metazoa > Chordata > Mammalia > Rodentia > Sciuridae > Spermophilus > Spermophilus citellus. Next base: position 73,329,467 of record NC_138197.1, on the reverse strand, counting down.
GTGAGATATACCTCCAGAATTAATTTGGGCATGATAAGCCTCCAAAATCAGTGTAGATATATTTCATCAAGTATTTGGGAGGATTCTAAACATGCTGGGGCTCACAAGCTTTCAGAGAAAACACAGTCATTGCTTCCCTTGCCAATGTCCTAGTGCACCTTCAATCACCTACTTCTGGGGTCTTTGAAAGCATCTCTCAGTATGGAAGACTTGATTTCTTTATTTTTTTTCTCCCTACTCCCCACCCCACCCTTTTCTTTTCTTTCTTTGTTTACTTCTTTCTTTTTCTTCTTCTTCTTCTTCTTCTTTTTTTTTTTTTTTTTTTTTTTTTTTGTCAGTGCTGGGGATTGAACCCAGTGCCTTGTACATGTAAGGCAAGCACTCTACCAACTGAGCTATATCCCCAGTCCCTGTTTGTCTTTCTTTTTTTTTTTTTTTTTTTAAGAAGGGCTTTGCTGTGTTGCCCAGGCTGGCCAGAACTTCTGGACTCAAGCAATCCTCTGGTCTCAGTCTCCAAGTAGTTGGGACTTCAGGCCCACTACTATGCCTAAAACTTGGTCATTTGGTTAAGTATGGGTTTGTGTGCAGAAATAGAAGGATCCCTCAGTCCTCAGAGAACTCTAGACTTCTCTTTACTCACTGAGTCCCCAACTTCACTTGCATCTATTACAATGTCACAGGACTACCCCTAACAGTCAAGAGGACTGGGCTTCAATAGTCCCAGGATTCTCTCCACTTTGTTCCTTTCTCTAATCAAACTCACACACATTTAAACTTCAACTCTCTATCTCAGAAGACATTCAGAGGTTTTTGGAGAAGAGTTGGTATACTAGATGTGGAGAATAAGGAGAGATGGAATTTAAAATGAATTTTTTTTTTTTTGGTACTGAGGATTGAACCCATGGGTGCTTAACCATGGAGCCACATCCCCAGCCCTTTTTATTTATTTATTTTTTAAATTTTGAGACAGGGTCTCGCTTACAGCCCTTCAAAGTTGCTGAGGCTGGCTTCGAACCTGTGATCCTCCTACCACAGCCTCCTGAGCTGCTGGGATTACAAGTGTAAGGCATTGCACCCAGCAAAAAAAGAATTTTATTCTTAGGAGATTCATCTATTACCTCTCTACTACCTAGTATGTGGTTCTCTGGTAGTCAACCCTGTGTTGAGACCAGTGGAACAGAAGTGGCAGCCACATCTCTTGTAGAGCCTCTGCAAATAATAAACTCTTCAGGCTCTTTGTCTCAGGCTGTGTATGTGTATGTGTGTGTGCAAGCACGCGCAGGTGCACACATGAGCATGTGTGAACTTGTGCTTCACTCCCAGAAAAACTATTTAAATGAAAATTTAAAAGCTACAGCCCCATCAGGCAAAAGGAAAATGGAGAACTCTGATTTCCAACCTGATGCCTCCAGTCTTTCTATGTCTCAGGAGAGGAAAAATATTATATATAAATAAAAATTGCTGCAGTAAAGATTTAATCTGAGATAACATTGTTTTAGGCTATATTGCTTTTTAAAAGTCTCTTAACCTGACAACTTAACGATCTCATTAACTCTGCCAGATAGGGAGATAGGCACAGACGCGACAAGGAAAACAAATTAGTGGCAGCATCTACACAGGCTCCTGATTGCCTGGAAGACTGGGGTTCCCAGAAATGCTAGAGAGTAAAAGCAGTGCTGGCTTGGGTAACTGGGGGCCCAAGGGATCTTAGTGTTCTGACCTCTCCTCATAGGTTGATAGAAGAAAATACTGCACTCAGGGCAGCTGGATCCTAAGCTTCCTTGGCAGACTGTGCCCATCTTATTCCAGCCTCAACTCCACCCCCAAGGTGGCTGGAGGAATTTGGGACCCTCTGATGGCAGTAGGACCCCCAGACGGAGCCAAAGTTTAGCTTTCCATCCCTACAGCTGCTACCATAAGCCCACTCAGCTCCCAGTTGGGATGCTGCCTACTCAGCACCCAGAATGGATCTGAATTTCAGTTATTATTTTTTATATATTTTGTGATGGTGAGGATCAAACCCAGAGCCTCATGCATACTATTCAAGCACTCTACCTCTGAGCTATACCCCCAGCCCTAAGCCCCAACTATTAGTGGAAGTGGCCAGTGATGTACTTTTCTCATCCAACTACTTCCATGCCTTTTAAGTTGCCAAACATATTTTTTCCTCCCCTAAGTTTGGTGTCAGCATGGGAAGTTTTCTCTTGCTTGAATAGTACAAATAGTTCAAATCCTAAGTAAAGCAAAATACAGCTTGGGCATCTACCCAGATGGGGTGAATCTATACTCTTTCCCCTGCCCATTCTGGCTCAGTCATTAGACATCATTAGATGGCTCTGAGAAGCCAGTGGACAGAAGGGGCGTCAGAAGGAAATCTGAGCAATGAAATCAAGCAAAAAAAAAAAAGATATTTTATTTTAAAAACAGGTTTGTGGGATTTTTCTGTTTGCATTCAGTACATTGTCATTCAGACATCACAATACTATATACAGATACACAACATTTAAAAAAGAGCCTATTTCTGATGGACATTTCAAAAGAACACTGTTTTGTAATGCGCCAGTGCGAAGAAGGAAGGAGGTGAGGGGCCCCCACAGCACCAAGTTGGTCTTTGAGAGGGGAAATATTAGGCAGCATCTACATTTAGCTGGATAATTGAGGACCAGTTATTTTAGGCTCCTAGAGTAGCTCCTCTAGCTTTCCTAGGAAACTCAGTAAAAATGAAAGTGTAAATCCTCTCTCTTCAGCTATTGTTTTGATGGAGAACTGACCAGAGAAAGATTCTACTGAGGCACCCACTCTCCATCCCCTTCAAAGAGAAGTTTATTCTTAAAAAAAAAAAAAAAATGTTCTGTTTCTGAGCCTGGCCTAATCCCCAACCTCACCAGGAGAGAGAAAGAGGAAAGATAAGCCACATTTAGCACTGGGGTTGGAGTTCTGTCCTCCTTGAATTTCCACATGAGTGAGAGAGAGAGAGAGCATAGAAGGGAGGTGGTGGGGGCAAAGGCAGCTCCAGAGAGAAATTGTTTTCAGGTTGGGATGGGTTAAGGGTTGCACCAACTCCAGGTTTTGTTGAAATAGGAAAGAAAACTTAAAAGTTCTAAGCAAGATCTGTACTCCAATCAAGCTGCCAGGTCCCCAATAATTATCATCAATATTATTAACACGACTTTAAAAATATGCACAAACATCATCGTAACTGGAAAATCTTGCCTATGGAATGCAAGAGGGAGAGGGAAAAGGAGAAACTGGAAGTACAAACTCACCAGATCCTGTGCCCAAGCCACACCCCTAAGAAGGGTCTTCTACCATCTTGGGCATAGGATGAGGCAAGGATAGGGTCATTTGGGACATCCCCCCACCAACCCTACTTTGGTTGGAAAGATTGGGCTCTCCGCTGCCATTCCTCTATTTCTGGTGAGGGGAAGGGAGACAGCTAGAGAAGTAGAGGCCCACGGCCTTCCTCCCACAACTCGCCAGCTCCAAAACAGCTGAAGCTCCGTGAGTACCCTCTGGATGGGAGAGGGGGCGGGGATGGAATGGGGATTTAGGGCAAGGCAGAGCGCAGCCTGGGAGACTCTGGGCCTCCTGGCGCGGGGTCCTCTTTCTTGTTAACATTAAATACTCGTCTGCACGGGCACAGCGTCCTTCGTGGGTTCGGTTATGGTACAAAGCGGCGACATAAATAGACGGGGCGGGCTGCGGGGTGGGCGGTCAGGTGGAGTGGAGATGAGGCGCTTTCGATTTGCTGACCACCTTCTTCTCTTTCACCCGGCGGTTCTGGAACCAGATGGTGACCTGGCGCTCAGAGAGGTTCGTCGTAGCAGAGATGCGCCGGCGCTTCTCTTTGGTGATGAACTTGCTAGCCGCATACTCCTTCTCTAGCTCCTTTAGCTGCACCTTAGTATAGGGCACACGTTTCTTGCGCCCGCGCCGGTAGCTGCTCACTTCGGGCTGTAGGGGAACCACATCTGAGGGGAAAGAGAAGGCAGGCGGGAGGAAGTGAGGCAAGAGGCTGGATCTGGCTAGAGGCCGCAAGCAAGGCTATGACACTGCTGAAGCACCGGGTTTGGGCAGGGACTCAAAGAGGGCCCGCGGATTGCTCTGCCTAAGTAATCCTTTGCACCATTGCTATTAACAAAGACAGGAATAGGGTGAGACCACTGGGGTTCTGGCCTCTGGTACAAATTTCAGGGGAAGAGGCGCCAAAAAGTCAGTGATTAAGATAATATTTTAATGCAATGTTTAAAATAATCAAAATGAATGCAAAAAACGCACGATAAGCAGAATATCAATTTAAAAAATAAATACAGGATCAGTATTACTGATTTTTCATTTTGCCTCAGGCTCCAAAATGGCTCTGCATAGCTCTCCTTATTAGGAACCTTGAGCCTTTAGAGGGGAACCTCTAAGGACCTGCCATGCCTATTGGATCCCGGGTATTTAAAAAAATACCTTCCTACAGTTGGCTCATTGGGTGCCTATCAGTCTATACTCTGCCCCATCATCAGAGGAAGGAGTTCTGTTGTATGTGTGTTCTTGGCTTCAGTGAGCACAGACAACCAAATGGGTTTGGGCACTGGCCTTACAATAGAAATCTGAGGTACTAACATAAAATGTCAGGAGAGGAAGGGCGTCCAGGGGAAGCCAGCCTGTTTGGGGACCAATTACTCTAAAATTGGGGCTCAATGTTGTAAGCCACCTAACAGCAACCAAGGTGAGAAGTCCTGTCTCAAGGCATTGGGAATCAGGTAGTGGGGGTCCACACTTAGGTCCTACCCAAACAGAGCAAATTTGGTCCCAACCTCTTCATTGTTCCATTCTTTTAAGGCTGAAACAAACTAACTACATCCTATGAGAGTCCTAATCCTAATCCTAACCTTGTCATTCCAATCACAACCAGTTCAGTTTCTTTGGGTTCTGAGAATTTCACAGGAACTGAAAACAATATGTGACTTATATCCCTGTCTTCCACTCTACCCTCACCCCTGGCAGTAAAGATCACAGAAACACTTTCACAGGGAAGTGGGGGAATGAGGAAGATTAACTGAATAACTCAACTCTCAATTTTTTCCACATAAGTATTATACTTCATCAGGTAGAAGCCAATGAGGGAGACTGAACTATTTGAAGTTTCCTCTTCATTCACACTATCCTTTGGAGTTCAGAGTGAAGATACAAAATTCCTCCTGAAATGCTTCTTCATACCCCACCCACACAAAACACCTTCCCTGCACCTACTCCCATTGGGTCTGCACTCTCCCAGGGATGCTTATCTATACATGCTGGGGAAAGAAGAGTTCACAATCAAATGTAGGGAAAAATAAAATGCCCAGTAAGAAAACAGGGGTGAGGGAGTTCCAATAGCCTGCTTTGGCTGTCTTCATGGTGACAATTTCTCAGGAAAACTGTGCAGCTTTTCATTTTTCTCTGTCTCTGTACAAATAAAGCCATTTTTTAAATCTGAAAAACAAAATAACTTCATTTTACAGATAAGATCCTTTAAGTTAAAAAATGGTTTTTAGGTACAAGATAATTTTTTAAAAATTCTTAGTTCTCAGTTTGTTTTTAGATATGACCATGAGTTGAGAAATTGATGATTCAGGGACAAGAAAAAAAATGAACAGGGTAAGTAGTGATACAATGAGTTTTCTGGTTTTGCTTTTGTTTTTAAATCCTCAGAACATTTCCTCAGGTTTATTTTGTTAAACCCATTTAATCAGATCAGGAACCTGAGACTCAGAGAGGATAAAATAATTTAAACATCAGAATCAAAATTTTAAATTCAGATTCTTTGGACTCTTAATATAATAACATCATATGTTTTTAAATGAAAATAGGCCATGTAGTATAACTCAGCTTTAAAACACCCCTTTTTAAAAATTTTTCCTGGAGAGCAAAGATAGATTTTACTTTCTGAATTAACCAAATAATTGTCCCTGATTTTTTTTTTTTTGCTTCACTTTCTGTGAACTCTTACAATTACTTACCTAATTTTGACTATCTAAACTCCAACTCTAAATTTCTAGTGAGGTTTAATCTACAAAACCCTAAAAAAAATCAGTTTAAAAAGCAAACAACTAGTCTAAACTGGTTATTTTCTCTATAGGATGACACTAATTGATTTGACCAAGATTTTCATTTTTCAATTTCAGCCAGAGTGCAGGCTGTCTGGCTTCTTTAGGAAATCGCACCAGTCTTGACTTTTCAAAGAAGCCCCCCTTTCATTGTCTGTGGCCTTTTGGAAAGGAAGTAGGATCTACAGATGTGGAAACATCTGGTAGATGAGACCTTGAGCTGTGTCTACACTGGCTAAAATAAGTGGGGACTTGGCTATTAATTTCACAACTACTCCCTCCCTAGACTCCCTCCGGATCTCATATACCAATCACTTCATACCTCTCAACCTAGTCAACACCTTTGAGGAGTGAATGAAAATTAGATCATTGCTTAGCCTTAGCTTTTTCTTGGAGCCCAAGGGGCTTCCATGTACAGGTTCTCACAGCCAACCCACCCTTTATTACTCATTCCCAAAAGCAGGCTCTGGGCTCTGAAGACTATGTTGTCCAACTAGAAATCCAGCTAGCTGCTCTTCTCAACCCAAATCCAAAGGCTTGTCAGCAGGGATTTCTAATATGGTCCAAGTCATCAATGTTTCTTTCTCTCCCCCTTAACCCCATCTCTCTCTCTTTTTCTCTCTCTCCCTTCCTCTTGAATTCTATCCTGGATTTTGTCTCTCTCAGTTAAAAAAAAAAACCCACAAAAAAAAAAAAAGAAAAGAAAAAGGAAACGGTGTCTATACTCATCATAAGACCAAAAAAAAAAAAAAAAAAAAGAAAGAAAAAAAAAAGAGCAATGAAGCTAGGGTCTGTATAATTGGAAGAAGGAAGAAGCCACAACACATCTCCCTAATTATCTGGATCTTTCTGAACAATTGCCTCCATCTCCCACACCAGCCCAGACTGCCATAGATGAGGTTTCTCAGAGCCAGAGGCACTGAAGAGAGACAGTGGTGTTTATGCCTAGATGTTGCCGAACAAACCACAATTGCATAGACAGAGTTATCTAGAAATCTCACTACTTCTAAAAGATCTGTGTGGGTAGAAAGATGGAGGGTGTCTGAAGATAATTTCTTTTTCATCTGACTCTCGCCCAGACCTCTGCATTCACTGAGGTACACCATCCCAATCCTATTTCTACGGAGTTGCAGAGGCACACTGGGTTTTATATCCATTTCCATGCTATAATTTGCGAATGTATTAAACCTCAATTGGGCTGTATTTTTTTATTTCAAAGATATTTTTTCTCTAGGAGGCTGTGATAGAAAAGTGTTTATTTTTAGCAGATTTTTTCCCCCTGAGAGCCTTTGAGATGTTTATTTTGATCAAAGATATTCCTGAGCTTCACTCCAATCCTTTACCTCCACCAGGATTCACATGCAAATCATGGATATTAGAGTAGCTCTTTCTCTTCTACCTCATGACTCTAAACACATTGTCCATTGCTGTAGGCCTGGGTGCTCCCACCCACAGTGGGCCTGCTGGGCACCTGCTCTCTTGCCTATTGGTCCCGTTGCATGGTCCATGGGGTCCACTGCTCCAGAAATTCATACTGGACCCTCATTTTCTAAGGAACTTTCTGTTTTGGTCAAATAGAGAATTAAAGGGCAACCGCTCTATAATACATTATAGTATACCTACATGTAAACTGCCTGTCTTCTAGAAATATTCCACATTAGGCAGTTAATAAAAAATCATGTAACATTTAGTTCTTACAACCAATAAAGAGTAGGTGATGCATGATACCATGTACTAAAATTATATCATACTTAATTCTGATAGTCAGAAATGGGGTGACTTGTGTTGGTCCCACCCTGGTATAAGGAGTGTTAGTAAATTTCATCATGGTTACAGAACATTGTCTGCTACTCTCTAACATCATTCAGTGATTCTTCACCATCTACCTCTCTTCCCAATCCCAACCCGGATACAGAGGAATTTTAGGCCCACCCTTAGGAGGTCTTCAGGTCTATGCTTTCCAATGAAAATATCCCTGGCCCCAGCACGTGTAGCTAAGGGGGCCTTTTAGGCATTATAGGGAGATATCTGGGGCTGCTCTGGTCCCCCAAAGACCTTTGAATGCATCACATCAGAAGGAAGGACCTTCTTTCACTGAGCTCTGCTTACAGGGACAGCAGACTCAAATGCTGGCTTCTCTAGACCCCAGAGAATCCTTATTTCTCAAGAAAATGGAATCCAAAACTACTGATGTGGTTTTGGGAAATCTGGGATTGGTCTTTCTCCTCTGGGGAAGGGTGGGAGTTATAGAAACCTTTCCTATTCAGAGATAGTATCCGTTGGAAAAAGAATAGGCCATTAGTAAATTGTCCTCTCACATACACAGCTATGCAAGATTCAGGGGTCCCCAGGCAATGGCCTGGACCCCAGATCCTCACAGGTCTTCTTACTCCACCCTGCATCCACAGCCCCTCTTTCTCTGTCTGGGGCACCAACAACTAACTCTTTTTTGACCACATTTGGGGGATGTGGAAGTGGATTCAAGGGATTTGAGCTCAGCATACCAGAGTGCCAAAGAAAATTTAATAGGGCTTGCATCCCTCTTGTTCCTCTCGAATTTTAGCTCTTCGAGACCCTTAACAATCTGAGTATCTATGGATGAATTTTTTAAATAAATCAAGAAAAAAATTTACAGTTCTACAGTATCTGGCAAATTAGATTGCTATTTTTTAAAAAGCACTACTGCCTGAATGATTCTGAAAATCCAGGCAAAGAGAGGGCTCTTATCCCCTCCTGCAATTATTCAGTGGGTTGAGAGTTTTGTCCTAGATTTCAAGGCAATGGAGGCCCATTCCACCCCCATTCTGACCAGCCAGCGGGTTTAAGGTACAGTAGCTCTGCGTGAGGCTGGAGCGGGAAGGGGGAGGAGGAGGTGAGCTCCTGACCCGAGCCGGAGCCCGTGGCCGGGCGCTCGGCGCCTGTGATTGCTTCACTCTCGACCCGGCAGCTCCGGGGAACGTGTCGGAGCAGATTTCTCCCCAGCGCATTCCTCAGCTCAGCTCGCCCGGCCGGCTCCATCGACAGCCCAGCCGAGCCGGCGCGCCGGGGCCAGACGGCGGGGGTGGCTGGGGCGCGGAGCCCCGGGGCAGGCAGGGCGGGAGGGGTCCCCGGCGGCGGCGGCGGCTCTCGGGCCCCTTCCTTACCTGGGAAGGGAGACTTCCAGAGGTGGGCGGACTGCGACTGCTCCTTGGAGCAGTACACCTGACTGTCCCAGCCATTGGAGAGAGCCCAGTGCTGGTAGCCTTCGACCGGGATGAGCGCGTCGTGACGCGGCTCCGGGTGCCCGCTGATCCCAGGCACCACCGACACGTCCAGGTAGCCGGGCATCGCCTGGTAGGAGCTGGCGAAACTGGGGTAGAAGGCGAACTCCTTGGCCCTGGAGGACAGGTCGTCTCCGGGCAGGGAGCCCGACGGCTCCGGATACTTATCGCCCGGGTGGTAGGCGCAAGGCTTCTGCTGCAGGTTCACGTTGTGCGACAGGCGGCAACCGTAATAGCTGCCCCCGAATGGGTAACCGTAGCCCAAGGTGGCGCTGGACGAAGTGGGGGGCGCCGGCGGCGGGGCGCACTGGCGCGCCGCCTCCGGGGCCGGAATGTCCGTGTAGACGGCGCCCTGAGGGGCTCCCAGAGGAGCAGGCGGGCGGCCCAACACCGGGTGCGGGAGCAGGTCGCGGCAGTGGCTGGCCGGGCAGCTGCTGCCCAGACCGTCCATGCTTGGGGCTTTGCCGGGGCTGGCTCCGCTGCAGCCGCCCCCCGTTCCTCCCGCACTACCGCCTCCCCCGCCGCCGCCGCCGCTGCCGCTCTCCGCCGCGCTGTCCTCATAGACGTACATAAGGCTCTCCGGCCAGCGTGGATGCAGGAGCAGCGAAGTCGTCATGACATGATCTGCTCGAGCTTTTTAAAAACTCCACTTGCCAGAGGCAGCGAGCTAGGGAGACACCTCGCTCCCTATTTCCCTCCCCATCCCTCCTCCCTTCCCTCTCCACCCCACCCCTCCTCCTCCTGGTGCTTCCACCTCGCTCCACACAATCCCTCTACGCATGCGGGAAACACTTCATTAAGAAATCCACCGGCTTCCCTCCCACCTCCCCTCAGCACTCCTCCCGCTCCCACGTGACGGCGGTCGGCGCACGTGACGCTCTGGCTGAGTCTCCAGGGGTTCCCTCCCCTCGAGGTGGGGCGGGGCGAGAAGAAACGAGGTTTTTGCTGATTGGTTCTCAGGAGGGGAAAAGGAGGAGGGAGTTGAGAGATTTAAAGGGACAGGGTGACGCCCCCCTGGCAGGCCCTGAACAGGAGAGGGAGGAGGGGGCGGCTGAATTTGGCCGACGCAAAGGGGCCAGGGGAGGAAAGCGCTGTCTCTGGGCACCTCCCCCGAGGCTCTGGATGTGCACCAGCTAGACAGACCCCTACCTCCAAGCCAGTCGCTTTGACTGCCAAGTCCTTTGATTAAGGCTTGGAACTAAGAGTGGGGCGAAAATGGATTTTTAAAAATAATAATAAATGAAGAAACTAGAAAACAGGATGGAGTGCTCGGCTGTGGCAGGCTTCGCTCCAGCTCGCGGCTGGAAAGAACCGAAGACGCCGGGCAGCAAGCCTTTGATGCTGATTGTGTTTCTATTTCGGACCTTCAGTCACTTACTCCAAAGCGCCAGTCAGGGAAGGACCCTTTTTTCTCTTTGCTGGTAGTGGAGAGGGTTGGGGAAATGTGGTAGCCCCCAAACACAGACTTCATCATAGGGGTTGGACGAGCGTGCAGAGATGGAATACTCTCAGCGAGAAATAGAGAAAGAATAAAAGGAGGGAAATGGGGCAGAGAATAGACTGATACTTCAACATGCAATAGAAATAAAAGCCTCTGAATGAGATTTTTTTTTTTTTTAAGAATTAGGGAGGCAGAATTCGGTCTATGAAGGCAAAAAGTATTGGATGTTATGAGAGCGCTCCTGCCTGTGTAAATGTACTAAAGGAAGTGTGCAAAATGGGGAAAAATTGGCGCTGCCCCTTGAAGAGACCACTCCCAGGTACAACTCTGGGGGACACTGGAGGTCCGACCTCAGTCCTACAGTACCCAGGCATCCTTAGCTGCCTGGCTGATCCTGGAAGGTGAAGGCCAGACAGAGCCCAGTTCCACGCAGTCCCCAGGTGAACACCTCGCTGTAGCTCCCACAGTTTTCTCGGGGTCACTCCTATAGTGTGAAGTATTTTTATGTCCTAAACTGTCTCCTATTTCAAAGAAAAACTAACATCAACTTACTGATTTCTCAAAAGCCCCCCTTCTTTCTTCATAGCCCTCTGACTTGTCTGGAGCCTCAATAGAGTCACCCCTTTGCGGGGGGGGGGGGGAGGCATCTCTGCGCGGAATTGAGCCAAGTTCTTTTTCAGCCAGGGCCTCCCTGAGGAGAAGAGGTAATAAACAGAGGTGGGGGGGAATGGGGGAGAGGGGCTGAAATGTCTCCATGTCTCCCTCTTTCTTGCCTCTGCCACAGACTTTAAATGCTGGGTGCTCTTGTTTGCATAAGCAGTCGCCAAGCATCAGATCCCTGCCAAACCGAACCTACTGGACCCCTCAAACCCTCAAGTTAGACAGTAAATAGCCAGGTCTGCGGATTTAGGCTGCGACCCCCACAGTCGCCTCCCTCTTCCCTTGAGGGGAAGGTGGTATTTGATGGTTGAGAGCTGCCCATGCATTGGTGAGTTAATTCTTATCAGCATAGTCTTCATCCAGAAGGGTCATTGGAGAATTCAGAAAGCAGGCTGGGTTGGGGCAGTAGGTGGAAAAGTACAATAGAAAGAGGTTGGAAACACAAGTAGGCCTGCTTGGGTATGTGTTGAGGGCAATGATGGTGGGAGGAAAATAAGCCAGGGAAAGATGGGATCTTGCCGGAAAGGAGTTTAGCTGAGAAACTAGCTACTCTCCCGCTGGAGTCCAAGGTCAAGGTAAAAACAAGGAAAGCAAACTCAGGTTGGCCAAGACTAGACTGAGTCCTGAGACCTTGGGCCCCTTGCCTAAGACCTGGTTAGTGGGAGGTGGGAGAATAGTGAGATATGCTGTTTTTCAGCCTGTGGGTGGTAGAGGAGATGCAGAGGCACTAGCTACAGTGTGAAGTTATCCACTTGGAGAATCCAGGAGGAGTGGACTGGTTCTTTAGGGCCGCCAGGAGAAACAAAGGACTTGGAGCTTTGGCCCCTTTCCTTGGACTCTCTCTGGTCCAGTCTGATGCCAGAAGGACCCAAAGGAGTAAGGGCCAGAACGGCGGGAAAGGTCTGAGTACAGGACGGCCCAGCAATAAATAAAATTAATAGTATGTTCTTTTCCAGGTTTATATAAGGGCATTAACTATTCCTATTGCAATGAGATATAGGTTTAATTAACCTGGGAATTTTACAGTTTCATTTATTAGGGGCATTGTGCGGCCAAAATTTAGCGGCAAGAAGAAAGCAAGGGAACCCAAGACGCCCTTCTCAAGAAGACCAGATGCATATATACTCCCACCCCCACCCTTCAACATGGGGGCGGGCGCGGGAGAGGGCTGGAGTGGAAAGTTCGCGGCTAAGGGCACCCAAAGCGGCTGGGGACGTCTATCAGGCATGCTCTGACCGACATCCCAACCCCTTTCATTTGGTTTCCCAAGACTTTCCGCGCCTGCCGACGCAGGCACCACGACTAGGACGCGCCAGACCCGGGAGGGAGAGTCGGATGGAGAGTCTGACGGCGGGCGGTGTAAAGTAAACCGTTGCTGGTTAATTAACTTTAAGCCTGGGGTCGCTTCTTTCCCCTCCCCGCCAAATGTGGATCTCGCTGAGACACAAATAAAATCAAATTAAACACTCCAGGAGAATATGCACCACTGGAAACGTAGTAATTACATCTCCGAAGCTATGCCGCCCTACAAAGGCGGGCGCTGAAACCTTCCGCTACAATGCTCACCCCTCACCTCGACCCGCCGTCTTCGTGGATGGGGAGGTAGGGCTTGACTATGGATGAGGTTTAGAGAAAAACCAAGAGAAATGAGAAGGAATGTGGCTTCTTGGTCTCTAGCTGAGCCACTGGTATTGGGAGAAAGATCGAGCCGTTAAATATATTAAAGGAAAATAGAAAATGGCCCCTCAGTCTCATCAGGAAGTCCTGGCTCTGCTTTGGGCTGCCTTTTCAAAGGGATATCAGCAGTAGCCACTCAGCCCTCAGCTTTCTCTGGTGAACAAGTTCTCAGTTAGGTACAACCGACCCACTATATAATGGATATGTTCAATGTGCCTTTTCACTGATTTTGTGTGTGTGTGTGTGTGTGTGTGTGTGTGTGTATGCGCATGCATGTGACACACACTCCTCATACTCAGGCTCCAGGGCTTGCTCCTTGCTCATGTACACAGGCACTCAGTGTCTGTGAATTTGGGGATGTACACGGGAGCTATTTCAGCACATGCCCTTATGGACACAGTTCACATGTGCTCATGGAGATACCCAGCTCTCTACCTAAATTCTCTTTATAAATAAAAGTTTCTGCTTGCCTGCTTATCTGTCTGTATGCATACTTGATTTACATGCTGATCCCACCCTCTACTTATGAAGACATGTCTCAGAAAAATACTAGAAAAATGAAGAGGCAGCTATCTGTGTCTTTCTGAAGTTGGACGATTGAATTCCTGGCCCACTGCTACAAATGCAAAGTCAGAGATGAAACTTGGCAGCAATTTCAGCAGGAAAGGTCAAGACTGATGCACACACTTGAGGGCTGGGTGTAGCTTGAATTCTAGGCTAGGGAGAAGGATGAAAGAAATGAGATTGGTGTGTGTGTCTTATTTGATGCCCAAACTTCCTCCTCTGGAAATTCGGCATCAATTGCTTTCCCTCCCTGCCTTCCTTTTCTGTTTCTACCATATTTCCCAAGGTGCGGGGAACACTTGAAGTTCTGAAGCTCCTGCCCCCACTTTTATGGGAGAAATTCCAGTTTAAAAAAAAGGAGGGGGTGGGTTGAGGCTGTAGGAGAACAAAGAGCTTCACCACCATGGGGTCTGGATTCAGGCCTAGAGGTGGGGCCTTGTAGGACTGACAGAGTTTGGGGGGCCCTTTCCTGTCCAGAGTCCTGGCTGCAGGATGGAAGAGATTAGTAGAGGGGAGAGGACATAGCTGTCCAGGCAAGAAAGGGGTTTTGAAATTACAGGAAGGGTCTTAGGGGTTCCTAAAAGGCCTATGAGGGAGCATCCATGAGTGTGTCTGAGTGGGGAACCCTCCCACACAGTCTGAGAAAATTCGTGTTGGGATGCAAAAGGGGATGTTGGTGAGGATGGAAGGAAAAGTGACTTGGTGTTCTTGGGCCATGTCTATCCCCTTCCCCTCCTCTTTCCAGAATGTTGGGCCAAGTGCAGGTTCCTGGATCCCTCTAGAACCTGCTCAGTCTTTGATCTCTCAGTCCTCACAGCCTGGACTCAGAGAAGGGTCATTAGGCCTCTCTTCCAACCTGGGAACTCACCTTCTGGACAGCACTGCCATCCTGGCATCTCCTTCGATAGGCCCCCAGCTTGAGGGGAGATAGGACCCAAGGTGATTGAAGCATCATTTTGTTTAAGAGTTTTCCATTTCCCAAAGCCAAACTTGCCCTCCTCCAGCCCTACTCACTTCCTTCTTTTGGACATTAGGGAAATCCACTCCTTTCTGCTGCCTAGGTGGCCCAGGTTTGGGGGGGGGATCCCAATCTTTTCCTCTATGGTTCTGCAGGGATCCATGCAAAGATCCAGCTTTAGGAAATCAGCAGTCTTTTTCCTGGATTCTCCTCCAGCCTGTCCTGAATTGTAGATTCTGCCTGGTGGTGTACTGGGTTTGGTCAGGGGATGTCAGGTGGCCCTTTCAACGGGGAACTGTCAAGAAGCCGCCTCCACTGGCCTCTAGAATTCTCAACCCCAGACCTCTTTCTTCCAATTTCTGTCCTCCTAGTCCCACCAAGCTCACTACAAAGCCCCCTCCCCAGCCCTCCTCATCCACTAGACTCTTTCCCTTGCCCTTTTCTAATCCTTGCTCCTCCCACTCCCTTTTCTTTTGGGGCAGGCAGCATCTCAGTCTGTCACTTGTCCCTCCACTTTAACAAAAGAAATTTAGGGAATAAACGCAGAGTTAAGAAATTAACAAAGTATCTCCTCCCCCTTCTGGCCTCCCAGGAGCCTCCTACTCAGTCCTCTGCTACAGGAAAGGGCCCTTCTCCCCCAACCCCTCCCCACAAAACCTCCCCCTTTTAGGAAGCCCTTCAGAAACAGACAAATAAAATCTCTCCTGGTTTTAGGGCCTGTCTGAGAGGGAAGTCCAAGTTCATTTTCAAGTTAGACAAGGGAGCTAAGGGGGGTTGGAGAAGAGGTGGAGGAGTGTTTGCTGGGGGCTGGATTTGGCTTCCTTGCAGAGACCTAACAAAGGCCCCTTTTGGTCAGAAAGCTA
Organism: Spermophilus citellus; assembly: GCF_964194105.1. NCBI lineage: Eukaryota > Metazoa > Chordata > Mammalia > Rodentia > Sciuridae > Spermophilus > Spermophilus citellus. Next base: position 73,313,967 of record NC_138197.1, on the reverse strand, counting down.
ACAAACTGAATGCCTGGAAAAGGTATTTATCACTTTCAATCATTTCCTCCATTTTTAAAAGTTTAGGTTTGGGGCTTCTTGAAGGGAGGCAGACTAGACACTTTAAAGGAAAATAAAAGATTTGCAATTACTTTAAAAGAAGATATGAAAAATAACATTTTTCTTAGAGCAGAGAGGAGTTGTGGACCCCAATACTACATTCTTCTGGATGAAGGTGAACTGTTTAATCTGTCCCAAAGAATGAATAAATACAAAAGATATAGTTGAAGATTTGGGCATTTTGCCTATAATGAGACAAAGGATCCTCTAAATGCTACCATGATGTGGAAAATAGGGATTGGTGGGACCTTAAGAGGCAGATGGTGGAGGTGCATGTCATTGTGAGGAAAAGGGAAAATTATTCTCTAAATGGATCACAGCCTAACTGTCCCTATGACAAGACACCTTAAACAATGGCAGCAAAACCACATTTTAATCTGAAAATCATTGAACATAACACAGTAAATTAAGGGCCTTCAAAAGATGCCTTATGAAAAGAAAGATAACTTAATTCTCCCCTCTCTAAAAGAGGGGAGAAGAGACTCAGGGTTCAACTAGAGGGGGAAGGTACCCCCTTTCTGCTAAAATGGCCAACCTTTGTTGGATTCGTGTAGCAAAAAGGTAGAATAAACCTTGTATGTCTGGTGACTGGGACAAGATTCCTGCTGAGGGTGATTAATTAAATCTTCCTAAAACATATATAATTTAGTGTAGTTTTAGTGAAAGGAGGGAAACTATCATTCTAATATTCTTGATGTGGGGGCCCCTTTCACTGCCTCTTCCCTTCCACCAGAGTTCTCTCTTTTAGGAAATTTAAAGGTACTTCCCTCCCTCCCACCCTCCTTGCTGTGATGTTTCCTTGTACTTGAAGGAAAGCTAACAGAATCCAAAGAACTAGAAAGGAAAATGAGTCATCCATTTTCCCCTTTTCCCAAAGACTCCTACACTCACTGACACAATCAGAGAAAATTTAACTCAGATAAAAGGAAGTATCTTCCAAATCATACAGGATATCCCAGGCTCCTTGTGCTTGGTTATCTTTAGCACTTTTGAGGATCATGATTGTTGAGTTCTGGTTTTGGGACAGTGTGTGTGCTGGGAAACATGTTTTGTAATGGGTGTGTACTGTGTGGATCATCAAATCAGAGGTGCTGGTTGGCACAGGCCGATGAGTGAGCTTGAAAGGAAAGGAAACAGTTAAGATGTAAGCTTGGAAAAGACCCTATGGATCCACCAACTCCTGCTTGCTTTCTCCAGATACAATCTTCTTTCCCTAGGCTGAGCCACTGTAAGCAAAAAAATTTCACTTACATGCAGTTTTCATGACATAGAGGGAGAGAACCTTTGTGTAATTCCTCTTCTACTCCAAAGCCTTAGGAAAATCCTTTTCTGCTATAATCTGTACTTGTGATTTAAAGCACTTATAACCCTCTTATAAGAGGCTTATAAATGAATTTCCCTACAAAGAAGTAATGCAAATTTATTTCTTTTTCATCTATCATAGGTCCATAATTTCTACACAAGTATATGTAATATATGCTTTGTTAAGCATTAAGGTTTAACATCAGATAAATATTAACATAATATAGGCACCCTCAGCTACCTATATCCATATAATTGGATAATTAAAACTTATTTTTTTTCTTTTTGAAAGTTTCCTTTGTGAAAACATAGCCATGTTTAATTTTAAAAATTCAAAGCCTTAAATTGTCTTTACACCCATGCTGAGATGGTGGTGGGGTTTGGTGAACCTATAGTTCGAGGGTAAAGATATGTGTTTGGCCCAGACGTCTTTATTAATCCAACTTCATTGGTGCTTTTTCTGATGCAGTTACTTATTAAGCAGAAATGGTATTCAGGCATGTGTAACTGCAGAGTTTTTCTTTCTTTCTTTCTTTTTATTTTTAAGGGGTAACGAAGACAACAGGTCTGAAGTTATCCAGGAGCAACTTCGCAGCATACAGTTCTCAGATCTATTTTTTTTTTCTCAAGCATCAACTAGTGGAATTTTGCGTCAGCAAACTACTTACCATATCGCCAAGCCTGACAGAACATTAGCGTTGATACTGTCCTTTCAGAATAATTTTCTTCCATGGATTTGGTGATGTGGGTCATTCCCAGAACCCATTTAGGGATTCTGCTCAGCGGAGGAGTCATCGACCAACCCCGCAGCCTGGCTCCTCCGGGAACTCCAACATCTAACTCCTTCTTTTTCTTTCTCTCTGGATTGTTCCCAAGACTCGGAGAGTTCTGTAGTTTATTTTAATATACTGATTCTTTTAAACATGTGGCAATTATTTACTATTTTATTTCACTAATGCCCACCAAGCTTAAGCTTGGCGAAAGTCGCTTTCACACAGGACAATAAATGGCCGACCTGGGAAGACAGCGAGATGAGTGCCCGCATTGGGAAGCGCCAGCTCCTCTCTCTGCAGCAGAGCAAATCAAGAGAGGCAGGCACACTCACACCCGATATCCTGATTGATGCACTTGTGTGCACTCTATGGGCACCTATAGCTGAGTACACAGGTGGGTATATTTATTTGTGGGGTAGATCAGAATCCAGTGGGATCCCTGGGAGCTAGCTCTATTGTGTGGGTGGCTTCTCTGTCTTACCAGACTGCCTGGGCATTCATGGGTTCTATGTGTAAACAGAATGGAAGGGTTGGTAGCTAGGTCCCTGTACCTCCAGGGGCTCCGACCGTCAATTTCTGTTGGTAGCATCTACTGCCAGGACCAAAACCCAGGTTTCCCTCTCTTCTCCCTCATGGTTCTCTGGTCCCTGTGGGGAAAGCACCTTTCAAATGGGGAAAGAAATAAACTCCTATTTTCTTTTCTTTATACCCAGTCTTCAAATAGAGAAGTGATATAAAAATAAGCATATATCTACAAAGATTTCTTTGAAAATTGAGTGAATTCCTGACTCAAAAAAAAAAAAAATGGGAGTGGAGGAGGATGATAGGTGGGTGGAAAGTACTAGGGGCTAAAAGGGAGAGAAACCCTGCAAAAAGACATATAAAGCTGGGTAGATCTTAGATGGCATAATGGTAAAGGAGGAAAGAAAATTAATCTTAGTATTAATTTCTGTGCAGCTGTGTGTTCATTGCCATTTGCTGCATATAATTCGAATAAAAATAACATGGCCATGTCTTACATGGAAGCCCACTAAGACAATATCCGCATATGCTTGGACATGTTTCAAATCTACTTCTAAACTTGGTGCACTGCAGGTCTGCAAGTGTCCTACATTAAGTTTTATCTTCAGAATATTTTGTGTTCTAAACAGGATCATAAATAGTGGATTTCTCCTGAACATTGCCAGTTAAGAGAATCAGACTCACTATTTTTCAAAGCTCAATCCTACCTTTGAAAAAAGTTTCCTAAAATGCGATTCATCTTGGGAAAAAGAAAACTTAACTAACACTCTCTCTACCAAAGATGTCTGTTCCCTCCATGGGGTGGGGGGGAGTGGCCTTTAGAGAACTGGGCTCTGTGCCAGGTCTAGAAATACCCCTTTAGTCCCCATGCTGGTTTCTCAGGGCTCCCTTCTTAGGTTCTGCCTAGTGTGCTTGGAATACAGAGCTGAATCTGCCTTATCAAGTGGAATTTTCACCTGAAGACTGTGTAGGGTAAAGCCCAACTACTCTGCAAGTGCATATTCAGTCCTACCCAGCTTTCCTCATACTGGAAGAAAAATTGGAGCCCCAATACTATATTATTTCCTGCCAAGAAGTGTGTTTTTGATCAACAGGAGTAGAATATCCTTGTTCTGATTCTTGTTCTGGATGGATATATATATATATATACACACATGCTCATATATGCATATATATTCATATATATATATATATATATACACATGCTCATATATGCATATATATTCATATATATATATATATATATATATACACATGCTCATATATGCATATATATTCATATATATGAATATATATACATGTATGCATTTTAATAACTCTACACCTTTTATTACAACAAAACAATATCCTTCCAGAAACTGATGCCTCCGATTTGGTTCTTTTACATCTGGAAAAAAAAATTCACAGAAGACCCATTCCCCTCTGAACATATTGCATTAGTATTAGATTTTCCATTTTCTTTTTCCTTTCCAGCAATGATGAGTCTCTACAAAAATTAGAATTTGCCTTGTCCTAAATTATTCAAATAATCAAAAGATGAGAAGAGTCTGAATTCTTCAAAGATTATGTTGTATGTTTTAAAGAGAACTGGAATATTGTCCCCCTACTCCCACCCTCAGGGAGAGCCCTGAGGCTGTGATTCTCCCCCACACAGTGGAGCCTGGAGAATGAGGTCCATGCTGTTCCTACAGGGAACTCATCTGCAATAACTTCAACATCTACCTTCATTATAAACACCTAGGACCATGAGGAAACCCCTCTCGGCATCTCTAACACCATTTCTTCAGCATTTTATTTGGCACTTCAGCTTCAGGCATCAAAAGCTGCGGGGAGAATTCTCTCCTTAAAACTGAAAAGGTGCTTTTCCATGCCCTCCTGGACCGAGCTGGAACGTTCTGAGAGCGCCTCAGCGGAAAAGCCAGGGAGGTCATAATCTCGCTCCACCTCTTACTGTAGAGATTAGTCACGTCCTTTAATTTTTCTCTCTCCCAGGGCTCTCTAAAAATCTTAGGGACATTGCTTTGCTAATTCCCGAGCGGGTTTGTATTCTGCCCCCCAAAGCTGACAGCCTTCTGTAGCCAAAATCAGGTGGCGGGAACCCCAGGAACTGCGCGCCAAGGCTTGCCCCTTTCCTTCCCTGCCCACTGCCGCAGTCGCAGCCGCACGCGTAGGGCTGGCGCTTGGTGGCCGGCGACTTGAAGGGATGCGGGAGGCGGTGCGGAGGGCTTTTTTTCTGACCGGGCCCTCAGGGATCCCGCGTCCAGTGCCTCCTGGGAACCTTCCTCGAGCTTCGGGCAGCAAGGAGAGTGTGTCTGTGTCGGAGCGCGCCCCAGAAGGTTGGCAAAGTCCAGAGACCAAAGTGCCCACGCTCCTAGCCTAGGACCGGGAGCCCCTTATTTGCTCAACTTGAATCAAACGAAATCTACATCAGTGGTGAACCTCAGGTCCTAGACCCGGTGACGCCTGCCTGCCCACGTCTTTGTTTTTTTGAAGGGAATACTTTAAAAGGAAAAAAGAAAAGAAAAGAAAACTCAATCGGGGAAAAAAACTTGTGTTTTCGAACATTCCTAGAGAAACTTGTGTGTGTGTTGGCGCCTCACTAGGACTGGGCATTCGCCCAGCCTCTCCCGGTCCTGCCCAGGAGTCCTGCAAGTGGAGGCATTGGAGGCGGCGGGGAGGCGCTTTCCCGCAGCCGCGCTCGGGACACCCACCGCCACCTAGGGCTGATTTTCAAAAGGCGCGGCCCCCTCTCCAGCCAGCATGGGAGCTTCGGCCGCGTTGTGGGCCGGCGGTAGCGAACCCCCGCGGCCCGGCAAATTAAGCTTGTCGCCTGGGCGCGGACATCTGGGCACCCTGCTTCGCGTAGGCAGCGAGGGGGAACCCGGGAGTGAACTAAGGGATCACCGACTCCCATCAGCCGCAAAAGACCGCACTTTGCAGCGTGTAACCCTCGGAGCTGCACAAACCAAAAGGCATTTACCGAGGAGGAGGGCTGTCTTTCTCCGCTATGGCAGTGCAGGAAGAGAGGAGCAATTGCAACCCTTAAGTGTCTGCATTAACGGATTATTCCTTGGCCAAATCCTTTTCATTGACTTAGGAAGCCTTGGCTGGACTTTATTTTGGAATTTGATGGACCTTCCCCCATCTCCCATTTAGTTTTTCCAACATGCATTCCAGCTGGTCTCAAGAAATGGGGCAGGAGAGGGTGCTTAAAATAAAACTCCAGTGAAGCTGGAAGAACAGAAAAATGTTCATTGCACACAGACAGGAATAAAGTAGTGAATGTCGCTGCAGAATGGGACATCTGGGGGAGAATAGAGGCGCCCTTTTATTTTTAATAGCGAAACAGAGGCCCGGAATATAGGTAGCAGGGGGAATAGAGTGGCGGGAAGCATTGCCTTCCGTGACTAGTCTTGCGAAGCTGTTTGCTCTCCACCACAAGAGAATCAAGGGAGGTGGGTGTTTTTTTACTGTAAATAGTCAAACTCTCTTTGGGATGACCTCATCTCTGCCAGATGTGTCTTCTAATCCTACCAGAATGAGGCACTTAAAAAATATTAATCCAGTTTGGGGGTTAATCCTATGTAAAATATGCTTATCTTTTTTTTTTAAGAGAGAGAGAGAGATTTTTTTTTAATATTTATTTTTTAGTTATCGGGGGACACAACATCTTTGTTTGTCAACATCTTTGTTTGTATGTGGTGCTGAGGATCAAACCCGGGCCGCACGCATGCCAGGCGAGCGCACTACCGCTTGAGCCACATCCCCAGCCCAAAATATGCTTATCTTATTCAGAGTAGCAATGCCAGACAATTCTTCTGCCTTCATGGACTTTATTGACTTCTGTGTCCGGTGGCAAATCTTACTGAATTTTTTTCAGTAGCAAAAAAGGAATTTTTAGGGTTGTGTCCATTTCCAGACTCCCTGAGACCTCAAATTTTCAAGTGCATCTTCATTACACAAAAACCCAGAAGTTCCACTAGGAAGGACAGTCTTCTCTAAGTAGTAGGTTTCAGGAGTCAGGTTCTAGGAACCATTACCATCTTTGTGGGACAGATGATTATGGCCACTTTTGCTCCTGGTCTTTTCAGAGTTCTCTTCTTTCTACCTCACATTTTATTCCTCACCATCCACCAATGCACATTGTCTACAGAAAAGTTCCTGTGGGGAGTAATGAACCGCCTTTAAAAAAAGAAATCCTATGCTGTCTACTGTGATTGACCACTGGTACTCTACTGGACTTCCCAGGTTGGTCTCTATAGCAGCCCTTTCCCCAAGTCTGGTAGCTCTTTTCCTGGGCCCACACTTGGACTACATTCCCCAGCTTTCTTTGAAGTTAGTTGTAGCCATGTGACTGAATTATAGTCAATGGAATGTATGTGCCATTTCCTGCCCAAAGTTTTTAACAAATATGTGTGTCGCCATCCCCCTCTCCCATGTCTTTTCTTCTGTCAGGATGTGAGGCCGCACAGGAGAGTGTGACCTCAAGATGGGAAGAGCCTGAATCCCTGAATCACATGTGGAGGAGAGGTGTCCACTGAAAAGAATCATCTACTTAGGACTTTGCCTGAAGGAGGAATAACCTTATGTTATGTTTGAGCCACTGAACATTTTGGAGTTAATTAATTATGACATTCCAGTCCATTCTTAACTAACATACCATCTTTAAAAGGCAAAAATTGAGCTTAATATTTATTTGTCTTCTATCACCACTTTTAAATGTTAATGGATGTTAAATAACCCCTTTTGGCTCTTGGATTAATATGCAAGGAGGTCCTAAGACTCTTCTATGCACACTTAGGTAAAAGATAGTCTTATAACAAATGTCAATATACAATGTCAAATGTGTAGTTAGAATGTCCAGTCCAATATATCTTCAAGACTATGAGCTTGGTTTAATGTGAAATTTTCTTCCCTTCTAACATAGGATTGCTTCAGCCTCCATACCAATAGATTAATTTTGGCTTCTCTATATCTTCAGCTTGTATTTCTCTTTTTCCCCCATTCTGAGTTGCTGTTTCAGACCTACTAGGATTCAAGGGATAAAAAGATTGGAAAACTGGCTCGAACAATTTTCTAGTGACTTTGAGTTGAGATAAACCAGATAAATCAGAGCTATGTGTAGTGGCAACTGTGGCACTAAGTGAAACAGAGTTGGGGAATTCATTGCTTAATTTGAATTATAGACAGGAATACAGATCTGGACAATTTAAAATCTTAAGTAGATTGTACAAATTACTCAATTTGATATATTTCCATATCTAAGTAAAGAACCACCATTCTTTCCACTAGGTTATATGTGAAAGTTCCTTTGCAGTGGCGGCTGATATGAAAGCATTTTCTCCAAATGTGACAAGAATATATAGAATTGGTTCACCCAGATTTCTTCTATTCCCTGGAAATGAGTTCCTCTTTTTTAGCCTCTGCCAGCACCAAGAACGGGGCGGCCTCTTCCCTGCAGTTTTATTTTGCATTCTTCTTATTCTCTTATGGAAATCACAGCAGCTGTCTTGTAGTCAGGCTGCTTGCCAGACTGACACTGGCACTTTTGAGACATTGGCATCTCTCTTAATAACCAGCTCTAAGCCATTTGGGCCAGCCTTGGGGTCACCAGGTGGGGAGAAGGCCTGTCAGCCACAGCATGCCAAGAGAAGAAAAGAAGTGTTAACGATGCAGTTAATTTTACCCATGAACACTGCTCAACTACAAGATGTAAGAACTGTCTGTGTATTAACAAAGGAAAATCTGTCTTTCATTGGGTTTCCAAATATCCAGATATATGGTAGCAAGTGAATACATTAAACATATACTTTTTCTTCCTGCTTAAAGCTAGTTGGTTGGCGTTATATACACCTTTGTCATGTGTGCATGCTATTGAGTGGTACCAGCACTCTCTGAGGCTGAGCTAGAGGAAGAGCTGTCAAGTAGGATGTGGGCAGACAAAAAACACTGAAATCTGTGTAAGACTAACCCAGAATTAGAAACCTGCTTAACATAGTGAGCCCAAAGATATTTTTGGATCTCCATAGTTAATAGTTCAATTCACCTGAAAATCATTCTGAACCCTAGAAAGTATACAGATTGTGTTGAAGATTGAATTATCCTATCACAGATAACCACTTGGCATACTTTCTCTAGATTATTCCCAATCTTCTAGTTCACTTTTTAATTTTGGGGGGTAAAAGGGATTGAACTCAAGGGTACTTAATGATTGAGCCACATGCTTTTTTTTTTTTTTTTTTGTGACAGGTTCTCACTAAGTTGCTTAGGGCCTTGCTGAGTTGCTGAGGCTGACTTTGAATTTGTAATCCTCCTGCCTCAGGCTCCTGGGTCGCTGGAATTACAGGTGTGCACCACCATACCCAGCCTAATTCACTTTCTAAAAAGTATTCAGTAGGTTCAACTTTCTGGGAACAATAGAAATGGAAAGGTACAGACATTAAAAAAAAAAGACTAGGTCCCATATTCAAACATATTATCCTGTGTGAGCTGTTAGATAATGGAATGGGAATGGAAGAGTGTGACATCCATTTTCCTGTTTAGCACTTTGAATACTAGATTTTTTTAATTAACTTGAGTAGAAATGGATGGGTACTGGACTGAAGACAGGAGTATGTCCAAGATGACCTCTTGAGGCCTCATTTTTTGCCTTTGGTTTCTATAATTTCCTGACAACAGCTGTACCTGTAAAATGTGTTGGATTCAGTAGCAGGGTCAGGGGCTGCTGTCACTTGGAAGGCTTCAACAACATGACCCTGGCAAAGACTTTAGAATAAAAACATCAGGAAAATAAACACTTAATGCTCCATAGCCAGAGGATCGGCTGGGAGCTGTCAGGTTTGAAATACTAGTCTATTTGGGAAGGGAAGGAAAAAGAGCAAGACCTCCGACACTCCTCTGCCTCCTAGAATATACCCCTCCAGCAGCAGAACTGATGCCAAACACATCAAATTAATTAAGAAAAGAAATAGGAGAAGTATTATGGCTGAACTTCTACTCCAGCCAGACTGTCAATCAACACCCTGTCAGGAACAGGGCATTGCCTGAACTGGGGGAGGGAAGCACCAGGAAACAAGAAATAAGGCCAATCCCTGCAAATGGGGAGCCCATCCCAGCTGTACCAGGAGATGGAGCATAGATTCAGAGTCCAGATAGAAAGGCATGTGGTCATACTATGAGACAAGAGAATTGAGGGACATCATTGCAGGGGAAGATGAGGCGCTGCAACATAGGCTGGAGTAATCACACATGGTAGTCAACCCCATGGAGGGGAGGGTCACTCAGATCTGGGGGACAATTGGGAAAAACTTGTGTCCTAGCTTGGGCAATGCAGCTTAGAGCATAGGCAGCATAGCGTGTGTGTTGATAAAGAGAGTGTACGAGGAGGCTGATTGAGCAGAAATTCTGTATCAGGGAGTCATGGGAACAGAGGACAGGAAATGAAGAATTGTATATCTGGCAGGATAAGATGGACCACACAGGAATTGCTGATAAAAACATTAACAGAAGCAGCAGTTTTTTCCTCTGGATACTCTTTAGAAGAGGTAAAGTCCCAGCAGATGAGAGTGATATAGTCATCTATAATCAGCTGTACAAGGCAAACAGAAAAATCAGGTTGCTATACTGGTCCCAGCCTGAAGCAGCAATACATCTAGCCAGCCATGGCCAAGGTATTCAGGAAAGAGCTAGTGAATGTGTGGTAGTATGTGCCTGTATAGTCTGAGAGAGAGAGAGAGAGAGAGAGAGAGAGAGAGAGAGAGAGAGAGAGAGAGATTAAAGCTGCATGTACATGTCTTTTTTTCCTCCTTCTCCTCCTCTTCTTCCTCCTCCTCCTTCTTTTTCCAGTACTGGGAGTTAAGCATAGGTGCTTTACCACTGAGCTATATTCTCAGCCCTTTTTTTTAAGAAAGAGAGAGAGAGAGAGAGAGAGAGAGAGAGAGAGAGAGAGAGAGAGAAATTTTTATATTTATTTTTTAGTTTTCGGCAGACACAACATCTTTGTATGTGGTGCTGAGGATCGAACCCGGGCCACACGCATGCCAGGCGAGCGCGCTACTGCTTGAGCCACATCCCCAGCCCTCTCAGCCCTTTTTATTTTTAATTTTGAGACAGGGGCTTCTTAAGCTGTTGAAGCTGGCCATGAACTTGCAATCCTCCTGCCTCAGCCTCCTGAGTAGCTGGGATTACAAGTGTGCACCACCATGTTCAGCTTTTGATTTTTCACAAAAGATATACCAATAATAGGCTAGAGCATTATATTAGTAGACAGACTGATGATACGATTTAAGTAATATACATTTCCATGGAGGAAAACATCAATACTAGCCCCTCTATACCATACACACTCAAACACATATGCAGATGTTGAATAACACTCATGTAGATATTGGAAATGCATGTGTACAAATATTCATCATTGTAAATATGGATAAAAACCAAATGCTACTGAGTGACTACTATCTATTTCATAACTAAGAGAATTGTAGATTTAAAGTAGAATTTAGACCATCTTCTCTATTCTTTCTGAGAAAGAATACCAGTTAGCCAGCTCCTTCAAGCAACACGATACCTTATTTCCTGAAAGAACTATAGGCAACTAGACCTAATCTTTAGCACATATAGCATGTATTCTGTAAAGAAAAGTACATTGAATGACACAGGAATCAATAGGTATGGATTATCAGCCCACATTTGTTGTCCAATAGTGAGACATACTATGATAAGCCATCTTCTCTCTGGCTCCAATTCTTCCTCTATTAAATGTGAAAGTTATCTATAAAATCTGAAGTTTCTTCCAGCTATAGTCTTAGAATGTAAACACACACACACACACACACACACACACACACACACACACACAATGTTCTCCAAATGCTCTGAAATTTTTGGTGGGAAAGATAATTAGAAGATAAACATAGTTGTCTACAAAATGTCCAAAAACTTTCAGTCTTTTTTTTTTTTTTGGCAGGGGGTGAGGGTTCTGGGGCTTGAATGCAGGGCCTTGCTTATGCTAGGCAAGTCTCTATGCTATACCCTCAACTCTCCAAATATGATATTTTGCGGGGAGGTACTGGGGATTAAACCCAAGGGCACTTAACCACTGAGCCATATCCTCAGCTCCCCTTCCCCACCCCCACTTTTTGTATTTTATTAGAGACAGGGTCTTTCTGAGTTGCTTAGGGCCTAAGTTGCTGAGCTTGGCTTTGAACTTGTATTCTCCTGTCTCAGCCTCATGAGCTCCTGGGATTACAGGAATTTTCCATCACACCCAGCTCCAAATAGAATTTTTGACATTGTGAAGATTAATGGATTAGTGACTGAAGATTTCATTCTTCAAAAGCTGAGTTCGTGTCATATAGACCATGACCCTGAGAATTGAAAATGTGTTCTTTATTTATTCTGACATGTAGTTACTCAGTGTCAAAACAGTGGAATAATTTAGTTAAGTCAGTGAAAAAAATCACATGTTGGTCATTGAGCAATCAAAACATTTTTTTTTATTTTTTTATTGATTATTTAAAACATTACATAGCTCATGATATATCATCTTTCATACATTTGACTCAAATTGTGTTTTGAACTCCCATTTTCACCCCAAATACAGATTGCAGAATCACATCTGTTACATATTCACATTTTTACATAATGCCATATTAGTGACTGTTGTATTCTGCTACCTTTTCTATCCCCTACTATCCCCCCTCCCCTCCCCTCCCCTCCCATCTTCCCTCTCTACCTCCCCTGCTGTTGTTCAATTCTCTCCCTTTTTTTCCCTCCCCCTTGCCCCTCATAACCTCTTATAATTTTATGTATCATTGAAGGTCTCCTACCATTTCCATATGCTTTCCCTTCTCTCTCCCTTTCTCTCCCTTTCTCTCCCCCATCAAAACATTTTTTTAAAAACATTTTGAGCAGATCCAGTCAATGTTTGTATTGTTTGCCAATGTCATTGTAGGAGTTGCTTAGGCCCTCTTCTCCCTGGATATCTTTCTACCCTCTCTCCCTAATTCCCAGCAAGGGGAATTGCTCAGGACTCCCTGAGTAGCCACATTCTAAAAGCCTATTAGTATATAGCAGTACACCTTAATGTTCCATACGTGTGTGTGTTAAAGTTCAAACAGACCATCAACTAATATAATATTATCTCTTGAGAGGCTCCTGGTCCAGCATTGGCAGTAGTCACAATATTCCATTGTGGGAATGGGGTGGGATGGAGTCTGAAGCTGGTAAACTTCATTCTGAATGTCAACAGACCTGATCCCATAACACAGTAGCCTGAGATAACCTGCATCACTAAGCCAAGCCAGGCTTTGATTACTTAGCATTTATATAGCACTTTATCTGGCTCCTGTATGTCAGCATCATTAATGGGAGATAACTCACCAGGAGTTACAGCCAAGAGAAAAAAATTCATGACCAAAAAGGGAGAAAGAAGGGAAGGCTTAAAGGATTTCAGTAATTCCATAAGGATCTGTGATTACTCAGTACTGGGAAAGGGGCAAATATGCTATTTAAAGAGGACAAGGAAAACTGTCTCTTACCTGCAAACAGTAGAGACCAAAGGTACACAAGGAAAGAGTGCTTCAGAACCCTGCTAGTGAGATTTGCTACATCTAAGAATTTGACTAAAAGAATTCATAATTTGTCTTCTACTAGCATTTTAGATCTCCAGGAAATGATCATCCAGCAAAGGCTATGAGTAAAGATTGAAGGGTGGGGTTCTGTCTGGAGCAAGGAGAGGGACAACATGGCCTTTTAAAGTGGTTTCTAAGTTCAGAAGTCTGTTTTGAACAATAAACTATTCAGATATTTATCAAAGTTTCATTGTGATGTTTTTGTAAAGAACAAGTCAAATCTTCTATTATGGGGGCTGGGGATGTGGCTCACGCGGTAGCGCGCTGGCCTGGCATGCGTGCGGCCCGGGTTCAATCCTCAGCACCACATACCAACAAAGATGTTGTGTCCGCCGAGAACTAAAAAATAAATATTAAAAATTCTCTCTCTCTCTCTCTCTCACTCTCTCTCCTCTCTCACTCTCTCTTTAAAAAAAAAATCTTCTATTATGATAGCTAAAGATGCAATCATTCAATTAGCTGGAAATATGCAAATGATTGTTGTAGTATTAGAAAATTGAAAGTAAAGAGGCTGCCTAATTGTGGTTCAATGCTAAGAGCATGGGTTTTAGAGACAAATGACTTCAGCTTGAATCTTTGTACCATCACTTGTTATTTGCATGAATCTGGAAAAATTATTTAACCTCTGTAAGCATAATTTTCTCACTTGTTAAATTGAAACTATAGTATATAGTAACGAGGTGTAATGTTGTAATGATGTTTCCAGCATCATAATGTAGAAAAATGCTTTACTATAAAGTATTAAGAATGGACTAGAGATGTAGCTCAGTGGTAGAACACTTAGAATTACTGGATAATCTTCCTTAAAATGCATAGCTGAGCTTACAAGTAAGAAAGAAAAATCTCCCAAGGGATCAAAAATAAGAGAACTGAAAACCTGAATAGTAAATGTCAGAGTTAATCCTGGAATTTCCCTGGAGTATGTTTGGGGACAGTTACTGATTTTGGTAACTGAAAGAATTGGGTTTTAATGGTTATGTAAAAAAAGGAATCAAAATTCAGCCCAAATAATAGTAGGAAAAATTATCTGCCCACTAGTAAAGGGAGAAGACAAAAAAGCTTACCTATATTGGTGTGGGTTCTGGACTGGAAAAGAAATCTTACGTATCAAAACACATTCTCTTATGAATTTTTTTCTCCCTTCATGCCAGTTTTTGAAGTCAAATTTGTATCATATAAACGATAGAGGAATTTCTTAACTGTGAAACTCATATCAAGAATGATCACATATTGGGGCTGGGGTTGTGGCTCAGCAGTAGAGTGCTCGCCTACCACGAGCAAGCTACTGGGTTTGATCCTCAGAACCATATAAAAATAAATAAATAAAATAAAAGTATTGTGTCCAACTACAATTAAAAAAAATTATAAAAAAAATGATCACAGGTTGAATTTCCTTGTAGAACCACATATATAAAAATCTCTCTGAGGGGAGAAATCCTCATCCCAAGCTACAAGATATCCCCACAAATAAAGCCTTACTTATATTATGCTCATACATCAAATTACAAAGGCATGAAGAAACCATCCAAAATAACAAAAATTAGCAGACACATCAATTGGCAGATTTGGATTCCCATCAAATTAATACATTATCAAATCCAAATAATGAAGTGAGTATGCTTATGTGATTAAAGAGACAATTTTTAAAATAATAAAGAATAAAATACTATTAAAACCAGATGATTTTATAAAATCAACTAGTAGAATTTTTAGATATGAAAAATATACTATATTTCAACCATTCTAAGATATATTTCATTCACATTTTAGCATCTCTGAAACCAGGGTATTTCCTATAATTAGTGTGGGTTAAGCAGCCCCTTTGATGTAGTTGACATTGCCTGCTCACACATAAATCAAAATTTTCAGAATACACAGCAGTTGACTTTGAGAAGGTCCTGGAGACAGTATGGAGCACCTGCATTGAGCACTATGCATCACCAGTGCCCTTGGCACTGTGGGGACATCTTTTGTAGAAAGCTTGGATTTTAAAAGCCATTCAGAAGAGTTCAATATAAATGTGAAGAAGTTTTAGCAGTATCCTAACAAACTTATTTCACTTATGTTTTCTTTTTTATATAAATACATAAGAGTAATAAATTATAATACTTGTGTCTAAGATCTAAAATGACATTTTAAATAGGTAGGGGAAAATCTAAATGTCATGAAAGCACTTCTCATAGTTTAATGGCAGCAAGGCCTTTCTTTTTTCAGGGGAGCGTACCAGGGATTGAACTCAGGGGCACTCAACCACTGAGTCATATCCTCAGCACTATTTTGTATTTTGTTTAGAGACAGGGTCTCACTGAGTTGCTTAGTGCCTCTCTTCTTTGCTGTGGCTGGCTTTGAACTTGGGAATCCTCCTGCCTCAGCCTCCCAAGCCATCTGCACAATGCCACCTGGCACAAGGTCTTTCTTAGTGTCAGTAAAATATGGTGTTTCTTACCTTTGATAGCATATTTGATTATGTGAAGTACAATAGTCATTGTATTAGTCAGGTTTGATATTGAAAAGAAATCTCTTCACAAACTTTAAACAAGAAGGAATCAAGGAACTAGGTGCTTACAAACTATTGAGTGTGATGGGAATGAAGGCAGAAATCAACTTATTATCTTTATCACGCCGACTTTTCACATTGGTGAAGACAAATTCAGCACAAAAAATATCTGACAGATGCTCCCTATTTGCTTCTACCTTCTAAACCTTTCATGAATATACTACCTAATTTCTATCTAAACACTGAACAATGGGCAGCATTTGTTTGTTTTACCTTCCAGAGCCTTTCATATGAAATGGTAGGTGGAAGGGAATGGGAATAGATATTAATGCCATTAGATCCCATCTAGGAGGGTCACTAAAAACCAACTGGATAGATGATACATTTAATTGGCAACTAGTGAAATCACTACAATTTAAGGCTGCATGAGATATGATTACATACTGCCAGGCTGGTTTACATTAAAGAATTCCAATAAACAAGGATTGATGAGGTTCTTCAGGAATGGAATTTGGTCATGTACTACTGATAGGAATGTAATTTGAGAACAGTTTGGCATTTTCAGACAAGATTGAAGTTATTACTAATATCTTAGGACCCAGCATTTCTCTCTCCTTCCTTCCTCTTTTCTTTACTTTTTTTTTTTTTCCTTTTGGTGGTACAGGGAATAGAACCTAAAGTCTTGCACATTCTAGGCAAGTACTCTATTACTGAGGTACATTCCCAGCCCTTTTCTTTTTTCTTTTTTTGTATCTTGTATTTTCTTTTTTTCCCCTTTTTCATTTTTTAAATTTTATTTTGAGACAGGGTCTCACTAAGTTACCCAGGCTGGCCTTGAACTTGAAATCTTCCTGTCTCAGCCTCCTGAATAACTGGGATTATAGCTGTGTGCCACCATGTCAAGTAATTCCATTTCTAAGTATATAACCTATAAAAATACACACTATACTACCAGTATTTAGGTAGCATAATGTTCATAGCAACATTGTTCATAACAGCTCCAAATTGGAAACAAAAATGTTCATAGCAGTAGAATACCTAAATGTTTGGTATATAAAGCAATACAATATTGCATAAATATAAAAAATGAGTGACCTACAGATATGGATATTTTTTTTGAGAGAGAGAGAGAGAGAGAATTTTAATATTTATTTTCAGTTTTCAGCGGACATAACATCTTTGTTTGTATGTGGTGCTGAGGATCGAACCGGGCCGCATGCATGCCAGGCGAGCGTGCTACCGCTTGAGCCACATCCCCAGCCCATGGATATTTAATATATGATGTTGTTCAAAATAGCAACAAAAAATCCTAAAGATTTCATTGTTTTATAAGTTTCCAAAAAAATCTGAAATCAAACTAAATTGTTTAGGAATCAGTAGTAGAGGCTTTTTTTTTTTTCTTTTTAAATCTTTTTTAAGGCAAAGGAGTGATTATCATAAAATTTAAGATGGGTTACTTATAGTGCAGAAGATCGCTGGGACTATGGCAGGCATCTGGGGTCTGATGACATTCTAATTCTTTTTTTTTTTTTTAGAGAGAGAGAGAATTTTTTAATATTTATTTTTTTTTAGTTCTCGGCGGACACAACATCTTTGTTGGTATGTGGTGCTGAGGCTCGAACCCGGCCGCATGCATGCCAGTCCAGCGTGCCACTGCTTGAGCCACATCCCCAGCCCGACATTCTAATTCTTGATCTATAACTGTAGGTACAATAATCGATTCAGCAATATACATATGTTTTGCACACTTTTGTATGTGTGTGCTATAATTCAAATTATTAGAAGTTTAAAAAGAAACTAAATGTTTGAATAAAAAGAAATAGACATAGGTTAGGACAAAATTATAGAACTGAAGAAATATGAAGAAATGGTCTATTATATAGCACAAGGAGATAAAGAGGGAGAAAATATTAGAAGTTAAAAGACATGTTGGAGAATGAGAAGTTTCAATACAAACATTTAAGAAGTCCTTGAGGAAGAAAATAAACAAGATTGAAAGAGGCAATATCCAAAGTGATTATGGGTGAGAATTTGCCAGAATTAATAGAATCTTAAACATGAATAGAATCTTAAACATGAGTCTTTAGATTTAGACAGCTCATGTTCTCAGCAGGATCAATTAAATGAAATCTATATCCACATATGTTGCCATGAACCAAACAATTCCAAATTCAATGAGAAAAACTTAAAGCAAACAGAAAAATATTACCTTTAAAGTAATAATAATTATCTTCACAATAGACTTTCCAAAATTAACTTCAGATAACAGAATACAATGAGTAATATTTTCAAAGGGCTGAGTAATCCCCTCCAAAAAATGAAGAATTCTTTACTTGACTATAACATCATTTAAGAGTAGGGATGAAATAAATAAATTTCCAAACAAATAAAAACAGATTTATGACTTCCCACTAATGGCATTTTGTGGATGAATTTCTTAAAGAAAATTTCAACCCATAAGAGAAAGAAAGATAAACAATTTCAGAGAATAGTTATGATGAGCAAGAAAACTAGAAAACATAGTTTTATCTAAACAAGCATTGACTACGTGTAAATGAGAATAGCATTGAATAATTTGGGGACACAATATGCTATGATAATACCACACGTAATGAGGGAGATGATCAGAGTTAAAGTAGTCTTTAATTATTTGGGGGTATGGTAGAGTTATTGTATAATTTTTAATTTAAAATCAAAGTAATCCTGAAAAGAATAGAAAAAAATGTGACTTTCAAAAAAGTAAGAAAGAAAAGGGGAATTTTAAAAAACTTTCATTATTTTAATAGAAAGCAGGAAGAAAGACACGTGGAAAATATAATTACAACATAAGATGGCATACATACACTTGATCTTAGCTTAGAAGCAATAAGATAATTGATATAAAACAAAAAATTATCAGTTAAATCAGTAATTATAAATAGTCTAAACTTACCAGGCAAAAACTGAAATTGTTGAACTGGATTAACTTTTTGTTATATGCTATTATAAGTCATGATAATACAGAATGGTTGACAGAAGAATGGAAAAATATGTCAATTAAGATTGGGTTGTGACCGAACAGGCACTTCGCAGAAGAAGAAATATGAATGGTCAACAAATACATGAAAAATTTCAATATCTCTGACAATTAGAGAAATGTAAATTAAAACTACACTGAGATTCCATGTCACTCCAGTCAGAATGTCAATTATAAAGAATACAAGTAGCAATAAATGTTGGCAAGGATGTGGAGGGTAAGATACACTCATATATTGCTGGTGGGACTGTAAAATTGGTGCAACCACTATGGAAAGCAGTGTGGAGATTCCTCAGAAAACTTGGAATGGACTCAGCCATCCCACTCCTCAATATATACGCAACGGACTTAAAATTATCATACTACAGTATGATAATTTTAAACAGTGATGCAGCCACATCAATGTTTATAGCAGCTCAATTCACAATAGCTAAGCTATGGAACTAACCTAGGTGCCCTTCAACAGATGAATGGAAAAAAAATGTGGTATATAGGGCTGCGGTTGTGGCTTAGCGGTAGAGCGCTCACCAAGCATGTGCAAGGCCCTGGGTTTGATCCTCAGCACCACATAAAAATAAGTAAATAAAATAAAGATATTGTGCATAACTACAACTAAAAAATAAATATTAAAAAAGAGAAAATATTGAATATATACACAATGGAATATTACTCAGCCATAAAGAAGAATGAAATTATGACATTTGCCAGTAAATGGATGGAACTGCAGAATATCATGCTAAACAAAATAAACCAATTCCAAAAAACAAAGCCAAAATGTTTTCTCTGATATGCAGATGCAAATACACAATAAGGGGTGGGGGAAAGAATAGAAGTTCATTGGATTAGACAAAGGGGAATGAAGGGAAGGGAGGGATGGGAATAGGAAAGATAGTAGAATGAATTGGATGTAAATTTTCTATGTTCATATATGAATACACAATCAGTGTAACTCCACATCATATACAAGCACAGGAATGGGATCCTAATTAAAATAAGTTGTACTCCATGCATGTATAATATGTCAAAATACACTCCACTGACATACATATCTGAAAAGAACAAATACAAAATTCAGATATTCTCTAAATGAAAAAAAAAGATTGTATTGTGTTGGGCATGGTGATGCACACTTGTAATCCCAGCAACTCACAAGGCTAAGAGGTGGGAGTATTGCATGTTTGAGGCCAGTCTTAGTAACGCAGTAAGGCCCTAAGTAACTAAGCGAGACCCTGTATCAAAATAAAAAATAAAGAGGATGCAGCTCAGTGATTAAGCGCCCCTGAGTTTAATCCCTGGTACCAAAAAAAATTGAATTGCTATATTAATATGAAACAATATTGACTTTATTAAGATCCATAGAATAAAGCTTTAGGTGTAGCCCAGTGGTAGAACACACGCTTTGCCCCTGGGTTTGATTCTCAGCACCAAAAACAAACAAACAAAAGTACCCCATAGAATAATAGTTATTAGGGCTGAGGGGAGGAGATAATAAGGAGTTACTGTTTAATGGATATAGAATATCAGTTTTGATATAAAAGTCCTGGAGCTGGATAGTAGTGATGGTTGTATAACAACGTGAATGTACATAATGCCACTGCATTTTACACTTAAAATGACTAACGTGGTAAATTTTGTTATGTATATTATACAATTAAAAAATAGTCTTTAAAAGCCCCCAAAATGTAGTCACAACAATAACAGATCACCAGGATGGTATAGTAACCTTTTACTTTTATGTAACCACTTCAAATACATAAAACAGATTTTAAAAGGAATTGATAAATTCATCATGATACTTGGAGATTTAAAAACCTGTAACTGTGGGCTGGGAATGTGGCTCAGGTGGTAGTGTGCTTGCCTCGCATATGTGAGGCACTGGGTTCGATCCTCAGCAACACATAAAAATAAATAAGTGAAATAAAGTCATGCTGTATATCTACAACTAAAAAATAAATATAAAAAACAACAAAAAACTGTAACTGTGTAGTAATTAATGAATTGTTAGACAAAAATTAGTAGAGACAGGAGATTTGAGCAACACAATACCCAGATCATTGACGTTGTCTGTGATGTGTCCAACCCCTGAGGAAGACCTGTGCTTAAATTTGCTCAAAATCATTAAGAACAATTCCAGAAGTTCCGAGCCTGGACATCTGCCCCATCTCCTAAATGAAATCATTAATTTCCCATTAAAAATATAGAATATTCCAAAAATTGGCCATACACTAGCCACAAAACCAATCTCAATAAATAAAAGAGAATCAGTATCATACAGGTCACATTTCTCTGAACATAAGCAATTAACTTAACATCAATAATAGGAAGATAAAATATACATATGGTTGGAGTTTTAAGAATAGATTTCAAAGTTTAACCAACAGTGGAAATTAGATAATATGTAAACTAAACAATAAAGAAAATGTACAATTAAAACATGTGGGAAAAGCACCAAGAGAGAGCCTAATTTGTGTATGGGTGAATACTGGTGATTTAACCCAGGGCATTTACCACTTAACTGCATGCCTAGCCCTTTTTTTTTTTTTTTTTTTTTTTTTTTTTTTTTTTAAGAGAGAGTGAGAGAGGAGAGAGAGTGAGAGAGAATTTTTAATATTTATTTTTTAGTTCTCGGTGGACACAACATCTTTGTTGGTATGTGGTGCTGAGGATTGAACCCGGGCCGCACGCATGCCAGGTGAGCGTGCTGCCGCTTGAGCCACATCCCCAGCCCCATGCCTAGCCCTTTTAAAATTTTTATTTTGAGACAGTCTTGCTAAGTTGCTGAGGCTGACCTTGAACTTTCAGTCCTTTTGCCTCAGCTTCAGTTGATGGTGTTATAGGTGTGCATCATTGCATCTGGCTGTGAACCCTAATTTAAATTTTGGATTTGGGGTGATTATGATATGTCAATATAAGTTTTATCAATTGTGACAACTGTACCCCCTTTGTGGGGAAGTTGTAACTGGGCAACTGTGCAAGTGTGGGAAAGGAGGTGTATGGGGAATGTCTATACCTGCCTTCAATTTCAGTGTGAACCTAAAACTGGTCTACGAATATTAAGTGTTTTGAAAATGGGAGATACATCTAAAATAACATTAAAAAGGAAATTTATGATCTTAACACGATAGAAGAGAGGAAAAAACATAGCTAAGATTTCAACTCAAAAAGTTACAAAAAGAATGTAGTGGAAATGTCCCCCTTCACCAAAGCAGATGAAAATAATAAATGAAGAATAAAAATTAGAAAATAGAAATACTATAGGGACACTCAATAAAACTATAAATTGGTTGATGGTTGCTCACCAAAGGGTTCTGACAGGTCTCAAAAATCAGGTGGATA
The DNA here is from genome assembly GCF_964194105.1 of Spermophilus citellus. NCBI lineage: Eukaryota > Metazoa > Chordata > Mammalia > Rodentia > Sciuridae > Spermophilus > Spermophilus citellus. Next base: position 73,291,788 of record NC_138197.1, on the reverse strand, counting down.
AGATGCCTTGGTTCTGTAAATGTCAGTCAGCCTTTTTATCAAAAGGGCTCATTTAACATGGTAGTTATGATGGTGAGGTAGGAAATTATGCACGAGCTCAACAAAACAAATTTTCTCTCACCACGGCAGATCTGGCCACTAAACTTCCTAAAGGAAAATCTGCAAACAGCCAAGACCAATAATGAAACATGTGGTACTGCAGCCAAGAGGACCAGCCAAGACAAGTGCATATTATGGTAGACTCTTCATCATGAAGGAGGCAACACATTGTCCTCTCCAGAATAGATACTTATTCTGAACATGGATTTTTCTTCTCTGCTCTCAGTACTTCTGTGCACCATTATCCATGGACTTAGTAAATGTCTTACTCACTACCTTGAAATCTCAAACAATAGCTTTTCTAAAGTTTTAATTTTATTGCAAAAGAAGTGAGGCAGAGGGCTTACAATCACTCAACCGTCTTACCATGTAGTCCATCATTGGTAGGCAGTTAGCCTTTTGGAATGTCAGAAGGTCTATTAAGACTCTGTGATGGAGCCATCACCCTGTGAGGTGGGGATGCCACCTTCCAAGACTGGCTGACTGAGCATATTTGAAGATATTTCTCTCAGAAGGAGACCATGTAGTTGTATGTACCCGGCAGTATATGTAGGTGTGATTTTTCTCACCGTTGGGATTTTTCTTGCCTTCTACTCCTTTTTTTGACTTTGCATTCTGCTGGGTTTGGGTATTAATTCCTTGGAGAGGTTTACAACCTCCTGTCCTTTTGGTATTCTTCATGCCATTGAACTTTCCTAAAGGTGAAGGTATTCCTGTGCCAGCAGGAGTAAAGCAGGGCGGTTGTCTCTCAATAAGGCAAAGAGGAACATGCTTAACACCCAGGAAGTCCCCTGGGGTGCCTCACAGTACCTCCATATCCAGGGGGATTTAGAGCAACCCGGTGCAAACAGGACCACTGGAGGGTCAGATGCTTCAGGAACAAAGGTTGGGTCTCTTCATAGGAATCCTGTATCAGTCAGGCTGTGACTGAGGGTAACAACAAATGTAATGGGTAGTTGACTAAGAGACATAAATACCAGCTGCAACCCTGTTCCCAAAAGCTTTGAGACAGATAAAGACAATGTTGGTTAGAGCATCAGCATTCTGGCCTCTGGAATACAACCATGGTACTGTGCTTTCCAGCGTATACATTTTTTTTAGATTGTTGTGATTTTTTTATACCTTTATTTTATTTATTTAATTTTATGTGGTGCTGAGGATTGAACCCAGCGCCTTGCACACGCTAGGCGAGCACTCTACTGCTGAGCCACAACCCCTCCAGCTTATACATTTGATAGCATCTTCTGACTCTTTCTCTTTTAGCCTTTCCAACAATTTTGTAAGCATTGAATTCTTTGTAGTAAATACCCTTCTGCTTGAAATATCATATTATGATTGACACAGTGTAGTATTCACAGATGATACTCAACTTGGACAATTTAAAAGACAAATAACTCTGCCTAGAATGCTCTTTTCCCTGAATAGCCCCTCTCTATATTCAGTTTTCTCACTGGCACTTTCTCAGGAAGACCTTTCCTAACTACTCCATTTAAAATAGTAGTCTAGGGCTGGGGATGTGGCTCAAGCGGTAGTGCGCTCGCCTGGCATGCGTGCGGCCCGGGTTCGATCCTCAGCACCACATACCAACAAAAGATGTTGTGTCCGCCGAGAACTAAAAAATAAATATTGAAAATTCTCTCTCTCTCTCTCCTCTCTCACTCTCTTTAAAAAAAAAAATAAAATAAAATAAAATAGTAGTCTAAATACCAACAATTCCAATCCCAAATGTCTACCCTGGGGAAGCACTTAGACACAAGGAGAAATGAACTAGAATACTCGTTGTAGCATTGCTCCAACCCTGGACCTGTCACTAACATTGCCTCTGCCTGGAACATTCTTCAGTTATCTACATGTCTTACTGCCTCACCTCCTTTAGGTCTTTGTCCACCATCTTCTCAATAAGACCATATTAACATCACAGCCTCCCTCAGCACCTCTTGTCCCCTGCTTCTTTATTTTCCCCTCACAGAACTTCAAACAATTTGCATAGTTCACCTATTTTTTAAGTTTATTAACTGTTTTCCTTTCATGACTCAGTAAGCTCCATGAGGACACAGATTTGTGTCTTTTGCCCACTGCTAAATTCCTAGGGGCTAAAAGAGTGCCTGGAAGTGGTAGGCACTCAACACAAATGGGTTAATGAATTAGTGTGTTTATAGTAGCAAATATTTGGGAGCCATCTTAATGTTCTCCCAAACATCAATGGCTAAATAAACTAACTCCTCACATTCTTTAGATTGGAATATTATATAGTTAAAAATGAATAAGTAAAAATTTCATGTGTCTACATAAATAAAAATTTTAAAAAAAGCAAGTTTAGAAGGATAAGCATGGCATGACCCCACTTATAAAAATCAAGAAGCAAGCCAGATACAGTGGTACACATATGGAATCCCAGCTCCTCTGGAGCCTGGGACAGCGGGATCATAAGTTTGAGGCCAGCCCCAGTAACTTAGTGAGAATCTGCTTCAAAATAAAATAAAAAGGGATGGGAATATAGCTCAGGGGTCAAGTGCTTACCTAGCATGCAGAAGGCTCCAGGTTCAATCCCCAATACTGGAAAAATAACCAAGAAATATGTGTAGTGTATGTTACATACACGTGTACATATGTAGTAAAAGTTTAATTATTAAGCATCAAATTCAGAACAGAGGTTATCTCTAAGAAGAGCAGAACAGTAATGTGTTTCATCATATTTGTAATGTTTTATGTCTAAGCTGAAAGGTGCATGTATTGGTGTTAATGTTCTTATTATCTATACATTTTTGCATGCCTAAAATATTTTATAATAAGTTTAAATGAAATAACCATGACTGGTGCATAATAGTCAATATTTATACAGAAATAACTTTGAATTCAGCCTTTTTAAGTGTTTTACCTATACCAGCTCATTTAAATTTTCACAACAGCTCTATGAGGCAGTACTATTATTATCCCCTCAGGCATGTACCACCTCACCTGGTTGTGATCACTTTTAAAGTTTTCGAAGTATTCTGTGTGCATGTCCTAGATAACATCACCCCTGGGGTGCAGGGGAGTGAAGTTGAACACTAAAAGTGACTTGCCAACATTATCCTTGAAATCAAGTGAGGAAGGGAAGGCATTTCATGAGACGGTGGTCATGGTTGTGGAGGTGACTTAAGCGCCTCCCAAAGCAGGGAGTTGGACAACATGGCTGAACTGCTCCCTCAACAGCCCAAGTCCCTCTTTCAGTTTATCTAAAATCTGCTTCAAACCAGCCAGCATGTAACCATGGGTTTGGCTCAGAAGTCCTTGTTTGCAAGCCTTCAAACAAACTTCTGAGAAACCCCAACAGGGCAACAGGCTTCCTCATCAGAGTGCCCAAGAACATGAGACCAAAAGCCCCTCTCCCCAGTTCCCAGCTGTACAGACTCCCAGGAGACTGGAAGACAGATGACAGTAGCTAGATGCCCATTCCCTTCAGTGCAGTCGGTCTGCTCTTTGCAGTTCCAGTTCCAGTGTTTTAGCAGAAGTTTCCAGGATTCATCTTTTGCATCTGTTGAATAGCATAGTCTCCTTTTCAGTCTCTCTGTTTCCAATAAATCAAAGCTTAACTCCCACTCTTGTGTAGAATATCCTGCATGAAACATTAACTTCCTCATGTCCTTCCTCAAGAACATTTACCAAATACAATGCAAAATCTCTGGTGCAAACTTCTGACAACTACTCATCACTTTTACAGCATTGTATCACATTAGTCCGAATAAAATCTACATCAGTGGTTGAATCTAGCCTAGAGCCAGTTTGGAAACAGAAGAATAGACAGGGTTATTTCTGAAAAGTATAGTAAAATTTTGTTGCACATTACTGCATCCATGCTGCTTCTATGAGAGGAAATGTGTGGGTATACACACAGGGTGGGGAATAGCATACACACATACGCAAATGTAGTTGGTAACTGTGCCTGAAGGTGATGTGAGCATTTTCTAGAACCCTGTGCTCTAAGTCTCACTCCATAAATCTCTTTTACTGGCCGTACTCAGAAAGCCAAGGGCTGTGTAATAATTTACACTGCATTGTCCTTCCTCTCTTGCAACCCTTCACTTGCCCACAATGAAAAATTAAAGATTGATGGTGATGTCCCTTTGGAGAAGCCAGAAATGTCATTCACCCCTACTCTGCCAGTCGATCCCTCAGTAGTTTTCCTCCTCACTCTATTCCTTCTGCTGGGCTCCAGAGGACCAGGTTTTCTAACTATTTTTTCCCCAAACTTTCTCCCCTGACTCCTTCCAAAACTTCCCTCTTGTTGGTGCAACTACCTTGGGTTAAGGAGAATGAGAAGGACTTTTCAGCTCACTCAACCATAAGACTTAGAAAATATCCTCCATGAGACCCAAACAGTGCTGGAGGAAGTCATCTCCTTCCTCCATTAAAAGCCATTAAATTCCAGTTTTCTAAGGCTCCAAAGAGAGGTGAGTCCACATTTCTGATGGTCCTCAGGGGATGTGCTTCTAACTCTCAGTGCTTTTCTTTTTATCCTTTCCACAGTGGTTTTGACCTTATTCTCTTCAGACTGTTTTGTTCCTACCATATATAAAGTTCCAGATGAAGGATGAAGTGGTAAGAATAGAAGCCAAGAGTTGGATGGAGTAATCCACACTTGTTTTAGTTTGTGCCTTGCAGCCTGCTGGTGATTTAGCTAGGTTCCCAGAGACCTGGACCATCACTTTATCCCTTATCTCTTCACTTCTCCCCTTTCAGATGAACAATAATCTCTCTGCTATTCAACACCTTCCAAGCACCCTGTTATTAAACAAAATGAAACAGATTCTAGTGCTTCAATAAGTCACTAAAATTGCAAACCCTCACGAGCAGGAAACTTTTCCTGAGGTTAAAACAACTCTCCCTGCAACAACTTCAGCCCAAATTGCGTGCAGACAGACTACCTTTGGCGTCTGTCTTCTTTGTGAAGAAGGAAAGCCTTTCTTGATCTCCAATTGCCAATTCTCGAATCTTTCAAAAATCTATTCTAGCACAACTTCAATTTTTTAGGAAAAATTAAATAGGGATAGGAAAAATGTCTTAAAATAAGATATAAAAAGAAAATCATAATGGAAGAGATGGACAAAGTTGGCTACATTAAAAACTTGTTCTCATTTTGCTTTTTTTTTTTTTTTTTGGAGGGGGAGTCCTGGGGATTGAACCCAGGGTTTCATACATATTAAGCACACCCTCTACCACTGAGCTACTTCCCCAGCCCAAAAACTTGTATTCTTTAAGGGCTTCATTTACAAAGTGACAAGACAAGCCATAAACTGGAAGATACTTGCTACTCTATGACTCATAAGGGATTTGTACACGGAATATATTAAAAATTGATTTTAAAAGTCGTTAAGAGGGACTGGAGTTGTGGCTCAGCGGTAGACCGCTTGCCTCACATGATCGAGGCAACGGGTTCGCTCCTCAGCAGTACATAAAAATAAATACACAAAATAAAGGTATTGTGTCCATCTACAACTAAATATAAATAAATAAATAAATATATATATATATATATATATATATATATATATATATATATATATATTAATTGTTAAAAGAAAAAGAAACCTGGGCAATAGGAAAATGCGCAGAGACATGAAGAGGTCACTCATTTGAGTGGAAATCCAAATAGCAAATAAACATCCCAAAAGATGCTCAAATTCTCTAGTAATCAATAAAATGCAAATTAAAATAATCCATCAGGTTGGCAACATTTTAAAAAGTAGGATGATAACAAATGTTTATAGTAAGAATGTGCAAAAATTGGGGCTCTTATACTCTGCTAGTGAGAGTGTACATTGACACAGCCACTTTGTAAGCAATTTAGCTTGACCTTCCATACTTGAAAATATGCATACCCTATCACTCAGCAGTACTATTTTTTACTATTGTTATAAAAACATAAAATAAAATTTAACATCTTAATTTTATTTAAGTATATAGTACAATAGTGTAAACTATATAGTATTGTGCTACAGATCTCTAGAACTTTGTATCCTGCAAAACGGAAATGGTATGCATTGAACAAGATAGATATACCCTCTTCACACGGCATGTGGCAACCTCCATTCTACTTCCTGTTTCTCAGAGTTTGACTACTTTGGATGTTGCATACAAGTGGAATTGTGCACTATTTGTCTATGATTGGCTTATTTTACTTAACATAATGTCTTCAAGGTTCATCCATATTGTAACTTATGACAGGATTTCCTTTCTAAAGGTTAAATAGTATTCTATTATATATATATATATATATATATATATATATATCACCATATATGTATATCACTTTATCTTTATCCATTCATCAGTTGATGAACATTTAGTTCCACCTCTTAGCTATTGTAAATAATGCTGTAATAAACATGGATGTAGATGTATCTCTTTGTAATCCCATTTTTTAAAATTCATTTGTACAAATGCCCAGAAGTGGTGTACTGGATCATATGGTAATTCTATTTTTAATTTTTTGAAGAACTTAAATTTATTTTTTTCATAACTGCACCATTTTACATTCCCACTTACAGTGCACAAGTGTATTGATATCTTCATATCCTCATTAATAGTTGTTACTTTCTGTTTTTTAAATCATAGCCATCCTAACAGATACAAGGTCATATCTACTTATGGTTTTGACTTGCAGTTCCCTGATGTTAGTAACGTGGGGCATCTCTTCAATGTGTGTGTGTGTGTGTGTGTGTGTGCGCGTGTCTGTGCATGTGTGTGTACGTGCGTGTGTTTTTGGCTACTTATATATCTTCCTCAGAGAAATATTTGCTCAAGTTCTTTGCCCATTTAAAAATTAGATTATTTTGGGGTTTTTGATGTTGAGTTCTGATAGTTTTAAAATATATTCTGAATATTAACACCTTATAAAATACATGATTTACAAATATTTTCTCATGCCAAAGATGGCTTTTTTACACTGTTGATTGTTTTCTCTGCTGTGCAGAAGTATTTAAGTTTGATACAGTCTTGTTGTCTGTTTTTGCTTTTGTCATCTGTGCTTTTAGCGTCACATCCAAGAAATAATTATCAAATCCAAAATCATGAAGTTTTTTCCCCCCATGATTTTTTTTAGTATTTTTATAGTTTCAGATATTATTGCATTTCAAGTTAATTTTTGTGTATGGGGTAAGGTGAAGGTTCAGATTCATTCTTTTGTTCATGGATGTCCAGTTATTCCAATGCCATTTATTGAAAAGATGACTCTTTCCCCATTGTGTGTTCTTGGCACCCTTGTTGAAGGTAATTTGATCTTTTATTTCTTCTTACTACTTGACTCTTCTGGCTAGGACTTCCAGTATTATTGAGTAGAACTGGGAAGAGTGGGAGTCTTGACTTGTTTCAGATCTTAGAAAGCTTTCAGTTTTTCACCATTTAATATGATGCTATCTATGACAAATAGTTTAATTTTTAAATATATATCTTACAGAAAAATTTGCACATGCATTTCTAGAGACACATACAACAATGTTTATGAGTATTGTTTGTAAAAACAAAAAATCTGAAGACAACTGGACTATAGGAGAATGGCTGAATAAATTGTGGTATATTCATTTATTTAACTATAATATATCAGTAAAAATAAGTTAAAATAGTGTGCAGCAACAAGGATAAATTACAAAAAAAAAAAAAAAAAAACATAATGTCAAGCCAGGCACAGTGGTGCATGCCTGTGATCCCAGCAGCTCAGGAGGCTGAGGCCAGAGGACAAGTTCAAAGACAGTCTCAGCAACTTAGCCAGGCCCTACGCAATTTAGCGAGACTATCTCAAAATAAAAAATTAAAAGGGCTGGGATGTGGCTCAGTAGTTAAGTGCCCCTGGGTTCAATCCCCAGTACCAAATAATAATAATAATACTATCAAGAGGAAAATGCAAATTGCCAAAGCACACATTATGACAGAATTTTTTACAAAAGTTCAAGCACATTAAAAGCTATATAATTTGTTGGTAAAGGATCTACATGTAGTAAAGCATTCTAAAATGAAAGGAATTATAAAAATAAACTCACTAGAGTAAAAGTTTGCTTCAGAGGGAGAGAAAATGCATATAATCAGACAGGGACCACAAAGGAGGCTTCACCAATACTAACAATAATCTACTTCTTATACTATGTGCCAATCACTGTTGCAAGTGACTGAGATACAAGAGTGAGGGCTGGGGTT